>NW_020874428.1:5496163-6165091 GCF_003935025.1 Abrus precatorius | reverse complement strand
ACTAAATTTCATCTATATCTGACTCTTAGGTCATTCTCAGGGTTATTCTCTTTCTCATTCATAAGATTGTGCTTAGTAAAGCACTTCTAGACTAATTCCATTTCACTCATATATTCATTGATACAATTTCAAACTTAATCATTTCATCTTATTCATACATACTCCACACAATCACATAATAATCATTCAACAAATTCAATCATCGTTCACATTAAGTACTCATCATATAATATCCACATATATTTTAACCACTTAATCCAAGCAACTAAACAGTCCAAACAATTAAACAAACATATTTTTATTCATACTCCACCCAACAAATATCTCAACCATATATTCTCATACCATATTCACATAACAGTACTCTATGAACATAAATAAATATTGTACTATAACGATAAAATAGAGTTTTCTTTACCTCGAAGATGAGCTCATAGACAGATATTGAAAAGGATCGAGAGACAACTATAAAGGTTCTCCTGAATATCAAGTGATATCCATAAAAAATAAAAACAAGAAAATGATCAGAGAAACTCAAGTTTAACCCGAAGAAACTTACTTAGAGTCGATTAGCTTCAATGTCTAAGTTTGACTTTGAAGATAAAACAGAGTTTCTGAGGCTTTTATCTAAGTAAAAGGAAGAGAGAGTTTAAAGAAAACTTGAAAGAGGGACGTTTGAAATAGAATGAATTTCTCATGCGAGAAATCTCTAAAATATTCTAACCCCACGTATTCTCACTTCAGCGAGGGATAATCTTTATAAAAATTAAATTAAAAAAATGTAATTTTTACTTTTCTTCAAGTTTTTAAGTCATAAATATAAAGAAATTCTCACTTTATTTTCCTTCCTTATTATAAATTATTATCTATAATGAATAAGAAATTAAGGATGTTATATTTTCTAACCTATTTTTGTATCCATGTCATACAAAGACAAAGTCTTAGAATCTAAAAATTTAGATCTCGTTTTAGGAAACGATGAAATTATTAAATCTATTATAGAAGACTTTAATATTTTTCTTGATGAAGATGACTTTAATATAATCAATGACAATAACCAAGATCTTTATCCAAACTTAAAAATTGCTTTAGATGATTAAGAGGCCTAGTGCTCTCCATGGAAAGGTACCCTAATAGTAAAATTGTTAGACAAATATATTAGTTTTAACTATTTGAATAAGATGTTAGAGAATATTTCGAGGAAAAAAGGATCCTTGAAAATCTTAGATTTAAATAACAATTTCTTTTAGTTATGTTTGAGAATATAGATGATTACAAATTTGCTCTCTTTAAGGAGCCCTAGTTGATTCTTAACCATTACCTCATAATCCAAAGGTAGAGGCCTTTATTTAGGCTTCAAGTATGGTAAATATGAAGGACTTCACCTTATTTGCTTTAGTTGTGGTAAATATGGTCATAGAGAAATCTTGCCTTGAAACCTATATTCCTAGCCCATCTCATACTAACTCACTTGTCTATTCTAATGAACCAGTAATGGATACGAAAGGAGTGACTAGTTCCTCTTTTATTCATTAAAGTTTCAATTTTGGCTAAAACCAAATATGTTATTCACTTAAAAATTAGTAATTATGGTGTTAAAGAATGGATATTATCTTCAATATATGCCAGCCCTTAGGAACATTTAAGATCTGAGTCCTAGAAGGAGATAATTACTTTCAGTGCCTCTATCAATCTCCCCTGGTGCTTGACTAGAGATTTTAATTTTGTCCTCTTTGAGTCTAAAAAATGAAGGGGCAGACATGCCACATTTCATGTTACTAAAAAAATTACAGATTGCCTCCATCTTTGTGGCCTCCAGGATTTAGGATAGAAAGGTATTCTCTTTACCTAGCAGAGGGGTAGTGTTAAGGAAAGACTTGATAGGGTAGTTGCTAATGAGTTTTGGAGACTTACCTTCCATCTTAGTATAGTTATTCACATTCTTGTCCTAAAGTATGACCATGTTGGTTTATGGCTGAAAGTCAGAAATAGGGATTCCATAGGTGATTATCCCAAACCTTTCAAGTTCCTTGCCCTTTAGATAACTCCTAGACAGATAATTAATTAGTTCCATACACAAGTTCAAAATTATTATTTAATTAACAATTCTTAGACCGATAATGTGAATAGATTCAAGAATAATATTTTTGAATAGAATAGAAATATTTTTGGTATATATTTAAAAATAAAAAATAATTATTCAATAGAATTGAGGGAATATCTAGGAAACTAGCTAGCAGGCACAATCCTTTTTTTGGTTAACCTAATGAAAAAACCTCTGAACAAAATACCAACTTATTTTAGATTAAGATGAATCCTTTTGGTACCATAACTATAGGTTTAATTGAGTTAAATTAGGGAATAGAAATACTAAATTTTTTCATAGAGCAACCACTATTCAAATAAAAATAGTATTGAAGCTATCAAGGATGAAAATGATAATTAAAAATATGACCCTTCTAAAATTATGCTTATTGCTCTACACTATTTCAGAGAGATCTATTTAGATACTAATCCTAATAATTTTAGTCTTTAGTCTCAGTCTTCTTTTCCTCCCTTTAGAGATTTAGATAAAGCTAGGTTGTACTCCAAATTATCCCTTAAAGAGGTCAAATCAGCTTTCTTTATCGGTAATTTCAAATCTCCTGGTTCAGATGGACTTCATGCACTATTTTTTAAAAGTCAGTGAAATTCTTTATCTCTCTTTATTTTTAAATTTGTATATCTTTGATAAGGAAAAATGGAGCATCTATCATGTTTTTTATTTCATTAGTCAACCTAAAAAAGATTATATTTTTCTAATTTTAAACAAGTTAACTCTCAAACTTACCTCTTTTCGAGAGATGCCATGAAATCTATCATCATTTGAGTACTATAAAATTAATGTGATTGGTAATTACAGGTTGGACCATATGAGTTGTGGTGATGTTATACAAGATTGTAGAGACAAATGATTAATTTGATTTACTTTTTTTTTTTATGATAATGACTTTGCTTTCAGTGATGAATTAAAAGTAATATTTTGAAGTCTCAACTTGGTCAAATTAAAATGCTATTATAAGATGATTTTAAAATTTGATTATTTAGAAGCAGTGAACTTTATTATAAAGAAATCAAGAGTTGTCTATCTTTAAGTGAGTTTAATTCTATAAGATATTTATCATCTCATGTACTCATGTCATGTTATTCAAAAAATCAACTCAGTAAATAACAAACCAGCTCAATTGACAGTTTCATTTGAAGATGCATTTCACTCTCTAAATAATTCTTCATATACTGTTTCTAAATTTTTAATTTTAAATAATTTACATATTTTATAATTTTATAATTTTTAAAATTTTTAATTATTTCGTCCAAATACAAGTCCTAATGCTATTACTAAATTAATATCATTTCCATATGATAATTTCCAAGATCATTTGAATTTTTTATTTATATGTCAAAACATATAATTTTGTTTCCTTTTAAGATTTCATGCCATACAGCGTTAATATAATATTTCTTTTATCATTTTAATTCACAATAAAGTAAATATATAAATAATATTTTAATTTATATCAAATTTAATTCTAATCGTGTAAATTTTTAAATCCAAAACATCACACTAAAATATAAATCTTATAACAATAAAAGTATAAATTAAAGAGACGAGTGTAAAAATATATAATATTTCGATCTATAATCATTTGGCATTTTTTATGATCATTAATACAGAAATATTAAAAAATCGAAAAAAATCTTAAGTTAAATAGATGATTTGATTTCGTATTTGATTTTATTTTTCTCGAAAATGAAAGTTGTCGTGGGTGCGAGGCAATTATTAGAAATCAACATCCTTACCCTTTCAGTCAACTACGAGGAATGAGACAAAAGCAAGTAGTTAAATATTAATGATTGACAAGTCTCCTTTGAATCTAAACAAGGAAGATTCAATTCATGTTATCGTTAATCCTATCACGTCTTAAGTGGGTAGGTCTACAATTCTTGAGGATCTTTTATACCCACGTGTGCTACTCAGCCCCTTCGCAATTAAACTAATTATTTATACTAATAGCCATCGAATCTGATATGTGTGAGTCTTTAGTAAACGATGGAAAATTATGCACTCGTTTGGTCTATACACTCTGCATATTCTCGGAAAATAGCTCATTTGAAATAGCGCGTGTCCTGTTATAGGGAGATCAATTCCACTTCTTTTACCATTCTGCAGTCTCTGACTATGTCTTCCTTCAACATTGATGGGTTCCTGCCACTATATATAGCACTATGAGGATATCCAACAGAATCATACCCATACCATTGATTCTTTGTTGCATAGTACTTTCTGCCCTAAAAGAAACAGCACCCTTTGCTTTGATAATAAGCTTTTCTTCCTTTAACATTAATCTTTACTCAAAGAGAGAACACATATTTTGTGCACGTACACAAATCACCAAATAACCTTAATTTTCAATATATCGATCCATGGACGTAACCAATTTATCCATCGAACAAATTCAGCCCCCTACTTACGGAAACTTGATAACCATTCTTAGCATCGATGGGGGTGGTATTAGGGGCATCATCCCCGCAACCATTATTGAATTCCTTGAATCTCAGCTTCAGGTATGATGATAATGCACCTACAAATCTCCAACTAGCTAGCTAAGTACATAACTACTGTTTTTAAGGCGTTCTTAGAGAGGTTAACATTTTTCTAACATATGTAAGATTGCACATGATAAAAAATTAATCAACAATAATGTATTGTTGGTAGAAACTGAATAAGTAAAAAGCATGCACGAATGCAAAAGCTTTTTATGAAAGAATAATATTTTAAATAATTTTTCAAAAAATAGAGAATCAGTTGATGTAAGTATTATTTTATTATTTTAAACGAATGATTAATTAAATAATTGATCTCGATCATGCAGGAATTGGATGGTCCTGATGCAAGGCTTGCAGACTACTTTGATGTGATATCAGGAACAAGCACAGGAGGTCTTGTAACCGCTATGTTGACTGCTCCAGACAAGAATAATCGTCCACTTTTTGCTGCCAAAGATATCAAGCCTTTTTACTTGAACCATTGTCCGAAAATCTTCCCACAATATAGGTGATTAATTAATATTGCTATATAATAAACAACGGATGTCTTGCTTAATCTATTTTTGTTTAGCTACATATAAGAGTGTTTAATTGTAAAAATTTTAGGAAAATAATTTATGATTCCACAGTTTCTTTTAATATATGATATAATCTATTTATATAACAAGAAGTTATACAACAAATGTTTAATTAATTATTGTTACCAATTGCCAACATTGTTGTAATTAGTATGAATTAAGATTAAAAATTATAATGGGAATTCGTTAATATTTGGCAGAGGCCTTTGTGGAACGCTATTAGCAAAGGTAATAAGATCTTTGGGAGGACCCAAATACGATGGAAAATACCTTCATGGGGTGGTGAGAGAGAAACTTGGAGACATTTGCTTGCATGAGACCCTCACTAACGTTGTCATTCCCACCTTCGACATCAAGTGTTTGCAGCCAATTATTTTCTCTTCATATCAGGTAATTCCTTCTCTCGCTTTCTCTCTTCTTTGTTTTATTTTCACCGGAAAAATTAATGTGGTGTTGGGGATTGAGGGCTATATTTATTTGTTTATGGTCCTACTTGGACTTTCGGGGGTCGAAAATTTGACTCCAAAGAAATAATACAGCATCTCAAACAGTAATTACATATATTGACTACGAAATTATTTTCTTTTACAAAATATAGTACTGTTGTATTAATTTGTTTGGTTAAAGTCAGCTATGCTGTTTTATAAAGTAGAACGAACAATTAACTCTCTGATTTAATTTATATAAGTTATAATATATTTTATGTTTTTTCTTAAAAAATCATATAAATTATGAGACGTAAAAGTAATGATTAACTATATGATTGACTGTGAGAGAAACAGTTATAAAGAAATTCAATTTAGCAAAGTCAAGTCAATGATAAAACATAGGCTAAAAAGATTAGAAATTCTTGCAGATTAAGAAGAGCCCATGCATGGATGCTAAACTCTCAGACATATGCATAAGCACGTCAGCTGCACCTACTTATCTCCCTGCCCACAATTTCACGAACCAAGATTCGAAAGGGAATGTACACCAGTACAACCTCATTGATGGCGGCGTTTGTGCAAATAACCCGGTATGCATAACTATAAACTATTCACTAATTAATCGCTGTTATAAGCTTTATTTAATTTCTAATTTTGCAAACATCACTAATTTAATTGTTTTGGGGAACTCCATGATCCAGACTTTAGTTGCCATGAACGAAGTAACAAAGCAGATCATTAAGGAAAATTCTGATTTCTTTCCAATCAAGCCTCTCGAATATGGCCGCTTCCTCATAATTTCAATTGGCACTGGGACAGCAAAAAATGAGGAAAAGTTCAATGCACAAATGGCAGCCAAATGGGGCTTATTGGATTGGCTAACACACAGTGGTTGCACCCCCTTAATTGACGTTTTCTCTCAATCCAGTGCCGATATGGTTGATTTCCATTTATCTACTGTAACTCAAGCCCTTCATTCGGAAGATAACTACCTTCGAATTCAGGTAAATTTCCCAATGATACATGAGTTTAATTTGATATATTACAAATATATATATATATATATATATATATATATATATATATATGTTTTTTCTAATGTCAATTGATTAAAAATCATTCTAGCTAATGAAGTATAAATAATGATCAAATTTGTGCAACACAACATTGCAGGATGACACATTGACCGGAACGGTTGCTTCAGTTGACACTGCTACAAAGGAGAACTTGGAGAAACTTTGCCAAGCTGGAGAAAAGCTACTAAAGAAACCAGTTTCTAGGGTCAATTTAGAGAATGGTATGTTTGAGCCACTGAAAAACGGGGAAACCAACGAAGATGCTCTCAAAAGGTAAGCTTAAAAACGACATTTTCATCGTAATAATTTGTACAGCAGTTCATTTAATTACATTGCATGTTACAGTTCAGTTATTACACGTTGCAATTTATATTAATAACGCTTCTGTTTATAATGCATTCAGGTTTGCAAAGATACTTTCACAGGAGAGAAGAGTGCGTGAAATGAAATCCCCACACACTAAAAAGGCTAAATTTGGAGGCACTAATTAATTCCATTGGCTTCATTGGTTTAATTACTGCTCGTAATTGTTGCTTATAGAAAAGATGTCTGTAAAATATTAGAATAGAACGGGTTTTAGATAGAGGTCAAAGATTAAATTGCTTGTTTAGACAAAATGTAACTTTAATGATTCGTTCATTTTTTTTATTTGTACTTTTTGTCATTCTTTTTATATCAGTTGATTTTTCAACTGTAAGTCAATAATAATAAAATCTTACTCTTGATGTAATTGTTACTCTCAAATCTTGTAAAGTCAGTTTGATATTCCTTGTGTATTTGAAATTTTAATTTGTATCCTTGTTAACAAAATTTCTCGATTGTAACTAATTTTTTATATTGTCATCTATATTATCCATAATAATAATTTAATTAATAATTATTACTATAATTTTATTAATTATAGTAAAAATGTATTAGTTACATATACTTTGTTATTGATATAAAATATTAATGATAAGTTTTTATTTTTTATTTAAAGTTCTTCACTAATTTAAAGTTCTTTACTCGCTAATTAGTATTGATAAAAAAATTTATATTTATCTTGTTAGAAGATACATATCATCAACCACATTTAAATAAAATAATATTATTTTTACAAAAATAATTCAAATCACATTTAAAAAATTATTATTACAATTTGTCGGTGATACTTTGATTATAGAAGAAGCTACTGAACAAAATTTGTGGATGACAAAGACTATTTTACAAAGATTTGAGCTTTTATCTAAGCTTAAAATTACTTTTCATAAAATTTGTATTATGGAGGTGAATGTGACAGGTAATTTTCTAAACACAATATCTCGATTTCTAAATTACAAGGTGAGATCTTTGTCTTTTCAGTATTTAAACATTTATGTCAGGAACAAACCGAGAAGAAAAAGTGTTTGGCAAAAGCTTATTGAGGTACTTAATCACAAATTAGCATCATGAAAGCACAAATATATCTCTATTGGGAGTAGAATAACACTTCTTAATGCTGTTCTAAATAGTCTTCCACTACATTATTTATCCTTTTGAAAAATGTCACCATGTGTAATTAAAGAGGTGGCAAAGATTTGTCAGTTTTTTTTGGAGTGGAGTGAAGGAATAATTAAAAATAGCTTTGATTGAATGAAGAAAAGTATGCATGCTAAAGCATGAGGGTGGTTTAGGGTGATAAATATGGAATGGTTCAATTGGAGCTTGTTGGGTAAATGTGTTTAAAAAGGATTAGAGTTTTCAAACTCAATGTGCTTTGATGTGCTTTGAGAACAATATGAATCATGTGTTGATATGTTAATTTTTTTGGAGGTAGCATATAATGCTTTAGATTGACGGAGGGACGTGGTATAGGTCTGTAAGCAAGCCAATAAGTGGATAGATTCTAATGTCACACGATTGATTGACGATGATTGTTCTTTTAGTTTTTTGAAAGATAACTGGGCAAGAAATATTGCATTGGCAAATTTATACTCAAGGATATTTTTCAACAACAACTAATAAGGTGGCTCAAGTGATGGATAATTGACGATTTGAGATGGATTAATGGGTGTACAAAATTTCTTGAAGAAGACAATTATTTTCATGGAAGGAGGAGTTATAGTAGTAGTTGTGGAAGACTATAAAGGGTACTATAAAGGGTAAGAGACTGAGAAAAAATGTGAATGACATATTGCCAAAATTTTAACCTGTATCCTTGTTGATAAAATTTATCGATTGTAACTAATTTTTTATATTGCCATCTATATTATCCATAATAATAATTTAATTAATAATTATTACTATAATTTTATTAATTATAATAAAAATGTATTAGTTACATATACTTTGTTATTGATATAAAACATTAATGATAAACTTTTATTTTTTGTTTAAAGTTCTTCACTAACTATTATTGATAAAAATAATTGTATTTATCTTTCTTATATATCTTGTTTCTTTAGAAGATTCATCTAATCAATCACATTTAAATAAAATATTATTTTTACTAAAATAATTCAAATCACATTTTTTAAAAAATTATTATTACAATTTATCGATGATACTTTGATTATAGGAGAAATTATTGCGCAAAATTTATAGACAACAAAGACTATTTTACAAAGCTTTGAGCTTATATTCAAGCTTAAAATTAATTTTCATAAAAGTTATATTGTGGAGATAAATGTGACGGATGATTTTTTAGACACAATATATCGATTTCTAAATTGTAAAGTGAAATATTTACCTTTTCAGTATTTAAATATTTATGTCAAGGATAAACTAAGAAAAAAAATGCTTGACAAAAACTTATTAAGGTGCTTAATTACAAGTTAGTATCTTTAATAATTATTTAAATAAAATTATAAATTTAATGATTCGTTTTCCTGTTTTATTTGTACTTTTTTTATTCTTTTTATATCAATTGTAAATCGACTATAATAATAAAATCTTACTTATTCTCAAATCTCAGTTTTAAAAGTAAGTTTGATATTTTTTGTGTATCAAAAATTTTATTTTGTATCTTTGTTGACAAAATTTCTCAATCATAACTAATATTTTATATTGTGACCAATATTATCAATATTAATAATTTAATTAATAATTATTACTATAATTATATTATTTATGATAAAAATATATTAATTACGTATAAGAATGACAATGGATAAGGTACTATCGTATCCATTTTCATACCTGTATTTTAAAAAAGTACTCGTACCTTACCCTATATCTATGTGGATAGTAACTTTAATCTCCATACTCGTATTTTTTAGATATTTGCATACCCATACTCGCTCCTATTACTTACATCTATTTGATTTTATCTCAATTCCATACAAATATTTTGAACAAAAATGCAAACATTCTTGTACAACGTATGCTTCGTTATCATATTCCTTTGAATGAGCTTTATTTCTCACATATGATTTAAGACTACACAAGTATCTTTCAATAAGATAATCTAACAATGTTGCACTAGTCTAACCATCTTTGCCTTATTTACTAAGTGAATAGTTAAATAGATCATTAATTCATTATGTCAAACACTCAAGAAGGATTTTTTTTTTCAACTAACTATTATTTTATCAAGTAAATTCAAGTTTTTCTGTACTCAATGTTTTAGAACATATCTTCCTAAAGCAGAAATTTAGTTCAATTAGTGCCTCAAAAGTGGAAGATAGTAATGTAAAATACAAGACAATCATATTATTTCATTCCATATATTTTTTCTTCTTTGAAATCTATACATCAAGATATTTTGGATGAGTAATTATCAAGGGCTTTCAAACTAACTAAAAAAAAAAAAAAAAGTAAGTTCCTCCTTATATGATATAATATAACATGCAATTTTAAATGTATATTACCTATTCAATTATGGTTGTGAGAAGCTTAAATTTTATACTCAAGTACTCTGAATTAAAATTACATTTTCTATTATTTTTTGTCTTTCTTTCAAAATTCACTCACATATTTTTTTTCAATATATGTGACACCAAGATTACATTATTATTCTAGATATATCCAATAAGACAACTCAAAGAAATTAATTTTTTCCTTCTAATTCTCACATAACTAAAATTTTTCATACTGCTTATCCTTTTAAATTTACCAAACTTCACATGAGACGTAGTTATTCACATGTAAACATGTTAATAGTCACATGCACACATAAATTTTATCTTTAAAAATTATAAACAACTCAAAAAATAAACTAAAAATAAGTTTAAAACTATAATAAAAAAATTTCAAGAAATATTCAGATAAAGTAAATAAAATATTAATTTTTTAGACTGAAACTTGTTATTAACATGTCTTTTGTCAAAATGTTGTTTGTGATATAGATATCTTGAAATCTTCAAACTCATTTTAAATAAATTTAATAATTAACCTTAATGAGCTTTTTGGGATCGATTTGTGCATTATTTTAAATATTTATTTTATCGTTTGAAAATGTATACACTTCTGGTAAAAGAAGTATTGTTTCATTATTTACTTTTACACATAATTCTTTTAAATTATTTTTTATGAATTCAATACAAATATCATGCACTACCATATTTTAAAATATTAATTATATTTGGAGTGACTTATTAAAAAAAATTTTATTTAAAGTTCTTCACTAACGTATATAAGGCTAAAGTCTAGGCTTTTGACTATAAATTTTGACTTAATTACATCTTTAATCTCTATAATTTAATTCAATTTTTAAATTTTAATTATTAATATTTAGTTTGTATAATTTTTTAAATATTCAAATTAAGTTTTGCATTCTAAAATTTTATTCAATAATTAATAAATATTTAATATAGATGTCACATTTTATTAATTAATTTATACAAATAAGTAAAAAACAAAAGATGTAAAATATTTAAATAAAAATAAAAATTTATAATTTATAATTGGTTATAATGGATTTGAAGTTATACACTCACAGTTAGAGACTTAAACACTTGTACATCAAACAAAAGTTTGTAATTTTATCTATCTAATCAAAAAAATTAGGCAAAATAATATGTAATTTTATCTAATCAAAAGTTATAAAATAATAAAATTATATTAACAATTCATGAACATAAATAAAAATTGTCCAACCATATTAAAAATTTATATTTCTCTTCTTTACTTTTTGTTTGAATGTGCTTTCAGTACTAAAGAACATAGACAGTTTCTCTCGCTTTCCTCCTCATTTTGCCCTCAACAGTGAAGCTTCTTGGTTCCTTCCTATATTTAGTTGTGCAGTTCTCCATTTTGATAAGGTATTTGAATCGTTAGATTTGGAGACACTAATTAATTCCATCAACTTTATTGATTTAATTACTGTTCATAATTGTTGCTTACAGAAAAAATGTCAGTAAACTATTAGAGTAGAACTGGTTTTAGATAAAGGTAAAATTAAATCACTTATTTTGACAAAATGTAACTTCAGTGACTTGTTCGTTTGTTTTATTTGTATTTTTGTATTCTTTTGATATCAGTTGTAAATGGACTGCAATAATAAAATCTTACTCTCGATGGATTATTACTCTCAAATCTTGATGTAAAAGTCAGTTTAACATTCCTTATGTATCAGAAGTTTTAATCTTCTAGAATTTCTTTTTATTATATTCAGTACTATCTTTGTTTTTAGCTTTAAATCTATTTTGAAAAAAAAATTCATTTTCAATTTTTATACAATATTTACATTTTGTTAAAGTCATATATACCCCTATAAAAGAAAGAAATGTAATTAGACGTGAACATAAAAATCGTAAATGAAAAAAATAAAAGATATAATAATTTCAAAAAGTATTAAAAACTCTTTTAAACTGGTTGCAGCAATTACGCATGACGAGGAAGATTTGGTGCAACAAAATGAATAACTATAAAGAAGACTATTAGGTTAGCATAAAAAATATATAGGAATAAAGAAGGAAGTTCAAAAGGAGAAGCTCCTCTCTATCCGTATTCTCTCATCTTATCAATAAAGTTTATATTAGCAGTAAACTAATCTTTTATTGCCTTCTATAGCTCACGACACATGTCTTGCAAGATTTGATGGATCTCTTAAGCTATATTTTGGAGTTATGTTTAGGAGAGAAAGGGAAGGGAGAAGTTAAGAGAGCTTAACTCTTATTTGAGAGTTACTTAATTAGGAGAAAAAAAGTTTGACAAATTTTCTAAACTCTTCAAGCCCTCTCAACCCTAATTTTTTTAATTCCTTCAATTCAAAAGTTTTTTCTCTGGCACTCTTTGGTACTCTTTCATAATTAAGATTTTAATCCTTTTTTTTTAATGTTAGTTTTTCAAGTGAGAATTTTTTAAAAAAATTTATAAAAAATAAAAATATTAATTTTAAAAATATTACTTTTAAAATTATTAATTTTTAGAAAAATAAAATATTTATTTTTTATTTTTTTATAAAAATAAAAAATATAAATAAAGATATAAAATATAATAATATTATTTATATATTTAAACCCTACATCACCCTCTCCTCTCAATATTAAACATCCAAATAAATGAGGAGTTTAACCTCCTTCCTTTCCTCTCCTTCCTCCTTTAAACTTTTCTCTTTCTTTTCCCTCCAAACTCTCAAATAAAGCCTTAAAAATATGCGTGAATAACTCTTGACAACATGAAGCAGCGTTTCTTAAAGATATAGTGAGACAACTACAACAACTTGACATCATGGATGCTGCCATAAAAATATTGAAACCATGATTGCTAATATGCAACAAGGCCATCGTCGACATCAACATCTTGGCTACACTCTTAGGCACTAAGAAACGACTTCAGATAATAACAACAACGCTCTCACCGTACCAAACCATAAGCACTTTAAAGGCATGCATATTGATATTTCGCACTTTGATGGCTTGGATGTTGAAGGAATTTGAGATTTATCAGACCTTGAAACACCAACGTATCAAGTTTTGCTTCCCTCCATATGTCAGGCTTTGTGATGAGAATTTTGCATATGTACGATAAGTGAACCGTATTGTTCAAGTAACAAAAATCGATGAGAACTGGGATATCGTGCTGTTTACGGTGAAAAATGATAGTTTGTAAACAAATAATTCAAGAGTAATATGGGGACTGGATTAGGTCCTCTTTGGGTTCTTTTAAGTGTGTTGTGATTAAATGGATGTCGTAAAACAAATTGTTAAATAGGAAAATTATAAAATTGAATTGCAACGTAGAGGTTTTTACAATAATTTGCTAAAAGAACCAAATTACAGAAAAGGGATAAGCAAGCAAACTGGAATTAAAATGTGGAAAGGTAAGTGTGCAGAAATTAAAACGTACGACTCCTAGCAATGAACAGCAACACCGTGAGTCTCCTGGTAGATGGTGTCTGGCGCGGTGCAAGTTTTTAGCTTGCAGAGGTTTTGGGTACAAGTGTCTAGGTGTCAAAAGTCGTCCTTCGGCAAATGACGCTTTAGAGTATTTATAGGCAGGAGGACCATCATGGTTCTCCTTCTTTGGTAGGCACTTCTTAGTAACTGTCTTCAACTGCTTATGCCCATTTTCCACGATTACTTGTGATCGTGTTTTGGTTGAGACTTCTTTTATAATTGCAATCACCCATGATCCTTCTTCGTATTGTTATACCTTCTGCTAGTGGTAACCGTTTCTGAGCCTTGTAATAACTTTTAAGTCCTATCACGACTCTTATAGACTTAGAATCTTTTCTTTTTTATTTTCTATTTTTTGAGCTGTTCTGAGAGAAATCTAAGAAGCTCATTTAGCATTATATATTTAGAATAATTTTTTCCTTGATTTCTATTTTTCAACTAATTATGGAAAATCTGAGAGCTCTTTTTGTTCTCGTTGACTTAAAATATTTTTTCTGCTCATTTATGTTTTTCGAGCAATTCTGGAGGGAATCTCGAGCTCAACCAGATTTGTAGACTGAGAATATTTTCTTACTATTTCCTAATTTTCGAGCAATTCTAGAGGAAATCTAGAGCTCAACCAGATTTGTGGACTTAGAATATTTTCTAACCACTTCTTATTTTTTGAGTAATTCTGGAGAAGCTCTAGAGCTCAGTTAGGTCTATGGACTTAGAATATTTTTTGACCACTTCTTGTTTTTTGAGCAATTCTGGAGAGAATCTAGAGCTTAACCAGGTTTGTGGACTTAGAATATTTTCTGACCGCTTCCTATTTTTCTAGCAATTTTGGAGAAGCTCTGGAGCTTAGTCAGGTCTGTGGATTTAAAATATTTTCTGATCGCTTCCTGATTTTCAAGCAATTCCGGAGAAAATCTAGAACTCAACCAGGTTTATAGACTTAGAATATTTTCTTATCACTTCCAATTTTTCGAGTAATTTTGTCTGTCAAGGACTTTGAAACCCTCAAAAACTCCTCGAAAAGACCTTCAGTCTTTGTAGACTTAGAATAATCTTCTTGTCAGTCTCATTTTTTGACCAGTTTTAGCTATTCTCAGTCCAAGGACTATAAAATCCTCAAAAATTCCTCGAAAAGGCTTTCAGTCTTATGGACTTAGAATAATTTACTCTCCTGTCTTTCAAGCAGTTTTGAGGAAAATCTAGAGTGTGACCAAAAATCTCTAAAACAACTCGAAATGTAACCTTTTCAACAGAAATTAAGGTTCTTCTTAAAAACCTTCCAACACTTCTTGAGTTTAAACCTACTTTTCAATAAATAATGAGACTCTTTCTCTATGAAAAAAAACTACTTTCTAAATATTCTCAAAACTCCTCGAAGAGTGGAATCTTCAAGATGAATTTAGGACTTAGATAATTTTTCAAGTCTTTGATTTGTCAGTGTGGAAGCCTAGGACCCTTAGTCTGATAAGGTCTTTATAACTTAAAAAAGTTTTCCTTTCCCCAAACAGATACCCCCCAAAATATTAATTTCCTTGCCCCAAAATATTATAAAAGAACAGGAAAATTTTCACAAGATTCAGATTTTAGATTTTTTGTCCCTCCATTTTTGTTCTATTCAAGATGAATTCTCGAAACCAATAAGCGAGTCATCATAAATGCAATTGAGCTAATTTCATGACTATCAGTCTTTAAGACCGAATTTTCTTATCCCTTGCATTGGATCTTTTCGATTGTCAGCAACTCCTGAGGCTTTATCAAGAATTGCTCCATTTCTGTTGTCTCGAAGGTTGCCTTCTTCCTTTCGGCTAAACAAGCCAAATTCTCTTTGTATTCAATGGTTGAATCTGACTCGTCAGCCTCTAGGAACTCAGCAACTTTGAGAGCCACTTTTATTTTATTTTCGGGCACATAGGCCAAAATTTGAGCCAAAAGGCTCAATCATTCATGCTGCTTTTGTATTTGTAAATAGTGAGTATTACTCTTCTTTCTCTATTCTTTTTGTATTTTTTTGTAATTTATTTTTATTTGATTATTGATGTGAAGCTTATTTTAAACTATTTGGGAGTTTAATATTGATGCTGAGTTGAATTATGTGTCATGAGATTATGTATTGTATACATGACACCATACAAGACATGCAAATGCTTATAAGTCTAGGAACAAATGCAAAATATTAAAAAAAATATATATGTAGGAATTGAAAGAATTGTTACGAATTTGATACGTGAAATATTAGATTTTTCTAAACTATTCTTTGATTTAATCTATATTTTCTTTTTATTCCATTCTTCTGATGCCTCCTTCTTTGTTCTTCCCCTTTCCTCCCTTCTCAATTTTTTTTTTGATGTCCCACTCCCGTGGTTCCTCTTTTCATGTCTCTACATGTGTTTATTTTTTGCATATAATTCACACTCATTTTCCTTTGCTCACACACATTATTCCCATTTCTTATAACTTCAATTTTGATTAGATATTTGTAAAGGGTTAGAGTAGCTTACTTGTTTCTCATTCTACAGATATCTCTTCCTTTTTTTGTTTTGCATTTATTTTATTTAATTTCAAGAAGTAAATAAAAATAATAATAATAAATGAGTATTCGCATGCCCCTTCTACTCAGAATGTAGATTTTGCACCTAAGATAGTGTCATTTCAACGTCTATCATCAGATGAACTTCGAGATAAAAGAGAGAAGAGTCTTTGTTTTTATTGTGATGAAAAATATACCTTGCAAGTACATTACTTTCTTAGGATGAGCATCGATGTAAATCCTACAAATTGATGGAAGAAATTATTTGCATTGAGGAACCCACTACACATTGTGAATACCTATTTTTACCCTCAAATATTTTAAATATATATATATATATATATATGTATATATTAAAAAGATAAATAATGGAGTTGTCTTAACAGAATATAAAATAAAAAAAAGCTTGAAAAAATTAATCTGGTTCCGAAAAAGGAAATAATGCATTGTGTAGGCATATACCCAACACCCAGAGCCACCTTCATGTATGAGAAAGGGAAGAACTCAAAATTTTGGACTCTTATGAAACCTTAAAAATGACCAATATAAAAATACAAGTAAGAAATGATGCATTGTGTAGGCTTGTACCTAGCATCCAGAGCTAACTTTGTGCATGAGAAAGGGAAGGGCTCAGAATTTTGGACTCTTATGAAACTCTAAAAATGACCAGTATAAAAATACAAGTAAGAAAGCATGAGAAAGGGAAGGGCTCAGAATTTTAGACTTTTATGAAACTCTAAAATTGACCAGTATAAAAATACAAGTAAGAAATCTAAAAAAAGGGGAGGAAGAAATTTGAAGAGGGGGCAAAATTTTTTAAGAAAAAAAGATTTTTGAAAGATTTGGAAGAAGGGAGAAAGAGAGAAAAATTTTAGAAAGGGAGATCTGAAAAATGATCTTGAGGAAGAAGAAAAATTTTCAAAGATAAAAAAGAAAACAAAAGGAGAGAGAAATCAGAATAAAAGACGAACAAAGAGAGGAAGAAGAATTTAGAAATAAAAAAAAAAAATACAACTCATTACCTATTTTAGGTATTTCTTTTGCCATACTTTATCCACTATCAAATGTTCTTGAAGAATAACGATAATAAAAATGAAATGTTTAAAAAAGAGTTGCGTTGAATGAGAAATAAAAGTTAAGTTGAATGAGAAATAAAAGTTAAATAAAAGGGTTTTCGACGTTTCTTAGTTTTTTTATTATTATTATTATATAATACTGTAGTGTTAATTTGAAATAAAGTATAAAACTGCGGCACAATACCTTTACAGTGCTGAAAGTCTTTCATCAACTTTTACCTTTTTTTTTTCTTCTTTTCTTTTAGATTGTTTTATCTGAAATGTTTTTGTTTATTTCTTCTGTTCAATCATGCTACCTCTACAACGCTAAAAGTCTTTCATCAAATTTTACTCTCTCTTTTTCTTTATATTTTTTTTATCTTAAATGTTTTTTATTCTTGGTTGATGCTTAAGTCCTATTTTCTTTTATTTTTTATTTTATTTTATTTTATTGGTTTTTTTTAGTCTATTCTTTTTTTCTCTTTTCTAAAGAATGAAAGTTATTATTTTTTATCATTATTATTATTTGTTATTTTTATCTCAGATTGTATTTTAATTATATAGTTTATCTTAAATAATATATTTTAAAATTAATTCTCCTAATTTCACTTATTGATTTTCTTTTTCAAGCAATAATAATTAGAATAATTAAAATTTATTAAGCATAATATAATTTGTTTATTATATTATATTTGAGTTGTATTTTTTTATTTGTAAAATTTATCTCATTCTAACATTTGCAATAAATTCTCTCTAATTTTTTATTTTATTCCATTGTTTATGTCTTAATTATTATGTTAGTTATTTACCATTTAGAATTGTTATTTCTTTATTTTATTTTATTTTATTTTTTTATATTTGTAGAATGTAGATAGTCATTTTAATTTTATATTTATGATTTATCTCTTTTAATATTATGAATTATATATATATATATATATATTTAATGAATGAATAATAATATAATTATATAAGTTTATAATCCTAACATATAACTTCTTTATCGTCATGTATTATAAATTGATAAAGTTTAAGTGTACCTACATTACCTTAACTTTAAACAATATTAATTTATCGTATGTTTTCTTTAATTAATTAAATAATTATTTTAATAATTAATCAAAATATGTTCCTCTTTTAATTACTAACTTATTAATTGATTAATTTAAATTAAATTTATTTTTATTAATATAACAATTTATAATGCTAATGTTTAGCGACTTTATCTTTAAGCTTTATAAATTGTCAAAACCTATATGTAAGTTTTACATACTATCAATACATTAAAAATTTTATCCGATTTCTAAAATTAATCAATTATATTTTTTTTATTAAAATTTATCTTTTAGAATATTTTTGTCATATTAATACACTGATTTATAGTGTTATTGTATAGCGTCTCTATTTTTATACGTTTTAAATAGTTAAGACTTTTGTGTATTAATGTCACATTGGGTCCTATGCAATATAAAATTATTAAATGAATTTTTGATCTTTTATTAAATAATTATCTTTGTTAATTAATTCAAATATATTTATTCTTTTCATTAAATAGAATTAATTTCATATTTTAATTTTTCTTAATTCATATTTCAAACTTTGATAAATTAAATAACCAATTATTTCTTTATTTTATTATACAAATTTTTATAACATTGAAGTGTGATTTACATTACCTTCGATTATTCAAAAATTATAAGAGATTTATGTATAAATTACACTATCTTAAATTCTCTTTCAAAATATTACTTATAATTTAAATATAAATTCAAATATTTCATTTACAAATAAAAAATATTTTTTAACAAATTTCAATATATGATACATGTATAACCGCATTATCTTGTATCCTAAACATTATAATCTCGATAAAATAATTTTAATCTAAAAAATAAATTTCTTTTACTAAACTTAATTTTAATCCACAAACTTCATAATTTTTATAATAGAATTACGTGACTTTGAGTTCCCCATTGCACTTAAGAATATATAGGAGTGGGAATCAGACCCGACAAATCAAAATAATTTTTTTTCTTTCCCAAAATACCCATTTATATTTCAATAAATAATTTTCTTTCTTTAAAAATAAAAATAACAATAATTAATGTTTAGGGATTAAGTAAATACTTTTTAAAATTAAAATAAATTTGCACAATTAATTTAAGGTAACCATTATTTAAACGGACGTTGTAGGGTGCTAATATATTCTTTATACGTAAATGACTATCAAACTTACTTTTTGTTTCAAAAATCATATGATTTTAAAAAAAATTCCAAGGTTTTTTTAAATAAACTTTTGTGGCAACTACTTTAATTTTTTAGAAAATATTTTTTATTCCTAAAAGATGTTATTTTAAAACATTTTTGTCGTACCATTACGACCGTCTGGTTGTGACACACATTTTGAACCTTCATGCTTCACGCAAGATGCCATTATTCGTCTACACCATTGTTGGCCAGCACAACCCTCAAACGCTTAAGGTGAAAAGTACCTATGATAGCCATGATGTTAGTCTTCTCATTGATAGCAGCAACACACAGAACTTCATTAAGCGACCCTTAGTCCACTGCTTAAAAATTCTGATGACACTCATTTTGTTATTCAACGTAATGGTTAGCAACGATGCATTTCTCACATGTACTAACAAATGCAAGGCTATACCAATTTTAGTGCAAGGCCATTTCTTTACTATCGATTTCTTTGTTGTAGACATGGATGGCATTGACATGATCATAGGAGTTCAGTGGTTACAAAATCTTGGTCATATTCTCACTAATTATAAAGCCCTGACCATGGCGTTTATCGCCACCTTGTTCCACATGGACATCTCTACCCTAGTGTAGACAACTACTCCAGATCCTATCACCTATATTTTAGACCATTTTGGACAAGTCTTCCATGAACCTGATTCTTTTCCACCACCTCGCCACGTCAATCATCGAATTCATCTATTACCAAACATGACACTCGTTAACGTATGTCCATATCATTACCAACACTTCCAAAAACAAGAGATCGAAAGGTTGGTCCAAGAAATGCTTAATGCAGGGATTATACGTAACACTCAAAGCCCATTCTCGTCACTTGTGCTCCTTGTTAAGAAGAAAGATGGAACTTTATGCTTTCGCATAGACTATTGTGTGTTGAATTCAGCCACAGTGAAAGATCATTTTCTGATTCTCACCATTGATGAGCTTTTGAACGAGTTGCATGGTGCATGTATTTTTTCAAACTTGGATCTTTGCACAAGCTATCACCAAGTTCTCATGCATCCTGACGATGTGCTTGGTGGGCAAGTGTACCTATTAAAAAGTAATATAGAGTTCTAAAATAAGTTTCCAAAATTATCATTCTATAAGGATTGTTTTCTAAATACTAAGAATTTTTTAATTCAATTGTTTGAGCTTAAAGGATATGAGATTAAATTAATTAAGAAATTAATTATAAAATCAATTGCAAAAATTAGAATAAGGAATACAATGCATGTCTTGGTTGAACTTATAAGAGAGGAACGTAGGGCATATAAGTTTTCTCATTCAATCCTTTATATTATTTTTTCGTTTAATTCTAAGTTTGATTTTCTTATGATTACTAATCATTCATACAATTCCTATCAATACCCAATGGTCATGAAATATTAACATTCTTTTCTCTAACTAACATACACAATAGTCATGCAAGACATTAAGTCAAGAAAGTATAAAGCACCTATGAACTTATTAATTTAATAACGATTGGAAGAGAAAGATTGATTTGGTATATCTAATCCTTTGTCTCATTTTATCTTATAGATCCATTAACTAATCGAGGTACAGTTACCTGATGATATAATTAATTAAAGTTATATGATTATGCGCAATAGGATAAATATTAATCACAAAAGGAAATCAAACACAGATTCAAACTTCAATATCCCATAAATTCATAAATAAGAATTCTCATAACCCTAGCTATAGACTTAATTATTCATGCTAAAGAAAAGAACTAAACAAAGCCATAAAGAAAAGCAAACTAAAATGATATGAGTTTCCAGTCTTCAAGTATGGCTGCTTAAAACTCCACGTCCTGTCAAAAGTATGCCAAAAAAGATCGAGTTGGATGGATTAGAGAGACCAGAGGTGTATCACAGAACAAGGACAAAATAGTAAAAATTGGATCCCTGAGGTTCCTTTTTAATAGGGTTTGAAAACCCTAAAAGCTCTTCATTAATTAGGCTTACTGTAGATGAGCATGACTATGCAAGGCCATAAGTACAGTCGTATATGGATTTGAAACATTCCCGTGCTTGTTAAAAGGGTTTGGGTGTGTAGATTATTTTGAAGCTATGATTTTTCATCAATTTGAGCCCAAAATACACATAAAATCCACTTGTAGCCTCTTTATACTAAACTACACAATTAACATATAAATTAATATAAAACCCAAATAAAATAAAGGTCAAATATAAATATATGGGTCATAAAAGAATGTCTAAATACAAACTTATCATGATGTCAGTAAAATTGCTTTTCATACATCGTATGGCCACTATGAGTTTCTAGTTATGCCATTTGACCTATCCAATACTCCAGCAACATTTCAGGCTTTGATGAACTTAGTGTTCAAAGATTTCCTTAGAAAATTTATCACTATATATTTTGACAACATCCTCATTTAAAGTGGCATCATTATCTCTTAAGAACCCGTTTTACTATCATCACTGATCATTGTAGTTTGAAAGAACTAATGAGCCAAGCTGTCCAAACCCTGCAGCAACACCACTACCTTAGCAAACTTTTAGGATTCACATATGATATTGTTTATCATAGTGGCAATTCTAATGTGGTGACTGACACATTATCACACAAATATGAGCATGAACCACAATCTCCTGCGAGCATAGCAGTAATATCTTCCCTTGATTGCCACTAGACCAATACCTTACAATATGAAGCTCAAAATGACCTAGAGTTATGACATTTTCTTGACAATCACCTACTTCTTGGCTACTCTATAAAAAATGACACTCTCATTTTTAAAGATTGCATAGTTTTGGCAACTCACTCTAAGTACAAGCAAAGACTTATAGAAGAAATACATTGCTCTCCGATGGGTGGGCATATCGGTTTCTTACAAACTTACAAATGTTGGACTACTATTTTTGTTTGGCCCAACATGTGTAAAGAGATTAAAGACTTTGTTAAAAACTGTATAACTTGTTAGCAAACCAAGCATTTCATCGAGAAACCAGTGGGCCTACTACAACCTATCCTAATTCCAACGTCTGTATGGACAATGGTTATAATGGATTTCATTACCAGGCTACCAAGTTCAGAAGGATCTATAATCATACTTTTTACTATTGATAAGCTAATCTACACACTTCGATGCCTTACTCACCCTTATTCAATGCACATTCTATTGCTAAGATATTACTAGCATAGTGGTCAAAATCCATAGCTTTCCTATAATCATTTTCTTTGATTGAGACTCTATATTCCTGAACAAATTTTGGTTACAACTAATCTACTTTAGCGGCACCACCTTATAGTATTACATGACTTATCATCCACAAACTGATGGCCAATCTGAAGTGCTCAATCAATGCTTAGAATAGTACCTACATGCCTTTGTTTTTTCCTACCTACGGCTTGGACATCCTACCTGTATTGGTGATAGACAATTGCTGAGTTGCTATCAAAACAACTAAGTTTTCTAAAGATTTGTAGTATATAGTCAAATCTAGGTCAATTCACGGAGACACATTTTCAGTCAAATTCAATTTTAAGTTTTGTTTTAAAAGATGTAAATAAGATTTTTTGGGGTTTTGAAAATTGCAAATTAATTAAATTAAATTATAAACAGAATTAAAGTTAGTAAAAAATAAATTAAAAAATATCAATCCACAGAATACCAATTGCGTATAACTTTGACTATCACAGTATCTAAATATTTAAATCCGCGTTTGAACAATCACTCAATTCAATTATTAATTCAATTGAATATCCTAATTGAATAGAGTTACAAATTAAATCAAATAATCATTTAATCTAATCTGCATTAATTTTTAAACCAAAGCATCAATCGAGTCCTAATTTAAATTCTAACAACAGAAAAGTTAATCATGATCGCAATATACAATTCTGAGATTAGAGAGAAAAGAGAATAAACTCGTAGCTATTTAGCATAGAACTCAAGTCAGAATTACAACATTTAAATTTTACGGATTGAACGAGAGGTTTAGCCTTCCATCGAAACGCTTAACCCACGCAAGAATGAGAAAAGAACGGGAGAGTTCGAGAGAAAGTAAAAACAAGGATTTTTATTTCGGCTAAGTCTCAAAAGCTTAAAATGTCTCATCGCATGCGCAAACGCGCACACATTAATTCAGAATCTCATTACTTTATTTATAGGTTCTGATTAGGGTAAACTAATTGGCCAAAATTTGGGCCTCAATAATATCTAAAAGCCCAAATGCAATTATTAAATAACAAGGGTCCAAATGCAATCCCATAAAAATATTCAGCAAATCTACCTCAACTTCTAAAAATCATAAAAAATTGAAAATAACTCCAAATACAGTGATCCGTACATGCATTTTAAAGTCCTGGATGTATAGAATCCAATGCAATTGGAATCAATCAAAAACAATATTTGTAGAAAAAGTTATGGCCAAAAGAGTAGTCAGAGGTCAGAATTACCAAAAAACACGAAATTAAAGCATTTATTTCTAATAGACCCAATTTATTCCAATAAGTAAAAAAATGGTAAAAACTATAAAAACAAAGCATATTAAAAGTGTTTATAAATGAAAATAAAACTAGAAATCTAGACATAAAACATGTTTTATCAATTGGACTGAGCTCTATTATAATACTTCTTATCATTTTGCAATAAGTATGACCCTTTTTTAGACATTTTATGGACATAAACCTTCTCCCATCCCAAGCTATACATCAGACTTGGCAACAGTTGACTCCCTGGATGAGAGTCTCCAGCTTTGCACCAAACTACTTCTATCGTTTACTTCGCAACTACTAAAAGTCTACCGTTGCATGCAGCGAATTGACGACCGGAACTGCTAATATCGTTCTTTTATGATAGGGGACTGAGTTTGGGTTAAGCTGCAGCAACATTGCTAACACACACTCACCAAATAATTCAGTCATAAGCTAGATTGTAGATATCTTTTCAAGTTCTACACAGCGTTGGTCCAGTTGTATACAAGCTTGCTCTCTCTACTGATTACACTATTCACCTCATGTTTCATGTGAGCCTACTCAAATTTTATCATGGCCCTACTCCTTCACAACTATTAGCAGTCTCCACCCAATAGTTTCAGAACACCTTACCCTACCCTAAGAAAATACTTGGTGTCCACAACGTTGCACACGACACAGCCATCTTAACTCAATATTTGATTGACTGGGATAAGTATGATTAGTATGCCAGTTCATGGGAAAATGCATATCTCTTTCCTTCTCTTTATCTCTACTTGTACCTAGTCGATACTTCTTCTTCCACCTTGAGGACAAGGCTCGTTTCGAACCTAAGGATATTGATAAGGTTGCAACAATTACACATCACCACAAGAAAGATTTGGTGCAACAAAATAAATAACTATAACTAACAATCCATATGTAACTATCTTATGCAAACAATCTATAAATAAGACTATTAGGTCAACATAAAAAATATAATATGAATATAGAAGAAAGTTTAAGAGGAGAAGTTCCTCTTTATCCATATCCTCTTGTCTTATCATTAAAACTCATATTGATAGCAAGCTAACATAAACACATTTTTAATTATTGATTAAAAATTATAAATATTATCATATTTCACTCTTAATTGTATTTAATGAGTGTCACTCATAATTTTATAATTTTAATAAAATTTAATCAATAATTTTTATATAAATTATTGTATTAATTGTTTTTTTGAATTTGTGTGTTATCAGCTTATAATATAGATAAAAAAATAAAAGATAAAAAATAAAATATATGATATAAACGAAACTAAATGACTTAACTATGAGCTAATTTACATAAGGTGGCAAATTACATGTGTAAATTTAATCGTTTTTACGTATGTTGGTAGTCTTCAATTAACTGCGTTGTTGCTGTTCCAAATTTTAGGCTAATTTAAAGTTAAAATATATTTTTCTATTCTATAAGGTAATTTTTTAAATTAATTATATTTATTATAGGACTAATTCGAATACACCAAATAATGCAAATTTATCATGTTATAATATTTTAAAAATTTAATTTAATTTAATTATTATATAATTTTATTTTTAATAAAAATTGAACTAATGATTTCGTGCAATTTCCATGATTAATTTTGTGTCCGCTTATCGAATATTTTTACACTAAGAAAATATTAGTGGGCCGCTTTATAAGTAGGCCCAATATAACAGCAGTGGGCCGTTTTAAGTTTTCTAATTGATAGTTTCTTGATGGAAACGTCAACGTTTGCGACGTCGTATTTAAGCATCACTGGCCTGTGATCGGTAGCCATTAACAAAGCAAGGTTAGTAGTAGAATCAACACATCAAGAGAGAGCAATCTTCTGTTAATTCCTCGCTTCTTAGAAAAGCAAACTAAGTTTGATTTTGTTGTTCTTTTTTATTGGTGAGCGCGGTTGTTCATCGATTATGTCGGGCATGGAAAGGCTTCAAAGAATGTTTGCGGGTGCTGGAGGAGCACTGGGCCATCCACCACCTGATTCCCCCACCCTCGATTCCTCGGAGCAGGTTTACATATCATCTCTCGCACTTCTCAAAATGCTCAAACACGGTATGTTTCTCTTATTGATTCCTATATTCATTACATTTCCATTTTCCCGTTTTGTTTTTAAAAAATAAATCAGTGCCCTAATTGATTGGATAGGAAGGGCTGGTGTACCCATGGAAGTGATGGGTTTGATGTTGGGGGAGTTTGTGGATGAGTACACTGTGCGGGTTGTGGATGTCTTTGCTATGCCTCAGAGTGGTACCGGTGTTAGTGTTGAAGCTGTTGACCATGTCTTTCAGACTAACATGCTTGATATGTTGAAGCAGACTGGAAGGTATTTTTGTCTTTCATTTTATTGTTTATTGAAGCTTATTTTCTTGATTTGTACATTTTTTTATGCGTTTATAACTGTTGGATCTAGTTATGGTCTGTTGTTACATGATTTATAACTGTGTAACATGAATAATAATGTTTTGATTATTTTGAATCAGTTAGTTGAATCTTTGGCGTTTTGTTTCAGGCCCGAGATGGTTGTAGGGTGGTATCATTCCCATCCCGGATTTGGATGTTGGCTTTCTGGAGTGGACATTAATACACAACAGGTTTTTGGCTTCTTCTTCAGTCTTTAGTTCATCACGGCAGCTTGTTTTTTGTGATATTGTGCTATTTTTGTGTTTGAAACCAAGTGGTTCATAGATGAGATGAGGGTAAAATTTGTTTTCCTTTTATTCTTTCTTCAATTGAAAAACAAGGCATGCCATTAAATTGATGCATCTCTTAGAAAAAACCATGACAGAAGAGGGGGGGGGGGGGAATACAAAAAGTGAGCAGAGTTTGTGGTGTGGTTGTGTAAACATTTTGTTATTTTAATGTTCATTTATGCTTATAACCTCATATTTCATATTTTTATTTCTTTACCAAACATACACAATTACAAACTGAAACATGATTTTATGGAACTTCTGAGGCGTGAAGATGGAAAATTACCTTTTTTTTATTGGTGAAATCGTGGAGATGAATGTATAATTGTATACTATAGACAAGTAATGCCCTTGCTTAAGTTTGGTTGTTCATAATTTTATATGTAAGCAGCATTAACATTTTTTTATTGGGTACATAGTGAAGCGAAGCCAAATGTAGGGGATGGTGATACGTTGCCTGGTATAGGATTGAACCTCCGACATTATCATCTCATCCCAGTCTTAGGTTGGGGCTGGTGCTAATTGTGCTATAAGCTTGCTGGATGACTATGGAAACTTGTGAAGATGTAATACTACTTGAGTAACAAAATTGTATTTGTATTCCTGTGATTTAAGTAAATCCAATATGATTAAGAAAAGTTGGTAGATGGACTGTTGTACCTAAATTTAAAGCTTAATTTATAAATTATGATTCAACAGGTCAATTAGTGGATATCATAAAACTCACTGCAGATTGAGAAGAATAAAATGTAGAATTTAGTTAAGTGAACAATGACAAGCCTTTCTTTGATAAGACTGTTAGTTTTAGAAAGTTATATATAATATGTGTGTTCTTTGATATAATGCAGAGTTTTGAGGCATTAAATCAACGGGCAGTGGCTGTGGTGGTGGATCCTATTCAGAGTGTTAAAGGCAAGGTGGTGATTGATGCTTTCCGGCTGATTAATCCACAAACTATGATGCTGGGTCAGGAACCACGACAGACAACTTCCAACTTGGGGCATCTAAACAAGCCATCTATCCAAGTGAGTGTTCTGTTATTCTATTCAAGAGTAAATTGTGTTCTGTTTTCTTTGTCTTTTGTCATTACTATTTTTGACCTTGTATTCTCCTTTTTAGGCCCTGATCCATGGCTTGAATCGACATTATTACTCTATTGCAATTAATTACAGAAAGAATGAGCTGGAAGAGAAGATGTTGCTTAACCTTCACAAGAAGAAATGGACTGATGGTTTGACACTTATGCGTTTTGATTCACATTCTAAAACTAATGAACAGACTGTTCAGGTGAGTAAAAATTCTTCAATGTGAAATAGAAATATAGATCATTCAACCCTTTAATTTCTGTTTTCTTCTCCTGCTTCAACATTTTTCCTCGAGCATAATACAAGACTTCGAAAATTAATAAGTTTTGTTGTCCTGTATGTATCCTAGATATAAGGCAAAGGAGCCTGTTTTAATGTAACTGCATGCATTCCTTACTCTCTTGCACTGCAACAATTAGTTATTGATGTGGTACTTGATTGGAGATTCTGCTGACGTAGTTTCATAAATTTCTTACTATGCTGATTGGTTCTTTTCTGTTGTTTCCTTGTTGTTCTCACAACCTCTCCTCCCTCCCTCCTATAGAGATTTAAAGTGAAATGATTTTCATTAATTATTGAAGTATATATGTAATGATATTTATAGACATACAATCCATAGTTATCAATTTTGGACAGCGGCGTGTAGAGACCAATGCCAAAAATGCTGTAGCAAGATAGCACATAGCAAAATGACTTCTATTTAGAAATTTTATCTACATATTAAATAATTTATACTAGATATATAAATGCTCAAAAATTAAAAAGAAAAAAAAAACCTCAAAATCCATGACATTCATAATTAAAAATAAAAAGTCACATCTTTTAAGCAAAACATACAAGTAAATAAAAATAAAAGTTAAAAAAAAAAAAAGGAACAGTTCTTTTTTAAGGCAAAAATGACTTTTTAAAATTTTTTGTGGCACTGTTGCCCACTGTTGCAATCCATATTTAAAAACATTATGCTATTCAAATTTTGTAGTGACTTGTGGGCTGTGGCCACTCTAGTATTTTGCTATAGCCCGCTATTGATAACTATGATACAACCACATAAGAATACAAAATGAGTTCCAAAAGTTAAATCTATTGCATACTTATGGAAAGGGAGTAAAGCCTAAAATTAGTCCATTAGATAGTAGTAGTTGTTGTGCATATTAGTCACTTACTTATTTAAATTGTCTCGTTAGTTCTTCACATATTAGTCTATCATGCATTCAAGTCTCTGTTGATAACAAATGCCTGAAAATGATTAACTTTGTTGTTAAGTGACATGTAGAAGTTAAAACAATGTCATTTGACACAATACCAAGGATTAATCTCATGGAGTATGCATCATTGCTGGCGCTTCTGCACCTATCTCTCACATTCCTTCCCTCACAATTGCAGCATTCCTAACTGCTCCCACCACCTCCTCTCTTTCTCTCTCTCTCTCTCTCAAACACACACACATATAGAACCTTAAAACAATAGTGGTGTTGGTGTTTCAAACAACAATCAATAATGTCCTTAATGCAAACACAAACCTTCAAACTCTAACAATGGTGACAATGTTTTTGCAAATCTAGAAAATGCAATGTTATTGGAGTTATTGTTTGTGAGGAGCTGATTATTGGGTTTTAATGGTGTGACTGTGGGGAGAGAGTAAAAGAGAGGTGATAGGAGCTTTGGAAATGTGGGCCACTATGACTAGCTCCAAGGAAAGGGGAAAAGAGAGAGAGGTGGTGGGGGCTTTGAGAGTGCGAACCATCATGATCAATATGACTTTGAGGAGAGGGGAAGAAGTGGGGGCTTTGGAGACGGTAACCACAAATAGTGTGGCTCTAAGGAGAGGAAAACACACACACACACACAGAGGTGGCAATGGACCACCGTGAGCAATGTGGATTTAAGGAGGAGGAAGAGAGAGAGTGGAAGGAAGGTGTGAAAGAACATCTTTTTAACTTTCACGTATCATTTAACGGTAAAAGCAAAAGTTTTTTTGACATCTATTAATAGTAAAGACTTAAATGCATGACAGACTAATATGTGAGGGATTAACAAGACAATTTAAATAAGTAAATGACTAATATGCATGATTGCTACTATTTGATAAACTAATTTGAAAATTTACTTTATGAAAAGGGTAAGATAATTGGGTTGCACTAGATCATTGCTCCAGCATGCTTCAACAAGATGGTGGAGGTGGCACGTAACTTGCAAATGATTGTTGGCAGCCAGAACTCAAACAAAGTGATAATCAATGGCTAAATGTTTCATCATGTAATGAACAAGGGATTAACATATAAATATGTTTCTCCAAGTCATAGGTTGTTTGAGAAAATAGTAGGAGATTGAAGAAAGGCCAAGTTTGAGGTGAAGTTGACATAGGCAAAGTCACTCATTTGTGGTTGAAGCAATTGCAGTTTGCCTCTTGCATGATCAAGAGACAACATTGGATCTAAACTAGACAATGTAGGTTGGTGTAGATTTTTTGGTCTCTCATCCCTGCTCAGTTTGGATGGTAAAAGAAAGAGTGTAAGGTTAGAGTCTTTCCTAAGATTGAGGCCATTACTCACTATTCCTTCAAGGTATTTAGGACTTTCTACAAGACTTGCATGTGCAGGTCTTACAATGCATGCATGTTTTGAGATAATTTATGCACAAAAAAGGTGCATGCTTGTATTGAGATATCTTGTGCAGACAAAAAGCATTATATGGGGCTCTTGCCTAGTTATTGCCAGGGGTTGAAGGCAGCTAGCAAGTCAATGATAAATGGCACTGCACCATTACATGTAGAAGTATTAGATTAGGGGTGAGGACACAACTATCTTGATGTTGTGTGAGAAAAAGAGTCCTTGGGAAATGGAAATAATTTCCACTCCTAAAACCTGAGTTGGGTGGCCTAGATCTTTGAGAGAAAACTTCTTCACAAGAGCTTGTTGAAAGTGGTGTATAAAAGTAGAATTATAAGAGGACTGTTAACATATTCAAGAAAATTGTCTTCGACCATGTGATAAATAAGTAAGAGCTAGAGTGGGAGTTTGTCAAGCCATGACGAAAAAGAAAATTTAAGTTCAAGACACCAAGTATGGGAGGCTTATTTGTGACCATAAAGAGCTTTATTGAGCTTACATACATGGTTTGATAAATGGGATGTGTTAAGAAACTTGAACCTAACTCACTCCCAAAAGCTAGCTCATAGGAGGACTATTGTAGCCCTTATAAGGAGTGTTTTGGCTCTAGTTCTAGCTAATGTGAGACATCTTAACACCTCCCCCCATCATACCTAGGACTTGAAATCTATGCGTGAAATTTGTAAGACTAGACACGTGCATGAGTACCCTAACAGGACTGGACCTTTGTGGGTAGCCCAACATTCAAATTGGACAGACTCTAATACCAAGTTAAGAAATTTGGGTCTAACTCACTCCCAAAAGCTAACTCATAAGGAGAGGATTACCATTATAAGGAGTATCCTGGCTCTAGTCCTAGCCAAAGTGAAAAATCTTAACAGGAAGAATGAAACCTAATAATGGTTAGGCCATGCAGGCATGTTTTCAGGGAGAGTCCCATGCAAAAAAAAGTGTTGTTGGCATCCATTTGAGTAATAGATAATTTCTTATGGAGAGCAATTAAACTATTTCAATAGTATGAAGTGTATTGAATGGACTCGAGGTGTTTTGAAGTCAATTTTTTTGACAAGTATTGCTTTGTGCTGACTGGTGAGCTATAAATTTTTCATGACTTATTTGAGGTATGAAAACCAACTTGTTGCCAATAATGTTGTAATGAGATTGAGGTGCGTCAAGAGCACCATGTACTTCCTTTCATGAGAGCAATATATTCATTGACATGTTTACATTTAGTGTTCTTTAGAGTTCATGAGACACATGGACTTCACTAAGTTTGGAATGGGATATTTGATGCTTGATTTTAGCTGTTTGGTTTTATAAGCTCCATCTTTGGCATGTAATCATGGGATGAGTGGAGATGAGAGGCCTATGGATAGATGTGTGAGTAGAGGTGGTGCTTGATTAAACTAGGGCAAGACACCAAACAACAACAACAACCCAGCCTTATCTCACTAGGTGAGGGCAGTACACCAAACATCAAAGTAAAATTTTAAAGGATGGATACTAGACCTATAAAACAATAATTTATAACTTTTGAAGAGACAAGCCAGGTATGAACTATTGAGTGCATTGGTATGTAAGAGTTTGAAGAGTTTGGTGACCAAGACATTAATGGCATAGATGAAGGGATGGTGGAGACTAGACATAAACAGTTTGCGAAGAGGGAGAGGGAGCTTATACAAGTTCTTGTTCAGGCCACACATCGGTACTGTCCTTGTGTTTGGATTTTCCATCTCAAAACACTAAGAATTCAATGGAAACATCATAATTTGCAAAATTGAGATTTGAGGAATTGAAATAAGATTTTGTCTTACTGTTGGAACATATAAAATAGAGGAAAGTTGAAGAGGATGAATAGGGGTAGAAATGCTAGGGAAATCTGCATGTGTAATGGGAAGGCCTTGGTAAATGGTAACTGACCAGTGCCAGCATAGTCATTCTAGATAGATGCATTCATTAAATCACTAATAGCTCGAGTTCGACAACCAAGTGGGAAGGCGAGGAATGGCGTGTCTTTGTAGACAAGTAGCAGTGGGGAGCATTAGTTTTAGGTGGATAGCTAATGATCTTTTTGTAGGTTTTGGCACTTAGACCCCTTTTCTCCCCTTCGAAAAATTGACATGCCACAGAAATATCATAAGTAGAGAGATCTTGGTAGGAGATAGGAAGGCATTGTTTGAGATATGCTTACCACAACCATTATTATATAGGGCTATGAGAAAAGTTTGCATTGAGAGGAGGTGGTTGCATTACCTTGGTTGATGGTGGCATGAGGATAGGGAGTTGCCCTTGACATAAACTTAAAGATTATGACCAACAAGGAGAGACCAAAGCTGTTTGTACCAAGCAGGATAGTTTGTTCCATTTAATTTGATAGGAAGATTGACAGTGACGTTGAATTCAATGAGGTGATAAGGATTAGTAATGTAGGGGAAACAACTTTTTTGGTGGCAGCAGTGGATGAAGAGGCCACGAGGATCAAAAGGGCTTGTGAAGCCAGAGGACTTCTATATCATAAAGTGATTCAAAATGAAATGATTTTCATTCATTTATGAAGCACCTAATATTTATAGACAACATGTACAACATAACAACAGACAAAATAATTGTTCTAAACTCAACATTTCCTGTAATGAAGAAAGGATAAGATGATGGGGAGCACTACGTCCTTACTCCCAAAACTGCTCTACCTTCCTTTTTTCACTAGATGGTGTTAGGCGGGTAGGACCCTAGCGGTGCTTAATTTTTCAATAATGGAAACCTTTTTTAAGAGAGCAACTAATCAATCCCAATGTAGATAGCATATAAACATATGAATAAAATGAAAATTAAAACTACAGCTGGCTAGAAAAAATGATAGTAGAAGTTGACACCTATACTTACCCTATATAAGATTTATTGCATTATGGATATAGTCTTTTCAAAGGAGATAATATTTCTTTCATTTTTCAATTTTTAATTTCTGGTGATTCAGGAGATGCTAAATTTAGCAGCCAAGTACAACAAGGCAGTGCAGGAGGAAGATGAGCTCCCACCAGAAAAACTTGCAATTGCTAACGTGGGAAGGCAAGATGCTAAGAAACACCTTGAAGAGCATGTTTCCAATTTGATGTCTTCAAACATTGTTCAGACTTTGGGAATGATGCTCGACACAGTTGTTTTTTAGAGTTAAGCATCATCCACTGTATTCTTCGTGATTATGTCTAACAGTATTTTCATTAGCTCGCTTGACTTGTTTGTTAAGAGAAAATGTTTTATTGCGAAGTGTTTTGCATTTTGTGTTCGTTTCAAATGCGGGAGCAATTTGCGGGTCACTGAGTGAGAATCATATTTTAATCACTATAAATGTCATGGAGATCTTTAGTACATGTGCATGAGTTTTATTTATTTATTTTTATAAACGGTATTGTTGACTCAGTTGAAAGACGGAGCCATCAAAATTGCATGTGCATCAGTAAATTGGCTCTTGGTCTCCTTTGAAGGATTGGGATCCTCTCCTTTATTGTTTAATCATGTGCCTGTCAAATCTGAAATGGAGATTTCTCTTGTACTTTAGACATTTGGTTTATAATTCTTTTGTATTTTCAATTTAGTCCCTCTTCTGAATAAATTAATTTTTACAAAAAATATTCTCATTTTCATGCCATCATGTTGCTGTGCTGTCAGTAAGAAGGGCATAAGTGCCTTTTGAAGCCTTAACTTGTTGCTTTACTAAATAAAAAAGGGTTTCATGTGGATCTGAATTGTCTTCAGTTTAGGCGGGAATTGAATTGAAAATAGATTATTTTTGTTTAAAATTATGATAAAATAGTTTAAGCCAATTTTTATAAAATAAATAGCTTAAGCGAAAAAAATAGTTTAAACAAAAATGATAAGCTTAAGTGAAAAATGGACAAAGAGCTTTAATTTTTACTCAATCTTTTTTTTTTTAAATTAATATTTTCTCTTCAACCTCTATATTTAACTTTCTTTAACTTTCATATTCAACATTCTTCTCTCTTATACTTAACTCTTCTCTTTCTCTCCTAATTCTCTTTTTCTTCAACTTCATACCTAATTACTTTCCTCCTCTTCTAATTCTCATCTCACTCAATATTTATTTCTCCTCTTTTTATTTATACTCAACTCTTCACTTTCCTCTTCTTTTATTATCAAAATTTTTTTATGCAAAATTAGTGTAAGCTAATTTTTTTGGCTTAAGCGAATTGTGTATATTCGCTTAAGCGAATTATTTTAACTTAAACGAATTTTGCGTATTTGAAGATATGAAGGTTGGGTGTAGAGAAAAGAGAGGACTAAGAATGAATGTAGACAAAGAGAGCGGGTGGTATAGATAAAAGAGGGAGAGATAGGTATTGGGTGAGGTGAGAATGATAAGAGGAGGAAATGAGTTAGGAATGAGGTTGAAAGAAAAGAGAATTAAAAGGAAAAAAGAAGAGTTAAGTATAAGAGAAAGAAGAAGGTTGAATATGGAGGTTAAAGGAAGTTGAGGAATATATATTAGGTTTAAGGAGAAAGAGAAGAGAACATTGAGTGAAAATTAAAGCTCTCGGTCTATTTTTCGCTTAAATGCTTAAGCCATTTATTTTATAAAAATTAGCTTAAACTATTTTGTTATGATTTTAAGTGAAAATAATTCATTTTCGCTTAAGCAAATTTTTTTACTTAAGCGAAATAAAAAATTAGAAGTCTAATTTTCACCAAAACTAGAAATAATTCAGATATGTTTCATGTTTAGTTAAGTCCAATTTTTTACCGTGAATCAGCATTTAGGCAACCTGCTAGGTGGTGTGGTACTTAGTGGAACACTCGAGCGACTGCCAAAAGATGATAGATTAATTTATAAAAGTTAATAATTTAATAATTATTTTTTTCTAGTAAACCCAGTCAGTACCATTTGTGTTCTTCTACGTTAGAGGAACCGAAAAGTAGTGGAGCAATGCCCATCTGAAATATTCATTCTTATCATACATTACCGACAGCTGAAAGAGAAATACGTCATTAATCTTACTTTTATTTATTTATCTATCTTTTATGTCTACTATTCTACGTTTTCTTTTTTTCTCACCGGAAAGTTAACTTCATTGCCATCTTCGGTACAGGCAGAGCAACTACCATGGCCTTCTATACAATGATGGAAGTGTTGGATTCCTGCACCTCCACTGTCAAAGGAGGAAACAAAGATTTGGATAAGTTTCAAAATTTTTATAAGAAAAAAATAATATAAAAATTAAATAAAATTTCTCTAAAAAATAATTTATTTTCAAATTTTATAAAAATTAAATGAGAAATTTTTAAAAAATAAATAAGTATAAGTTAATTTTAATGTACAGGAAAATTTTATTTTATTACTTATTTTTTAATATTTATTAAAAATTTCTTCAAATTAAACCTAAGAGATTCAATAATTTTTATTTTTGGCTTTCTTAACACCATTTAAGACCAAACATGAGAAATGTATTCATCATGATCTCTTAATCTCAAATAAGAAAAGAAATTTTCGGTAAAAAAAAATTTATAAATCAAGCTTTATCAAGTTAATCGACCATTTGAAAGTTGTACCATCTTCAAAAAGTTGAACTCGTATGTTGCAAGCTTGATGTGAAATCTAAAACTGAATTTTAGCATGAAACCATTGTCATTGGACACTACATGTGATGATACTAATGTTGCAAGTAGGAGTGCTCATTGCAAAAACTGACTAAAAAAAAAATAGAAAACCGAATTAATAAAAAAAACGGGACAAATTAAAAATTATAAAAATATTTTTTTATTCAATAAAATTGAATTTTGAATTCTATTTTAAAAAATCTATCTAATCCAATTCAATTTGAATTTATACCATACTATTATTTTTTAGGAAACATTTTATTTTTTCACAATTATGTAGGTACATATTTTTAGAATACTTTAAAAGTATTCTTGAATTTTATGTTTTATATAAAAATAATTTTATTTAAAAAGTGTTAATACAACGTATTTATTATTATTTTTAACTAAATTTAAAATAAAATTACAAAATTGAATTATCCGAGTATTTTTTTATTAGATCGCATTAAATTTAATTATGTTCTTAAACCGAATTAAGTCAAATTGCACTGAAATTTTATCATGGAATAGAATGATTTTATGTGAAAAAATAAATTTAATAGAATTGGCAAACATGATTGACAGGATTAAATATTTAGCAAACATATGTTACAAAAACATAGGAGCACGTCATTTAAGTTTAGCTATCCTACTTTCAAAGGCACTGTAGTCTCTAGAAAACACCTTGTGAGAGCAAAATGATACGGAGTGGGGTTAGGAAGTGATGGTTCCTTATTCTTAACACAGACAATTTGGAATCTAAAGAGAAAATTGGAAAAGAGAGTTGGATGCATTGAAAAAGTAGAACATTTGGCCCAAACACGATAAGAGGAGAGAGAAAGAATGGAAAATTAAATTGAAGGAGGAGGGTCTCTGTTGAAGAAGAGAGCCAAGGATTTGATCAAATCTATGGTCTTTTGGGTGCCCAAACCAGAGAGATGAAATCCATGATCCACCCCTTCAGTCTCTTCAATTTCCGCAACACCCATCCACCCACTACGACTCAATGCATTGTAATAAAGCCACCCTCTATCCCTCAGCACATCCTTCTCCGCCACACACACCAGCACTCTCCTACAACCCACCCACTCTAAGCTCCCCGCACCCTCACCCACCGGGTTAATCCTCGGGTCATCATAATCTGCCATTGACGGAAACACAAATGCCCATAACTCATCCATCATGCCCTTCATATCCGGATTCAATGCCTCCGACCCGACAGGAATCGAACCCCAGAAAAACGGGTGGACCAGACAAGCTCCAAGAATGTCCATCGGAAGCTCCGAGTTCGGATTCCCAGCCATCATTGTTAGATTATGAACTATGTTTGCGCCTGCACTGTCCCCAGCCAAGAAAACTCTTTCGAAATTAGCATGCTCATTCAACCATGGCTCCGGTCCACTTTTATTCCGGTGTGACGCCACCCACTCTAGTGCAGCCCATGAATCCTCGTATGCGGCGGGGATAGGGTGGTCCGGCGCTAACCTGTATTTCACAGAGACGGCCACGACTTTGGCTTCGGCAACCAGAGCGGAAACGTAATTGTGGTGGTTTGCGGTGAAGGGGGAGGAGACACAGAACGCGCCACCGTGGACGTAGATTACGAGAGGCAATTTGCGGTGGTTGGTGGTGGTTTGTGGGAGGAAGAGACGAGCGGAGACGTTGGTTTGAGGGTGGATTGTGATGTCTTTGGATGCAACTGGCGCTTGTGGGTTAATTGAGGGCGGAACGAAGTCGTTTCCAATGAACCTCTCGACACGACCGTCGGTGAAGACCCGTAAGAGACCCGGCAAGTGGCGTGCTACGCTCTGTTGTGCGTCCGTGGTGTTTGAATTGTTGTCTTCCATCTTGAGAGTGAGTGATGCTGAGTTGCTAATACTGTTAATGTTGGTAGGTTATGATGAGGATCACTTCTCTTATAAACAATTTGAACCATCCATCGTTTTTTTTTTTATCTTCAGCATAGATGGTCAACAGCTATCTTTCACTCCACACCTCAAATGCAATTATGTTTATCAATACTCGAGTTTATAATTATATATAACGTAAGTTAAATAAACAACTTAAATTTAAGAATTTTTATATTTATAATATATATATATATATATAATATAATATATTAAAAAAATTATGAAATTATTTTAATTTTTCATATATCATTAAATAGAACTTCATCTCCACTTATGAGTAATATTTATATAACTTTTAAAAATTTGTTAACAAATCTTTTTATCATTTAACTTTATTTTTTTATTTTGCAATCATATTAACTATCAAAGAGTTACTTGTTAAAGTAAGTATATATATTTTTTAGGTTAGTATTTTTTATTTATTTTTTACTAAATATCTATATATTTCATTTTAATTTATTAAATAAACATAAAATTACATTATTTTCCTCTCTAAAATTTTTTTCTATAAAATATAAGATGATTACACTAAAATAAGACACTTAGATTTATATATGAAGTTCACAAACTTTAACCTCTAATGTCACTGTAGACACAAGAGATTTCTTCTCCTTCTCTCACCATTTTATGTAGCAATAAAATATGACTTTTATTCTTACATTTTTCTTATTTATTTTATTTGACCTTTTCAAGCCACAAAGGTGATATTATTATATTCACAATCTCTCACTTAATGTCACTTTTGTTATGCTTTCAAAAATACTCTTCTTTCTAGTTTTATCGTGTTTACGTCTCTCATAAGCTATATTTGGATCTACATTATATAAACTTGTCAGTGTTAATAGGTTTCATCATTTCATCTGCTAGGTCCTCTTTGGTATGAATCTTTTGCATATTCACACTTCCTTCTACTACTACACAAACAAAGTGATATTAAACACTAATGTGTTTCATCATGGAATGGAATGTTAGATTCCTTGAGATGTGCAAGGCACTCGAACTGTCACAATACATAGAAATATCTTGGTGTTTGTGCTCAAGTTTTTCCAACAACTTTTGAATCCAAATTGCCTCCTTGCATAGCTGCCATGTATTCAACTTCTATAGTAGATAGAGCAACAACAATCTAAAACTTTGATAACTAGCTTATTGTTCCTCCAATAAGTATGAACACATAGTTTATAGTATATTTTCTTTTATCAAGATCACCTATAAAATTTGAATCAACATATCATTTAACAATGAACTTTGATCCTCCGAAATACAATGTAGCACCAGAAGTTCCTTTAATATATCTTAGGATCCTCTTAACAACATTTCAATGCTCCATTCCAAGAATTGCCATAAAATGACTCACATTTCCATGCTTGTGCAATATCTAGTCTAATATAAATCATTGCATAGGTTTCCCACTACTAATATATACGATACTCGAGACATTTACATCCTCTTCATTTCATCACTAAGACATATACTTGAGGATAATTTATAATGATAAGAAATGAGATAGATATTGACTTACAGTCTTGCATGTTGAAGCGCTGCAAGACATAAATAGTTCTTTTGAGAAAGCTAAATTTTCTTATCTTCATGTCTTGGTAAATTTGCATCCATAAAATCTTGTTTATTAGTTTCAAGTCTTTCATATCAAATTTCCTAGCCAATTGTGCCTTTAATTCTTGGATTTGATATTTTTTAGAGCCTACATTCAACATGTCATTCATAAACAACTGCAAAATAATGAAACTATTATCATCAAACTTCTTGTAGCATCTTCAATGGTTTGAACTCAACCTATTGTATCTGAGACTAATAATGAAAGAATCAAATATCTTGTACCAACACTTTTGCACCTGCTTCAACCCGTCCAAAAATTTAGTCAACATGCAAACTAAGTTTTCTTTGTCTTCAAAGTTTTCTAGTTGGACCATATATATTTCTTCTTCTTCTCTACGAAGAAAGAGAAGAAAAATGGTATTTATATCTACCTATTGAAAATGTAAGTTGAATGTCGCACACATATCTAAAACTACTTTGATACTGGTGAGTCTAACAACTAGAGAGAATATTTTATTGAAATTAATATCTTTTTCTGAGTATATTTTCTAAATGTTAATCTTGTACGATATCGTTTCACTCAATCATTATAATTAAGTGAAACTTTGACAATTAGAACTTAGAAATATTATTTGATTTTTATCTTTTAGTGTTATGAAGTTATGATATTATTTTTTTCTTTTTGAAAAATTTATACAATATATTACTTATAATTTATTCAAAAAATATTATTTAATTAAAATGATTCTACCACAATTCAACCATTGAATCTTAAACCAATACTTTGACTAGATCAATGATCGGTCTAGTTTCTTGAACATAGGAAATAATATTGAGATGAAGACCTCACATGCACTTCTAATAAGAAAAATTTAGGCACATAGTATAGATAATTAAGTCAGATCATCAACTCACTAGAGATAAGAAGAACTAAAAAGTGAAGAAGTTGATAAAGATGTTTTGAACTTTTAATTAATTATTAACTTTTTAAAATAATTTAAATATTTTTAGCAATTTTTTACAAATATTAAATGTTAAATAAAAAAAAATTTAAATTATGTGTCAATGACAAAAGACTTTAGTTATCCAACACATCACTTGACAAAAAACATTTGACACATAGAATAATTTCAAACATTTTAAAAATATGAGTGACTAAATCTTAACAAAATTCTTTTAAGAAATAATTTAAAAAAGTAATCCTTTTATAGGAATTAAGAACATAATAAAACTAATTATTTATTACTTTTATTTAATATTTATTTATGTAATATTTAACTTGATTCATATAGTATAACATATAATTAATGTAGATAATAATGTAGTATCTATACTTTTATTTTTTATACTTTTAATATTTTTCAAACGATAATGAGTTAATATTATTAATAATATATCTCACGTGTTCATTAAATTATACTAATTAACTCATATATTATATGCATAAATAATAAAATATAATAACAACAAAAATATTAAATAAAATTTTTTGTTTGAATTACTAGGCTTTATTGTGTGTTGATTAGTGATTGAGATTATTGTGTTTGAATTGTTTGACTTTTTTTTAACTTTTTAAAATAAATTAATAAAATAATAATTTTTTAAAATAATTTTATTATCTAAAATTTTTTGTTATATCATCACTAGTTTCGTCCATGCAAGGGGTAAAATTTATATTTTTAATTAAATTTTATCAACAAAAGATATAAAACTAGGAGATTAAGACACAAGTTCAAATCCTATTAAATTTTAATATGTACTAAAGACGAAACAGTAATCGCAACAAGTTTCATATTTGACACATCAAAATTAGTTTCATCTTTATCATAGATGAAACTTGCTATGATTATGTCACGCATTATTGTCTGAACAATTTTGTATTCTATACAAATGAAACTTAATAAGGTTGTGTTATGTGATAATACTCTTAGAGTAAAATATGCATCTATACTATTTTATCCAAAAAAAAATATTGGTGTATAAATAATGATCTAAGAGCATTTGCATCATAGTCTGAAATAACTTAAAGATTAATTTGAAAAATATTGATAGTACTAGATTAATACTTTATTTTATTATTTTTAATATTTATTAGTTAAAAAATCTGAATAAGTTTAATTTAATTATTTAGTTACTTTAGTTAAATTTGTTTCAATAAATTTAATTAGTTAACATCTTCCAATTAAATTATACTTTATTTTTATATTTCTACTTAGGGAATATTAGATTAATAATTTGATGAATAAATTGAATACAACCAAAAAATTACTTAGTGGTATTTACTAAAAAAAAATAGATTAAATTATTTATGAAATATTAATTATATTATTTTAAAAAATTGGGCACGTTGAATAATATTATGTTGGAATTTTTCTTTTACAAATACAAAATGAGTGTATTTGTTATCATTGTATATTGAAATGGAAAAAAAAAATTAAAGAAAATGAAAGTGTGACTTTTGAAAGAAACAAAAAATGGTCAAGATAAGAATATGGATAAATTTTGAGATTTTAAAAAGAAAAATTCGTGAAAAATTGAATATTTCTCAGACATATTATATCTAGATTAATTTCACGTTTTTTTATTTGTTCAAGTGATAAACAATCTACTATATTAAATATATGTGACAATGAAGACATTGATTACATGATTAATGCATATCAACATCAAAGTAATACAACTGTTATTAATTTATATGTTGATGTTACATTTGGTGAGAGTTCAACATTTGTCTCACATATGTCAGACTTAAATTTATCAATTTTAATGACTAATAATATCAACATGGTGAATCTAGTTACAAAAGGTACAAAAATTTTTATTTATTTATTTTTTACTTAAATTATTTATTATGACAACACATATTATAATTTTAAAGAAGTGAACATGAAGATGAGGATGATAAAAGACATATTTTATTCGACAGTTCATGTGATACTAACTTGGATGGTGATTTTGATTCAAACTTAAACTTACCATAATAAAGTACTGGAGGTATTGTTAATGATTAGGATTTTTATCACTCATAAGCTTATACAAGTTTGAATGATGAATATTGATAAGGTTTAAATACAAGTATGGTTAAATTTTTTTTTGAAATATAAGTCTACACTACAAGTATATTAATTAGGAACACCTTGATCAAGAAATAAAAACAAAAGATTTAAATGAGTCAAAATCATGGTTTCAAGAAAATCTATTATATGTTCGTTTGTTATTTAATTCTAAAGAAGAAGTTAAAAATGCATTAAAACATTATACTATGAGAATACATCAAAATTATTTTGTAGTTGAGTCAACCCAATAAAATTACAGGTGAAGTGTTTGAATCATAGTAATAATTATCGATGGAGAGTGAGAGTTTCATTGCTTAAAAGACCAAATAAGTGGAATATAACGGGGTGAGGTAGTACACATGTGTAAATCCTACAATATCTCAAGACCATCAAAAGTTTGATTCAAATTTGATTGCCCATGCATTGTCGTTAAGTACATGTAACACCTTCAATTTTCTTTATCCAAATAAACAAATTGTTATGGCAGATAAAAGTAAATTTATTTCCATTCATAGATTTAATAATAGAACCAAGCCAAAATTTTATATTTCCTTCGGATGAAAGTTTCATAAAATTCTAAAAGAGTCAAGCTTCCAAGGATAAACTTTGAAATAATTAGATAAAACTTAACTTTACTTCCACCAAATCATTTAGTTTATTTTGAATATATATAAATTTTGAAATTTTGCTAAGGGCATTCCCCAAAATATTCTTTACAATCAAATTTGCTCAAGTATTTAAATTCTAAATTCTGACACTGAAATTATTTACAAACTTTGGTCAGCACAAAATATAATTAAATAAAATAATACAATTTTCTCAAATTATCTCAGTCTCTATAGAGCAGTCTTCCTTCCAATACCCTTGGATTATGATTCTAGGACGGACCAGACTTCTTTATCTCTTCACTTTCATTACCTGAAAATATTAGTAATGGTAAGTATCTCTCGCCCCCACTAAATCTCTTATTTAAAATAACAAAATAATCATATATATATATATATATATATAATATATATCACTAAAGTACTTTCTGACATGGATTGAGTTAACACTGACACTTATGTCATACAACTCACTATCACAAGTTAGTACACACAAGATAGACAATCAATCTCGTTCACAAACTTTCATAACATGCATTTTTCTACTAATCTGCACGTCACAATACATGTATTATACTACGTCAATCAATATGTCACAACACATGTGTCCTAATCGCACCTGCCGATGTATTACAACACATATATCATAACAATATCAACAGACATGTTAGAATGCATATATTACAAATGTACAATTTCTATACTACTTCACACACATCACAATTTCGCGTTTATTTCACGTTCACATTCAATGCCCCTGGGATCCCTTGAGGACTTCATAGTTTAGATACCTGCCGGTTAGGCGCAGCAACACAAATATACGTGTGTCGACCCCTTCTAGCAAAGGTATAGTAAGGAGACCTGTCAGAAGATAAGTGTGCGGCCTGTGAATGCCTTTCATTTTCAGCAAATCGTTGTGCACTATTCACACTAGCATTCATCATCCTCATTTTCCCAAAATTTTCTAAATCTTCTCTGGACTTTATACCCCTAGTTGTATCTCTGTAGCTATCTAAACTTACCACCACATTTCTCATTCTTTTCCACACCCTTTTATAGGGCAACGTGTCATAATACGTGAGTCTTAACCAAATAATTTGATGTATTACAATACTTATATTATAAATACACCCTTTGGGTCGTACCATAATACTTGTATTGCAATCACATTCATTCATCTATTCTGACTCCCGTGTTATAATCATTTTTTCCAGCATTTCATTCACATGTGCACTCACTGCAAGTAGTCATGCTCACTGTGACACCGTAATCTCATCACACAGAAAACCTTTCTTTATTTAAGAACAGTCAAACACTTGCATTATATCATCGGTTCAATCATTTTGCATACTTCAACCATTAAACAACACATATACAATAATTATATCATTCATCATGCAAGTATCATCAACCAACTCATTCATTCGCAATACTTTAACACTCTTCATTACAACCTTGTTCAACCAATGCCAACATATCTCAATCATCATTGAATATTCATCCAACACACCATTTCACACATCACACAATCAATACAATGTGCCAGAGGTCGAACACCTCCAGACTCAGCCCAGTCGTACAACCCATCACTCACATTTCTCAATAATAACAATAGGATCATCTATCCTAAGGTTTGACATCATTTCAACTACCCCAAACAATGTTTGTTTACTAAAAACGTAGTGTTCCTTCAAAAATAGTTTTATTTACAACCCTTATTACAAATTACGTTTAGATAGTTATCAAAATAGTTATAGATTTCCCATTCTAACTACCCAAGAGAGGTTAGGGTTTGAGATTTACTCCCCCTTACCTTGGAATGGAGGCCCACCACGAAATCAATGGTAGAAACACCACTCACAGGGATTCTTGCCCTAAACACATGGAATAATCCATGAGAAACTAAGATAGATGAAGAAGGGGGTAAAAACTGAGAACCCTAACTCAATATACTTACCTTCAAATGTTCCAAACACGAATCTAACCTTCAATCTAGGGCACAAATGGCTTAAAGGGAATTTGATAAGTGAAAAAGGCTAGAGATTGAGAGAACCGAATGAGAGAATGAAGGGAAAGTGAGAAATGCATTTTTCTAAACTCTCAACCCTTTAAATACTCCTCTGACTGCGACACTCTCGCTGCAGCGACGCTCCTTGTCCCTACTCAGAGAAAACTGCACTCTGATTTCTGTAAAATCTCGCTACAGCGAGACCCTCTCACTACAGCGAAACTGCGCCCAGAAATGCACCCCTCACTGCCGACCTCTCACTATAGCGAGACACTCTTGCTACAGCGAGAATGCGACAGTTTCACGTCCTTCTCCCAAGGTCTTCTCGCTGCAACGAGAGCTCCCCAGTACTACACACTTAAACTATTTTCCATCAGCTTCATCCAACCCAAGTTAATACTCACATATATGTATACACACATACTTACCTTGATAATTAAAATATCATTACTAAATTTGGGGTGTTACAGTACATATATAAATACAATGTGTATTATATTTTTTAATATTTAAAATATGAGTTTGAAACATTATTTTGTGTTGGATTGTTGTATTTGGTGTATGCATGGTGAATCAAAAATCATCAATGCCTATAAGTTTAGATTAAGAAAGGATAACTGCTTAATTTGGATATAAAATTTCGTAAAAAAAACTTAGAAGGGAAAACTAAAAGTGACTATGATAAATCATATAATACATTGTTAACATGGTTAGAGTGTATGCAATTACATGTTCTGAGATCTATCTATAAGATTGAAACAAAAGAGTATGTCATTAGTCATCAAGTAGATAACAAATTTAGATTAATATAAGCATAAGGCGAACTTGAATTCCAATAAGGAGTTTCAATTGTGCTTGTATATCAAATTTATAATCAACTTATTTTACTTTCTTCATGAAAGTTAAAAATTATTTGTAAAATATATAATACCTCCTTATTCTACATTGTCAACAACATTGAATTTAAATCACCTTCCACAATGAACTATCTGATAAAATTTCTCATTCATTTTCATTGTTATCAACATCATCATCATCGTATTCATTTTCTACATCACCATAAAATTTATTATTAGATTAACATAATTACAATAAAAATAAATATAAATTATCATCAAACCAAATACATTACTATACTTGATCCAAATTCAGGTTCATCATCCTTACAAATATTATCACATGAAAATGATAAATTTAAGTCCACACATTGTGACCGAATACAAGAAGTCTCACCAAACGCAATATCTACATATACTTCAATTGCACTTCTCTAGTTTTGTTGTAAAAAATTCACTTAACATGCAATCAATATTTTCATCATCACATATATTTATAATTATGTATTGTCTACTAATTGGATCTATTAAAAATTGTGAAATCAATCTAGATATAATCTCATTAGTAGACAATTTTAATTTTATATGTATCTTTGCTTTCAATGTCTCAAAACTTATTCCACATTCAATCTTAATCATTTTATTATTTCCTTCAAATGTAATACCCTCATTATTTGAAAATATTTTACTATTCTAATATACGATAATCACAAAATTGCATCAACAAATTAAATTCACATATCACAAATTTTTCCTAAATCATCAAAATTTAACATCAAACGTCCATATAATGTACAAAAAAAATTTATTTACATAATCAATGTCTTCCATAAATACTCTCTAACTATTATTTATAAAAATACACTTATTTATCAATTATTGACATATACAATCAAATACTCATATACAATATAAACAATTACTACCGTGCTTTACATATTTTCAATTTTTTTTTAAATTAATTTTTTATTACGCTTTCATAACTTATTAAGCTCTTTAACAACTACTAAAATACAAAAAAATTATAAAAGAAACTAGTACCCATATAATGACTAATATGTCAAAAATTTTATCATTTTCTCTACATTTTACTTCCACATTTCATATTTTTTATTTAACATCTAAAAAAAAAATTTCATTTGTAATCACTAATACTGTATAAAATAATTATACATTTTTTTAAATACTACATCTTCTCTACATTTTTCTTACACGATATATTCTTCATTATTTTCTTTCTTAACAAAATTTCTATAACAATGTAAAAATTTCAATTTAAACTAACAATTAAAAATAATTTATATATCTTACAATTAAATACTACCCATATGAAATTCTACAAATTTTTAAACTTACAAAAATTAAATCTCGTACTTAAAAAAATAAAATTCTAAATTTTACTAACTTTGATAAACTTCTTCGCTACTTTCTGGTAGTGCAATTTATACCATCTAAAATGGATAAAAAGGTGTATTAAATATTGGACCATAAGATAAAACAATATTTCATTACACAGTTTGACAAGCAATATTATGTCTCTGCATGTTTGATACTATTAATGTAATTTGACCAATAACAATATTATCATTCTTGATTATCTGATATTATTATGAGAAATGACACATATATTAATCATTATTGTCAAATTTATCTCTCTTTTTATGACGATACACGCTTGATCTTCGTCACATATCAACTTTAGCCCTTGTATTAGTTGCAGTAGGATGATAGAATAATAAAATATTATTAAAAATATTGTATCAGACATAAAGTGACAAGGTGACTTGTTGAAAAATATCATACACAAAAAAATAGTGTTAAACTCATCCTATTTTTAGAATTAGTTTTAAAAAATATTATTTAAATAAATAAGTCAATTATATGATTAAATTTATGTGAAAAAATATTGTTTAAAAATAATTTATTAAATAAATACTTAATTATATATTATATTTAAATATTTCTTAATACCATAACTTTCAGCATAACACGGGTTGACACAAATTAAAAACAACATATGAAAGTTATAAATTACTTGCATAATTTTTGTTATAAATCCCTGACTCACTAATTAATTTTTAAATTAAATCTATATTTTGTTATTCAAATTAAAAATCTCATGGTCCAAGCACAAATTTGATTAACTAAAATTATTTAATTTAATTTAATTATTTACATAAATTGGATTTAAGTGCAATGTCTGGAGGTGGACAAGGAGAATCCCCGAGTTGCAAATTACGGAGTGTTGAACAAACAGATGGAGAAAATGGTGCGACTCAGATCATTGTTCCGATCAGTGAGTTTCAGATCTCATTATGCCTTCGCCGCGCCTTCATCCACCAACCGTTTCGCCCTTCGAACCGTTTCTTTCTCTCTTCTCTCACGCTCTCCTAATCCCTCTCCCTCGCCCTCAGGTACTTTTCTCTATTCTATTAGGTTTTTCTTTTCCATCATTTTTATTACTCATCCCACAACCCTCGCATTTTTCACCGCAACACTGAATTTGATTTTTTAAAAATTAAATTAAATTATTCTGGTCTCTGATTTAATATTCAATTTACTGATATGCGACGCTTTAACGAATAAGATGCTATTGTTCATGTTCGTTATATCTCGTGTTCGTTCGAATCCCTACGGTGTCTGTGGGTAGTTTCTTCGTTATCTTTGTGACTTCGATTTTGCAACTCCATGACTGAATCAATCCATTGCTATTGTATATTTGACTCTATCAGCCTGGATACAGGCTCTACAAATTGAAATTATTTGGAACCAAAGTTGTTAATTTCACCTCATTGTGAACTTAATGTTGTTGCTATATTTTTTATGTTTAATCGCGCTGAAGAAAGCATCCATCAATGGTCTTAAACGACAGGCAGACACTAGTATTGGAATGCATGATTTTGTATTCTGGTGACAAAATTGATGGTGGTGTCATGGTGTAGTGGAGTGTGAACAGTGATTTCATGTTGTTAGTGGCTCCCAGCCGATAATGATTCACTTTAATTATGAATTTGGTTAATCAGAGTAAGTACGAGTTTGAAACCTCTGCATGTGTTGAATTGAGAGAGGATGGTGAATGTTAATCATTCTGAGCATGTTTGCTTCTGTTGTTTTGTTGATTGTTTGGCATTGAGTTAGAGTGTTGTACATAGGATGGCTATTATGTACTGAATCAGTTTTGCATGAAAAACATTCGCAGAGTGCGGATCTCCTTTCTCAATGGGCTTAGGAAGCAAGCGATTCTATAGTGAAGATGTTACCCACATGCCTAATATTAAAGACCCCGAGCTTCAAAATGCTTTCAAGGATTTGATGGCTGAAAATTGGAGTGAGCTTCCGGATTCTGTTGTTTACGATGTTAAGAATGCGCTATCTAAAAGTACTGATGACAAAGCTGGCAAGGAGGTTGTGGAAAATGTGTTCCGTGTAGCTGAAGCTGTTGAGGAGTTTGGTGGGATTCTAGACACCTTAAAAATGGAAATTGATGATAGCATTGGATTGAGTGGTGAGGTATGTCAATTTACACATATACCTGTAAAATTATGCTGTTGCATTCTATTCTCATTCGACCTTTATATTAGGTTGACAATTCAATTTCTTTTTTATAGGATGTAAAGCCATTGCCTCCTCATATAAAAAATGCTCTGCGAACCATTTTTGATCGCTACGCCACCTATTTGAATTCATTTGGGCCTGATGAGAGCTATCTGCGGAAGAAAGTGGAGACAGAGTTGGGCACAAAGATGATTCACTTAAAAATGAGATGCAGTGGCCTTGGTTCTGAGTGGGGAAAGGTATCATATATTTTCCCTCATTGTCACGTATCTAGTAGTATTTCAATTTTCAAATTACATTATCAGTGGTGGGGGCCAATGGGGGTATGTTTCTAAATGAGTTCCATTAATCCATAGCTGCAAAAGTGTTTGTGTGTTAGTTTTCAGAGATCTCTGCACAGTTTCCCTTTAGTCATTTTCACCCTTAAGGCTTACATTGACAATCTCAAGCCCATTGTCTGAAAGAGAAAAATGAGGTGAAATATCCAAAAAATCTGCTGATTTCACTTGGGTATTTTGCCATAGCACGCAAATTTATGGCTGCCACTATTCATGGTTGACACCACGGCACCACCATTTGAAAATTTCACACCATAGAGGTTTATGGTGAAGGCCGCCCAAAACCAGCATAGCCCAATTCAGTACACTGAATTGAAATTATTGTGTGCATTTGCTAATTGCAAGAAGATTTTTAAGTCCTTGAAATATTGTATGTAACATTTACTGGATTATCATTTTAACTTTTTCATGTGCTTTTTCAAAGTCCTCGGTGAATTAAATTTTTCATACATTATTGGTTGGTAGTCTGTCACTCCGTCTTATATGGTTGTTTATAAAATAATGTGATATAGTATGAATATGCTTTCATAAAATAACTCTTAGAAGGAGAAAAATGTAAGGAAAATTGTTGTGTTTTGTCAACTTCATTCTATTTTTTCAACTTTGATTTTTTCTCCTTCCCATCATGATTGGTTTACTTATTAGCCATTCGTAATGGTTTTTGTATAAAATATTTCCGTAGGAAATAGCATTGCTGCATTTATGAATGCAGATCAATTCACATTTACTTATCTTATCTGGGGTTTCTATTGCAGGTTACTGTTCTTGGAACTTCTGGACTTGCTGGTTCATATGTTGAGCAAAGAGCATAGCAGAAATATTTTAGAAACAGTGCATGTAATTGTTTGTGTTTTGTATCATGCTTCTGATGGCTATAGACCCGTTCGATTTGTTTCTCCTGACCTTTTTTATTGTCAAGCGATGGCATGGAAATAAGAGCGCATAACTTTGTTAACCATAATTATTCTTATGCCGGATTTTCTTTCAGTTTCAATGTCACTTTCAATAAGATAATAATGCTGTTGAAATTTTAGGGACTTGTTTATATCTTCTTGAAAATGTGAAAATAACAAGTCAAGAAGTTAATTATGTATAGCTACTCCTCTTTTGTATCTGCAAGCACGCGTTTCAGAGAAAATGAAACATTAAAACGCCTACAATATTTGATGAAATGCGCTTGTCTTCATAAATGTGAAGACCATTGTATCATACGAAGTAATAAAATTCGTCCTAGGCCAAGCAAAACGGTGGTGCTAGTTTTTAGATTTTCCTTTTCTTTATCTAGCCAAATGTATCAGCATAGTTACTAAAGAGATTTGCTGGTTGAAAGATGAAGGCACCATTGGTTATTGTTTTTTGTTCATGTATGTATCAGCTAAAAGCTTGAAGCTAAAGTAGTTTAAGTAAAGATATTCTTTTAACTGATCTTGGCGGTTTGGCCAATTAGTAGACAAAGTTCGTCTTGTTTTGGTTGATATTTTAGTCGTAGTAAATTTCAGAAAACTGATTTCTGGGCATTCCTCTGTTATGCAATAGTATAAAAATTTGCTTTACCTCATTTATTTTATCAACAAAGTCGGAGATAGCTGGGTTCTTTAAACTTAAGACAGACAAAAAACACTAATAATCTTTATGCAGCCCAAAGGATTAATTTTCTCGTCTCTGAAAGATATCTTTAGTGAAGCTTGAGAGCTATTTCTGATTTCATTTGATAATCTTAAACTAAATTCTGATTCTTACTAATTCTAGACATAGTTGAAAAAGGAAAGGCAAATTCAGTAAAAGCTACATAAATTCAAGTAACTTTGGTGCTTCGTTGTATTTTCCGCGACAGCCATGACTCAGATGGAGACTTGGGCAGTGGTGGAAGCAACACAGCTTTACGGCACAGACCAAAAGGCCATCCCTCACAATGACAAAACTCCTGAATCATTGAACGTCTCCAAAATTCTGTGATGTCAAGTTCATTCATGCTTGAACACCTTGAAAGGTTAGTTTTCACAGAATAAAATGCTTCTCCACTTGAAGAACAGCGTGAGAGACAACTTTTAACGGACAAAAACTCTTCTCTTTCATCTTGTTCTCCATCACCTACCACCCTTGGTGCCTTTGTGTGTGTCACAAACACTTCCTTCAATGGGCTTAACTTGTGCTTTTGTTTTTCCATAGCTCGGCTTCTAACTGCTGAGACAACAACCTGAGGAAGTTGCACAAGAGAACAACAATTACCTCTGAGGTTACTTCAAACTTCAAAGTTCAACATGAATTCACAATAACCAAAAGTGAAGAACTTTTCAGAAGGGTATATGAATATGATGAAAGTTGAAAAGTGGATTGAATGTACTTGCTGTTCCTCATCAATATCACTGTTGAAGCACTCATCCTCAAGGCTTGTAGTTGAAAGCCGTCGACTAAAAGTTTGACAGTGTGAAAACACTTCCTTCAGAGTCTCACCAAGGCATTTGCATCTCTTGGTATGGTTTGGTGGCTCTTCATGTTCATGGTAGAAGACACCCATGGTGGAAACTACTTGATCCAAATTTTCACACAAGAGGATATATATTATTATATTGAACCACCAAATACCAATACCCTCTTGTATGAACACTTTGTGTTGATGCTCGAATTGATCTGCTTCATTGATAGTGGCCTTGCAGCCTACTGAAACCCCACTAAGCTTTCCGTTCTTTAAGGTAAAGGCAAGTTAAAATGACATACACACACACTTTTTATGAATATTGAGAAAATTCAACTTGTGATTCAAATGCTTGTTTGACTGCTTCAAATAGTAAATACCTCTGGTGAGGTTCTCTCCGTAAGTAGTGGTGCTTGTTCAGAGTTACACTTGAAGCTAAAGTCATGCTTAAACAGGACTTGCCACCGAACAGAAGATGCTGCTATTTGATGAATTTGTGTTAATTGGTTAATGGTTGTCGTTTAATTGAAGCTATTTCGTGAAAATAATAATAATAATAATAATCCAGAAAGGGACAAGAGCATCGGTACGTTTTGTGATAAGTGGCATTATTGAAAGTTGAAACTGACTCGCATGACATTAAAGGAAAAAGTGTTCAAAAAATTGTATTTTTTCTAACACACTTTTATTTATTAATTAAAATATATTAAACTTAAAAAAATAATGTCGTAATTTTTTATTACTAGCTTAAATTTTTTTTCTTATTTTTATAATTTTTAATAAATTTAAACAATAAACTAAAAATATGATAAATAAAGTGTTAAAAACACATCTTAAAAAGGTTGCTGTCCGCACATAAAGGTTTCGAGAAAAGGAAGAAAGCTTCTCTGATCATCAAAAAAGAAAAAGGTGAAAATGACCAATATCTCATATTTGTGGAATAAATATCTAAAATGATTTATAACTAAAACACAGGTCTTATAAATTATACCATTATTCATGTTCGTCAGTTCGTCCTTCAGTTAATTGGACTACACTTGTGACCCGTTAAGAGAGTTAACTACGTTGCTTTGTTAATAATGATGTGTCTGAACCTTGATCTTCACATTATTAAAACAGCGTCACCTCCCTCCATTTCCTCTAGGGTTTTAAGCAACATAGAAAGAGAAGAAGTAAAACAAAACAACTTGTAGATAAACATCAACATTAAATGTTTGGTGTTGCCTGTAAATTTTTCCTGCAACCACACAAGTCTAATTCGGCTCCTCATCACTCTTACCTCTTGGGCTTTGGTTTTATTCACTTGTCCTATTTCCAAAAATCAGCTTCACTTAGTCGAGTTTTTTACGAAAATAATATAAAAAATAAATAAAAATACTGAAATAGACTTCTACCATAAATATTTACTAAATTAAACTCTTTTACCGTTGAGGTATAGAAATTGTGTCTCTGGGACCGAATCCTGATCTTCTATTTCACGTTCTTAAGATAGATTTGTTGATAGAATTCGGTTTTTTGGCAACTGAATTCCAGATATAATTTTAATCTTTTTTGTTTTAATTTTTTTTGTTTTTATATAATAAAAAAATATTATGTAATATTTTATGTTTATATAATTATATATTGTCAAATTTAATAATAAAAAGATTGTTTTAATAATAAAATAAAATTTATTTGAATCATATTTTTATTTTTATATTATGTGAAAATAAATATTTATATTATGTTAATTTGTGTGAAATAATAATTATATATTTATATTATGTGAAATAATAAAAAATATTATATTGAATATGTAAATTTGTGTTATGAATTATTAATATTAATATAAAAATATTATTTTAAATAAGTATTTGAATTTAAAAAGATATTTGTATATCAAATTAATAAAAATAATAAAGAATGTTTGGATATATATTTATTTGAATATGTAAATATGTATTATGAATTATGAATATTAATATAATAATATTATTTTGAATAAGTATTTCATTTTAAATGCAACATGAGAAATTTTAATACTAATATGCAAAAGTGATTGAAGGAGCTGTTGCGTGGAAAGTAAAACTATGACATTTATTAATACAACGTCCTCTCTAGTTAGCTTTTCTTTTTTCTTTATAACCTAGTACAAAAAAAGAAATCAATGGCGAGAACTAGATGCATGACCAATATTTGGACATGTCTTCTTTGTGTGATTAGGAGTGTGACAATAGGAACAATTTTTTGCACAATTTTGTTGTTCTGTAATGTCCATCTTTGTTCTTATCCTGCTGAACTTGGGTCGACCCTTTAAAGTTCTTTTCAGTTCTAGATTTGGACACAAAGTTGGGCCAGTGCAGGTTGGCCAATAGTCTTCGTGTCTTAGTTTTCCAAACTGACCTTTATATACCTTAAAAAATTGTTGTAAGGAATACGCAAGAGATATGTAGATGTCAACGTTGTGGTGTGCGTGTAAGCATGAAGCAAGTATATGCGAGCATGGGATGTGAACTTTTTGGAACTTGCCACAATCACACCACATTTCATCTAACCGTATTGTAAATCTTCCTACTTTCTACTAAAAATCTAGTGCTTGTTCGGTCAAAGGTGATAACTTATGAGTGTTTGCCTTTGACTGTGCATCTTGAATTGTTTTAGTTGCAACCTCTGAGTACACATGTCCAGCATTAATCATTGCATCTACTTCCCTGCCTCTCTCAATGAAGATCTTGTTGCAACGGGTGTATGTCGCCATGACCATGGAGCAAATTGGCATATTTCTAGCTTTCTTCAAGATCGAATTGATTGACTACACTAGGTTTGTTGTCATGTGTCCCCAGCGTCGTCCATTGTCCCACGCCAGTGCTCATTTTTCCCTTGGGACATTATCTAACCATTATGCAGCTTCAGGATTATTATCTTTTACTATGTTGTAATAGTAAAAGAATCTCGGTTCAGTCATCCCATATGCTGAAAAAAATATGTCAAATTAACAAGTGTAAAAAAATTAATGATAATTTAAAGTATGAAAAAAAATTAAAATTACCCATATTGATGACATCTTTCTTAAGTGTAGGATTTTTGAATCATCTCATGAAGTTTTGTGCAATGTGTCTAATGTAATAGACATAGACAGAATTGTTTTCCGTCCAACCACTTCCACTTCTGGAGTATCCACTTCTTATGGCCTCGGGACGATCCGAAATGAGGCACAACCCCTCTTGCAGGGTTACGTACCTCCTTAAGTTTCTAAAAAAAAAAGAACCATGCATCGCTGGTTTCACCTTCAACCACAGCAAAGGCAATGGGAATTAACTTTTTGCGGCCGTCTTGCGCAACTGCCACCAATAAAGTCCCTTTGTATTTGCCGTACAAAAATGTTCCATCGACTTGAACAATTGGTTTGCAGAAGGCAAAACCATCAATGCATGGCCTGAAGGTCCAAAACAACCTCTTGAAGAACACATTTTTCCCGTCCAACAAGCCACCCTTGTACGCCAGTTGTGTACTCAACTTCCAGATGAAACCTGGAACATTGCATTGCTTGCAACATATTAGGTAACTTGTGGTATGACTCCTCCCAATTTTCGAATATATTTTCAATGGCATGTTGTTTCCCCAACCATTTCTTTCTGTAGCTGATTGTATAACCCATGGTGGACTTGATGTGAGCTATGATGGTTGTGATGGGTGTGGATGGATCAGCCTCAATAATTTCATGAATAGTTTGAGAAATCATTCGTGATCTCAAGTTGTTATGATCCTGTGAAATGAGTGGGGAAACATATGTATGGCACCCTTCAAGCTTCATTATTTTCCAGTGTTGCTCTTTGGTGAGCAATATAGCTCGACATCTCCAGTCACAGTCGTTGTGAACGCATTCTATGACAAGCCTAGTTGTGCTTAACATCTTCACTTTGTAAGTGCAGTGATTGACAATGTGAAATCTGTTTATGACATCTTGCACATGTTCTTTTGTCAGGAAGCGCTAGCCAACAAATAGTGTTCCAGGCAGATACACAACCATTTCACAATCAAGGACGTGGCCAAACTCAGAGTCATGTTCATGTATTTGACTGCAAAAGTCCAAAAAATATGGAGGTGGGTGGTATAATGGTAATGGTTCTGATGGTGGAATATTTGGAACTGGGAGGGAGTATTCTTCATTATCCTGCTATTGTGACATTATTTCATCTTCATCCTTACTAAAGGATCAAAAACTTCGGTTAGGAGACCCATAATAGCATGTTCTTCAATTGGCTCTACTTCAATTGCCTGGGAGGGTATTTCATTGAGGTCTATGAAACCACCAGTGTGAAGTTGTGTGTAAGACTGAAGGTCGTAATTCATATCATAAGTTGGAAAAGATGGATTAATGGTTTCGAAAGTTTGGTAAGGTGAAAGTTGTGGTACCTGGGTTACGTTGGTGGCAAATGTAACATATAGTTCTATACTTGATTGAAGTTGATTAGAATCATAGATGTTGAAGAGTGCCTTAACATCCTCATCATCGTTCAACTGAACACATATGTAGTTGCTAACCCTCGGGTCAAGTCTAATTGGGTAGCAAAAATGTATCATTTCCACCCTTTCATTTTCATCTCGGTGAAGTTTGGTGTGGATGACTTTCTTCAGCCTTTGTAGAGTCACTCCTCTGTTTAGATGTACCAATTTGGCTGATGGTGAGGTGAACGTGACTCCTTCATTAGGACATTGGTTGATGACACCATCAAAGTGAACAATGACATAAATTAAAGACATTTTGAGATTGAACCAAGTGAAAGATGAACAAACTTAGAAGGAGTAGGTTCACAAGAACAAGCAACAAGCTTAAAAGGGTGAATGAAGAAAATGAACAACCTACATGACTATTTATAACGGTAGCATTGGATTCCCTCTCATTCAAAGCTTCACCACGTTTTATGAGTGATGGTGACCTCTCTATGACACCACATGCACAAGCTTTCTCTCTTTCCAAGTAATGACTCTCTCCTCTGCCAAACACGTTTTACGAATGATGGTGACCTCTCAATAACACTACATGCACAAGCTTTCTCTCCTCCTAAGTAATGACTCTCTCCTCTACTAAACACGTTTTACGAGTGGCGGTGACCTCTCAATGACACCATATGCACAAGCTTTTTCTCTTTCCAAGTAATAACTCTCTCCTCTGCCAAACACGTTTTACGAGTGAGAGTGACCTCTCCATGACACCACAAGCACCTCTCTCATACCAAAGTTTATCTATAAATATGTTTATCAAGGCTATATGTTTTCATTCAAACCTGCATCCATTACTAAAAATGTTGTTGTGGCAGCAAAACAAACACAGGTCCGCCTTCATTGGAAGAACGGTAAGTTTTAATAAATATGACTTTCAAGATCTACGTATCATGTTACTAATTTGTTAATAAATGCTAGAAACTGAGAACATGATTTTATCTTTCTGTCATTCAATGCCAGAATCCAATCCTTTAATTGTTCCTTTACTTGAAGAACTTGGTTTTGCTGGGGTGACAAAGCTAAGGCATCTTAAGGTGGATCATGCATTGATAACAGCTTTGATCGAGAGGTGGAGACCTGAAACTCACACGTCCCATTTTCCAACAGGGGAGTGCACCATAACCCTAGAGGATGTTGCACTTCAACTGGGGCTAAGTATTGATGGATTACCAGTCATTGCTCCAATAATGTTTGACTGGGAGGATATGTGTGACTTATATCTCGGTATCATGCCAGTCAAGAGAGAGACACTTATTGGCTCTATGGTGAAATTGAAGTGGCTGAGAGACAACATGTTACCATTACCAGATGAACCATCTGAACAGCAGGTTTACGCTCATGTTAGAGCATATATATTGGGTTTGATTGGAGGTGTTTTGATGCCTGACAAAACAGGCAACAAAGTTCATCTTATGTATTTAGCTTTATTAACTAATATTAGAAGAGCTAGAAGATATAGTTAGAGGTTTGCTTGTTTAGCTATGTTGTATAGGGAAATGTGCAAGGCCACAGAAGTCGGGAGCAAAACAATGGGTGGTTGTGCATCACTGTTAATGTCCTGGGTATGGTATCGCATGCCATATATTGCGCCAATTTCTAATAATCCACCAACATACGCTCTAGTGTGCAGATGGAGTGGGGGTAGAGTCCTCAACTTTCGGAATAAACCTCATAATGATGTTGTGGGATACAGATCAATGTTTGACCACATTCAACCTAATCAGGTAAATCTTCATAAATATAATTTTATTTTTTTCTTGTGATATTTTGTTTTATATATTATCTTATTTAACAAAGTTAATTTTATTTGTAATTTTTATGGGCACCATATCAAGAATTGCAAACAACAATGCATGTGGAAGCTTATAGAGATGTCTGAATGTAGACTTCATGTACCACTATCCTTTGTTTTACAATTGTTAAATGACACCAATCAGATAGAGTAAAATTACAATTTCGGCTCTTAAAAGAAGTCCCTTGTCCATCCAATAATTTGCATGATCTCCACACAATTGACATGAGAGGAAGACATGATGAAAATTGGATCATAAGACATGCTTAATGGATCGATGTGTGAAACAATAGAGTGACCTGACATTAACAGGTCATCCAATGTCAAGCCCATTGTGTCACATACGAGATTACATGCAATGGTACATTACTAATTCTATCTATTTTCTATCTGTGCCACCACTACTACAAGATCCAAAGAGAAACCATTAGCAGTTAAACACTACCACAACATTTGCCACCGGTACGACTTCCACACCATTGTATCACGAGACTACATCAATTCCTCCACTAGATATCACACCACATGCAAACATAATGGACAAAAGACATTCGTTTGCAACAATTTCAAAGGATTTTTTTTACAAACTTATTTAGAGTTGATTTTACAACTCCATCTTCAGCACAAAGTTACATGCAGTCTTTTTACCAACCAGATTTTCCTAATGAACCTGATAGTTCTCCAGCTACATTCCAACAACTAGAACTTGATAATCCTCCACAAGTTCATCCTGAATTTCCACAACGACGAAATCCAGCACGTAACAGACGTCGTCCTCGTTGTGCAACTGGACATCATTACGGAGATAGTGATACTGAAAATCACTAATGAATGTTGTTATCAATATTGCGTTATGTGTTATTTTAATTATTAAATATTTAATAAATTATAATTTCTTTTAAATATACTTTTAAATTTTTACATCATATTCTTTATTATTTTTATTCATCTTATATACAATTTTTTTTAATTTAAAAAAATACTAATTCAAAAATATGTTATCATTTACATATTCAAATAAATATATACCTAAATATTATTTATTAATTTTATTAATTTGATATATAAATATTTTTTAAAATTCAAATAAATATTAAATATAATATTCTTTATTATTTCACATAATATAAATATATAATTATTATTTCACACAAATTAACATAACATAAATATTTATTTTCACAATGTAAAAAAATATAATTTAAATAATAAATTTTATTTTATTATTTAAAACAATCTTTTTATTATTAAATTTGACAATATATAATTATATAAACATAAAATATTACATAATATTTTTTATTATATAAAAACAAAAAAAGATTAAAATGAAAAAAAATTAAAATTATGTCTGAAATTCGATTGCCCCAAAACCGTATTCTATCAATAAATTTATTTTAAGAACGTGAAATAGAAGATCAGGATTCAGTCCCAAGGACACGATTTCTATACTCAACAATAAAAGTGTTTAATTTGGTAAATATTTATAGGAGAAGTCTATTTCAATATTTTTATTTATTTTTTATATTATTTTCGTAAAAAGTTCTCACTTAGTCTATTAAGATCAATATTTTTCTTACAAAAAAGAAAAAAAAAACATTTTTTTCATAAAGTAAAATTTTCGTTTTGTGCATTAAGTGGCGACAATGAAATGGAAAATTAAGGAAATGAGTGTTGAGATTGTGTTTGAATAAAGTTAGATATTACATAATAAAAAAATAGTTTTTATATTATTATTATATTCAATTTTATAATTTTTAATAAATTTATTATTATATATGACTTTTTATATATATTCTGAAAGCATCATAAATTTTTTTTTGAAATTAGTATCTGTTATAATATTCATAAATATAATAATACTCATAAATTTGATAAAATATTTAATATTTTTATATTAATAACATTAATTCTTTTAATATTTAAAAGTTATAAAATATTAATATCTTTTTTAAGATTGGATAGTATTTGTGGTTGTATTCATGGTTGTAAAGATCTTACTCACTTTATTTATGATGACTATCACATTTATCCTTTTTTTAACAAAGTCTTTAAGCTCTGAGTTAAATCAGGTGTTCGTGGCATTATTACAGACAAGGACGACTATTTATACAATCTATCTGATAGGTGCATGTCAACTTTTCAGCCTATAAACCTTGAGGAACTCAAGATAAGATAACTGTTAGGCTTTGATACCATATGTGGTCGGGAGCCTTTAATATCATAATAGAAATGGAAACATATAGCACTTTCTAATACATTGAGCAAACCTATATGCATTTTTCTTATACTCGTGTTAAATCAATCTATCAAAGCCATAATAAGAAGGACCATAGCTACTGGACTACTGCCTAGAAGTTTTCTAATACACATGATCCTTATGAAAAGACAAGTGTAGAGCATACTTACTTCTAGTCAGAGACTAGAGAATAATCATCATAAATAAAGTTTTCAGAGAGAAACTTAGAAAGAACTCATGATATATAAAAACACGTTTTATTTCAGTTCGGTCTGCCTCTAAAGGGCAAGAGTTCCTCCTTATATAGAGGATGGAAAGCAAACTAAATTATTACATGATAAAGGTTTGGATAAGATTTTGACCTTTTCATAAAGAGACTTTAAACAACCAAACAAAGCATAAAGCTTTTAGTACATATAAGTCACATTAAAAACATAATACATAAAGATGCTTTATTACATAAAGTTTCTTTATTAGAGATTCTTCAGTCCTTGAAGATAAGCTCATGACTAGGAGAGAGATTTGGATCGTCATCAATACCTCACCCTTCTTGATCCATTACTGAGTTATAAGGATCTTGAGAAACCATCACAGTATCAGCTGGTGATGATTCAGCTTCATCACGAATAATGACATGTGCTTCTCTTTCCCAATTTCTGAAAGCAAGATTAGAAGAGACAAGAGGTGGAACCACTTGTTGAATCTTATTCCACATGTTATCATCATGAGGATCTGGAGGGAAAATAATATCCATAGGTTTTAGATTTGAACAAGTGGAATCTACCTTGGTCATTTCTTCTTGAACTCCATCAATTACATGAAGATGGGTAATTAAATATGCCTGGTGAAAAGGTGGTCTTTCTGGTTCAAATACATCCTTTATACTTCCATATGTATTTCAAAATCTAACTTGATTCTAGGTATAAAGTAACTTAGAAGTTGGATGTTCAAAGTAAGGCCTATAAATGATTACCACAGTAACATTTCTTGGGAACTCAGATGGTGGTAAATTAATCTCTTTCTAAATGGATAGCCTCTCCATTTCTGTTTGGATATCTTTTTTCCAATAAGGAATGGGTTGATACCAGGTTAATAATTTCCATAAGAGGGATGACTCATTTTGGAAATTATTGAGAAACTCAAACATTTTGAAAGTGGGAAAAACTATGAGATAATGGAACAAGAGAGAAACACACCATAAGTACCAAAGGTCTTCTTCAATCATTTGAGTTTCCATTAACAGGGCAAAAATATTTAGCTAAGGAGCATCTGGATGAAACCAGGAAGGTTTTGGTTTAACTCTATGATTATGAAGAGAGAGTGCCAGATAATGAAACATATGATTGCAGGCAAAATCTAGTGGAAACATGTGAGAAGGACTATCACTAGAGCTGGCTTCTGCATTATTAAGTGGGAATATCAAGGGTTAGGTTTGTACAAAAGTAACAATGGAAATAGGCTTTTTTGGACGGGATAACAGATCTAGGACTATGTTCTTTTCTCCTTTAATGTGTTTAACACAAATCATACCTGGAGAACCAATTCTTTAAGCTAAGAATTTGAGGATCAGGAGGCATCTTATTTTTTAATTTAAGAAGTGCGGGAAAAGAGGAATTATCCATCTGGACTTCAAAGTTATGTCCTCTTAAATGAAAATTAAATTTTTGAATTTCATTTTTTACCCCACAGATTCTTTGTATGTGGTATGATAATACTTTTCTGATTCTTTGAATTGTCTACTAGTATGTCCACAGTAAGCCTTCTTTCTTTTTATTTCTTCCAATAAAACAGTTCCTCAATAGTGATCACTGACATTAGTTTGTAGAATTTTTTTTCTTTCTCCAAGAATCTTTAATGGTGCAGGATTTTGAGCTATCTGTTTCAGATGACGAATAGCTTCAGTTTGTTCTGGATCCTATGAGGGAGGATTTTTTTCTTAAGAGCTTTGATAGAGGACTTGTATATTTGGCAACATTAGGAATAAAATCTTTGATATAATTCAAGACCCTTAGAAATTGTTGAATCTGTTTTACAGAAAAATTTTCATCAAGAAAATTAAGTAATTCTTTTGCAATATGAGGTTGAGGTTGATAATTTCCCTGAGAAAAATGCATTCCTAGAAAATTTATTTGGGTTTGAGCCAATTGTATATTCTTTTCAAACAGCATAATTCTATGAAGATCAGCAAGTCCAAAAAACTTATTTAAAAGAACCTTATGAGATTCTTTATCCTTTGAAAATAGAAGAACATCATCTATGTAGATGAAAATACTGTCTAGAATAGGCTCAAAGATTCTTGTCATAGCTTTTTGAAATAGTGACGATGCAACCTTCAGACCAAACAGGAGTACTTTCCATTGGTATTAAGCATTAGGAATACAGGAAGCAGTTTTGTATTGATCTGTTGGATCAATCCCAAGTTGCCAAAAACCATATTTCAAATCAAACTTTGAAAAGATCATGGCTTCTTTGATCAAAATATGAAGAGATGAAGTCTTTGGAATAGGAAATTTATCATCTTTGAGGAGATGGTTCGATGGTTTGTAATCAATAACTAACATTTTTTTTCCTCTCAGTCTTTCTGATCTTTTCTCTACATAAAACGCTTAGCATGCCTATTCAGACTTTGTGGGCTCAATAAATCCTTATCTCAAGAGTTCATTGCATTCTTGTCTGGCTAGTTGAAGATTACTAAGACTCATTTCAGGATAAGTGGCTTTTGTAGGATTGATATTTTCATTGAGTTTAAAAGGAAGATAAATAAAGAATTCTAAATTGTGCCAAATAGGATTTGGATGAGAAAAATTCTCATGCCCTTCAACACATAATTTTTTAAGTTTTTCTTTGATTTCAGCATATTCTTCTGAACATTATTCAAGGGAATAAAGCTTCAAGATATCAGTATAAGGCTTGAAGTTTCTTTTGAATTTGATCTCTTTCATAAGAATTTGGTGTTTTTCAGCAAGGCAGTAGGCATCCATGCCTAAGAGAATATCTTTGTTGGGAAGATGACTTCCTATAACTTTCATCCAAATTATATAGTCTGAGAAAAATTTAATTCCAATGGGCATTTTTGAGACTAGATCATTTTTGAAAAGCTTTCCATCAACAGCTACAAAAAAGGATGGATCTTTCTTTCCAAATTTCTTTGGAAAGAATGTTTGGATTCATCATCGTTCTTGAAGCTTTAGTATCCATATAAGCAATAGTCTTTTTTGGAGTAGCAAACTTTGAAGAGAGAACTTGGACTTCAACATAAGGTTGTGAAGGAGTTTGAGTAAGACTCTGAACTTCTTATGCAGAGTAACGTGGAATGAAATCATTTTCTTTCTCAGAGGAATCATCAGAAGAATTTTGTATGGCAAAAATTGTGTCTTGGTCAGCTTCTTCTTGCTCAGAGTATTCTAATCCAATGTCTCTTTCAATAGGATCTAATGAATTTATTAGATTTTGAGCTTTGGATCTTTGCTAGGACATTTTTTTGCAAAATGCCCACTCTTGCCACATATAAAACATCTAGTGTCTTTGTTTTTTTTTCCCTTTTTTTAATTTCTTTTTAAAAAATTTTATCTTCTTTTTTTTTTTTTTTTGAGAACTTCTTTATCTTTCCTTTCTTTTTGGATGAACAGACACGCTTCTTGTCTTTGCAGCCAATTTCAAGATAATTCTTCTTGCAGGCTTTAGTGAATTTTGATCTCTGATTCATAACATTTGTAAAAAACAAATGTTGTCTGCAAAGTTTGTCAAGAGCTTCTATAGTCATCTAGTGGATTTGTCCAAGACTTGAGTTGGTTAAGTCTTTTCTTTGAGCAGTAATCATCTTGTGAATTTCAGGTTGTAATTCTTGGGGAAGAGAAGAAATATAAGTACTTGAGACTGTTATCATTATATCCATTGAGGAGATAAAAACTTTCCACCCCTCTTATGATGCTTATTCAGATAACTTTTCTTCAGTGAGCAACACTTCATTTCGAAATAATCTTGCTTGACCTTTTTATTATAAAGATCCATGTCTCCCACAAAATCTTGGTGAATTGCTCCAAGAACTGAGCGTGTATTGGTCAATTGATGAAACGAGTCTTGTTTTACACTTCCAAGATTGTGGTACCATTCTTTTAAAGAACCAGTCATTCTGCAGCAGAATTCTTCAATGGTTTTATATGGATCAGCATTTACTTTCATGAATTTTGTGTCAAGCCATGCACTAAAATCAAGTAATCTATTTCTCCAATGTTGAGGAAAAACATCATCGAGAGTAAAATAAGGACCTCCATTAAGTTTGGATCCTTTTTTATCCCTCTTGTTGACTTCTTCTTCATCTTCCTGAGAATCATAAAAGGATCCTTTCAAATTGCTGAATTCAGCTGTATGGACCATCATCATTTCAGTAATGTTAGTGAAATCATTTTTTAATGTTTCCGTTGTTTTTGTTGAGATTATTTCAGATGATTCTTCAGACATATCTGAAACTTCAGAAGATTCTCCAGTTGTTTCTCCTTCAAATAAAGTAGAATCAGAATCTTCAGTAATGTTTTCTCTCTCAGTTACTAATCCTTAGAAATGAGTTTTTTTTTTACTAGTTTTTGAGGATTTCTTTGGAGGATGAGATTGATCATCTTCTGAGGAATCTAAATCTTTTGTTTTAATAGTATCTGAAGATGAGATACTCATATTTCCTTTTCCTTTTGAGTTTTTAGGAATAGGCTCAGGTTTTGGCCAATATGCTAAAGGGAGAGAGTATGAAGGGGCTGTAAATGTCTCCCTAGAATAAAAAGAAGATGGACTGAAAGGAGAATAGTAGCTTGATTGAATAGGAGGTGGAACAAAAAAAGGATTTATTTCATGTTATCTATTTTGCTGTTTAGCCGACACTAACTCATCCATTTCTTTGATATGCTCCTTTAATCTCCTGATTTCTTTGTCTTTCTTGTGGTATTCTCCTGTGAATACAGCCTTTTCTTCAGTTAGCTTTGAAATGTCTAACTCCAATCTAGCAATTTGCTTTTGAGATTCTTTGTAATACTTTCTGAGCTTGTCAGATAAGTATTGATGTCTTTCATCATTTTTATGGACAGAATCAGCAATTTGATTTATTTTTCCATCCATCTTTTTCAAAAACTTATTTTGGGCCAAAGAATTCCAAGTCTGCTAGTTGAGAACTTCTTCAACTTGGGATTGAGCTTTTAAGACTCCATCTAGTTGGACTTCAGAAGAGATTACTAAAGGTCTAGTGTTAACCTTAGTAACAGGATCTACTTTCCTTTTAAGAGAAGGAAATTCTTCATCGTATTTAGAAAACATCATGCAAGGAAAAGGATTCTGAACTTTTTCGGGAGGAGAGGCAAAAGAATTACAAAGTCATGGTAGAGGAGGCCAGATGATCATATCTGGATCACTGAGTGGTTTGGACAAAAGTTCTTCTTTTCTTAAGATTTCTAGGGCTTCATGATAAATAGGTAGAGGTTTTTTTCTCTCCTGATTCCTATCAATAGAGTAAATCTAGGGTCTTTTCTTCTTTATTTAGGAAGTGGCTTGCAAGGCTTCTTTTTCTTTTTTCGTGAATTATCCTCATCATCATCATCTGAGTCTTCATCAGATGTATCACTAAAGTGCATCCAGCAATCACAGTCAAGATCACACATTGAAGTGACCATCAAATTTATCAGAAAAGATGGCAAATCCATCTGGTCTAAAGCTGTACACTGGAATTATGTCTTCTCCTGTTACTGGAGTGACCATCATAGATTGAAAATAGTTAGTGGACTGGATGGGATCATCTTCTAGTCTTCTAAAGATTGTCCAAACACCACTATCAACAAATCTCCTGAAGATAACTTCAAAAGATTGAATTGGCTTGTTGTTCTTTCAGATTTTTTCATAATTAGTTGTCCATTCAAGTGGGATCAATTTGAGAAGTTCTTCCCTAGGAATTTGTCTAGGAATTTGGATGATAGAAGGAACATCGTCTTCATTTCTATTAATAATGACAAAGAGATTCTCATTAGTCATTCCTGGAAGAGGAAGATCATGTACACGATTTTGAAGCCTATAAATCATTTGATGATGGAGTGTAGCCGATAGAGCTTCTTCAATCTGCTCTGCTCCGGTAATCTGAATTTAAACCTTCAACCTGGTTGGAAGAGTCTTATCTTTCAAGGAAACATTATAATTTGAAAAGATTGTCAGGACCACGCTTCCAGCATAAAGGGTGGTTAACAAAGTGGCAATGACAACATGCTCATAATGAATATAAGTTGTATCAAGGAGGACAATTCTATCAATGATAGGAAGATTTTTCCTACCATGTAATGATATGACTAATCTAATTGCTCCAAAGTGTAGAGAAATATATCATTCAGTTCTCCAGTGGTCAATGAATGTCTTAGGAATTTCAAGATCAACGTACTGTTCTTTTGAGGGGGCTAGCAATTCACACTGGTCCATTCTGGTAAACTGGACATATTCCTTAATAGGAGATTATTTTCTGAGAATCAGCAAGTTCATCCTGTTGGTAAGAGATTTTTTTCTTTTAAACACATTGTAGGGGCTTAACAAAGGAGCTATAGATTCATGGACTTTTGCATCTTCAAGAATATAAGTATATTCAATCAGGTTTTCTATACATTGGTGAGTTTAAGAGGACAAGAGAAATTTCAGTGAAAGAGAATTGGGTAGTATTTGTGGTTGTATTTATGATTGTAAACTTTAGAAGATTCTCCAGTTGTTTTTCCTTCAAATAAGTTAGAATTAGATTCTTCAGTAATATTTTTTTCTGAGTTAATAATCCTTAGAAAGGAATTTTTTCTAAAATAGTTTTTGAGGATTTCTTTGGAGGAGGGAGGAATCTAAATCTTTAATATAAAATTAATAATAATAATTATTCCCCCTATCTATATCTTTATCTATATGTAAAATTAACTACACATACTTATTATCCTATATATTAAATTTTGAAACGTATAAACTCATCTTTATATATGTGACTCCATTTACTTATTACTCTATGCATTAAAATTTAGAATTTATAAAGTCACTCTTATATGCACTCACTTATTACTCCATGTATTAAAATTCGAAATGTATAACTTATGAGTTGAAATTATATTTATTCATACTTATTTATCTTTGAATTGTATTTAAAGAATTTTTATTAGAATTGATGAATTGTATTTAAAGAATTAATTCAGAACCTATAAAGTCACTCATGTTAACTGCATCTAATTATTACTCTCTACATTAAAATTCGAAACGTAAAACTTACCAATTGAAATTATACTTTATTCATATTTATTATCTTTGAATTATATTTAAAGAATCGTTAGTAGATTTGATAAATTATATTTAAAAAAATATTATTAGAATTTGATAAATTATATTTAAAAAAATATTATTAGAATTGACAGTTATATTATGTTACAAATGATATCATAAATATTTATAGTACAAATTGCTTTAAATTATAATTTATTAAAATTAACTATAACATTTTTTAAAATTTATGAATTAAAATTATATCTGATTCATACTTATTATAAAATACATTTAAGAAGAATTTATTAAAATTTATGGTTATATTATATATATTGAATTAGAAAATTACACTAATAATATTATTACTTTATATTATATATTATTAAATTAAATTTTTTATAAATTATTTTTAAATTTTTAAATTATTTTATTAATTAGTTTAATTTAATTTATATTTTAATATTTACTTCAAATACTAAAATATAATTTAAATAAAAAATATATTTATAAAATTATTACTTTATATTATATATTATTAAATTAAATTTCTAATTAAAAGGTAGGTTTACATATTTAAATTATTTTAGTAATTAGTTTAATATAATATATAGTTCAATATATATCTCAAAAATTAAAATATTTATAAAATTATTAGTTTATACTATATATTGTTAAATTACATTTCTAATGAAAAAGGTAAGTTTACATATTTAAATGATTTTATTAATTAATTTAATATAATATATAGTTTCATATATATTTTAAAAATCAAAATATACGTTGAATGTGAATTATTGTTTTATATTATAATTATATTATTAGAGTAAATTTTTTAAAAAAAGATAACTTTTATTATATTCATCTTTTATTTTTTAAATTTTCATATATCTTAAGAAAGGACTTCTTCTCTACTTATATAAGTTATATTTACACAACTTTTAAAAATTTGCTTACTGTTCTTTCAATTATCATATTTTTTTCTTTGTATTTTGCAACAATGTCAGCAGTCAAGAATTATCTATCTACGTAAGTACATGTGTTTTCAAGTTTGATATTTTTTATTTGTTTCACTAAATTATGTTATATATTTTAATTATTTTTTTGAATAAGCATAAAGTATTATTTTTAAATTATATAATATATTGAATCTTATTTTTAATTGATTAATTTGTATCAAATCTCTTATTATTTTATTATATTCATCACAAATAATTATTTACTTTTATATTTCCATGATGTTGTAGGAGAACAACAAATTCCAATGAAGATAAATGAATTTTTCTTAACGATCTGAATTCAACGATAGATGAATGGAAAATAAAAGTGTGAATATCACGACTGTGATATTTAATTATAAAAAAATATGAATGTATGTATTATAGGTAATATTTATATTTCCACATCAAGATCAATAAAGAATTATGTCAATATTGACATACCAGAAGTTACTCATTTTATTGATTCATTCAAGTATTGAAATTATTTAAAATCTCTCTGTTACGTTAATTATTGCTAATTCTTTACTTTTTATTTTAACCACATTTTCAATTATTTATTATCACTTTGTTGAAAGGATTTTAATAATATGCATATTGCTCACAATGTTGATAATACAAGATCTACTATTTTTTTCTAAGTTAGAAAATTTCAAAAACATATCTGAAATTGTGACAATGTCAAAATCAAAGAGTAATACGATAAATTTAATCTCTCTTATACTTTGTTCTTTTTATTTAATTTTTTTTTAATTAATTTTTAAAATATCGTAATTGGTTGCATTATAAGTGTGAATGATGTAATGCTTAAAAATGGTTGGTATTATATTTTTTGCCCCCGTTACAAGAAGAAAGTTTCTTTCATAACTACAAATTTTAAATATGAATCATGTTATAAAGACGTAAAGTATCCAATGACAAGGTAATTAATTTATCATTATGTGTTATAATTTTTAAATTTTCATATTAAAATAAATTAAATTATATATTATTATCTTAATTTATATACATTACAGGTTTCATCTTGAACTTGATGTTAAAGATTCTACAGATTCAACTATATTTGTCTTATTTGATGAAGTTGTTGAACAATTAGCACAAGTAAAGTTAATAGATCTTATTGCAACATATGAAATTGTAAGCAAATGTGTTAATTTCTAACTTTCTATAAATAAAATATATTAAAATATATAACTATTTTTATGTGATAATTTTTTTAAAGGTAATGGTGAAGTGTTAAAGTTGTCTTCACAACTTTTAAAGATGATTGGCACTTCACATATTGTTCAAATAAAAATGAGTATTTACTTTGAAAGTTGTGAAAGACAAAGTTTCACTGCAAATAAAATTGTAAAGCCGATAGTGAAGGTAATATAGAAAATTAAATTGGAGTTTTATTAATACAATGATAAATAACTTTGTTTTTATTGTTTATATTTATATATTGAGAAGGAAGAAGGTTTAGATAATACAAATGTAAAAACAAAAGAAAATAATTTGGCAATAAGTTGTTCACCTATATCTCTAACCATAGAAATACCAAATTTACCCAAAAAAAAATGACAAAATTAATGTAAATTATAAATTTATACTGTATTGTTCAAATTTTCTAAATTAATAATTTATATTTGATATTTTCTTTTAAGTTGTAACTTAAGGAAGAGGAAGTAAAAAATTGTAAACAAAAGACAACAATTGAATATTTAGAATATTAAACTATTTTTATTGCAGTATTATATAGATAATTTTAATATTGTCTAGAATCTGAAAAATAAAATGCTTCCAAACATTTAAGTCTTTTATAAAATAATTTTATTATATATATCTTTCTTATTTTATTATTATATATATTATATATTAACTTTGTTCTTAAACAAACCTTATATGTGATTCATAAATTTTATATTATATCAATATTTGTAAATTTAATTGATATAGAGATTAATTTTGTATTAAATACAACAATTATTCTCTTTTAGTTTTTACCTAAATCTTAACTAAAAATTTTTAACTACTCTTTTTTTCTCTTCTATTATTTTAATTTTTTAGAAAATAATTTAATAAAAATTGATATATCAAAATTATGTGTAACCTATTAACATCGACAATATTTTATTTATATTTTATATTTTAATAATTATGATGACAAATTTAATTTTTTTAAAATTAACAATATTCATACTTAATAATTTTGTTACAATGTTTTTTTGTAAAATGCTATAACGATGATGATAAATTTAAAATTCTCCAATTAAAACTAATTAATTATAATAATTAAAATAAATTAAAAATTACAAAATATCATAATAATGAAAATGAATATGATTTAACTATTATATTTTCATATTTAATAATTTTATATCATAATGAATGAATAAATAAAGAAAATATAATGTTTTAACTCTGAATTAAGTTTAAATGTTATATTTAATTTCTATATATATCATTTATTTTAAAATTTTATGAGTATGAAGTCTAAATCTTTACAACTATTAAAAGATTTTAAATCCAAGAAAAATAGAAGTTCGTGTTTAAAATGTTATAAAAATATTTTTTATATTAACATATCAAATTATATTTATTTATTAGAATTTCATATTCTAACTATATGATTATTTAAAATTTTTAGATTAGAATATAAATTCTAATACTTTTGAAAATTTTTATGATAATATTTAATTACAAACGCAAAGAAGAGTGCTTCCTAATGAAAAAATTAGTCATTTTGTGAATTTTTAATTAGTTTTCAAGATATAAATCAAAATGCAAATATTATACATAAAAATATAAAATTAGTACAAATATTTTTTTATTAATATAATTATTTATTATGTTATATTCTTAAAATTATATATTTTTTAATTAAAAAAATTAAATCAAATTCACTAAATCTTAACCTCTTTTTATATAATTAGATAATGTATGGGAGAGATAGAAAAAAATATATATATCTGAAAACAAAAATTAAATATTTAATTTATTATTTTTGCGTCAAAATAGTTGAAACATATCTATTTTTTTAATGAAGATATAATATTTTAATACATTTATATTAAATTTATATTTATATATTTTTAAAATAATTAGAGACCTAATAATAATATACTTTTTTTACTTATTTTTAATTCAATCTATGTGTTTCTTTTTATATAGCATTTTAAATTTATTTTTTAATTTTTTTTAAATTAATATTTATTCTTTCAATAAATTTTTTAAAATATTATTTCATTATTAAATTAGTTTATAGATATATTTATTTTTATATTAATTCTTAATTAAAATAATAAATAATAAATAATAAACAAACTATATTAATTATTTTCAAAAATTAAAAGATAATTATATAAGAAAAATTAATAAATTTATTATTTTAATTTTATTATCTAAATAACATAATTTTATTATACGTAATTAGTTATTAAATAAAATTAATTTATTTATAATGCCAATCAATATTAATTCTATTAAGTTATAAAAAAATAAAATAATTTAATTATTTAAAAAAAACTCAATTCTATATTTTTTTTTATCAAAAAGTAAACTTCTAAGTTCAGTATATATATTATATAATTATTAATTTTTATTTATAATATTTTTTATGATAATTTTATTTATATATAAAAAATTTAATATATTTTTATTTTTAAATATTAACATATATTTTTGTGTATATTAATATGTAAAGCAGATTTTTAAAATTTCATACATTAGTTGAATGAATACTTTATTTTTTATATATTAGTCTGATAAGTTATTTTTGAAAAACATAATATCATGTTTTAATAATTATATAGTAAAATTTGGTTAATAATTTTAAATTATAATTATAAATAGATAGTTTATCATATAAATTTAATTCAACAAATATAAACAAATATATAAATAAAAAATTATAATATCTTTTATTTAAATTTTATAACGTATATTAAAAATTTATTATATTTAATAATTTATTGTTATAATTATTTATTTATAATTTTATAATAATAAATAATTTATGATATCATGAAATAATATAAATTTTATGTTTATATTTTAAAAATAAAATATTTGTATGCTATTTTATTTTATGCTAAGAAATACTAAATTATAAATATTTAAATAATAATTTATTTTGATAAATAAATTTTTTATTATATTTATATATTTTTTAGATTTAAATTATATATTTTATATTTTAAAATAAATTAATTTAATAAAAAAAAAAACAAACTCTAGTAAAAAAGAATATTAAACTCTTTATCCCTTACATGATGATAGCGTAGATTTTACCAGTTAAATTACTTAAGGTGAATTTTTACATACTTTTTTTGTGTGTGTTTTTCTGCTTAAAAAAATATTTACCGTCAATGTTGTTATTGATAAGAAAAAGTAATAATAATACAAACTATAACGGGGTCGATTACAATTTACAAAAAGGCTGAAAACAATATATTAATGCATCATAGAACACAACGAGAGAGACAAGATGAACTACTGAATCTTTTGAATGAAGATTTAGAATTGAAGATTGAGATTCATCCGGCGATGTCATTTGGAAGAGTTTTGAAGGTGTTGAGAAGTGAGAGCGATGAGAGAGTGAAGCTTGGCGAGAGCGGTGGTCTTATCGGGAGGGCATTTCGAGAGAGCAAGGTTCAGAGATCGGAGAGCCTCCTCCAGCTTGCCGGCGGCTAAGGCGGCGCAACCTGCCTTGTAAGATTCGTCCGCCATACGAGCGTCGTATCCATCGTCGGCGTCGAGAAGAGCGGTGGCGCGTGAGTATTCCAGATTCACAATCGCCGAGTCGATCTCCGCCATCAGAGCCTCCGGCGTCGCCGCGATTATCTTCACGCCGTCGAATACGTTCCAGTGGACCTTGCCGGAACCCGAACCTGAACCCATTTGAGGGGAAAGGGGTAACGATTTTCTATGATAACTGATTTTCTTAGTAACTAACTGCTCTCAAACCCTAGGGGCTTGGGTCTTTTCATTCTGTCTTTTGGGGACACAAATCACAATTCACACAATAAAGATGTGAAGTAACCTTTTTTTTCCTATATAAGTTAGATTGTAAAATTTCATTTCATAGTTAAATAAAATATTTAACCACAAAGGTTTAATAATAATTTGATTCTAAATTTTCTTTACTATTTTTTATTATTAAATTAAAAAAATATAATACATTTTACGTTTTTAAAATATTATATGTATTTATTACATATTTTCTTTGTATAATACTAAGAGAATTCATGACAAAAACGTTAAATGATTTATTTCTTTATCCACTTTATAAAAAAAATCACTTAAAGATTGTTGTAGCACGTGTTTAGATTAATTGACTTTATCAAAATAATACTTCTTTCGTTTTTTCTTACATTTAAAATTTTGTGTAGGAATTAAAAAAATTAGTATTATAAATTTTATAAAAAGTTATTACTTATATTTTTTATCTACTGTACTAATTAATATTTTACTTATTTATTATCTTTTATCAAACACACATTAAATATTAAGGGTAAAAATGTCAAATAAATTAATTGTTCATTGATTATAATATGACATCTACTGTCAAAAGTGCGTAAATATTTAAGATTCGAGTAAAGATACAAACGACATAAAAGAAAAGGCCGGAGCTAATGTCGGATTGAACTTTTGAACAAATAGATCATTAAAAACAATCTTCTAAAATTAAAAGGTTAACAAGGGACGAAAAAAAAAGATTTTTCATTGGCATAAAAATTTAGAAGCATGCTTCTCTTTGTGTGTGCCCCATAATCGAGGTATGTTTGTCTTAAAATTTGGAAAACAAAAAAATTTTGAATTGCTGAACATAAATAAAATGTGCGTAAATTATTTTTTACATTGAAATATGAGTTATAAATTAAAGGTATTGTTTAGATTTTTTTATTTTGGTGCCCAAAAGTACATAACAGAAAATTAATAAATAATATTTTTATTAAAATTTATAATATTCAATATTATTAATGTATTATATTATATATTTTTACTAAAAAATTATAATATATAAATTATTATTGTGTACTTTAGTTACACTTTGGAAGAGTCTAGTCTACGTATTTCAAATGTTTCTCAAAAGAGTATTTAATCCAACAACTTGCATGTGAGTAGTTGCAATTCTTCCAAAATGGCCCTTTTCTTGCAAATTTTGCAAGATCTTTCGAACCTAAAACCTTTCATCTAATTCTCCCAACGGCCAAAAGTTCAACCGAGAAGCCAGGAATTATTGCTGTGACTCTCTAACTTGGGTTTAGATCAAGATTGCATTAAGGCGTTGTTGCTGTGACACGTTAGAGAATCTATAAGCGTAAATTCAACATAAAAGTTCATAATTAATAGCGTTAAAATAAGCGTAAATCCAACTGCATCCTAATATGAAACTAAATGTGCTAAAAACAAACGAAAGCCGAAGTAGGTCGTTAATGTTTCAAGTATTCTCAGTTTGGATATACATAACTTTTCCTGCACGCTGATTTCGTTGTAATTGTAATTGGAAGGTTAGACTTTCTCTTAACAGTGAGAAGCATGCAGAAGAGCATATCAGCAGAAGGATAAACAAAGCACTCTGACGTTTATAAAGGTGAAAACCACTTCTGAAGGTGGATTAACCAAAGAGTAAGACGATTTAAACTCCTAGCCACTAACTTTGCACATGAACAGAGCTTGATGCTAGGAGGTTTTGGTTATTCTTAAGTAATATCTTACACGAAATATGCAATCAATACCAATACCGGTAACCTATTCTGCTTGATACTTTATTGTGGAAACCCTTCGGGATCTGATTGACAAAATTCGATTATGTAATTTTTACTTAATATTAATAACAAGCAACATATACACATATATTTAAACACGTGCATACATACATGCACTATGCATGTGATGTGTGATTCTAATGGATAAAAGGAAGCCATGGTACATTGAGATGATTTTGATGATCGTCAACATTAACATTATAAATCCCACTGATACAAAGAATTATGATGTCAGATAGCTTACAACACAACAATTTCCTCATCAGTTAGTGCATGTTTGTTTCACATTTTGGTGAACACAAATAGGAAAATAACAATTTCCAGTGTACTTTTAAAGTTAGCAAATATTTGCCCAAGAATAAATAAATTATCTTCAAAAGGGAATTTGGCTTCCCAAACGTGTAACCCAACACAACCCATTATGATGTCAGATGTCCAACTGCATCATCATCTAAGAATCTAAAACAAATATTAGACTCGTATTGGGGAAAAAGTCTAGGCAATGAGATGATGAGTTTGTCAAAAGCCATGACTTGACCAGACCCAAGTCCTAAATGAGTAAATGAACATTGGGGAAAATCCTTTGCTCTTCATTTCATTTATCACAAAAAGGTAAAATCATGTTGAAGAACAATATCGTAGTCCACAAAGCATGAAAGGGCTTTGCCAAAGCATCTTTGCGTGCCTACCATCTACAATAGCTCTAGACTCCGATTGATTATGTTACCTGTAGTGTTGATTGTTTCCTCATGCACTGACAACTCCAGAGACCCATGGAACGATCACTGGTGCAGATGGGTGTGAATTTCGATACCATTCAGGATACCTATCCTTAAAATTTAGCTTGGGTTTTTCAGCCTGGATTCAGAAGTCTATTAGCCAGGAAGGAAAGAAAATACACAACTAGCAAGGAAAATTTTATAACAGACATTATCTCAAAGTTCAAGAGTATTTTGGTCAGATCTCATATAGAATAAAGAATCAAGGGCTATTAAGCATTATACATAGAGAAAAGGAAAGGTAGTGAATCAGAATCACAGTCATAGGGTACCACTCACATATTTTAGCCAGCATTCTTGATGTTTGTGCTGATAGATATCGGGTGAATGACACCCAAACTCTGATGGGCAATAAACCCAAATATTGCATTTCTTTTCACCTTCTTTGGCACGTTTAGCCTGGTCCAGGCAAGCATGACAACAATCAGCTGCACTATCTTTGCGATGAGTAAGACCCCATCTTACTGCAGTGCCACCATAATCTGTATGAAGTTCAACATTGCATTCTGGTGGAAGGGACCTACCAGGAAGAACTTCCTCCTCTGGGGAGAATGAGTATTTAGTAAATACAAATATGAGCTTTTTACATGGAAAAATATGTACACACTTCCAGATTCCAACACACCAGCATGCATCATAAGTTGTTAAAATATCCAACAAACCACTTTAGCGAAGAATTTTCTACTGTATAGGGGTTATTGGGAAAGAATGAAAGATTACAAAAGTAAGATGGGGACTAACGTTTTGACTGGAGAATTTATTACCTAACTCCTCTACGCCCTCAGGTTTGTCATTGTGCTCTTTATTAGCAACCTCGCTAGGTATCCAAAGGCCAATCTCTTCAGAAAGCACAGCCCAATCAGACTCCAAAGCTCTCACTAGCATTTCTAGGAAATTGAAATAAACATTAGATACAAGGTGCCCAAGATATAAAAAGCTTTCATCATCCGTTAGTGTGCAAACGACACAAGCTTCTTCTTAAAATGTCACACAATCAATTCAAATGTCAGAAACACAGCAAAAAATCATTATTCATACCTGCCTCTTCATGAGGAATGGTTGAGTTAGATGTCCTTCTGACAACAACCAACTTTACCTCTTCCAATTTTTCCTTGCGCCAATTTTCAACTACTTCTGTAAATAAAATGGGTCAAAGACATCAAAAATACCTTTCAAATTGTAAAATTATCATTGACATAACACTACCAAATCGGTGTCTGAAATAGAATGACTAACAATCCCCGTTCTCCACATATTTTAACCCACCCCCCACCCCAGTAGAAGGCTTTCAAATACAAAATATGAACCTCATTTTTAGCCACATGACATCAAAGAAATGATTGGTTAAGCACTCTTGAAAGGAAAATATTTGAATTAGGACTGGAATTAGTACAATCCAAAATGGTCTCCTTCCAAATTTAAGATTGAAAAAAAAAAGAGAACAAAAAGGGATAGTGAATAATCATCTCAAAGCAAATTCCTTAAAAAATTATAAAAGACTGACAAGTATGTCTTCTAATTGCAACTTGACCTAAGATTTACACAAAAGAAACTTTACAGTCCAATTCACATTCGAACATCGAACATCGAACATCTAGTTTCGTCCTTAAACGACAAAATGTTCACTAATGACTAGCTAGCAAGCGACAAATACATTGAAATAATTTCTTTTTTTTTAAAAGGAATCGTATATGAAATTGTGAATACAACATATCCAAACAAATTCATGTTTGCTGCGAAACTTTTAATAATGTAGCAATTATACAATTCAGGGTCAACAAAAAGAACCAATATGCTAAGGAGATTAAAAAGTCAAATCTCAGTGTCAATGGTCTTGTTAATATGAGATCCTGATCCTCTTGCATCATATAGTGATAGCATTAATTATATCAACAGTTCAGATTAACCAGATCCTATCAAGTTCACAGGGGACACGTTTCGTATATAATTCAGCATAACAATCAAATTCGCCATGTAAAATTGGTACTAACTTTCCTATAAAATATATAAAACTTAATCAACAAGCAACAAAAAAACTTTGCAATTCCCCATTCCTAGAAATGAAATGACTAGGTAAAGACGATAGCTCCGACCACTCTTTCTTCTAATCCAAGCTTTAACGTAAAGAATATTATCCAATACAATAAGCTTCTCAGTGTTTAAGTATAGAAGGAGTAACTAGATTCTTAACAGCACAATCTATACAAGCATAACCTCACCTCGCTCCTTAGCAATGCGCAGGGAGTAAGAGATGTTTGCACTGCGTCCATTCAAGTTCCCTAGTCTCTGCAAAACCTCATCAATTATTTTCTGTTTCAAGTGTTGAGGCAACTCTACCACCACATTTTTGCTAGAAAACTCCCCTTTTAATTTCTCCACCTATTAGCACAAGTTTTACATCATTAACTTGAGGATAACTTTACAGTAAGTGTTTGCTCAAGCCGTGTATAAAACGATTCATAGTCATACCAATTTCATTAACTCCACCGGTTTGTATACCTTCCGAATTTCATTTGACTCTTCCATTTTCCGAATCTGATCTGGTCTATACACGACATCTGAAAACACAATCAAAATCAACCAAATAAAAAAGGGTTAAGCAAAAGATTTAACATTTTTTGTCTCAAACAAAACCCCTTTCGCCAGGTTCAAAATTTATCATAAAGCATACACCTTTTTTTTTTCTACCCTTTTTGTTTATTTCACATAAAAACATCATAAAATTATTGATATAACTTACAGTTTTGTGCAGCACTACCAGAGTAGATATAAAGAGAAGCATAGAGAGAGCGAAGAGAGAAGAGAGCAACGACAATGTTGAAAATGCAAACTAAAAGAGTGAATTTCTTGTATGAACAAATTGAGTTCCCTCTTGGCTGAAGTTGAACCCTCCACTCCCCTCTCGCCATGTCCCTCCCTTCTTCTTCGCTTCCCCTTTATTCCTCATCCCACCATTGCCCACTTTCTCTTTCCGATGCAAAACAGAAAAAAGGTTGCAACTTTGGGAATTTTGAGCTGAAATATTGCGACCCAAAATAGAATCAGATCGTGACCAGCTAGCTTTCTTGTGTGAAGGGAAGTGGAACATTTAAACAAACCGGTCGTGTATGCTAACGTACGCTTGTCGTTTGAGAGTGTCGTGGGAATTGGATGGATTGATCACCTAATAATTTCGGTGATTCCCCTCATCATTGATGGTGGACCTGTTGCTCCTACTAAAATGCACATGTGATCCACGATTCTATTTTGTGTTCATGCAGCTAACGTGCGCCACTGTTCGAAAGGAAAGAAGAGAGATTTGATGTATTTAACTCAGTTTTCTATTTATTATTTTAGAACAAAATGCTTGTCAAAATTAATTCTGTAAATGTTTTAATGATTAGTATTTTGTATTTGATAAAATTAACATTTGATGTCAATGTTAATAGAATTAAAGTCATTAAATAAAATAAAAATGTTTATATCAATAATTTATTAAAATCAACTGTACTTGTACATCTACTTATATTGAAAATTTTCAGAAGATATATTTTCAAGTTTTTTATTCATTTTATATCGATTTAAATTTTAAGATTTTGAAGTGTCGTTATGACGTGGGATTTTTTTTTTTTTCTATTTAGTAAATATTTTAAGCAAATTTTTTACTTAAGCAAATACACATTTACACTTGCAGGTTGCAACCAAGCTATGTAAGAAAATCTTTGTGAACGATCGAACATGCATCAATAATGTAAGTTCACTCAATAGAACTAGTGACGCATATACTAACCCTTTAAATTATTTTCAATGGATTGCCCATGCTATATTGCTATGTAAGAAAATGGGTGTGAAAGATACAACATATATACTCACAATTTATATTATATAATTTAACTAATTCGGGTATTTTAAGTTGATTAACTACACACATCTTAATACTTTAAATTTTTTTATTGAAATAAAACACTAATATCTTTTAAAATTAGTTTAAATGCTCTTCATCTGTATTTTACATTATTTTTTATTTTGTTTTTTACTTTAAACTTTATATTGTATTTTCTACTATTTTAAATCTTTTGGTTTTGATGCTTGTTATCAATAATATATCAAAACACTTATATTTCATGGACCGATAATTGAGACAAATGTTTAAATATATTTTAAGGATTAAAATCTAAACATAATAAAATTATAGGAACCAAACCTTAACATTATATGTGATTGTGTGAGTTATTTCTGTGATTATTTACGGTGACGAGAATGTTAAATTTTGTGTATTGGAGAATGGTTTTCATGATGATGGCACTAGATAGGTTTGAGATGATAGTTGATGAAAAGGACTCTTTCAACATGATATCTCAAGCTTTAATATTTTGTTAGAGCTTATGGATGTAGTTTCTATTAAGGTATTATAAGAAGATAAATGGGTATAGAAGACAGATTCTTCATATTGTTATTCAGTGCAATCTGCGTATTCATGACTATTTAAACTTTTTGATGGTCATAACAGTGTAAATCAGTGTACAACGAACACTTTGCAAAGGTTATGGAAAGTGAAGGTACCTATTAAATGTTTGATATTTTCTTAGCAATTATTGTTGAATGCACTTTTTTGTAAAAATTTGTTGGTTGATCGTGGTGTTCAAATTGATGATATACTTGTTGCCTCTATCATAGTTTATAGGAACTTCCAACTCTTTTATTTTTAATGTGTTCAATTTCATCTCAAATCTAGTACTTTATTGTGCATTGGCTTAGATTTTCACTGGTTTTACCTTCAAATTTATTGACTCACTTGCTTTCTTAGGTTAGTATTGGTTGTAATAGAAGAGAAGAGATATGTTTATTAATTATTTAGGTAAGTACAATGTGGCCTTTGTGGTTACATATAAATAAAATTGTGTTTTCCAATAGTGTTTTGGATGAGAGGAAAATCATAGATTCTATTATTTTGAAGTCCTAGAAATGACTATCACTTGTTTGTAAGGGAGAAATTATTTTGTTAATTGATTAGTATTTGAACTCACAAAATTACATACGTCTTAACTATGTATAAGTATGTTTTTGCTTTTTATTTTCCTAAGTAAGTATTAGTTTTTTTTCTCTGTATGTATGAATTTTGAGTTCTCCTTAAACTTTTTCTAATAATATATGTTTTATCTATAAAAAAAACACCTTAACGTTATATTTTGTATAATTGTTAACTTTAAGCTTTAAAAATTTTTAAGTTTTAGATATTTCTTTAATCATCTAATTTCACATTCTTAAAATGAAATTTATTGGATGGAGTGTAATAAATTTAAGGTTGAGTTTGGATGGAGTATTTTAAAATTTGAAATTTTTAAAATGTAAGGAAATTAAATTGCATTAATTCAATTACATGTATTTTTTTTTAAAAAAAAAACAAAACTGTTTTGTAGTCAATTGACTCAATTAATTGTGAAATTGAAATTCTTTACTTAATTATTCTAATCTACAATATTATAGTGAATAAATTTAAGTATAATTTTTTAGATATTTATAGTATTATTAAATTAAAACTCAATTTTTATCTCAATAAAATTTTTATATGTAATGTAGTTATAATTATTTAAATAAAATTTAAGTAAAACATAATATCTAAAATATTTTTAAAATATATATTAAATTATATTTTTATTTTTTTCCTTAACACTATTACATTATAGCAAAGCATGTTTACATTAGAATGTAAGTAAATTATATTTATTTTAATATTGCTAGTTATAGCTTTTGCATATTGAATTTTTTTTTTCCATAAACACATACTTAGTTAAGAAATCTCTTCCCCATATGATTGGCCACAGATCAGTACTGTGGCAATGCTGCCATGGAGCTCCTCTTTTCCACCCCAAGCATCACCACCCATAAGTTACTGTTGACGAAGTTTAAGTACTAATTGGTTGGAAGCAAGTGCAGAAGAGGATGAGAGTGGAATGAAACCTTCATCACTTTTTTTACGAGTGATTTAACATTTTAAAAAGAAGATGAAAGGAGAAGAGACTTTTTTTTTTTTATTTAGCCCTAATTCTCCTATAAAAATGAACATTTTCGAAGAATATTTTAAATTATTTATTTAATATATATTTAATTATTCAAATATATAATAATAAATTTATTTTATTTTATTTTCTTCTTGTGAATAAAATAAAGTATCTCTCTTCGTTTGATAAAACCCTTTTCCTGCCGTCGAATCCAATTAATATTATTTATTAATTATTTATTCATATGAAAAATAAAAATAAATATTTCAAATTTTCAATTAATATTATGAATAATAAGAATTCACAAATTATCAGTAAAATAGGCTATGAATATAACAAAGTGAACAATTTCTTATTTCTACACCGTTACGTGTATATAATTTCGAAAGGACCAAAATAATAGTTTGTTTTTGAATCATCAATGTTTAATGTTATAAGTGTCAAACGATGAGTCCTAACTGATATAGCTTTAATCTATGCAGAATAGGGTTAAAAACTTAGGGTATGTATGTTTTCTATTTTTAAAAGAGTTTTTAATTTTTTTTTCTAAATATAGTATAAATTTATATTATATTTAAAAAAAATTAAAAACTCTTTTTAAAAAATAAATCAAATATATTCTTATATTGCCAAAAATCCCTGTATAAGAACTTTATAAAGCTTAAAAAGATTTACAGGATTAAATAGAATAAGACTAACTCATGAGTTAACTATTTTTTTAAAAAATATTAAAATTTACTTAAAATAATTTTTTATTATAAATATATAAATAAATAAAATTACTTAAAAATAGATGAACAACAATTAAATTTGTATAATATTAAATATATAAAATGAATTACTATTATTAAATAATATTTTTTTAAATATTATTTATTATTAAATTAAGTTACACATTCATCTAATTTTTTGTATTATTGATAATTATTAAATCATAATAGCATTTTTCATTCATATAATTTTATAAATATTTTTAGCATATTATTTTATAATTTTATTTAAACATTAACTATAAAATGTTTTACATTTTAATATTTTTATATTAATATTTTTAATTTTTTATAAAATTATTTTAAAAATATCATATGTTCAATAAATAATTTTGATATTAAAATAAAAACACAAAACTAACAAAGAGAAGTAACATTAATTAAATTTATTAAGTCATTTGTTATCAAAATACTCAAAATAATTTATTGTATTTAAAAAAATTTAATGCAATTCTGTCATCATAAAAATTGTAGTTGTATGATATTTAATATTATACAATATATAGATTCAGAAAATAACATGTGAACTTAATAAAAATTAATAAATATTTACAGATTTAAATATTAGATAATTTTAATTTAATAATTTTTTAAAAAGTAAAATAACTTAATTTGATAAAATTAATTGAATTTTTTATTTTTAAAAAAATATTTTTAATATTTAAAATATAAATTTTAATTAAATTTAAATAAAATAATTTAATAAAAATAATAAACAAACACATTTGTCTTTTATTATTATAAGAAAATGCTTTTAGACTAATACCGCACAAAAGGATACATGAATAAAAGTAATGTCTTATGAGAAAAATGTTAAGGAAAGGAGAAGGAAAGAGAAGAAGGGAAAAAAAAAAAATTAAAAACCTATCTCAAAGAATTAAAAGTAATTTCTATGATGTCTTGTAAATTAAGAAAATATTTTACATATAAAACAATTATCTCTATTAATTTTATATTAAATATATAATAAATAATGAAATCCAATAATTTATTTAGAAAAATATAAATATTTTTAATTTTAAAATATTAAAAAAATTATAACAATCAATTCAAAGATGATATATCCTTTCAAGTTTATTCTTACAAGTATTTAACAAAAAAAATTGATTAAACTTATTTAATAATTATTTTCTAAAAAATCAATTAACTTTATTCTAACCCTAATTTTATACTATATTTTTTAATATATTATTTTAAATATTCTAAAAAATCCAATACAACTGTATAAATATTTTTAAAATTTTAAAATATTAAAAAATTATAACAATAAACTTAATTTAAAAATGACATATCCTCTCAAATTTATTTTAACAAATATTTTTAAAAATATGATTAAATTTATTTATTAATTACTTTCTAAGAAAACTAATTAACTTTAGTCTAGCTATAATCCTAAACTATATTTTTTATATATATTACCCCAGACTGCTCTAAATATTCTAGGAACCCCAACACGACCGTATTGGTCGTGTATCCGGAACCAGGCAAAACTGGCGGGAAAATGTTTAGGGCACAGTACAAAAGCAGAGAGAAGAGTGCACAATAAATTTGCATCAACAGTGTTAGCTTTTCCTCGTGAATTGAACGATGAACAATAACATTAATGGCAATTGGGAGGATGAGGATGAGGAAGAAGAGTTCGAATTCTCAAGGAATTATTTTCTGGCGAAGGAATTGGCTTCTTCGGCCAAGAAATCAAAACACAAGCTTACCGACATAAACGTTGTTGATGAACAGGTACCACTCGTAGTTTCCTAGGTTGTTGTATTTCCCTTTTTTATTCTCTCCAATCAACCTTCGATTTCGTTCTTGACTAGGAACTGAGGGAAGCCGCATCGCAAATTCAACCCAAGCATGAAAACGAGGTCACCCTCTTAATGGATTCCTATAAAACTATGTATCCTGAATGGCTTCTCGCGCTAAGGTTCGTTTGGATCATATTTTTACAAAGTACTTTTATTGTGTTATATTCACTTCTTTTGTTTACTTTGATGATTCAGATGTGGTTTTGGTCTTCTAATGTATGGCTTTGGATCTAAGAAGGCTCTGATTGAAGATTTTGCTTCAACTGCGCTAACTGAATGCTCGGTACTTGTCGTTAACGGATATCTTCAAACTATTAACTTAAAACAGGTTTGTGTTTTACCCCAAACAATTCACATTCCAAAGATTCATGTAATTATAATAGGTCTGACAAAATTAGGAAACCTGACCCGTAAGCCCCTTAAAAAAAATATATAAAAAAAGTATAAGGTTTGAGTTATAAATTTTAGATCTAACTTAATTTGGGTTGTTTTGTCTAAATCCGTTCAGGTTTTTCTTTAATTGGGTTTGGGATAATTTGGTATATTTAAGTGTAAAATGCAGGTTCAGGCTCGAGTTTCTATTTTGTCGCCTTAATAAGAAGCTGATTTGTTCTGACTCGACCATTAGAAACTTGAAGTCTGAACCAAGTTTGCTACTTCCAAATTGTAGCTCTTTCATTGTAAAAAGAAAAGGCAAAAACGTAAATATTTGTCTGATCCTGCATCTTTTTTCCCCACAAATTTATTAGGTAGTGATAGCTTTAGCTGAAGTTCTGTGGGATCAAGTGAAAACTCAACGAAAAGTTTCCCTTCGGGACTTGCCCAAGAGCCAGCAGACATTCAATTCTCAATCCATGGAAGATCTTCTTACATTTTTAGATCAGGTGAAAATAGAGGACAGTGATTTTTTTGTTTGTGTTGTCATTCACAATATTGATGGACCTGGATTAAGGGACTCGGAAACCCAACAATATCTTGCTCGACTAGCTGCTTGTGCTCGCATTCGTGTCGTTGCCTCTATTGACCATGTTAATGCTCCTCTATGTAAGTTTAGTTGATACTGTCAAGTTATCTTGTACAGAGTGTTTTATTCCTTGTAAGTTGTAAGTGTCATCTTTGTATATGTCTTAAAAAACATGTCTAATTATATTAACTTTTAATGATTTAAGTTTTTCTACTAAGATTTGTTTTTTAGTGTTTGAATAGATGCTTGAATGGTGCAATATTAATTTACAATTTAAAAGGTATAAATTTTCCTTTGTAAAACAAAATGATATTTAGATTTTTTGTTTGATCTACACATTGTTAGATGAGGTCCTCTGAAGTTCTGATCATACTTTCTTTTCTCTGTTTAACTGGGCATGAGGACGAAGTGGTATTGCCCTTGCAGAAAATTGATGAACCAAAATTATTCTTAGTATTGAGACTTAAATTGCTACTGTAAATATTTTTCACTTCTTTAAAGTTGTTTGTAGGGAAAAGATTGAACACATTAGCTCAGAAATTCTGTGATAGTGAAAGTAGCAATCCACATAGCACATACTGAGGAAAAGATGGTGGAATAACATATTAAGATGGTTTGGTCATGCAAGAAGGCCAGCAGAAGGGCCAGTTAAAAGAGTTGATCAAGTTGAGAATAGTCCAATAGCTAGAATTAGGGGTAGAGGAAGACCAAGAAAAACGTTTTAGTAAAATATTAAAAAGGACATATATCTAAATGGCCTCTTTGATGACTTACTCTTGACATCATACAAAAGTGTCCTTTAATCTATGTTGCTGACCCCACCTATTAGGAAATGGCTTTTTGTTGCCGTAGGAAAACAAATGAAGGATTTGTGAATGTGTGGAATTTGTTTTTGTAGTCTCTGTCTATTGCTTAATAATTTTATCATCTGTTGGCAGTTTGGGACAAGAATATGGCTCACACACAGTTCAATTGGTGCTGGTATCATGTTCCTACTTATGCCCCTTATAAGGTTGAAGGCATGTTTTATCCTCTGATTCTTGCACATGGCAGTGCTAGCCAAATTGTCAAAACAGCTACGATAGTTTTGCTAAGTTTGACACGCAATGCCCAGAGTGTATTCAAAGTCCTTGCCGAACATCAACTCTCACACCCTGAAGAAGGCAAATTTCTACCATTTTACTTGGATATATTGTTCTTTTCATAGCTATGTTTTGTTAAATGTTTTCCTTTTTGTTTAATAGGAATGCCAATCAATGATCTGTACACAGTCTGTAGAGAACGTTTCCTTGTTAGCAGTCAGGTTACGCTGAATGCTCATTTGACTGAATTTAAGGATCATGAGCTGGTCAAGATTAAGAAGCATTCTGATGGTGGTCAAGATTGCTTGCACATCCCTCTGGCAGCAGAAGCACTACAGAAAGTTATGCTTGAGATCAATTATTAGTGGGATCTTGATTCAACTGAAACTGAATGGGAAAGCGAATTAGTTCCTACACATTTTCCAAAATTGGATGGCAAGCAGACACTTTTTTTAGTGGAAATTGACCAAGGGTGCATTGGGATAACGACTTAATTTAGCACTTATTCAATAAGTTTTAATTATACAAGCAGTTTATATCATTAATTTAAATATAAAACTTATAGACATAAGTTGAAAAATGTTCATTTTAATAAATTTACAAAGGAATTTATGGAAATATATTGAAAAGAATTTAAGTTTTTAAACTAGTTTTTAAACTCTACATGGATCAGATTTGTTTTTCTTGATCTGGAATATTGTTTAGACAAGTTATGTTTGTCAAAAGATGTTAATGAACCAGCGGCGACATATTTTCGATTGCTTCCACTCATAAATCTCACGTGTCAATAAACAAATTGAAAATGAAAATAACTAATATTTGACACTTAAATATTCTAAATGCATTTTTACCACCTTGAGATTTTTCATGGATTGGCATTTTTACATCTTTTTGCAATCGTGTATCACATTTGACCAGTAAAAAAAATTGTTCCATCGATCAAACCATCAAAACATCAAAGCGCAGGTGGCCAAATCTGTTCGATGTTTGTGTTCTCAACGTGAGAGTTGACTATTTTGTTCGGTTGTATATTTTGAATGTATTCTAAAGTTTTAAAAGTGAAAATTAATTTTAATCTTATATAAATATAGAGAAGAATCTTCTCATACAGTGTAAATTTAAATTTTTTTACGTTCAATCTAAGTCTTTTATTTAATATATATTTAATAGTAAGTGAAATAATAAATTATAACTCATTAAAATATATATATATATATATATATATATATGTGTGTGGGGTAATTTTTTATTCTACCCTATTAATTAATTAATTAAAATATTGACTAATTTTTATCTTATTCTATTTTAATAGTTCACTCATAAGCTGTTCTTTATTTTTTAAAACCTTTTTTCATTTAATATTCTACTATTTTGTGTCTTCTAAATTCTAATGCATGCATATATATATATATATATATATATATATATATATATATATATTATTTGTTATCATATATCTTAAGAATTTATCCACTGTTTATTTGAATTAAAGTATTTTGTAAATATAATCAGCTTAAAATTAGCAATAAATAAATCTTCACCTTTTCTGGACACATTTTCTCATTTTAGAAGAGTTAAATTTGCATCTTAAAAACATTTTTGTATTATTAAATTTATCTTATGTGACAAAAAAAAGTCTTTAAAGACATTAATTTTTTTCAAGAATAAGTTAAAAACATTATTTTTTTTCCAATAACAAAATTTAAGAGAAAAAAAGTGTTCCATTTCAAAATAGAAAAAAACTTGTAAAAAAAGAAAAAAGAAAAAACTGTTAGACAAAAAAAAAATACTTACACATTTTTTTTAATTGATTTCTTCCAAAAAGACAGATAGAGTCGTAAACTTGTAATCTATAAAAAATGGGATGATCTCGTACTCCATTCCTTGGGTTAAAAGACGCTATCAACTTTACATAGATTAAGTGTCGTGTCTCTCTGCCACCAAATGATTTGATCCATCTATAAGCCTTTCTAGAATCAATGCACGTCGGGTTAGGGGCCTAATATACTTCGATGTTTATGTTTCGCGAGAAGTATATTATTTTTATAATATTTTTACATAGTTATATTTTTTTTCTTTATTTTTATTACAGTATTCATCTTGTTATATTCTCATGTATTTTCTTTCTGTGGAAATTGTTATTAAAAACTATTTACAATAAATCTACATCTTAAATAAAAACTAATTACATCATAACAAGTGAATTTTTTACATCAAAATATATTGTAATCTAAATTATATAAATAAATATTTATATTATATAGATATATAGACACAGACAATTATGCATATATATATATATATATATATATATATATTATTAATACAGGATCAATATTATGAAGTTATACTCGTTTGTAAAATTAATTCATTCTAAATGTTGTTAGGTTTTTAATTATAAAATAAGTGACAGTGTCTAACATGTATCATATATGCTAAACAAATATTTTTATAATTATTTCTTTTACATTATCATTAATGTTTTGCAACGAGGTAAATAGGCAAACATGACTCTAATAATATCTTGCACCTATCCTTATTGCATTACTAATCTGACATCTAATGGAAAATAGTCCTACATGAGCAACATTGACGCATCACATTTGAAACAATAAAAAACTAATTTGGTAATCCAAACTAACGTTAGTTCTTCAATTGAATCTCTTCATAGTGTTATTTTCTTTTAAATTTGAACTAATAATTCACAATTTACTTGTGCGAACCTTGTTAAATTTTGGCATTGAGTTGACTTGTTACATAATGAAGAAAGCCTTTGGAAGTTGGAACACTCCATGAAAGCGTCCCCTTGTGGTCCTTAACCATTAACTAATAGTTTGTTAAGAAGACTTGTGATGTCCTTAGTCTTGAACAACTCTACTTACCCTTATCCTTCTTGCTGATTCCAATCGAGGTTTTAATAATGCTCCAAATTTGTCTAACGTCGATGTCAAGCCAGTTGACATTTGTCTTTTTTGATGAACAACCCATCAAATATCTCAATCAACCAATTAATTTCCATTCGATTTTCTTCCCATCATCTTCACTTGGTACCTGTACCTTAAAATTTTCCTTGACGTTCCTACTCTATTCTTGTCCATTGAGTCTTGTCTTGCCATGTGAATATTTTTTTTTTTTTTAACTAAATTTGTTGAGAAGCTAAAATTTTACCAATTACATGGGATAACGTGTCCGCTGGCCCTCTACAAAATGAACACAAGCAAGGTTTCATCCAAGCATCAAAGCGCGTGGGTTATCGGCCAAATTTGTTTGATGTTTGTGTTCTCGAATGGGAGGGATGAATATTTTGTTCAGTTGAAAATTTTGAATGTATTCTAAAGTTTTAAGGTGAAAATTTAATCTTATTTATAGTAAGTTATACCCACTCTGTATCATTAATAATTTAATATAAAAATAATTTTTATTGATCTAACTGTTGAATTATAATTATATATTACTTAAATTATTTGTGTTAAATTTTATCAATTAAGCATGTACAATATTGTTATCATATATGTAAATTTTGAGACTGATTAAAAATTATTTGACACTTTATTTATATATATCATAATTAATGTAATATATATTTTTTAAAATTTATGAAAATAAGAACTATTTGATAACAGTCTTGCATATATTTAATTTTGAAAAATTTTGACACATAATTTAGGTAATATATAATTATAATTTAACAGTTGAATTTTTATTCAATTATTAATGACGTAAGATTGTACGTAACTTGTAACAATATAATTTGATCCATTCTCATATATATATATATATATATAGTTAGGATCTTATTAGTAAATTCAATTTGTATTTTATTGTTAATAAAGTTCTGAATGTTAAGAACTTGGTTGTAGATTGATGTTAGGAACTTGGTTGTAGATTAAATCATTCCTGTTAAGTCTTTTATGATTTAAGAGTTGTTAAACATAGATGCTTAATCTTCTTTAATTTGTTATAAAAGGCTTATATAAACTCTAGTATGTTAATAAAGGTGTATTATTATTTTGTAATTCTGCATGCATTAGCTTAGTATCTAACAAATTATAATATTAGAGCTTTGAAAGAAGCCTAATAGAGTGTGAGAGCTAGAAACATGAGTGTGAGGGACATGGCAATTGAGGCAAACAATTTTGTAAAGGAGATGAGATGAGGCTAGAGGATTTAAAGGTTAACAACTATTTTTTTAAGCTATTAAGAAGTCTATTATGAAAATTATCACTCAAAAAGAGACTTCCAAGTAGTTGTAGAATAAAGAAATGCTATGGTGCAACATGTTCAACTTTAGAGACTCTAGAGGACCTTTGAGCTATTAGAGATGAAGGTGGGAGAGATGATCACAAACTATGTTACATGAGTCATGGTGGTGGCCATTGACATGAGAAATTGTAGAGAAGACATGATAGATGGTAAGATTGTTAAGAAGAAAATATGAACTCTCTACATTGTGTTCTATCGAAGAGGCAAAGGACACTAACAAGTTTATAGTTGATGTACTTTAAAATTCTCTGCTTTTTCATGAGCAGAAATTATTATGAAGAAAAGGAGGAGGTGAGAGGCTTTAAAGATTGCATATAAGGAGAAAACAAATGGAAGAGAACGAGGCCGTGAGGCAATGAGAGGTAGTGAAGTTGCAAGGAGAAGAGACCGGGGAGTAGATCCTTCAATAAAACAACCATTGAATGATTTAAGTGCTATTGACTGGGACACTTTTAATATGAGTGTCGTAAATGGGAGAAGTTAAGTTATTACATGGAACTAGATAAAGAAGAGGAATAATTGTTGATGGTGTACGTGAAAGAAAATAATGCAAAGCAAGAGGATATTTGATTCCTCGATAGTGATTGTAGCAATCATATGACTAACAACAAATAGTGATTTTACAAGATGTACGAAGTATTTCCACACTCAATAAAGCTAGGCAATGATACAAGCATGATAGTACGTGGCAAAAGAGACTTTGAATTGGAAGTGCAAGGAAGAACACAGGTAATAAGTGATGTGCTCTATATTCCTAAGTTACCCAATAATTTGCTAAGTGTTAGTTAATTATAAAAGAAGAGTATAGCCATCTTAATTTAGAATAGAGAATGTCAAGTTTATCATCAAGTGAAGGGTCTTATTATATCCATTCCTATGTCGTCAAATAGAATGATCTATGTCCTATCTTCTCCTGTGTCATCATATTGTTTGCAAGTAAATTCATAGGAACTTGCTTATTTATTGCACCAAAGGTATAGCTATTTTAATTACAAAGGGCGAAGAACATTACAGTGTGGGAAGATGGTGAAAAGGTTACCTTAATTTCAACCTTTTACAGAGATTTGCATTGATTGTTTAATGAAAAAGCAAAACAAAGGATTAATGTCAAAGAAAAGTAGTTAGAGAGTTTCTCAACATCTTGAGTTGGTACACACATACTTATGTGGTCTAATTTCACATTCTTCTAATAGTGAAAAAAGACACATTTTCAGTTTTATTGATGATTTTAGTCACAATATGTAGATTTATTTGTTAACGGAGAAGTCAAAACCTTTGCCATGTTTAATTGTTTCAAGAAACTTGTGGAGAATAAAACTAATTTTCTAATATGTTGTCTTTGAATTAATTGGGGGTGAAGAGTTTACTTCACACGAGTTTAACAATTTTTGCAAGAAGAATAGAATTAAAAAGTAATTCACTGTGGCATATACATCCTAGCGAAATGGGATTATAAAATGTTAGAACAAAACAACTATGAACCTAGTAAGAAATATACTTTTAGCTAAAGACATTTCAAAGAATTTTTGGCCATAAACAAATAATTGATCGAAGTATGTACTGAATGAGTCCTACTATCGTAGTTTAAGGAGTCACACTAAAGAAGTGGAGTAGAATTTAGGCAAGAGTTGATCACTTCAAAATCTTTAGTTGCATCAAACACATCCATGTCCTAGATGCCAAAAGAATCAAACTAGATGATAAGAGTTAGAAGTGTGTGTTCTTTGGTGTAAGCGAATAATCTAAGGCCTATTGCATGTATAATCCCGTCACCAAAAGATTGTAATCAACAATGATGTAATATTTGAAGAAGAAGCAAGCTTAGATTGGAAAAATAGTGCTAAAAAGGTTAAACTTGACATGCTTGTTTGGGAAGATGAACATGGGGAAGAACATAAGCAAGTTACACTAGAAGAAAAGGAAGTGATACTTGAGGAAGAGAACAAACCAATTGCAGTTGCAAGTTCATGCTTAAGTAATACACCTGTTGAAGTGCAAGAGACTATTTTGGATGGAGAACAAAATAGATTGCCTCCTGTTTGAATGCAGAGTAGAGATTATGTAACTGAAAAAATCTTTTATAACCAAAAAATGAAATGAGAAACATGGCAATGTTTATGAATAGTGAAGATCTAGTTGGTTTTGATGAAGTTGTAAGGCATTCCAAATTGATGTAATAGAAAGAAATCAAATATAGAAGTTTACAAGTCTACTTATAGGAATGAAGAAGATTGATGTCAAATGAATTTTCAAAATGAAATTGAATGAGAAAGGTGAGGTAGATAAGTGCAAAGCTTGGCTGGTAGCCAAAAGGTATGTGTGTAGGTTCAGTGTTAATTACAATGAAGTTTATGCATATGTGGCTAGATGGGATACCATTTGAAGCATCATAGAACTTGCAACTCAAAAGAATTGGCCCATATACCAACTTAACGTGAAAAATGTGTTCTTGCATAGGGAGTTGAGAGTGAGACTGTGTATATAGAGTAACCACCTAATTTTGTGAAGTTAAGAGAAGAGGAGAAAGTTTACAAACTCAAAAAAGCACTCCACGAACTTAAATAAGCTCTAAGGGTGTGGTACAACAAAACATAAGACTATTTTCTCAAGAAGGATTTTGAGAAGTGTAACTTCAAACAAGCCTTATTTCTCAAACTAAAGAAAAAGGTTAGTTTTTTTTGTTAGTTTGTATGTAGATATCTTGCTTTTACAAGAATCTATGAGATGATGATGATTCACTTTAAAGAGTCAATGAAGTGTGAGTTTGATGAGTGAGCTAGGCAAATTAAGGTAACTTTTTGGGGTAGAAATTTTGCAATGCAATAGGAAAATTTATATTTCTCAAAGAAAGTTTGCTAGATAAATACTTGAGAGGTTTGATATGGGAAACTGTAATTTTGTGAACAATTCAATTGTTCTACAAAAGATAGAGGTGGAGTGAGAGTTAATGCAATAAAGACAAACATATGATTGGATGCTTGATGTATCTAATAGTTATAAGATGCAACTTGATGTACATATTATGTTTAGAAAGCATATTCATAGGTGATCTCATAGAACTCAATATGCAAATTGTGAAGAGAGATTTGCTATATATGAAGGGAACAAATGAGTTTGAGATCTTTTGTAAACGAAGAGGTGGCGTGGAGTTACTAGCTTACATATATAACAATTATGTAGATAACAGGGAAGATTGTAAGAGCACTTTGAGTGGTGGAACTATAGCCCTAGAGTTCTAAGAAGCAGTCAATAGTTACATTGTCAACTACAAAAGCAGAGTATATAACAACTTATTGTGTTATTTTTTGACAACTTTATTATTAAACTTTTCACAAAATCTTGTCTTTCATGGGCAAAGTAAGCATATTTAAGTCTTGTTCCATCTCTTATGTAACTTCAACAATGATGACAAGGTGAAGTTAGTATATTGTGATTCATTTATTTAAGTGGTAGACATAATGACTAAACCACTCAATGTATATGCATTTGTGAGATTGAGGGAGTTAGTGAGAGTTTGCAAAGTTTCTAACTTAAATTAATTATACTATAATCAGGTTTAGGGATGGATATCTTAGGATAAGGTTTCTTATTAATCAATTTAGTTTGTTATTTGTTGTTAGTAAAATTCTAAATATTAGGGACTTAGTTGTAAGTTGAATCATTCCTATCTAGTCTTCCACGTTTTAGGGGACATTAAACTCAAATGCTTAAAGGCTTATATAAGCCCTAGTATGTTAATAAAAGTATGCTATTCTTCTACAATTCTGCGTGTATTAGCATACTATATATCTAATATTAATAAAATAAATTTCATGACATTAGATGTCAAACTTATAAACTTACATCACTTAATAACATTATTTTTTTTTATACAATGTGAGATTGACTAATCAAATCATTAATATAAAAGTTGTATTGAAAAGACTAACTTTATTAAATTTTATAAAAAAATAAAATTATTAAATATTTCATTACATTATTACATTTTAGCAGATAATGTGTTTTTAAGATATAACAAAAAATTAAATTTTAAATAATATATGTATAAATGTCTAAATCACGTAAAATTTTACATACATAATTATCAAGATGATATAAAATAATTTTAACGATAGATAAATCTCTCATTTTATTAAAAAATTTATTAAATAATTTAAGTATCTAAATTTAACATATAATATTAACGTATTTATGTTAAGTTTTTTTCCCGCTAATACTCTACTACTCTTTCGTAACTTTTCACGTATATTTCTTTTTCTCCCTTTTTCGTTGCAACAAAATGATATTATTTATTATAATATCATAGAATAGTATATTATATCTTAAGAAAAAAAAAAGTTCTAATCATCATGGTTGAGTTAAATTATAAAGTATTTAATAAATATAAATAATTTAAAATCAATAATAAATAATTTTTTTTATTTTATACATATTTATATTTAAGAGAAATTACATTAATATTTTTAAAAATTGCATGCATTCCGTTAAAGATATCAATTTTTCAGCAATAAAAGTTTTAAAAGACAAAATAAAATGGGGGTTATCTCGTTTGTACTAAAAATGATATGTCGAGATTAATTTATAAAAATTAATAAAAACAATATTAAAATACAATAAAAAAACTAAAAAATAAATTTTCTCTCTAAACTCAGTCATCGCCAATCAATTCTTTCCACGTCACAAGGTTTTCTAAAACCACCCAAAACATGTAGGGCACCGGAGCAATGCCCAAGAAGTTATCCATTGACATGTCTCATGTTATTCCCTATTTCTTTCTAACACCAATTACGTATGGTAACGTGTTGGCTCTCTACCAAATGAACAAATGCAAGGTCTGATCCATCTGTAAGCCTTCCAAGTATCCGTGTGCATGGGGTTGGGGCCAAATATTGTTTGATATGTGTAATTATGTTCTCAAGTTGCAAGAGTGTTCCATTTCGACGCTTTAAGGTTGTAGGATTGTTGACTTTAGATGGAGAATAAGGGAGTACTTTGTTAAATGTTATGTTTTTTAAAGTAAGAAACTATATAGAAACATAATTAAAGTACTTTGTGAATTCATCATCTCATTTTAAATTTATGGCACATATATTTTTATTTTCATATGCAAAATGTTTAACTTTAGAGAAATCAAATTCGTCCTTGTAAATGCATTTGATTGAAAAACAAAAGGCATCGAATTTCACATTTAACAAGAAATAAAAGGGGAGAACACACACGTCTCATTCTGAACCTGGTGGCCAACATGTCAAGAGAGTAGAGACCATGTGTTTTCCAATCCAAATCACACATAACGTGGGTGGATGTAATCATTAATGAATTATTAATACATGTTTTTGACACGGTCGCACCAATACCCTGCATGGGAACTTAATCACTGAATTTTCATGGAAAAGAAGCATATAACTAAATTGTAGTTCCAAAATTAATACTAAGAAAAACAACACTCAACCATTAATCTTGGCTATAATGCCTCAAAGTAGCGCGAGTAATGGGATATAGTGAGCTGTATTGGAATACGCGTATTTGAAGTTTGATATTTGATTGCAACACTCGCTTGATAAGGTGAATGTTTACAGCTAGCAAAAGCATGTCACAAGTCCAAGTCCCTCTGGCTTGACTAGTTGTTTGAGCATCTCATACGCCTAAAAGTAATAAAAAAGAAGGAATATCAAAACATTGGGTCTACTCTCTTCATATCATCCTCCTTTATAATGCGTTACAGGTTAGTCACTCAGGCTAAGGCTAAGGCTAAGCTATCATGAGCCATGAAAAAAGTTAGCTTTGATTTTCTCAAGGCTAATTAGGAAAATGACACATTTCACATATAAATAAGATCTAAGTCTTTCAGCTGATTAATCTTGGTTGATTCTTTCGGACGCGTATGTTACTTTGTTCCATATATATTTGAGCCGTCACGCGCCTGCACATTGATTTATTTATGACTTGCTCCTTTCCAATTCAATGACTTTATCAAACTCACTCCATATTATATTTAAATAAATTATTATAAATATGAATCCTCTTATTTGCTAACTAAAAAGTAAATATTAATCATTTAATCAGTGTCTTTAACAAAATTATTTTTATTCAATACTTAATTATATATTAAGATGATTAATAAAAACAAATAACAAGAGGACATGACATTAGTCGATTTAAATTAAGTTTTTTATGCAATAGAATCATGCACGAAAAGTTAATTACAAAGATATTGGTCATATGACATAATCATGTCAAAAAATCACACGAAAGAAATCCCCAAAATCCTGAAGAAAAAAAAAAGAAAAAACACTCTCAGCCTCAAGCCCTTGACCTTATCAATACTTCAATCTTTGTTCCTCTGATACCATTGGCAGTGATAAGCACGCGGCCGGCACTGGTTGGCTGATTGGTTCCTAGCTATAACGATAACTGGCGGCGATAATTGCGGGTCCTCCAAATTGGTTTCAAAGGTTTAGGTTGGCGCAGTGAAACAAGGTGATTCTGACTACTACCCCTGCAATGGCCCCATGCTTCATGCAATGCACCCATTCAGCTTCATCACTAGTAACCACAATTTCGTTCAAATTAAAATTAGAAATATTTAATTATTTTATGAAACAAAATAACTCATATTCAACAATTTTCACGAATAATTATTGTTATTAATCACTTTTAATATCGATTTTATTATGCAAATCATTAAAATAAAACTTTAATTCTGATTAAAAAAAAGATTATAGCTGATTATAGTATTCAACTTAAGTTTGATCTTTATTGTAATATATGCCAAATGGGATAGTGTCGTAGTTGACCGGTTGCTATAACTAAAACTGGGTCCTTCCGGCCCTTAACTAGCGCCAGTTCGGACAGAGTAGCAAAAAAGAAAGCAATCATAAAAGCATGTTCTCAAAACTCAAGCAATTTCTCGTGTAAGTTGAAATTTGTTAATAATTTTATTTTATAAAAAACATGGTTAAAATTTAGTAATATTAGAAAGCAACACAAAATGCGGGTGAATTTGTTAATGGGAGGCTTCACGGAGAGCCGAAAGAGAAAAGAAGTCAAAGACAGTGACGTTGACCGGACGAGGAGAGTACGCTGGGTGCCTCGCTGGCTCATAAATGGCTCGCAGCGCCGAGCGAAGAAAAAACGATGCGTTTTTGCCACGTCATCGCATCATGCTTTGTGCTTTTTTTTTTGGGAAGAAAATGAAATGGTTCACTTGCGCTTTTATTCTCCGTTCTCTCTATCAACAACAATGGAATATTTGCAGGACTCTGGGATCCGCGTTTCTCGATCACACACAGCAATCAAATTCAGTGCATCTCCACATTTTCGCGCGTGAACCTCATCGCCATTCTTCTCTTCTTCCTCGTAAAATTCCTCTCCCTATGCTGCATTCTCGTTTTTCGCATCCGATTTCTAGTTTCGCGAATTTCTCCCTCATTGTTGTATTTCTACTAGTTGAATCTGTTGTTGTTTTTGTATTTATCTGATCGATCGACGACGTTCAGTGTTTTTGTTTTTTTCTCCTCCGTTTTTGGAAACTTATATTGATAATTTCCTTTGTTATGTCGTCGTTTTGTGTGCATTACGATCCTTATTGTTGCCGCGTGGGTTTTATTGTTGATTGCGCATGAAAATGCTTTATTAATTGGAGAATATGTAAAAAGGTGTTGAGGTTTCAATTTGTTCTCGTATAATTAATTAATGCGTATTTGTTTTGTTTCCTTATTTAGGATTTGATTGTAATTGCACTTAATGGAGGTTTAAAGCTGCCCAAGCACGCGTTGTAGTTGTTGTTGTTCTATATATTGTTGTTGTGGTGGTGGTGGTCTTCGGCATTTGAGGATTGACGGGGGCGTCAAAAATGGCTGCTAGGAGCGAACACCAAACGGTTCCTCTTTCGGTGCTCCTGAAGCGTGAATTGGCGAATGAGAAAATTGAGAAACCTGAGATTCTTCATGGTCAAGCGTGTCAGAGCAAGAAAGGGGAGGATTTCACTCTGCTCAAGACGGAATGCCAGAGGGTGGTGGGGGATGGAGTCTCTACATATTCCGTTTTTGGGGTATATTTCTCACGGTCTGCTTTTCCAGATTGAATGTAACATTGCCTTTTTATTTGGATTTGATGGGTTGCAACTTATCAACAAATTTTAATTTGTCGTATTTTACATGTTACCATTCTCTGCCATGAGACATGATGAATGGGAGAATAAAAAGGATTTTAAGCATCTTGCGTGACAGTTAACTATCTTATGCTAGGATGACCACTGTCAATGATTAGAGGCTTGTGGAGTGGGGGCTTTTCATAGGTTTACTAGGAGTCCATTGTTTTATTTTTATGGTTATATTTGGTGTACTGACTTCATAGACTGTGGAAAGACTTTAGCAAGTTACATATTACTGACTTTATTGCTCAGCTGATGTGAACAGGTTAATATAATGCTAAGGTGTTTTTTTAGTTTGCTTTGGTTTTCTTGTTATGGTTTTGTTCACGTGCACTCATTTTAGTTGGATCGCGAGAAGGACTCAAGTCATTTATGCTATGAATACTTATAATTCAATCCACTATTGTGCTTTTCCTGGTTTCTGCTTTTTATTATTATTATTATTATTATTTTGCGTTTTCCCTGGTTTCATTTTCTGATATAGAAGTTTTACAGCTATTTGATGGACACAATGGAACTGCTGCTGCTATTTATGCTAAGGAGAATCTTCTAAATAATGTTTTAAGTGCGATTCCTTCAGATCTTAACAGAGATGAGTGGATAGCAGCATTGCCTAGGGCTTTGGTTGCTGGCTTTGTAAAAACTGACAAAGATTTTCAACAGAAAGGTACGGATAGTTCATTCTTTTAGTGTTTTCTCCATCCTCTGTTGATTATTTGTTTAGGAGGGAAATTTATGTACAACAGATCGCAATCTTAATGTTAATATCACCAAAGTATTTGTTCATATTTCTAATATTTGTTGTCATCATTACTCAAGGCTTATTAAAGTTAAAATGTTAAATAGCAAAAAAAAAAAAAAACAGATACTAAGTTTTTATTGAAAATATATTCAATTCTGTGATACCCTATTATTTTCAATTAAAACTTATTATACATAGGTTTTTATTATGTGGTACATATTAGAAAAACCATTTTTATACTTCTAACATCTGTTTGGAAGGTTTGCTACTGGCTCTTTTAGAAAGTAAGCTACAAAAGCTATCATACTCTTGCCTCCTTCCATAGTTCTTTTTTTATTTTTAAATATCTTGGTTGTAACTGTCCATTGATAGGAAACTCAGATACAAAACGGGGAGGCTTTTTTTCCTTTTTAATCAACATGTTTTCAAGGCTTTTTGAAAGTGCGTACAGGAATTGGTTGACTTAGGTTGACTTTCTTTGCCTGTTTTAAACTCTGGACGTGAATCTTACTTGTTCCAGGCGTCAGCTCCAACTACCTTGAACAGTTGGCATTGATTTGGCTTGATATGCAAATTTATTAAGAACCAAATTTCAAATTTTCAAACAGAAGTTAATTCTTTCTGGAAAAATCCCTGTGACAGGTTTAGTTGGCACGATGTGCAGTTTCATTCTTCCTTGATTAAAGGTGGTTAGGTTAAGTTTGTGGGTACCTCCCTAAAAAAATGTATGTGGTTTCCCCTTTTTGAAAGTTTTATGAATTTTGCTTAATTACACTGGATTCATTTCTCGCTTTTGTAGCATTTTTCCAGAGGCTTTAGAGGTTTTTCCCCTATTAGCACTTGTTGGGTGGTTTAATTGGCCACGCCATTAAAATTTACTAATACTACTTTTGCTTAAGCTTGACCCTTAAGATTGTCTAATGCATAATGCATGATGACTGTTAATTGTCTAATATTATTTCGGTTCCATATGGATGGTAAACTTGGCATAAGATTGAAATTACTAATTGCATCATGCGATGCATCTGCTACCTCTCAATTGCAGCAGCTGCCACTTGCCACTGTTGCATTGCATTGCAATTGTTGACCACATTGGTTTGCATGAAGCTGCAACATGACTGTGGCTGCGATGCCACTGCAACCACGATTTTAAACTGCATGCTAATTATTGGCATATTAGAGTATCATATGGTTGAATATCAATTACGCATGAAAGTTATTAACATGGTGTAACTGAGATGTGATTGATAGTTTTTATACTTATGAAATAATAATTTTTAATTATTATAATTTGTTGTAACAGGACAAAAATCAGGAACAACTGTCACCTTTGTGATTATAGAAGGATGGTTTGTAACAGTTGCATCAGTTGGTGATTCCCGTTGCATACTTGAATCTTCTGAAGGTGTGCTGTATTACTTGTCAGCAGATCATAGGCTAGAAACAAATGAAGAGGAGTAAGTTGTTACTTGAATGATTTTATGGAACACTGGAGCTGTTCAGTTATAACACAGACTTACCCTTCTTTTACTTTCATCAGGAGGGTGCGCATCACCTCTAGTGGGGGTGAGGTTGGTCGGCTAAATACCGGGGGAGGTGCAGAGGTACGTGCCCTTTTTTATCCCAGATGGTATTTGCTCCATAACAAACTTCAACCCACTCATTCCCCATCACTACCAAAAAGAAAGAAAGAATATCCGATGCCTTCCGATATTTTTATTTTTGGTACAAGATGCAGGTCCCCATTAAACTACATAATTAAGAAGTAACCTAGGTGAATCGCCCGTGGAGAACTGAGAGGCTAGCATACACTAGTTGATTACAATGAGTGATAAGACCATATTAACTTGCAATCATATTACTCGTAGCATTAAAGCTTTTACAATCTTTTGGGGACACTTTTGTTAATGTTTAAATTTTGTACAACACTGACTGTATGTGTTGTTTACCAATATTCTTTTTATAATAAATTTGTCTGTGTTGATAATATCATAGTACTAATATGCCTGCCTGACTATTAATGATTATTGTAGGTTGGTCCTTTGAGATGTTGGCCTGGTGGCTTGTGTCTCTCACGATCTATCGGAGATATGGACATTGGTGAATTTATTGTCCCTGTACCGTATGTAAAGCAAGTGAAGGTTGGTCACTACACTATCTGACTCATAAAAGCAGTGTTGGGTTTATGTTGATTAGTTACTTTTCTCATGCACACTTTTTTGCTCACAAGGTTACTTAGCTTATATAGTTCCTTTCTCTTCTGTTTGATTCTACACAGATTTTCATCTGTTTTAAATCTTCTAAGCAAGTATTTCTGCTAACCACATGATATTGTGTTAGATCAAATGATTGGATTCTTATGTTGTGAATTTATCATCTGTTTTCTAAGAAATCCTTATGCGTGTTTTCTTTTTATTTTTTTTTTGTCTAAAGAAGAATTTAATTTCTTCCTTCCCTCCCCATTTATTTCTGTTTATTAGCTGTCCACTGGTGGAGGCCGGCTTGTAATCTGCAGTGATGGTGTTTGGGATGCTCTGCTTGCAGAAGTGGCCCTTGATTGTTGTCGTGGAATGTCAGCAGAGGCTGCTGCACCACATATTGTTAAAGTGAGATTAATGTACATAATTTGAATCATTTTTATGAATTGTTTGCTAGCCCTGTTTTCAATTTTGGGTATGATTGTATGATAATAATCCTGACTTGCAAATCATAAGATATATTGTTTGCAACTTTGCATTTGTTTCTCCTGATAACTTTATCATTTGGCGGTGGTCTTAATGATGTTTTTGTTGAAGTGAGATTACTGTTCATCTTTTGAATCGATAACTTCTTCATTTGATGGTATAATGATGTATTTGACTCCTTTATTACCCTGTCTCTTTCTATCTTCAGGAAGCTGTACAAGCAAAGGGACTTAGAGATGATACAACTTGCATTGTTGTTGATATATTACCTCAGGAGAAGCCACCTGTTTCTGTGCCACAACCAAAGAAGCCAGTAAAGGGAATGCTCAAGTCCATGTTTCGTAAAAAGTCTTCTGAATCATCTTCTAATATTGACAAGGAATGCTTGGAGCCAGATGTAGTGGAGGAATTGTACGAGGAAGGATCTGCTATGCTTTCAGAGAGGTTTAGTTTTGTAACAGCCGCTGTCAAAATTAGCTAGCAGCTTTCTCTCTAGTTTTTACTCGAGTCTTAACAAATAGTATGTATTTATGTGATATGCAGGTTAGATAGTAAATATCCTATCTGCAACATGTTCAAGCTGTTTATGTGTGCGGTATGTCAAGTAGAGATAAAACCTGGAGAGGGCATTTCAATACACGAGGGTGCACCCAACTCCCGAAAAGTTCGTCCTTGGGATGGACCTTTCCTTTGCTTAAGTTGCCAAGAGAAGAAAGAAGCCATGGAAGGGAAAAGATCATCAGGTTTTTTTATGACTCTTCATTTCTTCCCATCTTAAATTGAGAGACGAGTCCATAATATATCCCACTATTTTGATATTCTGATTTCAGGTAGACTTAGCAGTGGAAGTGACGAATGAACTCTCATGTATATTTGCATTGTGAGAGTGATAAAAATTGTTCATATGATGGGAAGGTCAAACTTCCAAGCTACGATGACTCCCTTCTATTATCAGAGGGGCTTTATGGATCTAATCTGGAATTCCACATGGAAATACACAAGAAAACAAATAGCAGCTTGTTAGAAGATTTTTGACTTGGAAGTATGAAATAGCAACAACCAACTGTTGTGAAGGGTTGTGTTAAAAGTGGCAGTGCACAGCAGGATTGCAGAGGTAATGCATTCTTTTAAATGTATTTATTTTTCTGGGATCCGTTTTTGTGTACGGATCTTTTGGAATTACCATAGACGACCTTTAATGAAAGTGGTCTTTGTTATTATAATGTAAAATAGGAAGTTTAATTAGAATTCATAGAATCAATTCCACTGTAGGTTAGACGTGTGTTAAGTCTTCTGAATGATTTGTTCCTTTAGCATTCCATTTTGACATTTCCTTTTGCTATACGAACATTAGGTATTTTGTAACAGATATGTTGGGTGAAAGTATTCCCTACCTTTCTTCCCCCTCAACCCCACGCCCCCTAAAGTTTTCCTGGAAAAGGAGAAAGGGTACTTATTATATCCCACCTAGCTTCTTTTTTTTTTTTTTTTTTTTTTTTTCAGTTTGTTAGATGTATAAGCAGGAACATATGCCTGGAATTATTTTTACGACGTTGCCTGTTGCATGCATTTGCAGTTTTGCGCGAAGCTCTGTTAAAATAACAGTTGTAAATTTTCCTCATCCTTGAGAAGTACTGAACCGTTTCCCCAATAATGAATGTTACATGTTTGGCGGTATGCTTTTGTTTTATTACTGTTTTTGTTTTACTACTATTTCCTTTTTGGGGGATTTGATTAGAATTTAAGACCCTAAAATAAGTTATCATCCTTAGGAAGGGGAACCACACCAGAGCACCTATCTCTGTTGACTATTCTATCGCGTGGGTAGACTACATGAAACTTTTGAGTCTCTTTCTCGAATATAATTGAAAGCAGAAGAACGAAGGATAACACTATTTGGATCCAGGGGCCAAATTCAGGTCATTCTGTGAACATACAAGAACTATTGAACGAAAGATGCTTGCCAACATGAACTATATAGTTAATAAGAAGTATTTAATTTTTCCATTTTGACGGTACTAAATTTAGAAGATCCGAGTTATGACATCCGAGTTCGAGCATTATCATGCAGGAAATCAAATGTCGTTAATATTGACACTAACAATCGAATATGACGTTGGAAGTATGTCTGGTAATATATTGGCCAAAATAACAAACTTGATACTTGCAAGTATAAACCTGTGAAAACTAATCGTCCGAAAATCATTTTTCATTTGGAAAGTCAATTAAAACTATTCTAACATTAACTTGTCACAAGATCACTGAGCAGTGAGCACATGGATCTTCTTATAGAACATGCATGGGTTAGACGAAAACAATCTTGATACGAACTGTTATGTAATATGTCAAGCAAGGAAGACACCGTGATTACTTTTCGTGATTTCTGAAGAGAAGTAAGCTTATACTGCATAAAAGTTGAAACGAGAAAAAAAAATGTAAAAAGCATATATTTTTCCCTCATTTTCTTTTTAAACTTTATACTATCAAACTTGTCTTCTAATTTATTAATATTTGAGATTAGTTCTATAATTAATATGTGAGTTAAGATTCGTTAACGCTAAACGTTAATTTTAAACATTTACATCTTTAATAATTTTTTATAAAATGTAAGATTGATCAATATAACCATTAAATCATCTTATATTATCTTTATGATCATTTATATTAAATTTCATATAATTTGAATATTTGTAGATTTGTTATTCAAAATTTGATATTTACTTATATTTTAAAAACATAACACCTACTAAAATAAAGTAATATGAAGAAGTACTGTTAATTTTATTTTTGTATGAAATTTTATAAAATTGATTTACTTGATAAAAATCTTAAAACTATTAGTTTGATCAGTCAATTTCACATTTCATGTTGTTAAAAAAGGAAAACAAAACAAAACCAGTAAGAAATCCCAAGTGAAACTCAATACATTTTCAATTATATTGTACCATTTACTTTTAAACAGGTATGTACAAACTCAAATCATGACCCATTCTCAAACTTAAATATATTTAGTCTCAATATAAATGGCTTAGTATAGGGACTATCGGAACATACATGATCTTTATGAAATATGGTTCAATCTTTTTATCCTAATATCTTTATTTTCCCATCCACTATGACCCCAAAAAGTGTTAGCATGAGTTGTTGATATACTATAATTATTTGTATATCCTAATACCTTTACTTTCACTTGAAAATTATTAAAAGCCTTTTTTAATATCCAATATGAATGATTTTGTTTGAAAAATCTTTGTTATTTAGTATACACTATTTTCTTTCCGTGTTTCAATTAGTGATAACAAGTGCCCTCCATATAAATAAGGCATGCATTATATCCTTTAACACTATATATTCATTTAAGTTTTCATATGCTGTGAAGTCATTAATCATATGAAAAATCATAGTGTGCAACTTAAAGTATTTATAATGGTAAGTATCAAAGACATCAACACATTCTACCCACAATGTTTTCAAGTCTTCAATATTTAAGGGCTTTAAAAAAATATTAATGTTATTTCTTATTGTTTCGAACAAGAAATCATTATTAACAACATAACATATTTGCATTTTGTGCACAAACGAAAAGATAAATTGTAAATTACTAGTAGAACATGCCATGAATTATGTATACTACTCTTAAGTTACCATAAAAATTCATTCTATCTTTAGCAAGTCCAAGCCTAAGGTTTTTTACCTCGTTATTAAACTTTAGAAACAATTGATCAATTTTTTTCTATTAAATAAAATTAGATGGATGATGCAACTTTCCATCATGTTTCCTTATTAACACTAAAAAATAATTGCTTGAATCTTGAAATTATTGAAAAGTATCATAAAACTTTAGCTAGGGATCTTTTGTTCTCACATCACAACTTTCATCACCATCCTTTACTTTGGAGCGTGAAACTCCATAAACAGGACACTCATGCAACCCTTTATAATTTTTTTATACAAAATATAATCATTAAGACAAACATGTATTTTGTTATACTCTATATCCATTGAACATAATATCTTCTATTTTGTATTTACGATATGTAAGTATATTATTTTATAGAAGCATGTTTTTCAATTGAATCAATTTTATAAAACTTTGATTAGTCCATCCATTTTTTCCTTTAAATTAACTAATTTTAATATTGGTGATAACTGTGTAAAATTAATACACCTTGCATACAAAGATTTATTAAAGTCTTTGCACAAATTATTAGAATATGTCATCTCTCAAGAGAATTTTTTCTTATATCACAAATCAAATCTTAGTTGTTTGGAAAATGTTGCATATATTTACTAATTAGCCATGCTATATCCATCTTGTACAACTCTTGCAAAATCTATCATAAAACATATGTTCTCTTATATTTTTATTGCACTTTTTTTAAAATTTTTGTAAATTTTTAAAATATTACTGCACTTTTTTTTATCAATTTTTTATTGACTAATATAAAATTGTGTTATATAATATATTTTTTCACTAGTGCAATAATAATGATATTCATATATTTATAAATAACTTTGATATTTTTCTTTTCTTTTTTAAAAATCACGTTACTTATTTTATATATATATATATATATATATATATTCTCTTTCCCATCTTTTAATAGCCATAGGTACTTAATAAGCATATAAATAACATTTTTCTTAAATTGATATCAGAAAATGAAGAAAAAGTTCGGTACCCATGAGGATCTGTGTCCCCTGTGTGGTTCGAGTGTAAAGTATTTGTCTTATGCTCCGTTTTCATATTATTTAATGTTAATATATATAGTTTTTTTGCCAACTCGTACTCTTATCTTGAAAAGGAGAAAGGTAAGAAATTTAGAACATGAATTTGAGTGGTGAAAGTGGTGAGGACGAGCCTGTCCAACCAAATAATGCCTCCATGATTAAGATGTTGACCTAAACCACGCTTACAAAATTCCTTTATGCTTGCTACATGGACCACCGTTACCGTATACACGTGTGTGTGGGTCTACAAAACCCCACCACACTACCTAAGTGCTTTTTTATTCCTTTTATTTTCCCCTATCTTTTTGTGTACATGCCAGTCAATGTACACATACACGGACACAGTATTGAGGAGTCACTCACCTGACTTCTCTCTTCTAAACAACATCGTTCATTAATGAATGGGCGAAAGTGAACTCAATGAATCACTATTCGTTCCCAGGTCCCAACGATTCGATGGTGATGTTCTCATTCTCTTTTGCAAACTATTTATACTTATTTACGTGATCAAAACTATTTTCTTATTTTTTGTAATGTACATGCATGTTAAAAATATATTTATAATGACAGGGAGAAACTTCATTAGTAGCCTGAATAAGATTATCTCTAATAAAAAACAATACATGTGGAGAGAGAAAAAATAAGAGAAGAGACACCTTCGTCCCTCTGAATGTGTACAAAATACATTTCCATTTTTGGGTGAATGCATGGCTGTACTTAATATCTATATGTATGACCCTTTTTCCTAGCAGAAGAACTAGTAAATGGATATTGATTTGCGTAACAATTGCAGAAATGGAAAACTAATGAAAAAGAAAGGAAGAGCATCTTGAAATGCAAAAGGATAAGGCCATTCACTAGTTGATATAAAATAAACATTACAGTTCGTAGAAGTATATGTTGGGTTGGATTTTTCTTTGACTGTTAGGCCATTGCTCTGTGAACTCTAAACACGTTTGAGTGCACGTGGGGAAGAGGAACCCAATCACACGGAGCGAGCGAAGCATGGCAGATTCAGAAGCAACATATTCAAAGATTCCTTTCTCAACCGACGCTTCAATTTTCAAACTCTCCGTCTAAATGGACATGCAAATTTCTTTTTCTGGGGTCCTCACCTATCCACCCAGACATTTCACATTTATTGGGAATACTTTAAAAGGTTATGTTTGCATTGCATCCATTGAAAAATTCGTACTATAATTTGGAACTCTTTTTAATATATATATATATAGAATTTATTGACACCAAATAATTTTTTTTATATAATTTTTTAACTGTTAAATTATTTAATTTGTATGATTAAAATTTAGTGCAAGTCTTAGAACTTGTCAATAAATTATATATATATAATATCTGATGCGTTATAATATTAAATATTATATTTTTAATAAATATTTATTAATTTTATTATTATTATGTGTCCTTAGGTATGTTTAAAAAATTATATATGTAATACTTTTAACATCAGTCTTTTGAAGCTGATATTAAGGATCTAAATATTTTTATTAAAAATTATTTGAAATGTTTTTAATGTACTAATTAAATGCTTTTTTAATCAAAAGTTACTACTACTTTTTTATGTTTAAACTTAATTTTAAGGACTTTTGTTAATACAATTATATGGGATAAACTAACCATTCACTATTAATCAATCAATAATAGTTAATTAAGAGTGGTTTTGAATTTATCTCTGCTTGTTTATTTCAACGAGAAACAAGAGCTGGGAAAAGGTGAAAAAAAATCTTTGGAAACAATGCATTGAAAAGTATGTATCGCATAAGAATGTAACAAACAAACAAAAAGCTTTAGAGAAAAGAAAAATCTTAGAATAATATAAGTCTGACTCGTACAAAGGACCATGAAATCTTGTCCCATTGACATGAATAAAATAAATAAATATTTTTCATTTATAGAGCCTCACACCTTCACGTATCCCTTTTCTTCTAAGATTATCGCTAATTACACAAGACTCATGATAGAAAAATATTATAAACAAGTCCAAAATTCTCAAGTGAAATCCACCGTGCCAATCCCATCTTCTTTTGGTGGCCAAATTTGGATCTTTGTGAGCCCATTTTCCGAAACCAGCGCAATTGCTGGTCGACCTGACAAGGACTCAACGAAGAACCAAACCTTTTTTTCAACACACGAGTGAAATTTATCATCTCACCGGTCATCTCATTCCATAGTGTCACTGCTAAACACCCCTATGTTAATAGTGCAAAGGAAAAAAAAATGACCCAACTCGATCAACTAAATAATATTATAATACTGTAAGATTTACTTTAATTTAATTTATGCATTTGATTTGGTTTCAACTTTATTTTTGCGACATGCTTGCATCACGCCCAGGGACACATGTTCATAAACATATGCAAATAAATGTGTGATGTAAAAATGTGACAACGAGTTTCTACACGGTTAGCTTTCTTAAACCAATGTTACCAATTAAAATTAATGTTGTTCCCACATCATGTTATGACAAGTGAGAAATAGGAAGAGAAGAGATAAAATGTGAAATAAAATGAATAAATAGAAGGAGAAAGATAGGAAAACAAAAAAGTGTTGTGAAAATATGAAGTAAAAATAGAATGATTCTTTACTTAAAAGACCAAATGCGCTTTGACAAAGACTCCCTCTCATTCTTTTCCTGCTTTTTGATGCCTTTATCCCTCTAAAGGTTTGTTATCATTTCATACAAGGAAGATTACAAACCTTTTCCTCTGGCGACCAAAAAGAAAAGACTATAGGCCAAGAATTTCAGATATTGCATCAAATCTGTTATCCTTCAAGCCAACCTTACTGTTATGGAAACTCTTCAGCACCAAAAGAACACAGAAAACGATGTGGAAAAGCAACAAATTGAAGGATTAGCACAGTTAAGGCAAGAAAATATACAAGACCAAGCAACATCACCAACATCTTCATCACAACCTTCAGCATCCTCTTCGCCTTCTCATGAGTTCTCCTTCACAATCTCTCTCCACCCCACATTCCCTGACAACTCTAAAGCCCCACCATCTCTTGCAGTTGATCTTTCACCTGCTGATGACATTTTCTTTCATGGCCACTTACTCCCTCTACACTTCCTCACACACCTACCTTCATCGCCTCGATCTTCAACCAATTCCATGGACAGCTTCACCCTCCCCATAAGAGATCTTTTAGCAGATCAAAATCCCATTAAGGACAGTGGCAGTGGCAGCAGCAGCAGCAGCAACACCAGCAATAACAGCATCAAAAAAGACCAAGACAACAACCTAGTAAAAAAGGTACAAGGTAAGTCCAAGCTTGCTTTTTCATTATTTGGATTAACCAAAGGGCTCAAAGGGTGTCAAGATAAGGAAGATAACAAAGAGAAACACAAGAAGAAGTTCAAGTTTGCTCTGATCCATGCACTGAAAAAGTACTTAAGAATAGTCCAGCCAAGGATCATGCTTTTCAAAGGAAAAAGAGAGAAAATTAGATCCCGTGGACATTCTCATTCTTATTCAGGAAATGTAACTCCGAGAAATTATAAGCAAGAATTGAAGGGTTGGAGAGGACAATATTCAGCACCAGCATCAATGAGGACTTCTCCAACAAACAGTGGTCTCTTGCTTGCAGCCACTCCTCTTCCTTCTGCTAGTGACAGTACCATGGAAGAGTTGCAAGCAGCTATTCAAGCTGCAATTGCTCACTGCAAAAATTCAATTGCAAAAGAAGAGAAGCTCAAGTGCTGATTCGCAGATAGGAGTTTTTTTTTTTTTTTTTATCCAGAATTTTATTTCCTATTATTGATTTGGTATGCGGTGTTTTAAGTAATTGTGTACATAAAAAAATTGTACTATAATAATGAGAATAAAGCCCAACTAGAAATAATATATCTAAGCAGATTATGAATTTGTGTCTAGCTTGTTCTAGCTAGAATCTGGACCAACTTGTATTATAGTATCTAATGAAATTTTGGAAGCTCAAGCTAGTGGCTGATTCTGTTTCCATTCGGATCAATGATAGAAGTATTGATGCCATAGTTCACAATACAATAGGTAAATAAGATATATTACTGAGATATATCTTGTTATTTTCTTTTTGGTGAAAAATTGTACAGATTTTATATGTGGGAATTTTGACACGAATAAACACCTAGCAGCCAGAGATGTGCCAGAATTTATCTTCCATAAAAGCCATTGTTTTCTCTGCCTTGTCCTAGCAGGATCCATATGCATTATTTATGCGGCTTTGTTATTATTCTTTTTCTTTCATTTTCCTTTGCGTTGGTACTTAGTTTTCCTTCAAAATCATATCCAAGACCTGTCCAACTGAGACTTGTTTGGACCAGATATATTAGATTCCCTTGCCAAATAATTATCTGTTCTATCCTGTCACAATCATTCAAAGAAAGGTTGTATGGATTTGTGAAGGGTAACGTTACACCTTACAACTATTGGTGACAAATCACAAATGCTCGTATGCTTAAAAGGTGTGTGACTTTGTTCTTGACAAACTTAACTGTTACGAAAGTTCAATATACACCAACCAAATCATTTACCTAGAAACATAAGGAATATCATCATTATGTTCCAAATAAACAAACTGAGGAAATATAAAGAGAGAGGTCAATACACAATAAATATAAAATCTTTGTAGTCTTTCTAATTCTTCGTCTTAATTATTTTCTTAAGAGATAGACTTCCTTGTATAGAACTCCAAACATAAATGCAAAAGAAAAGTTACACTTTATAATATAGTATATACACCATAATATATGTATTAGTTACACTTTAATTAACTATATTAAAGTTGTAATCCTAATTTTTTTTATTAATGTTTGTAATATGTATCTAATGAGACACAAATTGTATATAGTAATTAAGTTTTTATTCAAAATAATAGAATATTACAAAATATATATAGAGATTGAGAGGAAGCATTTTTTTATCAGTATAAATCTAAAAACTCTTACACCTAATCTAAACCTTTTATTTAATTTAAATACTCTTACACCTAATTTAAACCTTTTATTTAACTTAAATCTATCAGCCACTGAAATAATAAATTATAATTTATTAAATTTAAGTTAAATAAAAGGTTCAAATCAGATGTAAAAAATTTTAAATTTATACTGATGTAAAAAGATCATGACCTATATATATATATATATATTACTATTAATTTTGATAATCTTATATTATGGGTTAAGCAGTGGCTCTAGCAAGTAGCTCAAGGAAGGAGAGAGGAAAGAAGTGAGAAATCATGATAAAGGGATGTTCCATGGTGTTTGAAGTCTATATCGAGACCATGCAAAGTAAATGTCCTAACTTGATGAATTAGAGAGTCAAATTTTAACCTAACTCATTGAATTTAAAGAAACTTGACATTAACCCATTGAATTCAAAGAAATGTGATTTTAATGTAAGTTAAAACTTTTGTTCTCCAATTGAACCAAACCTCAACTTGGATGATTTATAACATTTTAGTTGATCAAACAAGAAATAACGTTTGAAAATGAAATCAGTTGTAGACCCCACCGATAATGGCAGTGAAAGGAACTAGAAAGTGGGGATATAATTTAATCATAACAACTATAAGTGAAAATAAAGGAAAGACGTGAATGGATAGGGACGGGATGGCTGCTGAACAAATTAAGGGAAATTTATGAGTACCATGTACGACAATTATATTACAGCCATATATGAAGCCTAAGATTATAGTACTTTGTCTATCTTCACTTTTCAAATGTGTAATTATCATGATGGACAAATGGTGGTGAAAGTCATAAAGATCATACTAATGATAAATAGTGAACACAATGATGAAGTCTACATATAGATACGAGCAACTGGCAAGGATAACCACGAGCGCTTCTCTCTCTCTGTGTTCAAAAAATGCTTCTCTTTTCTAAACAAGGTCACCTTCAAAGCTGTTTATCTACTAAAAGCCCATTAGAAACAGAAACCCATGATGTTAGCAAGTGCACGTATTGTCTTTGATGGAAGAAACCAAGACGCTAACTAACCCATTCTATGCTTCAACCATTACTTATTATTAGCCACTTATCCACTGTGTTACATCCATGTATGAATTAAATATTTTATTCATCTATAATGATTTTATCAATTTTATGTGAATGTATAAATTATAACAAATGAAACAGGTATAATGATATATAAGACCTGCTGCTTGGTTTATATATATATATGTAAACTTATTTTTCCTATTTTGTTTTTATGAAAACACTCTTACTTCAAAAGTTTGAAATTTTAATATAAAATAGAAGAAAAAGAGTAGCGATGATGAAAAGTTTAGGAAGACAGGGCGGGGCGGGGGTTCAAGAAATCAAAATTCAAAGAAATTGACAATGACATCACTTTTAAATTTCAACAGCTATTATTTGTAGATTACATATAATTATGAAAATTGAAGAATGTTTATATTATTTTATAAATAAAAAGAATTTATATTTTAAGAAAGTGTCTATGATTACCGATCCTTAATTTTATGCCCTCCTCTTCTCACTAAAAATGACTTTAAAAGCCTTTTGGTGTCACACTCTAATATGCTCAAAGTGCATGGCAATGGAGGAAAATAAAATCCTTCACTAACGCTTGGAGACTGTTATTTGTGGGGCCTTGCTTTTCACTTACGGGGAGGAATTCACGAACTTGAATGGATCCAAGTTTTGGTACAATGATATGACACGTTTGGAGAAAAAGAAGGAGAGTTATTTGCTTAATATTTTATTATTTGAACATATTAATTATTATTATTTATCATCTAATTAATATTTTTATCTATTTTTTAAAAATATCAATAATAAGTAAATTTTTGAAAACTTTTATTTATTTATTTATTTATATAAGCAACTACTTTATTTGTTTTAGGTCATCACTGACCTTGTTGAATGAATTGTAGGGAACTATCTTATCATTCCTATGTCGTTTTGTTTATCATGTAATCAATTAATGTTATAGAAACATAGCTTCTCAAAAGTTTACTTTTAACATTAGTTATTGTTGCATTTACTCTATTTGAAAATTATTTCTTTGATTTAAATATATTTTGTTTCTTTTTAAATATTTTTTTAATTTATTCCATCATTTTTAAAAGTTATGATTTAGACTTAGTAATTTTTTCATCCTCTCCCATCACATGTAGTCTCTAAATCATCATTTTATTATTTTACACGTTAATTATTTATGTATATCTTAAGAACAAAGGATCAAATAAAAAATATAATATATAAAAAGAACTAAATGAATGAGAAAATATAACATTAAATTAAAACAAATAGAAGAAAACCCTAAGAGAGTAACTATTTACATAAGAAGGGGAAAAATATAATATTAAATTAAAACTTCTTAAAAATGTGAGATTAAATAAAAATTTGTCATATTTAAAGAATATAAATATATTTAAGGTTTTATTTCCCACCTTTCCAAGAAGTTTTTCTTTTTTGGGGTCCAATTTACGAAGAAGTTGTTATGCATTAATTTCGTGCATCAATTTGAAACGAATGCAGGCCCACCTCATTTGAATGAGCCCATTAAATGCGTCAACTATATGCTTCACCTACCCACGGGTTGTTGACTTGTCCAACCATGCTCTCACTTCTGACCCCTATTTATGGCCCATTTGACCCAAAAACATAACTTGACATGGCCAAGTAATTTTAAATCAATTGGGCCAGACAATGAAAATCTGGAGAGAAATGTTCAATTGTCCAAATTTTTTTTATTATAATTATTAAATCACTTTTTACCCAAAATAGTTTTATTTTAAATTTTTAATAATTTTAATTTAATATTATTATAAATTAATCAAAATAAATATTTAATCCACCCTTTTGTTTTTGTAAGACATAAAAGCTGCTATGTTCACAATCTAAAATATACTATCCGAATCTCTTTCTATTTTATCGGTAGAAAGTGAGTTTTTTTATCGTAAAATTATCCAAAAACAATAAAGTTCTTGAGATAGACCCTCTGTCAATTTTATTATATGATTAGGCCTATTTTTTTTGCTATTCAAAATTCGGTTCCCTAGAACCAAATTCTGGGTTAGTTTTTGGTTTTTTTTATAATAAATAAATATTATTATTTAAATTATATTTATATATTATTATTGTGTTAAAATAAATATTTATAATACATTATTCTAATAAATATTTATAAATATTTTATTATTTATATATAATAAAATGAGTTTTATTATTTGAATTTGAATTTTATTTTTATATTATTTAGAAATAAATAAAAATAGTAATAATATTATTTTTAAATGTTTATTAAAATTTATTTGATATATTTAAGATAATAAATAATATTTTTATTTTTCTTATTATATTATTTAATATAAATTTATTTTTTGAAAATGATATTAATATTATATTCTAAAATTATATTTTTGGTTATTCAATATTATATATTTATAAAATAAATAAAGTATTAAATAATAACTAGTTTATTTATTTATTATAATATATTAAAATTTATTAATATTTATACATAATTATTTATTTTAAAAAATATGTTATTAACATTAATAAATATAATTAAATAATATTATGTAGATATATTATATATATAATTATATATTGAATATAAATTATAAATACTAAAAATTTAAAAGTTGTAATGACATTCATAAAATTAAAAATGACATTAAGAAAATTTTAAAATAATAACAACAACATAAATCAATGGTGGGAACTAGAAGCTTGACCGATGTTTGGACATGTCTTCCTTATGTAATCAGGAGCATGACAATAAGAATAATTTTTTGCCCAACTTTGTTGTTCTCTAATGTCCATCTCTATTCTTATCCTACTGAACTTGGGTCGACTCTTTGAAGTTCTTTTCAGTTTTGGATTTGGACACAAAGTTGGGCTCGTGTAAGTTGGCCAATAATTTTCGTGTTTGAGTTCTCCAAATTGACTTTCGTATATCCTAGAAACTTGTTGTAAGGTATACACAGGAGATATGTAGATGTCAAAGTTGTGGTGTGTGTGTGTAAGCATGAAGCAATTACATGCGAGCATGGGATGTGAACTTTTTGAAACTTGCCACAATCACACCACATTTCATCTAACAGTACTGTAAATCTTCCTACGGGTTAAATTTCTGTCGGATGTTGCGTTTCTTCGACTAAAAATCTAGTGCTTGTTCTGTCAAAGGTGATGACTATATGAGTGTTCGCCTTTGACTGTGCATCTTGAATTACTTTAGTTGCAACCTTCAAGTACATATGTTCAGCATTAATCATTGCATCTACTTCCTTGCTTCTGTCAATGAAGAACTTATTGCAACAAGTGTATGTTGCCATGGCCATGGAGCAAATTAGTAAGTTTCTAGTTTTCTTCGAGACCGAATTGATTGACTCTACTAGGTTTGTTGTTATGTGTCTCCAGCGTCGTCTGTTGTCCCATCGTGCAACTTCAAGATTATTATCTTTTACTATGTTGTAATAGTAAAAGAATCTCAGTTCAGTCATCCCATATGCTGGAAACAAGATTAGAAATTAAATTAATATAACTAGCTAAGCAATTATATAAAATATTAATGACAATATAGACTGTGTAAAAAATTAAAATTACCCATATTGACGACATCTTTCTTCAGTGCAACATTTTTGAATCGTCGCTTGAAGTTTTGGACAATGTGTCTAATGCAATAGACATAGACAGAATTATTTTCGGTCCAACCACTTTCATTTTTGAAGTATGCACTTTTTATGGCCTCATGATGATCCAAAATAAGGCACAACCCCTCTTGCGAGGTTACGTACCTCCTTAAGTTTTTCAAAAAAAAAGAACCATACATCGCTAGTTTCACCTTCAACCACAGCAAAGGCACGAGGAATTATGTTGTTGCAAAGTCGTCTTGTGCAACTGCCACTAATAAAGTCCCTTTGTATTTGCCAGTCAAAAATGTTCCATCCACTTGAACAATTGGTTTGCAGAAGGCAAAACCATCAATGTATGCCTTGAAGGTCCAAAACAACCTCTTGAAGAACACATTCCCCTCGTCAAGCAAGTCACCGTTGTATGTCGATTGTGTACTCAATTTCCATATGAAGCCCGGAACATATAGTTGCATTGCAAGAACCTGTCTAAGTAACTTATGGTAAGACTCCTCCCAATTTCTGAAGATATTTTCAATGACATGTTGTTTCCCCAACCATCCCTTTCTATAGCTGATTGTATAACCAATTGTGAACTTTATGTGGGCTAAGATGGTTGCGATGGGTGTGGATGGATCAGTCTCAATAATTTCACGAATGGTTTGAGAAATTATTTGTAATCCCAACTTGTTATGATCCTGTGAAATGATTAGGGAAGTACATGTGTGGCACCCTTCAAGCTTCATTATTTTTCAGTGTTGCTCTTTGGTGTGCAATATAGCGCGACATCTTCAAGCACAGTAGTTGTGAACGCATTCGACGACAAGCCTAGTTGTGCTTGACATTTTCACCTTGTAAGTGCAATGATTGATAATGTGAAATTTATTTACGGCGTCTTAGACTTGTTCTTTTGTTGGGAAGCGTTGGCCAACAAATAGTGTTCTAGGCGGATACACTACCATTTCACAATCAAGGACATGGCCAAACTCAGAGTCATGTTCTTGTATTTGACTGGGAATATTTAGAAAATGTGGAAGTGAGTTGTATAATGGTAATGGTTGTGATAGTGGAATATTTGGAAATGGGAGATAGTTTTTTCCATCATCCTGTTGTTGAGATAGGATTTCATCTTCGTTCTCGTTAAAAGGATCAAATACTTTAATTGAGAGACCCACAACAACATGTTCTTCAAGAGGCTAAGAGGGTAGGATTTGCTCAAATGGTTCGGAGAGTATTTCATTGAGGTCTATGAATGGACCAGTTAAAAGTTGTGTGTAGGATTGAAGGTTGGAATTCATATCATATGTTGAAAAGGATGGACTTATGGTTTCGTAAGTTTGGTAAGGTGAAGGTGAAGGTGAAAGTTGTGGTGGCTGGATTACGTTTGTAGCAAATGTAACATATAATTCTATACCTGATTGAAGTTGATTTGAATCATGGATGTTGAAGAGTGCCTCGACATCTTCATTATCGTTCAACTCAACACATGTGTAGTTGCTAACTCCCGGGCCAAGTCTAATTGGGTAGCAAAAATATATGGTTGTCACCCTTTCATTTGAGTCTCGGTTAAGTTTTGTGTGGATAATTTTCTTGAGCCTTTGTAGAGTCACTCATCTCTTTAGATGTACTAATTTCACTGATGGTGAGGTGAACGTGACTCTTTCATTAGGACATTGGTTAATGGCACCATCAGAGTGAACAATGACATAGATTGAAGACATTTTTAAAAGGAGAAGGTTCACAAGAACAAAGAACAAGTTTAGAAGGTTGAATGAATAAAATAAACACGAATATGGCTATTTATAATGATAACGTTGGATTCTTAATCATTCAATGCTTCACCACATTCTATGAGTGATGATTACCTCTCCATTCACGCATGCCAAGAGATAGTGACATGCCAAGGCTACATGACATCTCAGTCATGCATGCCAAGAGATAGTGACTTTTCAGTCACGCAGACCAAGGCTACATGACATATTAGTCACGCATGCCAAGAGATAGTGACTTATCCATTTATCTATAAATATGTTCATCCAAGGTCACATGTTTTTATTCAAACTTGCATCCATCTTTGTTCTTTGTTTTTCTTTATCTTTGCTCTCATTACTAAAAATGTTGTTCTGGAAGCAAAACGAACACAGATTTGCCTTCATTGAAAGAACGGTAAGTTTTACACATTAGCAAGTCTAAATGAATATGTAAATCAATATTTTACATATAATGTTACTAATTTATTAATAACTGCAGGAAACTAAAAACATGACTTCATTTTTCTGTCATTTAATGCCAGAACCCAGTCCTCTAATTATTTTTATACTTGAACAACTTGGTTTTGCTGAGATTGCAAAGCTAAGGCATCTTAAAGTGGATCACGCGTTGATAACAGCTTTGATCGAGAGGTGGAGACCTGAAACTCACACATTCCATTTTCCAACAGGGGAGTGCACCATAACCCTGGATGATGTTGCACTTCAACTTGGGCTAAGAGTTGATGGTTTACCAGTCATTGGTCCAACAATGTTGGACTGAGAGGAAATGTGTGACACATATCTCGGTATTGTGTCAGTCAAGCGAGAGTCACTTATTGACTCTATGCTAAAACTAAAGTGGCTGAGAGATAATATGTTGCCATTACCAGAGAAGAACCATCTGAAGAAGAAGTTCACGCCCATTGCAAAGCTTATATACTAGGTTTAATTGGAGGTGTTTTGATGCCTGACAAAACAGGCAACAAAGTACATCTTATATATTTAGCTTTATTAACTAATCTTAGAAGAACAAGACGATATAGTTAGGGTTCTGCTTGTTTAGCTATGTTGTACAGAGAAATATGCAGAGCCACGAAAGTTGGTAGCAAAACAATAGGTGGTTGCTCATCAATGTTAATGTCTTGGGCATGGTATCACATGCCATATATTGCGCCAATTTCTAGTAATCCACCAATATACCCTCTCGTGTGCAGATAGAGTAGGGGTAGAGTACTAAACTTTTGAAATAAACCTCACAATGATGTTGTGGGGTACAGATCAATGTTTGATCATATTCAAGCTAATCAGGTAACTCGTTATATTTATTTTCTTATCTTTTACACATTTTCTTAAATAACAAAGTTAAATATATTTGTAGTTTTTATGGACGTCATATCAAGACATGCAAACATCAATACTCATGGAAGCATATAGAGATGTCCAACTGTAGACTTCATGTACTGCCATCCTTTGTTTTGCAATTGTTGAATGACACCAAATAAATAGAGTCAAATTACAGTTTCGTCTAATCCAAGAAGTTCATTCTCTACGGAATAATTTGAGTGACCTCTACAAAATTGACATGAGAGGAAGACAGGATAAAAATTGGGTTACAAGACATGTTCAATGGATTAAGATGTGGAACAACAGACGTGAGCTAACAATAACAGGTCATCCAATTCAAGGCCCATTGTGTCACACACAAGAATACATGGAATGGTACATTGCTAATTCTATCTATTTTCTGTCTATGCTACAACTACTACAAGATCCAAGGACGAGCGACCAACAACAAAGGACTACCAACACATTTGAAATGGGTACGACTTCCACACTGTCGTACCACGAGACTACATCAATTCCTCTGAACATTAAGCCAAAAGCAAACATAATTAACACAAGACATTCGTTTGCAACAACATCAGAGGATTTTTTTACAAACTTATTTGGAGTTGATTTTACAACTTCATCTTCAGCACAAACTTACATGCAGTTTCTTTACAACCAGATTTTGCTAATGAACCTGGTAATTCATCAAATGCATTGCAACAACTAAATCTTCATGATGATCCAAATTCTCCACAAGTTCATCCTGAAATCTCAGAGCAACAATCACAATGACGAAACCCACCACGTCACAGACGTCGCCCTTATTGTGAAACTGACCACCGTTACGGAGATAGTTAATTATTAATGTTGTTATAAATTTGTTATCATTTTTATTAATATACTTTGTCTTCATCAATGTTATCTTAATAATACGAAAACGTTAATTTTAAAATATTTGTCTCAACTATAAATAATTAAATTATAATTTAATATTTTATTTATTTTTTAAAAATAAATTTTTTATTCTCAAATAAGATTTATTCAAAATTATAATAGTATAATTTTAGAGTTTAGGATATTAAAAATTATAATATTAAATAATGACATTTTTAAACAAATAATTTAATTAAAATAAAATTTTTATTCAAAATATCATCTTATCATATTAATATTTAAAAATATTAAGTCAAAATTACATATTTAAATAAATAAATAAACAGAAAAATATTTAATATATTTTTTTAATTTTGAAAAATATTTTTAGTATTCTTTAAGTAGAAATTATTTAAATATTAACATTATTATCTAAAATAATATGCTTATTATTTAAATAGTTTTTAAAAATTAACTAAAATAATTTACTTATTTAATTATTTTTTAAAAATTTAGTTATTATTATTTTCTAAAAATATTATTTATTATCTTAAATATGTCAAATAAATTTTAATAAATATTTAAAATTAATATTATTACTATTTTTATTGATTTTTAAATAATATAAAAATAAAAATAAAATTCAAATAATAAAACTTATTTTATTATATAACTAATAAAATATTTATTGAAATAATATATTATAAATTTAAATAATAATATTTATTTATTATAAAAAAATTAAAAATTAACTCAGAATTCGGTTACTAAGAAATCGAATTCTGAATAAAAAGAAAAAAATCTAGTTTTATAATAAAATTGGGAGAAGGTTTATCTCAAAAATTTTATTTTATTTTTTGTAATTTTACAGTAAAAAACTCGTAGAAAGCCGCAATTTGTATATTTTTTCCTTAAAAATTACAACTTCGTTGTTGCTGTCGTCACCTGAGCTTCCTTAAAAGCTGTGACCTATCTCTACGAGTTCCAACTTCCGAGACCATGTCACATGTGGATATGATTGTTTATTTTGAAGTTAAAAAAAATTATTTATATATTTTTAAAAATATAAATTTTTAATTATATTCGACAAAAATGTTAATTTCATAAAATAATTTAATGTAACTTTAAACCAAATAAATAAATAAATTTTATAATTCATCAAATTGTAAATAATAAAAAATATTATTAATACTATAATATTTAATACTTTCCCTATCTTATATTAAGTTTTTTTAGTACTTTTATTTATTTTAAATTATTTTTAACTTTAAAATATTAAGATTAATTATAACCTAACAACTATAATTATAACAACATTTTTAGTAAAAATATTTTAATAAAATAATTATATTAATATTATCATAAATTATTAAAGTGAAAAATTAATTTTAATTGTCAAACATTATTTAATAAATTGTACTTAAGTTTTATCTTTTATATTATAATAAATATTGATAAAATTAATTATTTTATAAAATTATATAGATTAATATTAAGTGATATTTAATATAAAATAAAAGAAATAATATAAATATATTAAATTATATAATTTTGAATAAAAAATTAATATATATAAATTCTGTGTTAAGTAGGTGAAAAAAATGAATAACTAAAATTGTTGTTAAATTCAACCATAGATTATTATTAGTACGTATGTAACGTGATTTGTTGGATCTCAACTAGCAAGAATATTCTCAAAATGGTGATTATTGGACGCAAATTGGAATCATTCCAACCGAATATGCTGCCATTGGCGCTTCCATATTTAAGTTTTGAAACTCTCACAAACACCAATTGTATTGAAGTACAATTCCTTGCATCTGAATCTCTTTCATACCATGTTTCTGACATCAAGAATTCCGAATTAAGGAAACAAAACATAGATTTTCGATCGTAATTGAGGTTGTTGTGTCAAAATTAGAAACATGGAAGCGGTGGGAAGGCTCGGAAGCTACATCACGCGCGGCGTCTACACCGTTTCAGGGCCGTTTCTTCCATTCGGTGGCGCTGTGGACATTGTTGTTGTTCAGCAGAAAGATGGTTCCTTCAAGTCCTCTCCTTGGTACGTTAGATTTGGAAAGTTCCACAGGGGTTTTAGCTTTAAGGAAAATGTCAAGGTTAATATCAGCGTTAATGGACTCGAATCTGATTTTCACATGTATTTGAACCGTAAAGGGGAAGCTTCTTTTTTTCATGCCCAAGAACAAGAACAAGAGGGGGAATCTGTGTTTAATTATCCATCTTCTGGTGATGAAATTGAAACCAATGATGTCCAACCAAGGGGTAATAAGAGGCATTTCAAGTCCAATAGTTGTAATTTTGATTCAGACAAGTCATTTTCAGAGGCTAATGTTGATAAGGTTGTGGTGGGTAGGACTAGTTCTCGCCGCTCAAGAATTCTTGGGCTTGTGTTTGGGCCAAGGCCTTTGAAAGGGGAAGGTGAAGATGGTGATGTGAATGGGGTGGATTCTTTGGAGCATGCTGAGATTGCAGCCAAGTTGTTGGAGCTTAAATGGTCTACCAATCTTACCTATGATAAAATGCCTCCTAGAGACAGGAAAAAAACTAGAGGTCAAATGAAGGAGGAAGCTTATTCTTTCAGTGAACAAAATAAGATCAGTTCCAAGGTTGGCTTTAACGATATGTTGCGCCTTGCAAGTTCAGGATGTGGACAAATTCATGTCCATCCTCAGGTCTTGCATGCTACAACTTTACTTCTACCTGAGGTAAATGATGTTAAATTCTTCGATAAGATTCAGTTTGGATAAACTTTTCATCAGAAAATAAAATGAATCAATATCTTAGAGTTAAAATAAACTAATATACCTCAACATTTTCAGAAGTTACCTTATCTAATTGTTGCGTAAGGACTTCTAAATGTAATAGATTTCGACATTTTGTGTTGTAAGAATCTTAGTAGTAAGGTAGAAGCTAATTTGAATTGGGCCTAAGGGTGGGTTTGGATAACTAAATTTTTAAGCTCTTATTCAATAAGCTAGTTTTAAAATGATGACTAATGTCATGAATTTAAAGATGAAACTTATTGGGATAAGTTGAAAATAACTTACGAGACTCAGAAGCTCTTCCAAACAGATCTTCTGTAAAGCAAAAGTGTGAAGAGGGTGTTCTGTTTTGGTTGAGACTCATGCGTTAAAATTTTGTATAGGTTACACAAACTGAGGAATTCACTAAGAATTTTGATCCTGGAAGGCCAGTATTGGAGGTATCTGAGTTGCATTCTCAGCAAAGAGATTGTTCCAATTCTGGTATGCGTGATGCCAAAGATGTTGGAAACACACCAATGTTTCGAAAATCTCAAACTGTGAATATTGATAGAAGACGTTGTTCAGTTAAGAATAGTGCAAATACTCCTACGTCTGAACAGCTAGCATCCTTGAATCTGAAGGAAGGGAGGAACACAGTAACCTTCAGGTTCTCTACAGATATGCTGGGGAAGCAGCAGGTTGGTAATTAATGAATTTCTAATTTTATTTCAAGTAAATGACGATTAATTTTCCTTTCTTTTTTTTGAGATCTTACTTTTATTGTTGTTTTGGTTTACTTTATTGACTATCAGATTGATGCTCGGATATATTTGTGGAAATGGAACACTCGTATAATGGTATCAGATGTAGATGGAACAATTACACGGTGAGGATATATCTTATTGAAATGGAAATTGTTTTCCAGATAGATATTATACGTGACAGAGTACTGATTAATATTTATTCTTAGTTTCTTGCTTTTTCATTGTTAATTTGATAGCTTATCTTTATAATAAATATACTTGGTATCACCTTAAAAAATAAAGGATAGTTGGTATCTATCAAAAACATTTCCTCAGCAATCATGCTGAAATATTGACAGAGTGAATCAATGGAGGTTAAATATTTCTTGCTTCCTAATAGAAGCATTTCTAACATCCATATATATATGCCTATGCTTTTAATTTCCATATCTTCTCTTTTGTTTTTGGCTCTAGAGTTTAATTCTACTCTATGGTGTGACAATGTTAAATTCTTTCTTTTATTTTATGTTTGACAGGTCAGATGTTCTAGGTCAATTCATGCCTTTAGTCGGAATCGACTGGTCACAGACAGGGGTTGCTCATTTATTCTCAGATATCAAGGTTTGTTTGTCTTCTCTGTGTGTTCAAATGTTTTGAGATTACTTCAATGTCAAAATAACATGTTCTTTAGTTAAATCTTGAATACTTTAATCATGCATCACTTTTATCTCAGCAACGTTCTTGAACAGGTGGTCCATTGATTGCTTTGTCTGTTAAATTGGTTATTAGCATGTTTGGATTTGCACTTAAATGCTTATGGATATACGTTTACTTTAATGTCACTATTTGTAGTTTCTGCATTGAATCTATGTTTACCTTGTGTGTTTTATTTTCCACATACATTCCTGACAATGATCAATTAATTTGTCTAGGGAGTTTTAGGATAGAAACTGTCCTTTGCCTGTAACAGCTATCTTCTGATTGGTTTTGTTTGCGGGGTGTGCTATATTCTCTTGTCTAACACAAGCTTTACAGGAAAATGGTTACCAGCTACTTTTTCTCAGTGCTCGTGCAATTTCTCAGGCCTATCACACAAGACAGTTTCTATGCAACCTAAAACAGGTGATGCATAAATTTGAAATCTATCTTAAATGTCATGAATGAACAAAACAAGAAGAAAGAAAGCGGTTTAGATTCTCTTATTTGTTTTGTTATATTGCAGGATGGGAAAGTTCTACCAGATGGTCCTGTTGTTATTTCTCCTGATGGACTTTTTCCTTCTCTATACCGAGAAGGTATGCTTATTTTTTCCTGCCTTGTGACATGCATGATAATTTTCCCTTCTTACTTATAGGAGTACTTCTGCTACATTTTTATGGTCTAAATGTTCTGGTTACTACTAGCCACAATGAAGGTTTATAATAATCTATTGTTATTATATTCATAAGATAGATGTAGAATTGCCTGTGCTGATGATAAGGGTCTTTAGTGGTGACATATTTGTGCATCATTTTATTCTTTTCATAAAAGTAGACGTAGGTTGTGTTTGAAAACACTTTGAAAAATCTGTAGACATAGATTAAATGCAAGAGTTACAACTAATGGTTTTGAAATAAATGTGAATCACCGGGCATTCAAATATGAATCTAAACACAGACGTAATCTTTCTCCAGTTAGGGATTTCTCTATTTAGATTCTTCCTATAACTCTAATTGGGCACATATTACAAGTGTGCAGAATTGAATGTTTGATTCTATAATACCCTGATAATGGCCTTAATAATACTTGGGGTTATAACACATTTCTTATACATTTCCAGTTATCCGAAGGGCTCCTCACGAGTTCAAAATTGGATGTTTAGAGGTTAGGTTCCCACTGTAACATACCAAATTTGATAAAATTTGTTATTTTCAGTATGATCATCATGTTATTAAAAATAATTTGAATTTTAATGCATTCAGGACATCAGGGCACTTTTTCCTCCTGATTGCAAACCCTTCTATGCCGGTTTTGGAAATAGGGATACTGATGAAATCAGCTACCTTAGGGTTGGAATCCCAAAAGGAAAAATATTCATCATTAATCCCAGGGTAATAAATCTCATATTACTTTTAAATAAATAAATGCGAAAAATTCCTTAATTGTTTTAGTTTGCTAAACTTTCATTCTGATATCTAAAATTTTCAGGGAGAAATTGCCGTAAACCGTAGTCTTGACACAAAATCATATACTTCTTTGCATGCTCTCGTGCATGGAATGTTCCCCCCTACAAATTCATCTGAACAGTTTCCTTTTTGTTTTTGTTTTTCTTCAAATAGGGGATTGTGATTTTTATGTTGGGTCTTCCCAGAATTTATAAATGCAAGTTTTATGTAATATGGGTTTGTTTGCAACGTTAACTTGTATTTTGACTGCTGAATATTGGTTTCAGGAGGATTTTAATTCATGGAATTACTGGAAGTTACCTTCCGCTATAAATATTTGAAAGGGTCTTTTGGCACTTATAGCTTAATATTATCAATGATCTGGTGCGGATAGATGCAGGACTGCAGGCTGTGCTGCTCCTAGAAATATATCGGTAAATTTGATTTTTGGTTCCACATAATATGTTTAGACTACAATAAGCTTTTTAGTTTATTGATGGTATACTTTTATTAATCAGATTTCCTAAGTTGTTTGGGGAAATGTCTTTTAACTTTTCTAGAAAAATATTTGTTTGGTGTTTGTGACTAAATGTTCAAGATGATGTCCAACAAATATAGAACTTAAACTACTAAGGTTCTGGTTGAAAGAAATTATGAAAAGTTTATGATTTTTTAAACTTTCTTTTAAAAAAATTATGATCAAATATATTATAAGCTCTCGTATAAAAAGAATTTATTAAATAAACATTAATTAAGCTGTGTTTCTAAATCACCCTTAAAGAGAATTTCTCAAGTCCTAATGTTCTGAACCTCTTCATGATACAAATTAGCTGTGTGTCCTTGTGCGTGCTGCTTCATTTTGGCAACTATTTGCTAATACAGGTGATGTGTGGAATGCCAGGAAAATAGAATCATTATGTGGAATTGGGTAGATGAAGGATATAAAGGACAGCACAAGATACATTATGCCTGCTTCCTGCTTCCTGCTTCAGATGGTGTGACATATATCAGATACCTTTGTTTGAGTGATCCATGAAACATTTAACGCACTAGATTTTCATGGGCATGATATAACTACAATCGTATGATGAGAATCCCACCAATACAAACATCGTGTCTCTTCTCATTATCATCAATGAGTTGCATCACCTATGCATGTATGTATGTATAATGTATCTATGTAATCTTGGATGACTCTCCATTTTCATTTTCTCATAATGTAGAAAAGCTTTTGCTCCCTACACGGGTGTTCGGTGGGTTGAGGATAAAAGTTATCCAATTCAATACCATCGGATTTTTTTTATTTCATTATTCAATTGAATTCATTTTTAATTCAATTATTTTATTTCCTTTTTCAATAACTAATTGCTTTAAGCCCCGTGAAGACTGAAGAAATTTGGTTGAAAATGAAAGAACCATTTGTGCATTTAATGTTAATTGTTGTTTGAGTTTGGGTTAAAATAGTGTCTAGGCCCGATTATGAACATGGATAAAATTGTGAGTCTAAATCGAAACAAATTGCTCCAATTTAAAGCGTGTTAGATTTAATTGTTTTCAGTTTTTATTGTGTTCTCAAAAGAGAAGTAAATTTATTTTTAATATTAAATACAAATTATATAGTTAAGAAAAATATAAGGTTCAAGAACAAATTTCAAACCCAAAAGTTCCAATCAATTCAATTAAAAAAAGGGGAAAGTAAAAAGAACTTGTAATAACTTAATTTTGAATTATGAAAAAAATATGATAAATTAATCTTAAGAATACCTAAAATTTATATTCAATTTCATATACATCAGCTAGTAAAAAAAAAAAAAAACACCTTTGAATAAAAAATAACTAAGATAAAGTTTTATTACTATGAATAAGGAGGCTTTATGTGCTTATAATGCTATGCGCATACTTTTGTCAAAAATAAAATAAAATAAATTTTGGTTACATTTCATTTGTGGAATCTACTTTTGAACTTTTCTTCCTAATGATTTATCCTTAAACTTTAAAAAAATGAAAAAAAACAAAGAGACATTACCTTGCTATTATTTTGTGAATTCATTGATATAACTCAAAGATAATTTTTTTAGGAGAATTTGTAAAGGATAATTGAAATACAATAAAAGCAAAGAAATGAAAATATAATATTAAGAGTATAACGAGAGTTGAAAAAAAATTATACAAAGAATAAAAATATTAAATGTTTACATATATGTCCGTAAGATATATATTCAAAATAGTGAGGGCAATTTCTAGGCACAAATACCACTGGACCACAAAATAAACACACTTATATTGATTTAGAAATTAAGTGGTCTATTTGTTTAAAAAATCTTAACCATTTAAGTTTATTATTTTCATCTATTACCATTTTAAAATGACGATTACAACTCTTTTTTATATAATTTTCATATCAAATACTATAATTAAATTGATAACAATCACATTCAAATAAAAACGAAACTTAAATGAAGACTGACAATAGATATTTTAAAGTGATAACATATATCTTGATCTCTTTAATATATTGTGAAACTTTATTATTTAATTTTTTTTCCTTTCAGTTGAACTAATTTTGATCTAATTATGAATTACATTTAAAAGTTTAAAAATTTGGGCTTTTAACACTTATAATAATAATAATAATAATAATAATAATAATTATTATTATTATTATTATTATTATAAATTTACTTTCAAATATTACAAATTTATTTAATTATTTTAACCTTTTTTAATTTTTCATTTAACTTGACGGGTCTAAATTAATGACAACCCCTGGTACATCTTATCAAAAGCATCAAGTACTCTGAGATTTCTGGAACACAAGCTCGAAGTTGAGCCATTTATGCCATTAATATGGCAATGTAAACTAACATTATCTGGTCCAACTAAATTGATGCCAGCTTTATCAGCCAAGCAAGTGTTATTTGATGCTCCGTAGTAACTCTCCTTGGAAATAACCCTAAGAGTGTAAAAACCAGGCACCATTTATTATTAGCAAAATGCCAGTTCTAGACATGTCATAATGAAATCAACCGTGGCTTATTGTTCTTCACCAATATTCCAAACATGTTTTTATCCATACACAACATGTTCTTTATTAGAATATGTGTTTTATATTAAAAAAAATGTTAAAACTGATTCTCTTACTATAAACCAATTAAGTCCTGTGTCTACTTAGGATGCAATACGTGCAAAGTATATAATAAAGAGTGGAGAAAACACTTCCCTAAAGTATGGCCACTATATTGGAAAGGAAAGAGAGTCAGCCACGTATAGTGAGTGTATTAAGATTCTTTGTTAATTTAGAAACAAATATATTTTAAAACATTAAAATTAAGAGAAAATATCAGTGAACAATCTAATAGAAGAATGCTAGTATATTATATAGATTTTCTGTTCCATCACCCTCACAAAAATGGCATAATTAATAAGTATAATTCATTATAGGCCTTACTTTTGTTAAGAAAAAAAATGAAAAATATATTTTAATTATTCGGATTAGTTGTGTATAAATTAACCCTTTTTTTCACTTGATAAAATGAATAAATGTGTGAAAGGTGAATAGAGAGTTCAGAGTGACAATTGTCATGGTAAGTGTTAAGCCACAGGGAATAATCTCTTGTATCAATTTATAATGCAATATGCTTGGCATGCCATATCAAATAGTATCGTACTAGAGAATAAGACAGTGAATAACGTCGTTTACACGTTTTAGATACATGGGAATCGCAACGAAGATAGATGTTTATCTTCTCACCATTACATCTACTGTTTCATACTTTTATAAGAAAATTTAATCTTTTAAATATATATAATTTATTTAAATTAATTTGTTATTTTTTATTACTGATTAGAAAGACGTTGCAATATGAAAATAAAAAAATTATGTTGGAAATAAACATTCCACAATTTTTATATTTAGTGATATAAAATGATAAAGAAAAATAACAATCCATTAAATAAATTTTGAATTAAGTTAATTTTATATGGTTGTTTTAATGCTTAATAGACGCATCAGATTAACTGCTAACACGTATAAATGGGTACTCTTCTTTCTATCTAAAAACACATTTAATTTTTCGCTCACCCGATAAATTTCATTATTTTTGTGCGAGAAAAAGAAAGAAAGAAAGAACCAATTTTAGTTACCAATTTCAACTATAGTATTCAAAGTTCTTGTCGATCGATCGTAACTTTTTCATCTAATCCAAATATGAAAAATTATAATTTTCAAGATCATACGTGTTTATGCTTTCGCCTAATGTCTTACATAATATTTTATTCACATTCATCATTTTATCTTTTATTTTTTTTCTTATATTTCTTTCTTCTTTACCTCTATTCAGCACGCTAAAAAGGGTGTAAAATATTGTTACTCTAAAAATATTTCAATTCCTAATAACGCGTTTTGAAAAAACATGGAAATAGGCATAGTTAAGAAATTATATATATAAAAGAAAACATGAAAACAACAGTACATAGCTGTTTGTAAATCAGCAGCACCACGAAGGCGGGCGCGTGAAACTAAACAACTAAAGTGGTTAAAAGACGAGGTTTAGACATAATAATAGACCATAACAGAGGAAGTACCCCACGCGCGTAGGAATATATAATCCCTGAGTTGGTGGGTACGGAGATGAATCACTTTCCAAAGCCACGATCAAGGAGATAGTCGATGAGAATATCAATTTCTTGGCCGCTAATTTGACCATCGTTGTCGAAGTCAGCTTTTCCGAGACAACGAGAGGCTCGCCATGAAGGGATGATGGCACCTAAGTCCTTAAGAGCAATTTTGAGCTCTTCCTTGTTGTAAGAACCGTCCATGTTAATATCTGCTTGCCTCAGTTTTTCCCTTATTTTCTGAATCTTCCCCAAGTCCACCCCAATTGCCTTTGGCTGGTCACGAGGGACTAACACAGGCATTTTTGTTCTCTTCTTTCTCAGTTATCTACTTCAGAGGGTGAGAGTGAGAGTGAGAGAGGGAATGGGATCAATGGCTATGCCTTTGCCTTTGCCAATGCTCACACTAGGTGATTTAAATACACCGCTTCATGGGTCGGGTCGTCAATTTGGCCTTTCCAATTCTCAAGCATGTTAAAAGTCTCTATTTTGATAATTACCCGTTTTAAAAGTAATTTTGACTTAAAAATGTTCAAATAACAATTTAAACTAAATCAATCCTTTAATACATATTATCTAAACAAAAACTACGTTATTTTAAATACACTTTTATTAAAAATCAACTTTAGAAACTTACGTAAATCACTACAAGAAATGTGTCATTTAGTAACAGTTAATAATAATCGCCAATAAATTATTTTAAAAATAACATTTAATGTTGATTTTAGTAGTCGCAAAAAATGTAAAATTTAGTAGCAATTTTGCATAACCACCACAAAAAAATACAGGATTTAATGTCACTCCTCTCTCATTCTCCATCCCCCATTCAAAGCTATCATTCATCTCTACCTTAACTTCACGAGTTCTACCATTCTCTCTGCCATTCTCTCTGCCACTGCTGCCACCGCTGCCGCTGCCCCTGCCATCACTGCTGACCAAAAATAAAATATTGTCCTGCCAAAAATAGAACATTGTCGTGCACAATCTAAAATTTGAATTTAAAATTTTAACATCAGTTTTGAACTGCTATTAAATAATTGTCACAAATTTTAAAATTTAGCGACGGTTCAAAAATGCCACAAATTTAGCTTTACGTCGTCAATTTTAACGTCAGTTTTATAACCGTTGGAAAGATATTTAGAGGAGGTTAAAATTGTCACTAATAATAAAATTTAACCGCCACAAATAAACAATTTTTTGTAGTGTATCTAAATTTAATTTTTCAAATGCTCTCGGTCATTCATTCAGGACTGAATTGGGTTATACCAAAATATATATTGAATCAATTCATATCATATATTGAACTAGTCAAATCAAGTTCGACCATTTGTGCCTCAATCATCTTACAATTCAGACAGATAGAAACCATTCCTATGAATTAATATCCATTTTTAATTTTATAAATTAAAATCCTATCTGTTTAGTCTAAAGTTGCATTATTCTCACGCAGAAACAACTAAAATCCGATTCCTAGGCTAAATGTAGTATGTATCCGAGGACATGTTTGAGAAGGGATTACTCACCCTGTCGCATTAATTATCTGCGATTATCTTATAGACATTGAAATAACTCGAAAAGAACGCAACGTTATCCAACGAAAACAAGAGAATAATAAGTAAAGAGAAAGAATATATCTCCATCATATGGTGTGTGTTCTCCTCATCCACTAAATATCCATGCTATGTTAACCCATAAATTATATACATTTAAGTTTTAAAAGTATTTATATCCTCTCGTATTGTTGAATAATATGATAAGGTTATAGCAAAGATAATATAATAGGTTTTATAATCAATTATGGTGAATTTTTATTAATGAAATTGTATTTTTTTTTCTCTAACTTATTATGTTACTCAATAATATAAAAATACCTAAAATTGTTTTGAAAGTAAGAAAAATGTTAATCCTAACTTTTTAGATTGACTTTAAAATATAAAAATAATAAATTTTTATAAAATATATTTAATAAACTTTTACAATTTTAATACAATTAAAATCCTATATCCTTTCCCACTCAAAATCTCACCATTTTGTATGAGAAAACAAATTGGTAAGCTCCACATAAAACAACAAAGTATACAAAATATCTAAACACATAATTCATTTTCTACAATTTCTTTCTCCGGCTATTTAATCTTTTTTCACTAAAACATAAAAGTAAAAGCATCAATGCTTATTTATAAGGTGTATGTATGAATATATTCTTGGTGACCACTCCCCTTACATTGTTTGGAGACAATTTTTCTTGAACTCGGATATTGATCTGTCTTCAAATTTTTGCGTTCATTATCCAATGATTCATGTTTTTTTTCCGCATATTTTATTAACTTTTAAATTTCAAAAATAAAATAAACAAAAGATATATTTTTCTCTTCAACTGCATAACATCCATAATCGTTTATCATTGTCTATTTCTACATGGAGAAATTTTGATCTTTCCATCTTATGGGAGATTATCCTTCAAATATTAATCAATAAAAACATTTTAATAATACGTCCAATATAAACCAATTAATCAACTAATTGGAAGTTAATCAGTCAGGCTAGAGCAAAAAAAATGAAAAAAATAAACAAAAATCAATGGACCGTAGCAAAAGAACAGTGTAGGGAGACACCTTGTGTAACAGAGCATCCTTAAAAATAGAAAAAGAACAGATGTAAACGAAAAGCAATGGAGCTAACACCTTCCGTGAGTGCCTCTCCAACCGATTTAGGTATATGGCATGATGCATGGCTTCCAAATACCTCACAAACAGTGACTTCAATAATATCAACCCAGACTCAAGAGTATCTTGAGTCAAGTTGACTAGCAGGTTCATCCACAACCCCTTCATATATCCAATCACCATTGTTCAATCACCAAGTATGAAGTGCACATTGGAGTGAACAGTGATCATAAAATGCATATTGGCTGAAAATAATAATGTATTTTATACTATAAAATAACAGAAACCTTTCAAATTTAAAATTAGTGAAACAGACATGTTTGGTTTTTTTTTTTTTTTTTGGTAGCTACAAACACCATGGTTATTTATAATTTAAGTAATCAAAGAAAGTTAACTTTTTTTTTTTTTTTTTTTTGTAAAACTTTGCTGTGGATGTCGTATATATTATCTTTGCTATATGAGAAATAACATATACTGTGGAGAACAACTTTTTAAAAGTCATAAAACCTGAGAAATATTAAGCAATAAATTAACGATTCTTTAACCAATAAAAGTTTAGTTGCTAAATTCGTAAAGGAGCAATAAACATTTCCTCTTAAATGATTCCACTTATTTGAAAGACAACCTTTAAATAATTTTTGAGTTTTTAATATAATTTAATTTTTTAATATATTTTTCCAACCAGAACAAATAATTAATTCATAGGATACAAAATCACAATTTAATTTATATATTTAATATTTAGTTTTCAATTAATCATACACTAAATAAAACAATAAATTTGAGCTCAAGTATTTGAATAATGACTCCTTCTATCCCATATTTAGATATTATTTGAACATTTTATATTTATTTTAAATTATTTTTCATTTTAAAATATAAAAATATTAACTGTTTTTTAACAATGTCTTTATTTATTAGAAATAATTATTGTCAATTAACTTTCAAAATAATTTTAAAATTAATTATTATTTAACTAATGCATTAACTTTAACACTTTCAATAGATATATTATAGAAAAAATTAATATTTTTATAAGATGTATTAGTACTAAATAATATAGAATATGAGACGAGGGAGTATGAAATTAAGTAAGTAGTAGAGAAGTAGAGATAATTAATGCCGTTATTAATTATTAGAATCCATGCTTAGAGCAGTACGGAAATTCATTTAAAGCAAATTGGAATAAAGATATTACTAGAATATAAACCATCCAACTGAATGTTTCATAGCTTCTCTTTGTGCTTTTGCTACAACATTATAAACATTATTCGAATTCTCAAACTTACGAAAAAATTAAAAGGGTGTTCATTTTTAAAAGAGATGTATATATTTTTTAAAATAGTCGTATTTTATAAAATATCAAATAATTAGTTTTAATTAATAATTATTCAATTTTACACTTTAACAACGAGTTAAGTTAATTTGTCGTGTTATGACCGGAAGATCATGAATTCAATTCTCTTAACAAGTGAGAGCCTTAATTATACACAGTCTCACAAAACAAACTATTAAAAGAGTTTTTTTAAGGATAAAATTTATAACTTTTTAAACCTATTAGTTCCTACTGTCAACTGAGTTCTATTAAAAAATATCTACAAAAGTTCAACTCATTATTGTTGCTTTAGTTTGTATTAAATAATTATTTTTAATATTTTATTATTTAAAAATTTATATTGTAAAACAATTACACCCATTTTCTCTTTTAACCTTTTCCTCTCTTTCTGTGATCTTGCAACCAGATCTCACTCCAATTTTGCAATGGCAAGCACTCCCACTTCACATGAAGAGTTTGCATACAAGGTCAAGCTAGTAGAGCGAGTGCTACAAAGAGATGGTGGAGTTCATGGAGAAGATCTTCGTTACTGTTGAGAACGAGAAACTCACTACGGAAGAAAGAAACCTCCTCTCTATCACTTAAAAAACGTCATTAGTGCAACAATGCATTTCGTAGCATAACATCTCCTCCTTCAAGTAGAGGAGAGTAAAGGAAACGAGGACCATGTCACTATTATCCATTATCAATCAACATGAGAGAGAAGAGGTCCGAACAGAGGGAAAAGAGACCAAACAAAATTGTACAAAGTCAAAAATTAAAAAATGACCACAAATCTAGAATAGCCTTGACGAAACAAGTTAGGAGAGTTGAACAATGATAAAAAAATTGATCAAACATGTTGCCATGCACGACAAAGACAACAACCAGAGAGAGAATCAAATTCGATGGAGGACGATTGCAAGTGGTGCATGTGAAGACACACTAGTTGAAATTAAGTGGCGCACAATGAAACAAACTAAATCCACGAATTACTAATAAAAATGATAACAGTAATAGCAGTGATGATTGAACAAAGAAGAAGGCCGAAAAACAAATTACAAAAAAATTGGATTAGTTATTAATTTTTCAAAATAATATAAATACTTTTTAGGTTTTTTAATATTGACTTTTAAATAATAAAATATTAAAAATTATTATTAAGTATAGACTAATGTAATAATAATGAGTTGAATTTCTATAATCCAGCTCATTACTTTACCGAATTCAGTAGACGTATGAATTGTACTTAATTAATTTAGTCTATTATGTATAATGTTCACTTTACATAATTATCTAATGCTCTCAAATTTTTTAAAGTTGCATTTATTATATATTGTTCGTATCACATAGTCCATAATATAGGATTCTTGTGTCAAATGTGGTATATGATTCTTTGATGAGGTGATTCACTCATTTGCATTATTGTTGGCTTTACTGAAAGTAACTCTGCCAAAAGCATAACGGATAAGAGAGAAAAAAGAATCTCTCTTATGGTACACTAGGCGTTTTTTTGTTGAGTTGTCTTTTATTTATTTATTTATTTGGGTGAGTGGTGAATTATTATACTAATTTCTTTTTACTTATAGAAGTTTGTGGAATAATGACGGAAAATTTCACATCTAATCCATATCTACTTCCTTGCCAAACACATAGCTGCCAAATTAACTATAGAATTTGTCTCAACTATAAATATAGATCGTTGATTAACTGCAAAATATTTCTTTGCTAATCAATAGCAAATTTTTAAAATTTATAGTATAAATAGTTAAATACTCTAGCTGTTTTTGTTTTAAAAATTCTTTAGTTACCTAAGCAGCTAAAGCTTGACCATTTAGCTATTTCCATAGCTAATATATAGTAATTAGATATTCATAAACAATGCAATCCATGGCTAGTTGATATCTAAATTGTAAGTTAACTATATATCTCAGCATATAGTTAGTTAATTAGTTGAAAGTTGAAACTAAATAGTTGTAGTCATCAGATTTTTGTAATTTGCTATTAAAAATATATCGCCATACCACCTTCTTATATCTAGCAATTAAAAATGTAGTCATCAGAATCAATTTAATTGACATGCCACGTTAAGAAATTATGAATTAGAAGAAGAATTATATCTTCTCAGATCTAATTCTTGATAAAGAAAAGATTCTGGAAAAAGATATCGAAGATAATAAATGTTATCCCTTTTCAAATGGTGTCAAAATACAAGAAAAATAATCTCTTAGATATATTTTAAACCTTCCTATAACTTTTGACATGGAGGCTCTTAACGCATATATACATGAACTAAATATTAATTAAAACAATGTTAGGAATATTTTTTAATACATTCTTTTTAATATAATCTTATTTATTAATTAAAATTTATTAAAAACTTATAAAAAATTTACGCATATTGTACTCATGTTAATATTTTTGTCACATTTTTATAAATTTTAATCAATAATTAAGAATATATTAAAAAGGTATATTAAATAGTATTTTATGTTAATTATGCTCACGTTTAATAGAAAATAGAACAAAAGCTAGTTTCGTCTTACTTTGATTGAAAGGAGGTTGAGCTATTAAAATTGGTCATGCAAACTCATGATAGGGGATATACAGAAAATGACAAAAAATTTATGCAAAATTAGCTTAAACGAATTTTTTTTTTGTTTAAGCAAATTTTTGCTGATTTGCTTAAACAAATTATTTTCGCTTAAGCAAATTTTGTGCATTTGAAAATATGGAGGCTGAGTATGAGAGAAAAAAAGGACCAAAGATAAATGGAGATAAAGAAAGCGGGTAGTATAAGAATGACGGTAAAGAGAGAAGAGGGTTGAGAGTTGATTATGAAGAAAAGAGGAAGAGATAAGTATGGAATAGGGTGAGAGTAGGAAGAGAAAGAAAGGAGTTGGGCATGGGATAAAGAGAAAAAAAAGAGTTGAGTAAGACAGAAAGAAGAGGTTTGGATACGGAGGTTAAAGAGGGTTGAATATAGAGGTTGAGAATGGAGTGTTAGGCATGAGGAGAAGGAGAAAAAAAGATTGAGAAAGAAGACACAAAATTCGCTTAAGCTGCAATAATTCACTTAAGCGAATGTGCAAAAATTTGCTTAAGCTAATTTTGTATAAAAAAATTATGTCATTTTCTATATTTTCACTTAAGTAAAAATGAAACTAGATATTTAATTCCCACCACAACTGAAGAAAATTTGAATCCCATGACAAGGTTTATTGATTGCTTCAGTGTATGATTTTAGAATATCATAGAATGACTTAATTATGATTATAATTAGCTATTTATTTTAATCTCTACAATACATAAAAAGTAAAAAATAAGAAATAAAGATTTAATTATGATTAAAAATAAACTTTTTATATCTTTCTTCATGGATCCTTTACATATATTCAAAAATTTGGATTATTGATCCAATTTCAAAAACTTATGTTTCGTAATTTTAAAATAATTTATTAATTTATTAAAAAGATAGATTTTTTATTAATTTTACAAAATTTTAACTTATGTATTTTATTTTATTTTTATTCTTACGTTCTCCCATTCACTTTTATAAATAAGAATTTTAATAAAGTAATGTTTAATAAATAAATACAGTTAATTATCAACCATTGATTTAATTTTATGTTAAATGAATGATTAGAATTGAACAATTTTTCAGTAAATATATTTTAGATAATTATATGTTGGTGAAGGACAAATTGTCAAATTTTTGCTTCTAATTCTTTTTTATCTCTTTCCTCCTAACTTCTTTATGGTTATTCCTCTTTGATCTCTCATCTCCTCCCAACTTTCATTCCTAACTCATTTGTAATCAAAACAAGTAAAGTCAGATAATTATTATTTGTTATCTATATCCATGGTTTGACTCATTCCAACTTGAGTAAAGTATTTGTGGTTGACTTGGTCGGGACTTCATTTGAGTTAAGTAAAACACAGAATTGTTGAGGTTATTGGAGGCGAGTTGAAGTTTTGTGATGAACAAGTTGATTCAGGTTGAGTCAGAAGCGAGTCGAGCATGATGAGGAATTGATGTACATCGGTAACACTACTAAAGAACTGATGTAGAAAATAAAAGTAACACTTTCTACATCGGTTGCTTTAAAGAACTGATATAGTAATAATGAAAAATTTCTATGTTGTTATTTTTAACGTTGTAAACTTTAAAGGAATATGATTTTTAGCATATAACTCTCTTTTATGCAAATTATATATCTACTTTATATAACATTTTAAGATCTGTTCAATCCAAATAACTGAAGGGAGTCTGGACAAACTTTTTTTTTCCCTTCAAAATCTCAACGTTTTCTAATTCTGTGTTTTCTTATGTCTTTTTATAGAAAAGATTTTACTATTTGTAAATCATCGATAATGTAAATTAGAGTTTATAATTATAGAGTGAAATGGAAGTGACAGTGCTCAACTGCTTATTGCCACTAGAGAGTAGAGAATGAGCACATATATGTTGTATGAATAAATAAAAGAGAAAGATATATGTCAGGTTAACAATATGTTCTTTGATAAATTTAACTTCTATCATTAATTTTTTATTTACATTTTTATCCATCCAATCTCAATCAACTTTCCACAATATTTTCAAATTTTTCTAAAAGATATTTTTATCTTATTTCTTATACTATTATTATTCAATACAGATATTTAAAAGAGATTGTCTTTACTAATTTTAAATAAAAGATATGTAGAAAAAGAATTAATTTATGTTGATATAATTCAAACTCTGAATACTTATTATAATTTTATATTTCAAATATAATAAATATTTTATTTTTTATATAAAAATAGTGTTGATAAAGGATATTATAGAATAATAGCAAAAAAAAATTATAAAAATGAATATATCATATTAAAAATATAAATTTAATTAAGTGATTAGTCCTTATAAACAAATAATTAATTAAGATACTTAAATTTAAATTTTGCTAACTTTTTAAAGATCAAACACTTAATTATAACGAAAAAAGTATTACATATAAATTAATACAGTTATACGTTACAAATTTTTATAATAAAAATGTTAATATTGATGTTTTATTTATTTATCTAAAAATAGAATAAAAGATAAATATATAATTAAGTAAATTATTTATTAATCAAGAACAAAGTGTTATACGAAGATAAAATTGAATTATAATACTTTTTTTTCAATTAAATTTAATGTATTGTATTCTTTTAAAATTATAATTAATTAAAATATATATTTAGTTTTTATAATTGACATGCTTATGAATTAGTTTTTATATTTAAAAAAATTATGTTTTACTTAAACTAAATTATATTGTAGTTCTTATACTTTTAAAATAAAGTTATGTATTAGTCTGTACTACTAAACCAACTAACGTTTCAGTTTTCATACAAATATTTTGTTATGATTTAATTTTTTTTCATATTAATTATTATAATAACAAAAACTAAAACGCAAATAATAGGAATCAATACATAATAAAATATTTATATATAAACTAAAATGTAACTTTATTTTAGGATATATGGACTAAAATGTAACTTTTTTTTAGGATACAAATTAATTGATAGATATGTGTTAAATGTAGGGAATACATATAAATATTAACTAATAATTTTAGATTCTGTTAAAAAATAATTATAGTAATTTAATTATTTTTATTTAGTTCATATCAGAGTTTTGGGTGAAATATGATATACGATTTTGATGTGATTAAGATTCAATTTGCATAATGCATGTTTTATATATACCCTTTTCCTTGATTCGTAAAATCTTCAAAGGAACTCTACTAATTAAAAGATTATGAATAAGAGAAATAATCTCAACCTTATAGTATGTAAACCTCTTCCGAAGATTGAGAACAAAAAGAGAAAGAATTTCAATCATAATGTATGTAAATCTTTCTTATACAGTAAAATTTTGAAAAGAAGAAACGGTATCTCAATCATAATGTTATATTTAAAATACTTATAAAAAATTTAAAGTTAACTTCTGTTGTGATCCAAGATGCTCTCAACTAAAGAAAACTGAAAAGGATATTGATCTACAAAAGGATGCAACTGATTGATGAATCTTGATCTTTAATGCTCCAAACAAAATGGAAGAAACTGAGAGAAAATAATGGAGTATAGTTGCTGATTTTAGAGGCAAATTGAAAGAAAAGTAACAAATTGAATAAGGAAGGAATGAAGGAGGTAAAATGACACCACTTAAAAGGAATTAGGATAAGCCTAATTGCTCTCACCACATGGAAGAAACTCCATGATAAGAGATCTCAACCTAGGTATTCTAGGGAGAATGGTGTAGAGAGAAATTCACTCACTCTTGGTGAAAAGCTACACAAATGATTCATTAGCTCCAAAATACAAGTGTGGAAGCCTTTATATAGGCTTCCAATTTCGTGCAAATGAAGCTAGGGAATGGGGGAGTGGGATGGAAATATAGGCCTATGAAATTGAGGGCCAAAATAAAGCCAAAAAGGAATACAAACACATAACCCGAACTTCAATGGGTTGCCCAAGCCCATGGCCCAAATATAAGGCCCAAAATCCTATACTATGTAAAAACAATGCAACAAAATAGAGAAAATACATGTGATACTTTGGATCCTAGGATCACATCATCCCCTCCTTTTTGGGAAGAATTCGACCACGAATTTGAAGCTTTTTTAAGCTTCTCATGCATGGCATCATGTTTGCCTATAAAGCAAAGAGTACAAAATAAGTCTAAGGAAATGTGAAAGATAGGGATCAGGTGCTTATTTATGGAAAGAACCCATCTAGATCAAAGATTAGTCTCTTGACCCTTAGCATTTTGTTACAAAATCTCATAAAAAAATTATTGAGATATGCCCATAGGAAAACACATGCAAAACTATAAAAGACATGATTATTAGTAAATGAAATATAATGTCTTAACATAGTTGGCTCATAAGAAAAGTGATATTCATGCATTCTACTTTGTGGTATGAACTCATCTTTATGCATAAGATCATGTGTTAATATGATTGCATTATTACCTAATGAGAAAACACTTGACCTATTTCTTATCATGCCTAATGAATTGGACCTCAATATAGCGTGTCATTACTAAATGGGAATTGGATTGAGTTCATACACAACATATGTGTTCCTAATGCATAGACTCAAATATTATCACAAAAGATTAATGCCTATAGTACCATAATTCAAAAGAATATGAGAAAATTCTAATGCTACCAAGTCCTATATGTACAAGAAATGAGATACATGAAATCTTAAGGGAGCAAAAGACACTTAGTGTCCACTTTACTTTTTATGTTATCCCCCAATTAGGTGGTAGTTCTTTAGGAAACACAATCTCAAAATTCTGTAAAAGAGCCTTGACTCTTTTATCCAAAGAAGAAGGAGTAGTAGCAAGAGTCAGAGGACTCATATGACATTCCAAGTACAATGGTTGGTCACTATAAAGGATTCTTTTCACATCCTACATCTTGGCAAGGAATCCCTCCTTCTTGAGACTTAAGACAACCTCATATTTGCCCTCATCTCCTCTATCTCTTTTTTTACCTTTTTCCTTTTTATTAGGCTTTTGGTCTTTAGACAAGCCCATGGCCTCTTTTTCTTGATTTATTTTAATTTTAATTTTTAATTGATCCTTCATTACTTGTTTGGGTGTTAGAGGAATCAACATGATTTTCTTTGAATTATGAATGAAAGAGATCTTGTTGAAGGTTCCATTATAAGTGACATTCTTATCGAATTGACAAGGCCTCCCTAAGAGTAAATGGCCTGCCTCCATGGGTACCACATCACATACAACTTCATCCTTATAATTGCTTATGGTAAATCCTATGGTGACTTGTTATTGACTATCATTTCATCCTCTTCATTTAGCCATTGAAGCTTGTATGACATAGGGTGTGGGGTGGTTTCAAGACCTAATCTTTCAACTAATCTCATGCTTGCACAATTAGTATAACTACCCACATCCACAATTAGTGCGCACAATTTCTCTTTGATATAGCACCTAGTGTGGAAAATATTTTCTCTTTGAGACTCGTCTAAATCTTTTACTTGGCTTCCCAAGAGTCTCCTAATAATTAAAAGATCCCCCTCACTTCTACAACTTCTTCCCCACTATATTGTCTCTCACTATCACTAGAGAATGATGAAGAAGTTTCTTCTTCTTGACTAAAATATTAGTCCTTACCCTTACAAATCATAACTTCTTAGTGGGGCATTGAGAAGTAATATGTTCCCTACCTACACACTTAAAACACTTAATTGATAAAGTCTTGGTACTTCCCTTACTTGTGCTAGGTTTAGAACTTTGGCTTTTAGGAAATTTCTCATTTCTTTCCCTAAAGTTTGAGGTGAATTTTATTTCTTGATTTTTCTCTTTATAACTATCCTCCTTGCCTTTTCCATCTTTTCACTTAGAGGAACTAAATTTCTCATAAGATCCTTTTCTTTTGAGTTTTTGTTCTACTCTTATTGCTTGTTGTACTACATTATCTAAGTTCACATAAGGTAAAAGCTCAACTACATCACCAATTTCTCTATTAAGGCCTCCTAGGAACCTAGCTATAGTTGCTCTCTCTTCCTTATGGATGTTAGCTCTCACTATGCAAATTTTCCATTTCTTTTCTATATTCCTCTACACTTTTGGAACCTTGGGTAAGCTTTTGGAGCTTGCTAAGAAGCTCACGGCTATAATATGAGGGTACATGCCTCTTCCTAAGAATAGCCTTAAAGTCTTTCCAATTTTCAATGGGTGGTAACCCTATATCTTTTTTATTATGGATTTGATTTGTCCACCAAAATAGGGCATAATTTTGAAAACCTAGGATAACTATTTTCAGTTTCTTTTCTTCCTCAATACTATGACATATGAAAAGTTGCTCTATTTTCATTTCCCATTCTAAGTAAGCTTTTACATAATCTTTTCCATGAAAATGGGGAACCTCTAGCTTAACTTCGTTCAACCTACCATCTCTTCTATGTCTTGTATATTCATCTCTAACTCTATTTCTATCTCTTTCTCTATGTCTATCTCTATCATCTTCCCTTCTTCTTCTCTCATACCTTTCTCTTCTAGGGCTTATTTCATTATAACTTCTTTCACTAACCCTATCTTTTTCTCTAACTCTTTCTTCTCTATCTCTTTCATTTTGGAGATTTGTTAATTCTTTCATCATAACTTCCATTTGAACTATCAAATTAGCCACATAAGGTAGAGGGGGAGTCCCATCCTCATTCCTATTGCTCATATCACTTCTATAACTCCTATTACTTCTATCACTTTTCATTTTTGTTTGCTTTATTTTACGAAGTTACAACACTAAAAGCGGACTCTAATGGTTATCGTAAACCCCAACTCAAAAATTTTTAAACAAATAAAGATAGGAAAACAATTTAAGTGCTATCAATGCTAGTCAGATCTAAACTCAAAGAAAACTAAGAAAATTAGAATGAGGGAGAAAAGGGATGAAGTCTTTGTTCACCTCCCAAAAAATCCTAAGATGTAATGTAAGAAAGGAGGGAGGCAAGGATTGGATTCTTTGTCCAATTTTTGAAATTGATGCAAATGATCCTAAAAATGTGAAAAGCTTTTAAACCACACTCAAAGGCCTAATCTAGCATATACTAGTCGATGTGCTAGAGTTAAACTACACCTAAGTGCGATTACCTTAAAACTAATTAACCAAAGTCCACAGTCCAAGTCCAAGTCCAAATTACAAGGCTTTGAAAATCCTACTACACCAAGTCTATTTGCTTTAAAGAAAAATTCTCAGCCCACTAAAACAAGTAAAAACTCTAAATACAAGAAGTGTAAACAATCCTAAAATAGCCCCCAATTGTAAGAATTTACAACACTTTGCTCCTGGATTATGTACAATTCTTCAACTTAATAGTGTTCTTTTCCAAGGTTGAGAATGGTACTCACAAGAAACACACAAAATATTAGTAAATTTACAAGATATAATATGAGTGTGAGTGTGTGGGATATGCTCCTCTCCTCATGTGTATACTTCTCAAGACACTCTTAATTTCTATTCTCTTAAGAAGCTCAAGGTTTTAATTTCTAGTTCATTGTCCAATATGCTACCATATGATTCAAGCTAAGATAATTCAATTCAATTAGTATAAGATGACAGCCACTAAACAAAACTTTACGATCCAAATGAAGACAAGCAAGAAAAGGTTTATTCACAATGAATGCTAAATTCAAAAGGAGATAGATGTGACAAACATATAATTCAATCAAGACAAACTAGAATTAAAGCACATTAAAAAGGAAGCACTCAAAAGAAAATCCTAGAACTCTAGAATGCAACTTTTTGCTTGATCAATAATGAATAACAATGTTGTTTTTACACACTATATGCATCAACAGAAATATCTCACCCATAAAATCAATCAATTATTTTTGGATTCACCTCTCCTTTTTTTTTCTCCTTTGTATGCTTTTGCTTTTTCTTTTCTCATTTTTTTTATACTATCTCTTTTCAATATTCTTGTATTTTTCTTCTCTTTCCCTTTTCACAATCACACAATTATAGCACTAATATTTTTTTGTACTAATTTTAGCAAGGCACCATAAACACCTAACAATGAATTACACCAAAATTGAATCAATTTATTGTTGCATATGGATTTGATTTAGACAAAACTAAACAAGGAACAAAACATATAGCCAATAACACTTGCTAGAACAGAATTAAGACTCTAAGAAATCATCAAATCTAACATCCTAAAGCACAAAAACGAATTAAATCAAGCTAGATGAGTTTTAGCCAAGACAAGAAGCAATGGATGGATCTATTGTTCTAGAAAATTCCAGCACATCACAATTCACATTTACACAATGTAATAATACTAAACAACTGTCTAAAATGCTAAAATATGAATCAAACAACCAGAATTGTAAGGAAAATAGACAAGAACACAAGAACAATTATGCAGAATTTTGGCGCCAAGAACTAGCAACTAGAATTTTGAAATTCAACAAACTAAAAACTAAATTTCAAGAAAGTGAACCAATTAAAAGCTATAAAAGACACTAAGAAACAAAATGATAAAAAAAATTCAGTGAAAACACAAGATTTTCGTTGTTATGGAAATTTGAATCAAGAATGAATCAATTTGGAGACAAAAATTGAAAGTTGGCTGATCTTGAATTTTAGCACATGGTTTTGTGCAAAAATTGATGTAGATGAAGGATTTACAATCAGATTCTAAAAATTCCTTGTGGATCAAAGTAGATCTAAGTTTTATTTCAAACTGAATTTTGGCGGGAAAAATGAAATGTCATGGATTCAAAAATTGAAGGCAGATTTGTGTAGAAGAGAATGTAGGGATGAAGAATTCACAATTATATTTCAGAAAAGAAAAGTATAAAAGTGCAGATCTAGGAATGAAGTTTGAAAGATTTTTGGCGAGAAAAATTGCAAAAATGGATTAGCACCAAAGCAATACGAATTAAGAGAAACTAAAGTGTGTAGATGAAGAATTCAAGGTCAAATTGCACAAATCAAGAGTAGATAAATTCGAATTTGCAAGAAACATACCTCTTGTGCCATGCTCTTGGTACCAAATGTTATGATCCAAGATGCTCTCAACCAAGGAAAACCGAAAAGGATGTGGATCTACAAGAAGATGCAACTGGTTGATGAATTTTGATCTTCAATGCTCCAAATAAAATGGAAGAAACTGAGAGAAAATGATGAAGGATAGGTGCTGATTTTAAAGGCAAATTGAAAGAAAAGTAACAAATGGAATAAGGAAGGAATGGAGGAGGTAGAATGGCACCACCTAAAAGGAATTAGGATAACCCTAATTGCTCTCACCACATGGAGAAAACTCCATGATAAGAGATCTCAACCTAGGTATTCTAGAGAGAATGACCTAGAGAAAAATTCACTCACTCTTAGTAAAAAATTACACAAATGATTCATTAACTCCAAAATATAAGTGTGGGAATCTTTATATAGGCTTCCAATTTCGTACAAATGAAGCTAGGGGATGAGGAAATGGGCTGAAAATACAGGCCCATGAAATGGAGGCCCAAAATACAAGCCTAAAAGGAATACAAACACATAACCCTAACCCCAATGCGTTGCCCAAGCCCATGACCCAAATACAAGGCCCAAAATCCTATATTAAGTAAAAACAATGCAACAAAATAGAAAAAATACATGTGTGATTCTTTGGATCCTAAGATCACGTCAACTTCAGCTCAAGAAAGTGAGTCAAGAATTAATTAAATTTATAAATTATAGTTATTGGCAAAATCTCTTTTTATTCTATTTTAGTCCCTTGTGCTTTATGATATGTAAACTTTAAGTATGTTGTATAGCGTGTTAATCACTTTAATTATAAATGTTTTTGCTGACATAAATTAATAAAGTGCAATCATTAGACTTTTTTTATTTAAAGGTGCAATTGCTAAATTATGCGGTCATCTTGATTACAATATATATTAAGGAGAAAATAATTTCTATATTGAATGAGCTCGAAAAAATCTTCGAGTTGCTTCAAGACACACACATATTTGATAAATTAAGGAAATGTTCAAAGTTTATCATCATTATCATAAATAGTGTTAAGGGCTCATTATTTATGGGTTTTTCTTTTCACAAGAGGTTCAACATTTATTTTGTAGAGAGAATAGAAAAGTATGAAAAAAAAAAAAAACAGGTCTATGGAATCACATACAGCTTGTGGACTAGTTTTTTTTTTTATTTATTTTATTATTATTATTATTATATTGGAATTATTGTGATTACAAAATCACATGTTAGGTTCTTTTAAATTAAAATTTAATTTTTGATGATTGTTAATACAAATATGCTTCATATTTTAACAAAGCTTAATTACAATCTTTTATTTGCATTACCTAATTGATGACACATTTTCTTTAACTCTACTTCCATGCAATTCCTAATATGTTGAAGTTATATCGGATCCCAAGTCAAGCTGTGTGAAATCATATAGTATAAGCTTTTAATGAAAGGAATTAAACTACTTGCCATTCCCTTTTATATAATTTTTTTTTTATATTTCTATGATATTAAATATATTTACTTCTGTATCTAATCTTTACTCTAAAAAGTAGTCAGAAGGATTAATAAAAATAATAAAATTACTCTTTTTGTATCTTTCTTTGGCACATGGTTTAAATGTTGAAAGACAAAGACATTATATATACATATATATATATATATATATATATATATATAAATAATATTTATTGTCTAAAAGAAGCTTATAAATGACGTTAATGAAAGATGAAAGATAATTAAAAAGATGAAGTGCTTTATAGAATTTTAACTTTGTATACTTTTCTTACTCATGCTATCATTCCTTAACATAAATGTTTCAAAGACAATGTCTTCACTAATTTTAAAGCAAATATATGAAGAAAAAGGATTTATTTATATATATTGGTACAATTCAAAGTTTCAAACTCAATTTTTTTAAAATTTAAAGTCTTTTATTATAAATCATATTTATAAAACCTATTAATTTAAAATTGATTAATGCTTTAATAATATCTGCAATACGACGAGTTTGATATATTTAACAATAAGAATAATAACAGCAACATGGAACCCAAACAAAGATAACTATACTATATCAATCATAATTATGGCTATATAATTGTATAAGAGTTAAGTCTTATATCACAAAACATATTAATTTTTATATGGATAAAACTTCAATGTAATATATTAGCATTGAAATTTCAATTTTGATTACTGAATATTACTAAGAGTATCTATCTAAATTTTTTTATCTTTATATAAATAGACATATATAGAGAGAAAGATTATGCATTTCTTTATTTAAGTTCAACTTAATAATGTTCCGATCCTTTAACTAAGATGTCCCAAGGGAACTACATTACTGCATTTGGATGCATACGTAGAAAGAGAAATTACAGCATATTAAATAAGAATGTGAAAGTGTAATATAATAAGCGGTACGTTTAGATATATAATTTAATTAAGTGATTATTAATATGTTATTTTTAAATGATAATTTTATTATAAATTTAACATTAATATTTATTAAAATAAATTGAAAAAATCTTATTTTTATATAAAAAAAGTTTATAAAATAAGTTAAAAATATTTATGAATGTCATGAACTATTTCTATTAATCATGTATCGTTCTTCTAAACATAACTTAGAAGTAAAAATAGAATTGAAAAATAAAATTATACTTCCTTCGAAGAAAATAACTATTAATATTTTTTAAATTTAAATTATAAGAAGTAAAGACACATTTTTAATTATTAATTATTAAATTATTTTTATACTCTTATTTATTGTAAAATTTGTGTTAATAAAATAGTTATTTATTAATCATATAATTAGATATATTTATTCACTTAATGCATGAGTAAGTAATTTAACAATTTATTATTATGTGTATTTTTTTAAATATACTATACATTTATATAGATGAATTGGTTATTTATTTGTTGTAAAAAAAAGGGGACAAAATTAAGTATCGTATATGGTTTACAGTGTACTTCTCAAATGTTGAATATGGTTACTCCTTTCTTGTGGACCTCAATTTTTTTTCTTAGGTTTAGTTTAATATTTTTAAGAGCGTAATCGAATTTAAATATAAATAAAATAATAATATTTAGATAAATTAATAATATCAAAATATTTAATAAACATTGACTTAAATATGTTTTGGTATCTATAACTTGGTGAGATTTTAGTTTTAAAAAAAATTAGTTTTAAATTTTTTATAAATTTAATATTTTTATATTTACTAATGATGTAGTTAACTTCAAAATTATCACACGTTAATTTTTTATTGGATCATGTCATTATTACAAATTAAACGCATAAAATTAAAAAAAAAATGCTAAAACCAAATTTTAAGAAACTAAAATCAAAGGCTCATGAAATTTTTTTTTGTAACATGTGAAACGTTAATAAAAAAAAGTGTATTTTATTCAAATTATAACAGTTAATAATTTCAATACATTGAATTATATTAAATTTTATAATTTTTAATAAAAAATTACCTTTTACAACTTCTTATTATGGGTAATGTTCTACAAGTTAAAAAAATTATATAAAAATATATTTAATTTATAGTAATAATTTTTTTATTGAAATAATCAAGTTGTCATGTTAGAAATAAAAGGGCCTTTTGTTTAAAAGAAAATCAGAATTTCTTTTTATTAAGCTTTAAAAATGCCATAACCTAACATATATAACAAACAAGCTTACTTAGACTTAAACGATGTCCTACTCCTACAACACCAACACACCAACATAGGCTCTCAGCAACCCATTTCTATCCCAACTTTGGATCATATAAAGATTAGCTTTATCTATGTACATACATACTCACACTCGCCTCAGGTGATTTTGGATGTAGATTTTAGGTCTTAATCTTGTACCTAGCAAGAACATAATCAACAAGAATGTCAAATTCTTCCCCGCTGATTTGTCCATCGCGATTGGTGTCAACTTTCCTGAGACAATGGCAGGTTCTCCATGCAGGTACCTTTGAACCAAACTCTTTGAAAGCTTTCTTAAGTTCATCCTTGCTCAGATAACCGTCCCCATTAACATCTGCTTTTGTCAATATATCCCTTATTCTCTTTTCGGCCACGCTAATATTTTGTGGTAGGCCCTTCGACTTGAACCCTGAAGACATTCTATTATTAGGGATGAACACAGGCATTTTTATTTGATATTTTCTTTTTTCTTTCTCTAAGGTCACGGAATAGATGGTTTATTGTACGAGGGCACCAAATGAATGGGGCTACGGTTTTGAAAATAAAAGGATCGAAAGAGTTTATATATATATATATGCCAAGTGTCATGGGTCTGCTCATGCAGATTCATTGTTTTTTGAATTTCCATTTTTTTTTCCTTCAATATTTAGCTGATATAACTCTATAATTGGGTTCAAAGTGAGAGTTGAATTAAGTCAAAGTAGTTGTGACAATTTATCATAAATTAACTAACGACAGATGGTATATGATTCTAAAGCTAATAAAAAAGTTTAACTGTCAAATAATTTTAAGATTCTGATGGAAAATAATTCGTTCTTCTAAAGAAACATTAATTATTCTCATCCAGTCCAAATCAGATTCTTGGGTCAAATATGGTATACAATTCTGATGTGATTGGAACCCAATTTCCATAATGCATGCATTGTACATCGTTATCTTTGATTATTCTTAAAATCTTCAAAGGAACTCTACTACTAAAGATTATTGATAAAAAGAGAAAGAATCTTAATCATATGGTATAATATTTTGAAAAGGAAGAACGGTAATTCGAGATATTTAAGAAAATCTTTTAAATACTTATATATATATATATATATATATATATATATATATATGGGCCAGAAAATAATTTCTCAATTAAATGAGCTGGGCAAAACCTTCAATGTGCTTCAAGATGAACATATGTTTGATAAGGGCTCATTATTTATAGCACTTTTTTGTTTTTTCACAAGGGGTTCAACATTTATTTTTGCGGAGGATAATATGCATAAAGGATTGAAAAGTATTTAAAAATGTTTCCTGGAATCACATATTATTACTATCGTCATTGCGTTAATGTTGTGACGGAATCATATCTAATCCTGCTACGTTCTTTAAATACTTACAAAATTAATAGCCAAAAAACAAAATACTTGCAAAATTTAATTTTAGATTATATTTTGTACAAATATGTTTCTAAATATCAACAAAATTTAACTAACACCTATATTTACATAACCTAATTATTAAGGTCCAAAAGTCTTTGTCAGTAACAATGATATGATGTTACTTTTTTAAAACAATAAACTAATACCTTAAGAGAAAAATAAATATGAACATATCTTTAATTTAAAGTTAATATTTAAAATCAATGATGAAAGAAGTTTTTTTAATAAAAAAATAGAATAAAATCCGACAATAAAAATTATAAATTTAATTGATATTTTATTTCAAGTTCATTGGTGACATGCTACATCGGGAAAAAAAATCGTAACAGTAATTTACGTACAGAAAGAAAGAAAAGAAGAAGAAAAATAATAAAATCTTCAAATGGATGGAAGTTCTTTCGTTCTTTTTCAATGATTAAAAGTTTAAAAAGAGAATTTGAATTTCGTATATGAAAAAAAGAATTGTTGAGGGAATTAATCGTGTCATATTCTTAAACAGAATTACCTTTCATAAAAAAATACTTATAATCTAGATAAAAGAAATTATATATATATATATATATATATATATATATATATATATATATATATATCAAGACCAAACATAACATGGAAATATCAAAATTATTCACAATCTCTACGTGTAGGAGCATCGAAATCTTGAGCGCAAAAGATATATTCTTCTTACCCATGATTGAGGTTTAAATTAAAGTGAAGATAGAAGAATAAAAGTGAATGGACGAGAAGATCATAAGAATTTGCTTTGAACAGGACATTTATTTGCATTATGAGGAGAAATAAAATCACATATACATGAGGTGAAAAGGTCGATAAAAGTCATAAATTTTTCGTTTCTTTTTATGTCTATCTATTTTTAGATTTTTATTTATCTATGTACTTCATAATTCAAATTAATTATCACCACTGTAATTAGATAATTATTTTTGTTCAATTCTTAAATTTTTTTATATATTTATTATAAATGAAAGAGAAATAATAAAATATCACATTAAAAAATTTAGCATAAATAAGAATATTGATTAAACTTCATAATCTTCTAAAATGAATTAATAAAAAGAAATGAAAGTAATACTATCAATTAAAAAAAAGCCTTTATGACCTTACTTTATTTTTATTACCTTACTTTAACCATAAAGTAAGTGATTATATTCTTATTCCCGCACATCTTTACCTATAAATTAATTTAGTTGTCAAGAAATAAAATAATGAAAATTGAGTTAAAGTCCGTAAACAATTATGAAACTAAGTGAGTGGAAGTAGTGATAGTTAATGTTGTTCGTAATTATTGTAGAATCAGGGCTTTGATTGCCCAAAATAATAATCCGGTGAGATATGTAGGAATAAAATCTTAAACTATATATTGCTTGTTATGATTGTGATTTTTAAAATATTTTAAAAATTAAAAAGTATTTATATTTTTCTAATTAAATTATTAATTTTAATATTTATCGATATAAGATATTTCACCTGTAAAAGAGCATTTTATACTCTCTCAGTTTATAAGATACCATAAAAATTACTTATCTTAAATAGTGAAACGGAAGTGATTGTAAGAAAGTAGAATAAAAAATTTTTACGCTTTTGTTATAATAATAATATATCATTAAGTTCATTTAAAAAATAATACCTAATTTTTACGCATTCAACTGAAAATAATTTTCTCTTAGATAATTGAGTTTTTGCATATTTGTATAAATCATTTCAATATTTACATTTTATTAAATGTTAAAGACTTAATTTATATTTTAAATTATTTCTATAAATTTTTTAAATACTCTTATCAACTACTACGAGCTAATTCTATACTTTAATTTTTAAAATTACAACCATAATAAGTTAATATATCTTTAAATAAAGATGAGATGATGAACCAAAAAAAATGATGACAAAATATCTTGATGGGTGGAATCTATATTATAGATAAAAGAATTATTTAGTGTTTGTCAAATAAATTGTCTTTATCATTCAACAACAATTAACACACACTTTAATTATATAATTAATATTTTTTATCTTTAAAATTTGTTATCTACCATAAGAGTTATTTTTTTTATGTTAAATATTTCTTAAGTTTTATCTTTTTTTTTTCTTTGCAACACCGTAATGGTGGTTTAAGAAGTCCTATTACGGCCTACAAACATTCCCAGTGTGTTGCATGCATTTGTCCGGTTTTTTGTGAGAAAGATAAATGATACTTATTACATGGGTTTCTTAATGATGCCCTGCCCTGTCTTTAAAGTTGCATTATAGTTTCTTAAAGGTTGCTTAGTTTTTAAAAAATATATAAATATAATAAATTTTAGTTTAATTTCATATCGTTTTTTTTTTTTCAAAGATTTGTAAAAACTACGACAAATAATTAGTCATGTTCGATGAAGACAACTGTGGCTTTGTGTAACTACAAAAAGGGAACAGGGACATGTCTGGACTGCAATTGGGATAAATTTTCACTTTTTCAGGCATTAAGTATGTTAAGTATATAGCTCTGATGTTGTACCTAGTAGATATTAACTCGTCTTTATGCTACACTGCAGGTATATCTTTTGAACCTTGAAGGTGTTATTTCTTTTCAAACAATTCAACTTGACTAATTACAACACAATTTTAAGTGATTGAGTTATAGCATCTATACTTAGTCACTTAAGGTTATAGGCCAAAACAATCCAAAAGGGCTCCTTTACTTATACCAATAACACAATTGGCAAGTGTAGTTAGATAAATATGTGTTTGGAAACACGTTAAAAAGTTATAAACGTGAATTTAAGGTAGAAGTTACACCTAGTAATTGTAAAATAAACATGAATTCATACTCATCCAAACATAAATTCAAACATGCAATAAGTGAAAGCAAGGCTGTCTTTATCTAACTTTGATTTAGGTGGCTCATGAAAGGGCATGCCACTTGGAAATTGGTTGTAACCAATTAGCATTTGACACCAGTGATAACCAGGGGATTAAATCATCCCTTTATGAGCTAAAACATGTATTATTCGATCAGCATCAGATATAGCATATAATATTTAACCAAAATGCTGATTCGCTTCAGAGTTTATAACACCCAGTTGATTGGATCAGAATCAGATCCATTAAATTGGGGAAAATCCTTCTTGATGTTTCTTACTGGAAGAGAAGATTTGTTTTCATTCTCCCCAGGAAAAGTTCACTATCACCTCATACAAGAAAATAAATTAATGCAAGATTCCCAGAGTTCAAAGATAAGCTACCATGGTTTTATGTTGTTTTCGCATGAAATTTGATGTTATTGTTGTAGTCACATTTAAGTCAGATCAATGGTAAGATGTCAGGACATCTCTGCCTCATAGTTGTTGTGTGTTCCTTTTCCTTGTAGTGTCGAGAGAAATGTTTTCTATGCAGATACTCAATGGATGCACGTTTTAGATGTTTGTAAGAAGACATAACCGCTCACATCCAATTCAATTAAAGAGATTGATGAAACCCCATTGTTAAGGGTGTGAAATACTAAAATGTAGGAGTTCAAACTCGTGTATGTGAATTTTCTTTATTTGGGAAATAGCTTTATAAATTTCCTTTAACTCTACTTCTATGCAACTCTTGATATCGATATGTGAAGGTTATGTTGGATCCCAAGTCAAGCTGGATGAAATCAGACAATATGAGATTTTACTTAAAGGAATCAAACTCCTTCGTTGGCATTCTCTCTTATTGATTTTATACATGTAATGTTTTATTTTGTTTTAAAAAAAGAACAGCTCCTTATAATGTAATGCATCATGGTCCTATAAAAGTCATGGTTGACCTACTGCGTGGTCCATTTTATTGCAAAGGGTGATGTCCCATTGGTTGGCTGGGCCCCAACGAGTTAGTCTAATCGACAAAAGGATTACGTGGGGACAAAAATACGATGGTCTACCATTCTCATAGTTGTCCCCGTGCAAAATATGCCTTCAAATAACTTTGGTGAGTTTATGATGTATTGACGTGCAACCTATAAACATATATTATATGAATAATCAACATGAAAAACAAAACAAGCTTGTGATCATATATACACACTTCATAACTCTTTTGATCTTTGATTACGTGTAGGAAATTGACAAGGCAACCGATCAGTTGTTGGTGAACCTGCTCAACTGACCTTAACACAAATTCAATTTTAATATTTTCTCTCTCCAAAATTGGAATATATTGCCGTTTTACTACTCTATCCCTTCTTTTATGTTTCAGAAATGATTAAGGGACAAGAAAGACGTATAATGATATTTTTGTCATTTAGAAATTTGTAGGGAAATTAATGTAGGTGACCACCAAACCTGAAATATAAGTAAAGCAATTCCGCTTCAAAACTCTCTTATCTATCGCTAAAGGAAACTAATCCACAAGAAAGGACAAATGGAGGTACATGAATGGTCCGTGTTGCTTTGAGATTTACTCATAATTCTCTAACAACTCCTTACTCCTCAAACTAATCATCATATTTAACTACTGCTAATTCCTCTAAATTTACGAGTGGGGAATTCTTTTACATATATAGTTCTAGGTCCCCTCCATTTAAGGCACTGTTTGGGCAAACATTGTTATTGCTCGGGGGATGGAAGTTTCGAGTCTTCAAAAGTTGGTGAAGACGGCACCATCTAAAGCATTGGTAATCAGAATCAACTTGGTGTGTCTTGCCATCTTTCTGGTCCTTTATGCAACCCTTCTTCTCCGTCCTTCTTCTTCCGTTTATTTCGACAATGCAGCCTCCCTTGTTAGGTGCTCCTTGCGTGAATGCCATCACAAGGTAAGGTGAGCTTACTCTAATGGGATCCCTTTCTTCTTCCAATTCTTGCTTTCCTAAAATACTCTTATATTAAAAACTATTATTCATTATATTTACTCCGTTAGAATAGCCTTCAGATTACAGAAATTATATTATTAACTAATTAGTGGTTATGATATATATCTATATATATATATATATTATACTAATAAATAAAATTGTTCTATATACAAAAGTGTTGTAATTATAATTTTTGGAGCCAAAAAAATAGGTTGATCGTTTTGATTAAGCTCTCTAAAGTATGTAACTTTTATGTTTGAATCCATTCAAGTTTTTTGGACCCACTAATCCTGAGTTGTTTTCTAAGTTTGAGCTTCAAATTTCAATTATCGAATAACTCATTTGAAAACTCTTGTTAATTCATCTCATCGTTAATATGATACATTCTACTAATAATATATTAAAGTTACAGTTGATTTTCTATTAGATAAAGTTTATATGCTATAAAGAGAAATTGAACAAGTAACATTTTGCTATTGGTTAATTATTATGAGGAATTGTTTTGTTAGCAATATGACAAGGCGCGTATATAAAATTTGTTTGATATTGAAACTTGTAGGGAGAAAAAAGCATAAAAATGAAAGCAAAATTGGAGGAACCTCAAGCGAAATCAAGGGGGTTAAAGAAGATAAACGCGACAAAGATAGAGGTGCCAAGCTTCTTTGGTGAAATGGGGAGAGGAATGAAGATGGGCATAGTGAACATGCATGAAGATGATGTGAGCGAATGGAGCATGCATGGAGAAACAACACACGTTTATTTTGAGAGGGTATCAACCCTTTTCAATTGGACAGATATATTTCCCGAATGGATAGATGAGGAGGAAGAGAGTGATGTTCCATCATGCCCTGAGATACCAATGCCAGAGTTTGGAGCATATGAAAGTGTGGATGTAATTGTGGCTAAGTTGCCATGCAATTACCCTGAAGAAGGGTGGGGAAGGGATGTGTTCAGGTTACAAGTTCATCTAATTGTTGCAAATTTGGCTGTGAAAAAAGGGAAGAAGGATTGGAATTGGAAGATTAAAGTGATTTTTTGGAGCAAGTGTAGACCAATGCTTGAGTTGTTTCGATGTGATGACTTGGTTAAGCAAGAAGGTGAGTGGTGGTATTATGAGTCTGATGTGAAGTGGTTAGAAAAGAAGGTTTCTTTGCCTGTTGGGTCCTGTAATTTAGCTCTGCCTCTATGGGAACAAGGTATGCTCACGCATTCAAATTTTAATCATCTATTCATCTCTGTCTTTGCTTTACTTTTATCAAAATTACACTAAAAAAAAATCTAAGCACTTTTATAATTACTAATTAAGATAATTTTAAAAAACTTAAAGTAGAACAGCGCGCCAGGTAGGGGTTGAACCTACGACTTTCTGCTTAGGAAACAGACGCTCTATCCACTGAGCTACAGGCGCTGGTTTGCTAGTTGAGTAAATAGCATAATATTAAAATCTTAATCATTGTTGTAGTTGAAGCTTTCGGATTAGCTGATACCTCACATCAAGCATAACTAACATTTTTTTTTTAATTATTTTTCAAGACTTGAATTTCAATGCATGTACCATCAAGTAGATTTAAATAACTTATTTTCATATAAAGCAAGGTTACATTTTCTGGTGTGCAGAGAAAGGGTGCAAAACACTTCTGTTGTAGCTATTTCATGGATATTAGTGCATAAAAATTTTTCATTAAATGACACAATCATGGAAAGAATGAGTTACTATGTGTCTGATTTAATACGTTAGCATAAAAAACAATGTATAATCAAACGCTCAGGGAAAATAATTAACTGAAAAATTACTATTTTGTAAAATTAAAACAAAATTAGCACGTGCTTCTTTTGAAGAGCATGAGTCAGTTTCATTGCTAATTTTTTTATATATAACATTTTTTATTAATATTGATGAATTAATTATTTATTTTTATAAAAAAAATTGAAGAGAGTACAATTTTTAAAAAAGAAATGTGTTTTCCTTGTTTTAATCAAAATGAAACACTTATCTCTATTAAATTTTTTTGCAAATATAAATAAGTTAAAAGTACATGAATATCATGCAACATTACTTTTATCAGTCAAACTGCATGCTATTTAAAAAGGTGTTAATAATTAATAGCTTAAGAATAAAGTTATCACTTACATTTGATCTTAAATTTGCGTCTGGTGAGCAATAGTTCCGTGAAATTAATATATATAGTCTAACCTTCAATTATTTTATCTTAAGTTTATTGTGGAAGCTATAATTGATTGTCCAGAAAGTTATTATTTCTTTTTAGTGGGGTAGTGGAGCATTGTCATAATAAAAGCATATTTTATTTGTTCTTAAAAAGTGATAACCACTATAATATTTTATGAGACGTGAACCAACCACCACAATTAGATGGCTTTCTTAGCCTTTTTCTAAAAGGAAATGTTAGTTGCTATATATTGACTAGTCATATTCATAGTTTACTTTTAGTTTCGTTAAAATTTTGCTTTTTTCTCAACATAAGCTTGTTATATTATTGTCTTCAACTTCCCTGCGTACCAAGAGTATATGTGTTTAGAAATCATTTCCCTACGTTACAATCAAAGTTAGTTACAATATAGCTTTCAATTTTGAAAAAATATATATAAAATCATATAATAAAATAAGATTTTATCATCGTATATATCAAAGGGTCAAGCATATATATATATATATATATATATATATATATATATATATATATATATATATATATATTTCCTTATAGGAAAATCGCATGCATACATTATTTTTTTCTGTACATATAAACTATAGCTCTTTTTATTTATACTAGCTAACCCCATGTATTACGTGAGTATTAATTAGTTAGCATATTAATTAGATATTTATATTATACGGTTTATTAATAAGTGTAAAAGTCAATGTCTAACGAATTCGAAGTGTAATTTTTATTTTTTTAATATTAATTAGATATTTTTACCCCTTTTTAAATGATTTCCTCATTAGTTAATTTTGAATATTTACATTTCTTATTGATTATATTCATGTATTCTAATAAGCATTGCTGTTTGAAAATTAGTTAACTTTTTCATCAACTACTAGCCTGTTTGTTTATTTAGAACCAAATTTCACATATCCCAATCACGTTCAAATTCAATTTACGTGACAATGAATAGTTCTTGCATTCTGAAATTTTGGTTTCGGTCCATCTAACGCATACTAATCAGGCAATACATACAAAAAATTAGCTCAAATCAGTTTAGTTAATTAAATTACCAAATATAAATTATGAATGATTAAATTTAATTTTCCGCAATGCAATTTGCTCCTCTTTTACCTTTTTATTATTATTATTGTTATTATTATTCTTATAGACTGTAGCAGATTATCATGACAAACTCAACAAAATAAAACTTAAAAAATGAATTGCATTTTTTAACATCATATCCCGTCACTCATTTTAAAAAAATTATTTTAAATTAATAACTTATAAAAATATAAAATAATTTTTAATAATCTTCTGTATGTTTTACCCTTTTTTCTTTGTAAAAACATAGCGGGTTTTTCTTGGATATTTCAGGGATCGACGAGGTGTACGACACGTCGAAGATCGAACGCATAGTGACAAGCGAAGCGAGGGCGAAACGCGAAGCGTACGCGACAGTGCTTCACTCTTCGGAAAGCTACGTTTGCGGCGCAATAACGCTAGCACAAACCCTCCTCCAAACGGGAACCAAACGCGACCTAATCCTCCTCCTCGACAACTCCATCTCAGCCCCCAAACGCCAGGCCCTCGAACTCTCCGGCTGGAAGATCCGAACCATAACCCGAATCCGAAACCCGAAAGCCGAAAACGGAACTTACAACGAATACAACTACAGCAAGTTCCGCCTCTGGCAACTCACCGACTACGATAAAATCATTTTCATCGACGCCGACATCATTGTCCTCCGAAACCTCGACATTCTCTTCCACTTCCCTCAAATGTCGGCGACCGGTAACGACCAATCCATCTTCAACTCCGGCATAATGGTCATCGAGCCCTCCAATTGCACCTTCAACGTCCTCATGGAGCGTCGCCACGACGTCGTTTCCTACAACGGTGGCGACCAAGGGTTCCTAAACGAGATCTTCGTGTGGTGGCACAGGTTTCCGAGGCGCGTGAACTATTTGAAGAATTTCTGGGCCAACACGACGCTTGAGGCGAGTGTGAAGAACGCGCTGTTTGGCGCGGAGCCTCCTAAGTTGTACGCTATTCATTACTTGGGTTTGAAACCGTGGCATTGTTATAGGGACTATGATTGTAATTGGGACGTGCAGGATCAAAGGGTTTACGCGAGTGACGTGGCGCATCAACGGTGGTGGAAGGTGCATGATGGAATGGATGAGAGGTTGCAACGATTGTGTAGATTGACCAGAACGCGTAGAACTGAGTTGAACTGGGAAAGAAGAAAGGCCGGGAAATTGGGATTGCCTGATATGCATTGGAAAATCAATGTTACTGATCCTAGAAGATCTGGTTCTCTTTTGATGGATTAATTAATTAGGTTTTAGTTTATACCACTCCTTTTTCTTTGTTTTGCAAATTTTTGTTTGTTTTATTTTTTTAATGTACCTACTTGGTACGTACAGAGAAACTTTTTTTTTTCATGCAGTTTATTTATTGAGAAATTTGTGTGAATAGGATAGAGCAAAAGTCGCTTAGCCAATCTTGGGGGAAAAATAATTACACTTTTAGTCACTTTTATTATGGATTTTTTTTAGTATTTTTTCATTCAAACTTAATGTATCAGTTGTCATAATTGTTGCAACTATATCATTTCATCTATCAATTTAATCATGGGAGAACTTGTTAAATATGGGATTATCAGCTTATGAGTATAAAGTTACTTCGACTTAAATTTTTCTTGTTTGCTCCATGGTCACTGTCTTTCCCAATTTTACCAAAGCAATAACTCAAAAAATGATTGGGTATAATGGAAGGCAAAGAATCTGAGACAATAATGATGGGATTGTCTACTGGAAGGATAGTTGAGCAAATCACACCTACTAAAATGGAAAAAGCAGAGCCTCATGAATGATTTATTTCGCAAATAATATTAATATTAATTCTTAAAGTTAATTTTAGACACTAAAATTAATAATCGTTTATTAAAAATATTTATCAGATAAAAATAAAATACATATTTTTATAAATGAAAATTTATATTATTTTTAAAATTAGTCTTAAAAACTAATATTAATAAAATCAATAAAATTTTGGAGTATTCTTATAATGGAAACTCTATAACATTATTTTATTTTAAATGTAAGGTAAATTGTACTTTACTGTGAAAGTCAGTAAACTAAAAAATAGTCTCCCTTAGCCTTTTTGATTATACAAAAAAATTAAGAAAAATAGAATTAAAAAATAAGAGAAAAGAAAAGCAAACTGAATATTCAAGAAAAAAAATTAAGTTTGTTTTTTGTTTTGTTGTCTAAATAAATAATAAAATAATTATTATAGTAAATAATTATTTTAATCTCAAAGAAAAGAGCTTGAATTTCTTAAACATATGGTCTTGGATTTCATCTCAAAGATTTAATTGTATAAAAAAAAAATACTATTACAAAGGAAGCTTCACTTTAGTACATTTGTTTCTTTTAGAAAATTAGCCATCAACTTATCAAGTAAGAAGATACTCAAAAGGCATAAAAATAAAAATGATAGTCGCACAAAAAAATTTTGTGACTTAATAAAAAAAAAGGATAATAATAATTTAATAAAGTAAAATTTAACCTAGATGTGATAGATAAGTCTATCACTAAAAAAATTTTATACACACAAAGACTCAAACCTAAGACTTTACTTAAGTAATATCAAGCCACTTATCACTTAAACTAACTTCTATTAATAAAACATAATACCATTTTAACCTACTTACATAGCGTTAACTTATAATTATTTATTATTTTAAAAATAGTATTTGTTAATTTAATAAAAAAAAGGAGTGAAAGTAATATAATTAAATTAAAAAATTATAACTCAGATCTTATTAAAGATGAAATATGTATACATAAGCTACATATTTAGTGAGAGGATTTTTATGTGAGTTTTACTACTAGAATTATAGTTATTACATACAAATTTTTTATACAGATTTTTTTCAAAAAATTCTTGTAATTTTTATGTAAATTTAGAGAAATTCTAACTATTTATGATGAAAGAAGTTTATCAAAAATTTGAAAGAATTTATTAAGTTTCCTATAAAATCTTCTAGAAAACAAAAAGATAGGAAAAGCTCATAATTTTTTGCAATTTTTTCCCAAAATTTTTATAGGAAAAAGATGAAAATAAAAAATTCACAAAAATCCTTAAAGCTTCCTACATTATTTCTTAGGGATAAAATAGCAGAAAAAAATTATTGTTTCCTACATATTTTTGTGCTAAAGTTTTTGTAGAAAAATGTTGTAGGTAAATTTGCAAGAAAATTTAATGATCTTATTATTTTATTGTCAAAATTAGTGTAGGAAATATTTTTAGCAAAATTTATAAAAATTAATATTCATTTATTTACTAAAATTTAATTAATTAATTTCCTCATCAAAATAAATTAATTTTTAAAATATAAAATAATTTGAAGACAACTCATAAAAATTTAAGAAAAATATATTATTTATTTATTTATTAAATTTTATCATTTTTATTATTTCTAATTCAATATTTAATAAAATTTCAACTAAAATATTGTTAATTTTAATTAAATATGTTTTGTACTAAGTTAAATTAAAGATTTTTTTTTTATTTTACTATATTTTAATTTTATTTAAAATATTTAATAATAATTTAATAATTATTAAGTTTGTTTAATTTTTAAATTTTTTAAAAACTGTATAGTTAAATACATTTTTAATAATTATTTAGTTTGTTTAAATATTAAATAATTTATTATTATTATTATTATTCAAATAAAAATATATATAAAAAGAAGAAGAAGAATTAAAATAGAATATTTTAACTGCAATTTAGGCTTTTAAAAAAACATCTCACGTCATGTTTTCTTTACTATATCTCACAAGAACCCTAGCTCCCTACATCTTTATTTTAATTGTCATTGATTTCACCATTAAAGATCATTCAAATCAATTATCCCCATTGAAGCTATTTTCTTATTCATGTAAAGTTTATTCGTGATTTATTTCAGTATCTCTTACTTATTTATATTCAAGTAAAACTTATTTACAAACATATTTTGGTTATTGTTTTGATTTTTTAACTCATTATCATCTAGTTTTGATTAAATTTGACTTAGAAAATGTTTAAGTTTTCAAAGAACAATGTAATATTCACTATATTATTAAAGTTTTTATTTTTAGGTAACCATTTTCCTTTGCTCTTTTAGTTTGAAAACAATATATTTTTAAGCAATTTGTTTCTTTTATGTATGTATATAAGATATTTCTTAGCTCTATTCTTTGATTTTTGGTTTGATATATATATTATAGCATATTAGTTGTGTATATGTTATTTTTATTGGGTTGGTTTTAAACTATCATTTCATACGATTTTTTACTTTATCGAAAAAATGAAGTTGGAAATAAAACTTGTAGTAGGAAAATTGGATGCATGTCAAAATCTAAATTAAGATAAAAAATAGTCCAAAATCTAAATCATTAACATGTCTCAATAAAATAAAATAAAATTATTAATCACTTTCTACAGTAATAGACTAATAGTAAGTTGGCAAAAATATTCAATTAATAAAATATAGAACATTAGTCTTACTTATCCACTATATATAATTAAATTATTTAACAATAACATTCACAAAAAATTCTAGTAGCATTCACTCACATATGCCAAAAAACTTTAATTTAAAATACACCTATTAATAAAATATAGAGCAATAACCATATCCATTATATTAACCAAATTATCCAAAAATTAACATCCACATATTATATTTTGGTACTATCTACGTATGCAACCTATTTTTCTTATTATCACAAAATATAGTTAGTTTTAATATAACCAAAGTATAACAATATTTGATAAGAATTATAAAAAAAATTAAAAAATCAAAGTGAGTAGATTACCAAAAATCTAAATGACTAATGTGCATATTGTGCAGTGCTGGTGCACTACTATTAGGATTTATAATTTGTAACATCAAAATTATGGTACATTATTCAAATTAGGGTTCATAATTGATACTGTTAAATTTAAATAAGAGAAAAATAAATAAAGTAGAAGTTTACCTGTAAATTACATTTAACACTAGACACGTTACAGCAAACACTACCAATTTAATTTGTAAATTCAAAAACAAAAAATGAAAACTAATTAAAATATAAAATGGTAACAAAGGTAAATTATTTATGTAAATAACTAATTATCTACACAAAATGTTCTTAGCTTATAAGGAAGCATGACAACAGTACATAGTTAGCAAACACTACCTGTTAAATTTACAAATTCTAAAACATAAAAAATGAAAACTAATGAAAGAATGAAATGGTAGCAAAGATAATTTATTTATTTAAACAAATAATTACAAGTACAAAATATTCTTAGCCTGAAAGGTAGCATAGCAGCAATATACAGTCAGTTTACCAAAGCCAAAAAAATAATGCACCAATTACATGTCATCAAAGTGTAACATTGCTAAAAACTTGCATTCAAACACAAAACACTGCACGAAAGGCAATAAATATAAAAAATTAATGCCAACAAAATACATCCTAAATGTGTAGGTAGAAGATATTACTAAGGACAGAATTTGATGACTGGGAACCATATTGTGATGGAGAAGAACCCTTATTTCTCATAACATACCAATTATACATTCGATTCAAACCTACTTTGACATTCCTCACATTTCACAACCATAATAAAAGTTTTAGTCAATATCAATCACAATGATAATTCAAATTCAATATAATTTAAAGTAAAGTAATGTAGCAGAATAGTATATGCAACCAGTTAATATCAAGTTTATATTGAACTATGAAGTTGTTCATAGTGTAAACACACATAGCAAGGGTTCATCACATTGCTAGTATTATTGTTATACTATTATTATTATTATTATTATTAAATTTTTAATATTAATTATTTCTTTAATTGTTGTATATAGGTTTGATTGCTTTTAACCATAAGATGATTATTGTGACTATTACTTCAACTATACGAAGTAAATTTAAGGAAACTCAACCATCATGAAAGAAGTTTTCTAAAATTCAACAAGATACGTGGTTTGATATATTTAAGGTAAACAAAATAATTCATTTCTTTTCATATAAAATTAAGTTTGAAACATTGATTGTCACATTAATAATTGGTCCATAATTTATGTCATGACTTTACTTCATTATTTTTTTAAGTTTAATGCATGTTCTTATCAAACTTCCTAAAAGTTATGATGAAAATAAGTTAGAAAGTGCCAAGTGAGAATCTAATATATAACTTTAGGTGTAATTAAATTTCAATTTTTTATGTTTTTTTAAGGATTGAAGTTTTCAAATGTCACTCTTGTTTAATTTAGAGAAGTTTTAGCTTTTATTCTGTTTACTTTGTTTTCCCTTAAAATTTCACTAAATTATTTTTGTTTAAAAGTACAATGTCTAATTTGTTAATAATTTTTACTTATTTTGTTAAAATTATTGTAATCAAAGTTTACATGGTCGCCTCAATATGAAGACATGGTAAAACATAATTTTGAGAAAATAGACTCATAAAAAATTACTCATATAATGCAAGAAATTAAAAAAAAAAAGGTAATAATCCAAGTTGGATTAGGGAGCTTGTGTAGACATAACTAAAGTCACATTGGGAGTCCTCAAGTTTTAAAGAAAATTTTGAGATAAAAAAAATCGTGAGTCTAACTACTATTTCTCTTCACATTATTAGTGAATCAATCCCTCACTATTTACATTGGAAGAGAATGATATAATTATTGTACTACTATATATATTTTATTTATAAAATTAGCGGATACTAAACTTTTTATCAATTATAGAAGGAAGAGAAATGGATGAATCAATCACTGGTTGATATTTATTTTCGTACTCATGAAAAAAATATCGTTGAGTGAATCCTTATGCGAAATCTGCTTATTTAAGTCTTATGTTACTATAACTTTTATTATTTTACTTTGAAGAGGATAATATTTATTTTTAACGTTATTTTACTTAGAAGAATAGTTTGATTATGGATTGGTTTGACTTTCTTCTACAACTTGTAATATATTATTGGGAGTCATTTTGATTAGAAATTTCTTCCTCAATTATTTAGAAATTATAGACCATTGTTTTTGTAGATACCTATTTAGCCCTCTTATATATGTATTTTTTAAATATTATGTATGTGGGTATGTTAAGCATGACAAAGTATATAGATGAGAAAGTAGAACTAGCAACCTATAACACTATTTTTTATTAAAAATATCTCTAATTTTTTTCTTTTTTATTAATGTCACTATAATATTAGTATAAGATAAGGATTATATGCTGCTTAAGCTTTCTTACCAAATATAGTTTAGTGGTTGATAGACTATCGTACTTCTCTTGCTTGCATCAATATGTTTTTATAATCCTTTAATAAATTAGTGACAAGTTGATGCTATTATCATTTACTAAAACTTTCTAATTGCCTTATGAAATGAGGAATTATTCAGGTTTTTAGCTCACTCTTTATACAACATGAAATTTACTTCCTTTTTTTCCTTTTACTTTTGTTATTAGCATATAGTTGAGATTGGAAATAAAGCTTTATAACTTTAAATTATACATACATGTATCAATATCAATTCACTTTTGTTATTTGAATCATTTAAAAAAAAAGTTTTGAATATTTTACGTGAAAATTATCTAAAAATGTTCGTTGCCTTTACCTTATAAACTTATTCATGAAAATTATCATTGTTAAAAGGTGTAATGAATTATCACCTTTGCACAATTTTTTCAACGATTTAAGTTCTTATATTTAATTCATAATTGCAAACCATAAAACTCACATTATGTTAGCATATGCTTTACTTTGTTATTTGTACTAATTGATTATGTATATGTGTATATATTGACCTTGTGTTCATAGATAGATTATGATAATTATTTATGTTTAGTGTGTCTAAAATAATTTAAATTTATTTTATTCAATTATTTCATAAATTGATCAATCCATTTTGCTTACCTTATGATCAAATGCAAGTTTTGAAATTTCAAAATTAAGTGGACCTTAATTTAGTGAAGTAAACTTTGTTGCTACTGTGTTGTGGTCTATTATTTCTTATATCCTTTACTTGTATAATAGATTTTTCAAATATGATGGCTAATTTCAAACTTTGATTTATTTTTATTCCAATTTGATACAGAAAAAGTTTAAACAAAAGAGATTTGAATTATCATCTCAACATTCATCCTTGAGAGAGAATAATAGAGGTGGTAGTGAATAATTAATAGGCATGCAACCTAAATAAACTCAATTGGGAGAAAGAAGAAAATAAAAATCTTTGGTATTGAATCTATAAGTAAGATTTTAGTTGTATCTTTAAGTCAACCAACAAATCTAGAGGATGTTGAAGTAATTAGAAGTCAAGTTAAAGCTTTAAATGAGTCACTACAAATGAAAGAACAATAAAATTTAGAGATAAAAAAAGAGTTGAATAAAACTAGATAAATGAGGAAGGAGTTAAGTGATACTAAAAATTAATTAGTAACTTTAATGCAATATTTATGATTTAATTATAATAGTAAAGATAACAATAATTATTATAATAATATTTAATTATAATGATTATGATAGCATTAAGGGTTATATTTGATATGACACATAATTATAATTTTTTCTATTTCTATAACCTCAACAGCTACTCTTTTCCCATCCTATAAAACATAATCAAAATGACAAATCCTAAAGAACTGTAACATGAAACTACAAAACAGTCAAAAGATGACAGCAAAGAAAATGCCAGGCATAAATGAAGCATGATTGAAAATTCCCAGGTTATCATCGAACGGTGCTCCTTCTACGTATGGACCCAACGGGTGACATTTTGTCTCATATGGGTTGGACTCTTCTGAGCCGTTGGGCCCAACAAGAAAATTACACTGCCCATTTGATGTTACGTGCGTCACACGCAAACCATTGTGACGCCACCAAATATTTTATTAATTGTTATTGATCAACGCTGCATAACCGTAAGCAACCGCATCAATGAATCACATGATTTATCAGAACTTATTTTAATTTCGTATTTTTTTGCTAAATAATGCTTGTTTAAAAATTATTAACTAAAAAGTTACTTTTTAATTCGCTATCTAATTAAGAGATAAGATGGATAGAAAAGTAAAATTGAATGCTTCCGCTGGTATTGGCCGTGACCTATCCATTGATTATGACATTTGAGTTTTCAGTTGACTTTGAGTACATTTTGATATATAATTTAATTAAGTGTTTCTTCGATTAAAAAAATTATATGTTAAATTTAATCATAAAATTTATTAAAATAAATTATGCTAAATACTTTTAAAAATAAATTTTAAAAATTACTAAAATTATGAGTTGTTTTTATAGGCTACTCTGTTCTTATGTCGTGTTTTACTGTTTTGCATCAAAAGATGAAGAAACCAAACCATGCTCCAAACAAACTCTCACGTTGAAATGTAGAGAGAGAGAGAGAGCACAGAGTGGACCTTTTTGTTTGTGTGACAAGGTAGGCTCCACTAACTGTGCACCATTTTGACCGTTTCCCGTTTTTCCCCCTCTGCTAAATTTAGCTGCAACTTTTTCCTCCCTGAATTTATTTTTGCAGAATCTAATTTTAATTTTCATGGTGTTTCCTCCTCAATAATTTTCAGTGATCATTAATATCTGCTAACTTTCAATCACCAGTTTCGTTTCTGCTTAATCAGGGTACGTTCCTCTCTCGTTATCTTTTGTTTCCGCTTCCTTTGTTCTTCTTGCTTTTTCAACGCACCATCTTAATTGCTTAATTTCTTTTGTTCCTTCTGCTTTCAATTCCTCCTTGTACCTTCAATTCCTCTCCATATCCACTCTTTGCATGTCCATGTAATAAATTTTTTCATTATTATAAAGTCCTATATAAAAAAATAATGCAGAGTTTGGATTAGTATTTTTGAATTGTAGCTGGGGCTGGATATAATTATTTACCATATGCTTGCCTAAAAGCCTGCATTTTATAGGAGAGGAAACAAAGCTTAGGAATATATGATATCAATTGCCTTTGACAACTGCCATATTTGGACTTTTCCATAAGGTTTTGTTTTTCTTTTTCTTCCTTGTATATACATATATCAGAAGAATTCTCAACAACCCAGTTAAGAATTGGGGAAATTTCGTCCAGTCGACGGATTTGGTTGGAACCTACAGACATGTCCACATGTTACCTAGTATGGTTAACAATTGAAAGCTGACATATTTGTCTTCAAAAAGTTTAGCCAGTACAGATGGTGTAATGAATATGTGTGAATTGTTTTAGGTAGGAAAGAGTTAACCTGGCTTTCAATATAAAGATTTGAACTTGCTTTTGTATCAGATGCATGGTATTTATTTTCATGTACCTAGATATTCTGTCTTCTCATTTTGTCTTCGTGATCGTAATTTTTATTTGAATGCAAATGTGTATGCAGAGGGAAGAACTATAGTTTTTCATGTATCATAAGTTTCTGCATTTCTTTCATTAATTGATGTTCAAGCCCTTTGTAGACTTAAGTAACTTTAGAAGTTCAGTTCTTGATGGTTGCAACGTATATTAGAATAACTTTATTCAAATTCATGCCGCTGTATAACAAATTACTGTAACTTTAGGATGTTTGGTTTTATGTTTGTCGTTTTTTTTTTTTTGGGGGGGGGGGGGGTTGTAATTAGAATTCTTCATAAAGAACTTTCAATCTGTCCTCTGAAGAATGTCAAAGTGAAAACATAATAAAGAGCATTATTTAGTGTTTCAGGCTTAAACCTTGATCAAATATCAGTTAACTTCCCAATAGATACAACGAGGGGCCGAAAAATGATTATATATGGAAATCAATTATCATTTTGCTGTTTGTTATAGTTTTCAGTTGTTTGAAACTTCTACATAGTTATATTTTATTTCTAATTCTAATTGAATTCACTGTACAGGAAAAAACAGCTTTCGATTTTTCACTGATTCATTTTCTTTATTTCTTGACCTTTTAGGTACCTTTGGCACTTCTAATTGCTGGTTACAAATGGAGGATGTAGAAGACAAGTCACCTTCAGAATCCTCTTCAAGAAGTGCTGAAAGGAAGCCACTGGCAGAAACTGCTGAAGAAAATACTGAACTGATAAACCAACCCAATAATCAGTCTTCCATTGAAGCTCCCATCAACCAACTTGTTAATAATAGTAGAGTGGAGTCAGGCTCTCATTTGCCACTGACTGAGTTTTCTGAATCAGCAGTGTCCTTAAGTGCTTCTGATGGTCAAACTGTAGGACAAGATGAATATCTTACCACAGAAAATTCAGCTTCAATCCCAAACGTTGCAGTTCTTCTAACAGAAGAAAACAACCAGGGAGCCATGTCTGCAGATTCTAAACCTGGAGCTTTAGAAGAAGAAATCTTTAACAGACAGCAAGAAGATAGCTGTGACGTTGATAATTCAATGAAACACTCAACTTCCTCTTCTGAAACAAAAGAGTTGGAAACTGATGATCCCCAAGAACTAATAGTAGACCCACCACTACCCAAGGCTACTGATGTTCCAATAGATAATTTAGATTCAACCCCAAATTTTACAGTTCATGTTACAGAACAAAGCAACCAGGGAGCCGAGTCTGCAGATTCTGAACCTGGAGCTTTAGAAGATATCTCAATCAGGCAGCAGGATGGTGGTTCTACTGTTACTGGTGGCAGTGATGTTGATGATCAGATGAAACTCTTGCCTTCCTCTTCTGAAACAAAACAGTTGCCAAATGACCACAAAGAAGTAAAAACAGATCAGCCTCAAGCCAAGATTACAAATGTTGCTGTGGGAGATGTCGACTCACTAATAAATGCCAAGCAGATTGCTGCAAGAGGCCTTATTGATACAGCAGCTCCTTTTGAATCTGTCAAGGAAGCTGTTTCCAAGTTTGGAGGAATTGTGGACTGGAAGGCTCATAGAATCCAGACCGTGGAGGTATATATGTCTTGCATTTATTTTTCCACAGAGAATTCTTTTGGATGTTCTGAATGCTTCTTTCTTAGGGATAAGCCAAATGTGCATTAGAAGATAGGATATGAAGAAAAATGCTGAGATATGAGCAAAAGCGATGAGAACAACAGCTTTCATTATTGTTTTGATAATTAATTTGAGTTATAGAAGATAAGAAAGAACAACCAACACTGAAAGCTTGCTTTGATGGCTGTTTTCATGTCAATGTATATTATAATAATGTGAAATTTATTATCTGCTGAGTCAAGCCACATCTTCAAAGGGGTAATCATACCTTTACATGAAAGGGCATGTACACATATATTAGAAAAGTTGGAATTATTTCCTGTATATTTTCTTTTCTCTCAATTCTAGTTGTGTGGCATGTGCAGAAACTTACCTTAAAAAAATATTGTTGAATCTCCACAACTTACTATCCTGGCATTTTGTTGCTAGACTACATTTTATGCATAACTTGTCCCATTGTTCTTGATTAATATTTTCCTATAAACTCTTTTGGCAAGGAGCATAGTGTATTATATATCTCATTTTTGTTAAAATATTATAATAAAGTTAATTTTTTGAATGTTATTTACAAGGAAACTATGAAATGTGTGATTCTGGAAGTTAAATAATTTTGCTTCAACTATAAAGCAGTTGCTGCACGGAGATACATTTTATAGAATTGCATCTTATGATAAATTATTTGTACTAATGACTATGGTAGCATTTTCTGCTGGAATTGCAATTAACTTCAGTTTTTTATCTGAATAAACAGAGACGAAAGCTTGTAGAACAAGAACTTGAAAAGGCACAGCAAGAGATCCCAGAGTACAAAAAAAGGTCAGTGGCTGCTGAACAAGCCAAAGTCCAAGTACTACAGGAGCTGGACAGCACTAAGAGGCTTATAGAAGAACTAAAACTTAATCTAGAGAGGGCACAGACAGAAGAGCGTCAGGCAAGACAAGACTCAGAACTTGCAAAGCTCAGAGTGGAAGAGATGGAGCAGGGTATTGCAGATGATTCTAGCGTTGCAGCCAAGGCACAACTTGAGGTTGCCAAAGCCAGGTATACAGCTGCTATTACAGAGTTAGCTTCTGTGAAGGAGGAATTGGAAGCATTGCGTAAGGAGTATGCATCCTTAGTTGTTGAAAAAGATGAAGCTGTTATGAAAGCTGACAAATCTGTTGCTTCATCAAAGCAAGTAGAGAAGACAGTGGAAGACTTGACTATTGAGCTAATTGCTACCAAGGAGTCTTTGGAATCTGCACATGCTGCTCACTTGGAGGCAGAGGAACACAGGATAGGAACAGTCATGGCAAGAGATCAAGATTCTCTCAATTGGGAGAAGGAACTTAAACAGGCAGAAGAAGAACTCCATAGACTCAACCAGAAAATTTTGTCTGCTAAGGATCTCAAATCAAAACTGAACACAGCCTCTTCTTTGCTGCTTGATTTGAAAGCTGAATTAAACGCTTATATGGAATCGAAGTCTGACCATGAAGGTGATAAAGGAGGTATAGAAGAACCAAAGAAAAAGACACACAATCAAATACAAGAAGCAGTTGAATCAGCCAAAACGGAACTTGAGGAAGTAAAGCTCAACATAGAGAAAGCAACTACTGAGGTAAATTACTTAAAGGTGGCTGCAACATCATTAAAATCAGAACTTGAACAAGAGAAATCATCTCTTGCCTCCATCAGGCAAAGAGAGGGAATGGCCTCCGTTACAGTTGCATCTCTTGAAGCTGAACTAGACAACACTAGATCAGAAACAGTTTTGGTTCAGATGAAGGAAAAAGAAGGCAGAGAGAGAATTGTTGAGCTACCAAAGAAACTACAGCAAGCAGCTGAAGAGGCTAATCAGGCCAACTTGCTTGCTCAAGCAGCACGTGAAGAGCTGCGGAGAATAAAGGAGGAGGTGGAGCAAGCCAAGGCTGGGGCCAGTACAATGCAAAGTAGATTACTTGCAACTCAGAAGGAAATAGAGGCTGCTAGGGCGTCTGAAAGGTTGGCAATAGCAGCAATTAATGCATTGCAAGAGAGTGAATTAGCTAGGAACAACAATGAAGTGGATTCATCCTCTGGAGTGACACTTACAGTGGAAGAGTACTATAATCTCAGTAAGCAAGCCCACGATGCAGAAGAGCAAGCCAATATGAGGGTTGCAGCTGCTAATTCTGAAATTGATATGGCTAAGGATTCTGAATTGAAAACCTTGAAGAAGTTGAATGATGTGAATAGAGAGATGGCTTCTAGAAGGGAATCTCTGAAGATTGCAATGGATAAAGCTGAAAAGGCAAGGGAAGGAAAATTAGGTGTAGAACATGAATTAAGAAAATGGAGGGCTGTGCATGAGCAACAACGAAAGGCTGGCGAATTAGGCCAAGGAGTGATAAAGCAGAATAGAAGTCCCGGGGTTAGTTTTGAACGGCATAAGGAAGCAGATAACGTCAACCAAGCTCGTAGTGCATCTATTCCTGTACATTACTTTTCCAGTCCAAAGGCTTATGTCCATACAAACAGCAACAATGTATCATCCCCAGATACAAAAAACGGAAAGAAGAAAAAGAAGTCATTTTTCCCTCGGATTCTTATGTTCTTTGCAAGAAAAAAAACACATACAACTCATGCAGGGTAATCTCTATTGAAAATATTTGCATTGTTATGTTGCAGTTATCTGAGCATCTCATCCTTTTGGAGATTATTCAAAATAATACCATATTTGTACATCTGAGTGATTTCCGTATGTGTGGTTGATTGAATTATACTCCATCTCACTGAGAAGATTGTGAATGGTCTTCTACTCCGCACTTTATGAGGACAAAAAAATAAGTTGATCATCCTTGGTGAGAAAAGAATAAAAAATAGACGATTCTGTATTGTGCATAGGCTTCTGATAATATATTGAACCTCGACTTTTGTATAGATATGTGTCAGATTTGAACAATCAAATTTTGAGTTTGAGATTTGTAGTATTATGAATGGCATAGTGTTTGCATATTGGATAAACGTCATTTAGTTGAGTCAGTATAAATAAGAAGTTTCTAAATGGTTCCCAATATATGGAAAATTCCATACAAAGGCTAAAGTCACGGATCTTTAAAATAAAATTTGCAGAGTAAATGTTGAATCTTGAACCCTTGGTGGGTGTAGTTCCATTTGTTTCTAGCAGTTTCACAGGTATGGATCATTAGATCTTGCTGTAATCAGCAGTCAATTCAAGACTTTTGATTACCAAGAGTGCATTATTCAAAAGAATGTGTTGTAACATTGCTCTTTTAATAAAAAATAATAAATTTTCTTCATTTTTATTTTCACCTTAACGTCGACCAAGCAAGAGAAAGGTATATGAGATAAACAACTTAGTTCCTCTCTATATAGCCAAGAGAGTCCTAAGGTTCAGTTCTACCCTTTCTTTAATATAATATAGCCTTGGTCTCTGCTTTGGTCTTGTGTTTTCTCCTAGTCCGAACAAATGGCAAACGTTGTTGTTGTTATATTATTTTAAAAAAGGTGGATACAATTAGGTACACCGCTTAGTTCAATAAATAGTTTTCAATAAACATACTTGAACGAAGGATACAAATGATTTGGCTACCAGCCCTTTGTTAGTATATCATTCTTATTCATTTGTATATAGCCCACGAAGATTTATCTTATGCTCTTCTACAATTGGTATGTATATTATTCAAAGTCTTTATTTTATTTATTCTAGTAAAAGTAAAAATGCATGCCCAACTTAATATCTAGTATTGGTGCTTCACTTTCTTTCCCACACAGCATAGTCTTGTCCATTGGTAGCTACCTGGACATTGGGTGGAAGAAGGTTCCCAAGATCCGTTTTGGGTCCAATCTTGACAATGATCTTGTTGTCAATCTCAGCCATGTAGAGATCAGCTTCAGCTGCCATAATATTCACTGTGCTTGTGGCCGTAATTCCATTCCTCTTTCTTATTTCTGTCAATTTCTTTATCGGCTCCTTTAGTCCCCATTCGATGTAGTGATCGTAGAACTGCATGAACAAACAAAACACGCAACTATATATAATTTTCTCCACAAAAGTAAGGAACTGATTACTCAAGACTATGGTTATATTAGTTTTTGCAAATTTTAACTTTAGCCACTTTCATGCACAAACTATTTCACTCTAATTTTACTAAAACTAATATTGAATCTACAAGAAAATATTTTATTTGAGATTTTTTTTTACTCCAACTATCCATCCATAAATGCTTATAAGTCACTTATTTTTGGTAAATTATATATTTTATTACTTGTCCAATATTAATTTAGAATTTAGGTTTATTAATTTTATTGAATAACATAATATTCATTTTTATTAAATTCAATCAATAAGTTATATAACTAATTATGGTAGGTCTTTCTTTGACAAAATTTGTATTATTTTTTTCCTTATCTAACCATATTATATTACTCAATAATATGAAAAAAAAATTAAAGTTTTACAAACATTAAAAAAATTAACATGAATATTTTAAAAAATAAAAGGCTAAATGCATGTTTGGTATCACATTTTTTAACTATAAACTCATGTAATTCTAACACGGTTCAAAGAAACCTTTGAGGTTAAAATGCGCATACCAATGTTAATCTAAATATACCCTAAGTGTGTGTTAAAAAATTAATAAAATTATATCAAACTACGTTTTAATGTAAAAGTCCAAAACTTTTTATATAATTGGAAAGTAACTAAGTAGCCTTTACAAAGATGAAAACACTTACAATTGTGGGGTGACCAGGATGAGTGACGATGTAAACATAACCCAACATGACTTTATCATCAGGGAAAGGCCAAGTCCTCTGAGACCAAGTATCATGGTTGTCGACAAAAGTGACAGCATTGGAAGGCTTAACTCCAATCATACCCGGAGGCTTACCGTTAGCATCTTTCATCCTCCACAACTCACCTTGAACAGCAGCACCAAGAACCATCTTAGTAGTGAAATCAAAAGCCATGACACCACCACCAGCATTATCCACCCAATTGACCAAGGTTTCACGGTGCTTATCCTGGTCAGCCAAGGGCCTTCCATCTTGACCCATGAACACATTCTGATACAACTCTCCAACAGCAAAATCGGGTTTTGTTTGTTCCATGTAGATTTTGGTGAACCTAGGAGCATAACCGACAACCATGTCGAATCTCCAACCTGAAAACCCAACATCGGATTTCAACCAATTCATCCAATCAGAGAGCTCCTTTTGGACATTGGGATTGGTGTGATCGATGTCAGGGGCACCCCACCAGTCATCCCCTGTGTCGGGGTTCCCTGTGCCGTTGAATCTTGGATCGGTGCTGCAAATGTAGGACACGTCCCAGTCTAGGCGCGTGTCGGGTGTGCCACCTTCGAAGATGCTGAGTCCTCTGTTGTCTAACCTCTCTGCTGTTCTGTGGTTGATGACAATGTCTGAGATGGATTTCACTCCTCTCTCTCCAAATGCCGCAATCAGCGACTTCAGTTCCTCCTTGTTACCGTACTTTGACGTGTCTAGGTCGTATAGCCTTTTCGGCAAGTAACCTTCAAGTGACACCATACCAATGTTATTTTTGTTTGAAAAAAAAAAAGGGATAGATGATTTGAAATTTTGAATTGTAGTATGAACTCAATGCAATGTTCCCATATAAATCCAACCTTTTGAGGTGGGCTATAGTGGCTAACTCGAGTATTGGATTAGGTGATTAAATCAAAGTATTTTATAATAAGTTGTGTTGACCTTGACCAGGGTATCATTCACAACCGACTCATTGATTACCTTGAGGACCATCATCGTGCGAGTTAGAGGGAGGAGGAAGCCAAACATACTCAACCCCACCATCTGCAATGTCAGGAACCAACGTCTTCAGGAAGTTGTACCATCCTCCTGCTTTTTCACTTGATGCCCAATTGAACCCCTACAACACACGCATACTTTCTTCATGTTAGAACAACTATAACACATGCTTTTGTAGAGAGGCTGAAACATGGTGATACCTGAAATAGTATGGCAGAGGAAGAGAAAGAGGGATAAAGAGAAATGCAGAGGCAGAGGAAACAGAGTGATGCAAGAGACTTCATTTTGTGTTTTTGGGTTAGCGCCTTCTCACTCTGCCTTCTTATGGGCAAAGCAAGATCAGCTTCGCATTACGTGGACAACTATTTCAATGTTTGACTAGTAAACACACGGATCATACATCCCACTACACCCACTCTAATCAGATTCAAAGATTTATCCAAACAGGGGAACTTATATATGTACAAGGGAGTGTATCAGTACTTAATTATTATAATTTTTTTTAATAATTTAATCTTCAATACATTTTATATAATTCTGTAATTAGTTTAATTTTTAAATAGTCAAACCAATTGTTTCATAATTGATTTTTTTTCAAATTGAGTGTTTTAAAAATTGACTAATTAAAAAGAAGTGTGTTAAAAGAAATGAGCTCAAAGAATATATTGCTAGCATAAATAGTTCTTCAAAAAATATTTATTATCTTATTGTGATATTTTTTAATCGGTAACTATATTATTTATCTCATTTATTTTATTAGTTCTAATTAAAATATAAAAATTATTAATCTTAATGTTTAGTGTTTATTTTAAACACCTGTCACTAATAATAATAATAATAATACTATTATTATCATTAATTTATTAAAAATAATTTATTGCACTCTTATAATTTTATATGATAGATATATTATTTCTCAATAAAAATATATTACTTTTAAATAATCGAGGGATAATAAAAACCTTTATATATATATATATATATATATATATATATATATATATATATTATTTAATATTGTAAACATCAGAATAAATTAAAGTCACTAACGTGCGGATTATCATAATATTAATTACCTAGTACGCGTATAACTCTCATAAAATATTACTTATCCGTAATATCTCAACAAAAGTTAATCTATTAAAAAGTTAATAAATTAATTTGATTTCAATAATTTAGTAAATAATTTTGCATCTTAAAAATATTAAATAAAATATATTTTAATTTTATTTTATTATTTTAATTAATTTTAAAAAATTATTTTAAATTTATTTTAAGCCTAAACATTGGTTGGACTAACCCGTCTATACTTAAACAGGAATGCTCTTAGTCTGGTTTAATTTATCTTTAACATAAAATAAATTTCAACTGAAGATAAAATTAAAAAAAATAAGTGATTTAATCTAGTTTAATTGGAATATAATATTAAAATCAAACTGGTATTTTGTAATTGAGTTTGGATCGATGTTTTATTTATTTTAAATGACTTTTACTTTTTAAAATTTTATATTTTTATATAACTTTTAATCAACTAAAAAGTATTCTGAAAAGTAAGTGAGTTTGTCAAAAGATAAAAAAATAGAAAAGATAGATTATAATTAAAAGGGTAAAACTATAAAACAATAGTAAATTTGTAAATAAAAAAAAATTCAAATAACAGAAATAGAAGTTTAGAGTAGACTCAAAATAAAGTACAGTTTCTTTTATTTTTATTTTCATCAATTTTAAGTTTAATCAATTTTCATTTTTTGTAATCAGTTTAGCGATTTAAAATAATTTAGCTTATTTTTGTTTTCCCTGCTGCTGCACATAAATATAAAATGTAAGAGTAACATTATTTCCAAATTATAGAGAAAATTCAAATAAGTACATGTCCAATTGTCCTAATGATTGAATAACTAACCCATATTATGGTAGCTCTAGTGTGAAGTGATGATCAAGTCTTTGAATTTTACCAAACATAGCCAATCACGGCACAAATCGAAGAAATCCAGCTTTCAGAATCAGATACACAGCCCTAATATGACAATTATTAACCCACTAATAGTTTTCTGATGAATTTTATAGTTTAATAATAATTTAAAATATATTATATGATTATTTTAAACTTTATAAATTTTAAAAAATAAATATTAATGTCATTTTTAGTATTCAAATCTGACCCGATAATATTAGAACAAAACTAGGTCAACTAAATTTGTAAAAGAAATATATCAATTTAAATGTTTTGTATAACTAAATCATAAAATTTTAAAAAAATTATATAATTTAAAACAAATAATATCAATGTAAATATGATGTCTTAAAATTTTATTATAAATACAAACCTTCTTAAAAAAAATATGTTTAAAAAGGAAAAACAGCTGAACGGATTGAGATTTAACCTAAACCTATTTTCAAAGTAAATGTACCTAATTATAAAAATTCAAACTAAAAAATCAATGTTAGATTGAAACGGATTGCTGGAACAGGTATACCCTTGATAGGAAAGTTAAGTCGGCACTAAGAACTTTCAAAGTGTGACTAGTTATATATCGAACAATGGCCACTCTAATACTGTTGCTAAGGGGAGGCAATCAATGGAACTCTTCAAATATTTATATATCCTATTAGAGCTTTCTAAGCTACAACAGTAATATCCATTCATTTTTCTTTTTATTTATTTATTTATTATCTGTTTTTTTCCTATCAAATCATATTATCTATTATATTTTTTTCAGTTTCTATCTCTTTTCCAAGTATAAAATGTATGAGTAATTATTTCCAAGTTATAAAGAAAATTCAAAGAAATACATTATGACAGTTCTGGCGTGTAGGGGTGACGATGAAGTCTTTGAATTTATCCGAAAATAGGCAATGAAAGGCCAAACCAAAGAATTACAGATTTCAGAACCATGATGGGTTGGACATTCGAGGGAGTCACTTTTCAAACAAGGATCAAGTTAACAATCAAGGATATCAAGCCGCCAATGACTTGCTTTTTATGTCTACAGATCAAATGCACCATTTGAAACCTGTTGAGTGTTATAGTAGGAATCATAACCACCGAGTCACGTTCTGAATGATAAGAACTTGTAAAATATTCAGTAATAACAAAACTCATGTCACAATAGAGTTTATTCTACAGTGTCTTATTTGTGATATACCTGCATTTGAACTCCCTGTAAAAAGCCTATTTTGCATCACAAAGTATTGTAACTCTCGCATAATTCATACTAAGTTGAGTGTTGGAGAATACCTTTGTAGATACCCCCATCATCATTTATAATTTTGGTTTTCAATTTTTTTAACCAAAATTTATAAATTTAGTTCTTCATCAATTTTTTTACCTAAAATTTATAAATGAAATTATTCAAAATTTCACTTAAAATTAAAATCTTTTTGTAACTAATCTCATATATTATAAATTACTTTAAATTTTACCAATTTTTCATTAAATTATTTACTTCTAAAATTTTTAAATCATTTCATGATCCAATTTCACTGTAAACCCTTTAAAATTTTGAAAAAACAAATAAAAATTTAAAGGTTTTAAACAAGAAAATCGATGAGAAACTAGATTTGCATAAAGTTAAAAGTAAATATTTTTAAATAGCTCAAAAAAAATTTGAAGGATCAAAATCACAACTATCCCAAATTATATATATATATATATATATATATATATATATATAATTAAGTCTTAAAAAAATTTAAAATGAATCGTAAACAAAAACGTAACTATAGCTTTGGGTCAACAGGTCCAAAAAGTAACTTATCAATTAGGTGGTAGATATTTGGGCCGAGGCCCAAGAGAAAAAGAGGAACTGCAAAGACTTCATAAAACAGACTATTTAAGCCCCATAGTAGCAATCGGCGTGTAGAAGGAGAGATCGGCTCTTGACACTAACCTTGAAGCTATGACCAAAAAATATACTGATTTATATAAATAAGTAAAGAAAAATATAAAAAATATTTCAATAAAAATACAAAATAAAATGCATAAAATATAATAAAAGTTTTAATTTTGACGTGAATAACTTAATTTAAATATTTAAAAAATAAGAAAGACAAAAATTAGAAGATTAAAGTTACATGCATGTTAAAATGTATGCACTAAAATTGTAATTAAGCCAAAAATATATCATCATTAAAGCTTCCACGTGATCAAATTTTATCAATTCTTTTGGGTAAATTAAAAGGGGAGAGACTAGGAGTTTAACCAATCCGAACTTCGATAAGACTAGTTATTCTGCTAGAAAGAACATAATCCATATTCTAGAATGGCTTCCTAGGATTATTTGCTCTATGAAACTTGGGTTTAAAGGTTATTATGCTCTTTATATGATAATATTTATTTTTAGGTCTCCTATAAAAGAAGTAATGGCATCGTATTATTCGCTTAGCAGATATAAGGTTAAATCATGAGTAGCAATTGGTTATTTTTAGTATAAAATTAAGCTTATTATAAAGAAAAATACTTTGTACAACAAGGGAATAAAATGATCTTATTATTCTAAGGACAAGTTAGTATAACTATCTATAAGTGATAAACATAGAATATTATTCTTGAATGCAATAAATAGAGTCACTCCCACACGGCATAGTCTTGGCCAGAGGCAGCAACGCGGAAATTAAAGGGAATAAGATTTCCAAGGTCCATCTTTGGCCCTATCTTCACTATAATCTTGTCGTCTATCTTTGCAACATAGAGGTCAGCATCAGCTGCCAGAATATTCACCTTGCTTTTCACATTTATCCCATTCTTCACCCTTATGCTCGTCAATTTCGCTATCTGTTCCTTCAGTCCCCAATCAAAGAAGTGGTCGTAGAACTTCATAACAAGAGAAAATAACATTCATTACCTTAATCCTTAACTTTATAAATTTTTTAATGTACTTTTAACTTAAAATGTATATTTTAATATCTGTATAAACATTGTCATATTTTTGTTGTTGTAAAACTACAATTAAGTAAACGATAACCTTTAATAATTATACTATAAACAGTTGGATAAAAACCGTGATAAAATATTTATATAAAAATTTTAAATGTTAACTTTTTTGGCTATAAATAATTATTTGTAATGTGTAATATATAGGTAAAATATTGAAAGTTAAAAGGTTGGAGAAAAGTACTATTGTTGGGGTCCCAGGATGTGTTAAAATGTAAGCATATCCTTGCATGACTTTGTCAGATGGGAATGGCCATTGTTTCTGAGTGGAACCAGTGTCGTGGTTGTCAATAAATGTTACTGCATTTTCTGGTTTTACACCAATCATTCCAGGTGGTTTCCCATTTGAATCCTTCAATCTCCACAGTTCCCCTTGTACAGCAACTTGAAGAACCCCTTTGGTGGTGAAATCAAAGGCAGTGATAGCACCACCAGCAGATTCAACCCAATTCGCCAACACCCCACGATGATCATCTTGGTTATAGTTTGGCTTTCCATCTTGACCATATGAAAGAGAGTTCCAATTCTCTCCAACGGCAAAATCTGGTGAAGTTTGTTGCATATAAATTTTGGTAATGCTAGGGGCATAACCCTTCACAAAATCAAACCTCCACCCATCAAATCCAATCTCAGTTTTGAGCCAGTTCATCCATTCAGATAACTCTCTTTGCACCTGTGGATTGAGATGGTCAATGTCAGGTGCAGCATCATAGCCCTCACCACTGTCAAGGTTTCCGGTGCCATCAGAATAAGCAGTGTCATCTTTGCAAATGAAAGAGGGACCCCAATCAAGACGCGCATCATCAGTGCCACCTTCAAAGATGCAATATATGCCTCTTCCATCTTTTCTCTCTGCAGTTCTGTGGTTGATGACTATGTCAGCTATGCATTTGATTCCCTTTTCATGGAAAGCTGCAATTAGGGACTTCAGTTCATTCTTTGATCCATACTTTGATGCGTCAAGATCATATAGCCTTCCCGGAAGATACCCTGGATTCAAAGGGACAAAAACATACACTCAGCATGTTTGGATTAAAAGTACTTCGCACACACCAAACCTTGGTTTTGAGAGTGTGAATTGAGTTTGATTTACAAATGACAACATATTTGGCAAAATTATGGGTTGAGTTGTGTTTGAATATGACTTTGGGTTCCAATGATGGTTTGAATAAAAGTGAAAAGATATATAGTTACTTTTTTTAAGCCAAACCAAACTACAATCCAAATTGACATTTGACAACCATATTTTGCGTAGGACAACCTTACATGGTCAGAATTCTGCAAACAATGAAAGATATATTTTAAATTTGTGCTATAAGTCCTCTATGATTAGAGTTTATCAAATAAATAATTAAGTTGCATATCCAAATATACCAGTGAAACAGTTAAAAAGATGAACCTTGAGGAGCAACAGATTGGGAGGGAGGAGGGAGCCAAACATGGGTGATTCCAGCATCTGCTAGATCAGGAATGGAGTTCTTGAGAGAGTTGTACCAACCCCCTTTGCTACTTGATTCCCAGTTGAACCCCTGTCACAACATATACCATATATATATATATATATAATGAATGCACAGTTAGAAATTTACATTTAAGTAAGGTTGTTTGTTTAATGTGTGTTGTGTGCATTTGTGTGGGTCAAAGTTTAAGACAAAAGGGTGTGAAACCTGAAACAGCAAGGCAGAGGAAGCGAAGAGGGGAAAGAGGGAAAGGCAGAGGCAGAAAAGGGTTAACAAATGAAGTGAATCCATAGCTTTGATTGATTGTGTGTTGGATAGTTGTTTGTGTTGTGCCTTATATAGGGCCTGCAATTTGCCAATTTGCATTTCATAAGAAGCATTGTTGCGTGAAGTGAGCTAAAATGAATTATAACTTGAGAGAGTGGAGTTTCGTCATCAGGCACAAGATAAGGAGGGAATCATCACAAATGTAGATGATTAATGTTATCTTTGAAAGTTTAATTTAATAACTTTTTAAAGTAAAAGTATAATGATAAAGTAGTATGAATTTAATATGTTAATTTTATCTTTATTTTCTTTTATAAATATTATAAATTTTTATTTTTAAAAAATATTTATACTTTTATTTTTCTTCTCTAAAAACCAATTCTCAAATATATCCTAAAATATTAAAATAAATTGAGAAAATTCATGAACTGGAGGAATTTACGATAATGTGAATGTAGAATAGAAATTTCAAAGTAAATAGCGACGATATCCGAAGGTGTGGGGGCCAGGGGGCTTCACAGGTTATAATAGACTAATATTTTTGCTCAATGAGAAGAATAGGAAATAATTACATTTTTTAATTCAATAATTTAGATTATAATAAGTTTAAACATATTAATATTAAACAAAACGTTTATATAAAAATAATTATTTAAATTATATAATATATTATTTTAATAATTTATTAAGAGTTAATGTACTTTTAATTGTGATATATTTTACAAATTTAGTAAAGAAACTATAAGAAAATTAAAGTATAATATGTATATTTATTGAAAAGTATTATTAGTTGAACATAAAAATATAATTAACAAAATTTTGATCAAATATTTTTTCATCAAAACTTATAAGAATAAGATTAAAGAGAACATAATATATAAATAAATTCAAATAAAAATATTTATATTATATTAATGCATGTCTTTGTTTTTTCTAATTAAGATCATTATAAAAAATATAATAAATAAATAAATATATTTCATAATTTATAAAGAATTAGTGTAATTTTAAATATAATTCATTTTAAAAATTAAAAATTATGTTTAAAATATAAAAAATTTAAAAAATTTAAAAGAAAATTTACGTATGACATATTGATTTTTATCTTTTAAAATTTTACTATCAATATATAATAAATATATTTAATAGCTTATTAAGACTTAATGCACTTTTAATTACACTTTATTTTATAAATTTAGAAAATAATAATTATAAAATAAAACTTAAATTTTTTCTTATGTTATATTAATGTTCAAATAATTTAATTTTTTATTAATAAAAAATAATTATGAAAATATAAAATTTAAATAAATGGTATATGCTTTTATTTATTTATTATCAGTACGTGTAACAGAATATACATGAATTTTTAATTAGTTAAAAATTAATACAATTTTCATTGTTATATTTTTAAATTTATAAAAATTATTATAAAAGTTTTGAATGGTAGAACAATTCAAACATTATATTAATAAAATAAAATTAAAATAATTAAAATGATAATTTCAAAATATTCAAAATAGAAAATGCCACGTAATAATCATGGGGGAAGAATTTTAATATTATATATAATTAAGATATTACATTCTGAAAAGAATATTCACAAATATCTAAGATACTACTTTAGAAGGATGATATGATTTTTCATAATAAAGGGAAAAAGGAAAAAAAATATGTTATCGTTTGGAGAATTGAGAAATCTTCACCGACAACTAAAATTAGATGTAGTATTAATTGTTGAATAATTTTAAATTATTTTATTCCATTAATCTATACATTTAATTTTTTTTGTCTATTTAAAATTATTTTAGGGCATACAAGTGTTTAATAATATTTTAATAAAAAAATTTAAAATAAATTAAATTGTGATGTATTTTAATACTTTAGAGAAGATAATTATATAATTTTAAGATAGAAGGGAAGGTAGTGTAACATACACATCTATTAAAAGAAAAGAACGTAATTTTTTTATTTTTAAAATATAAAAAATATTAATTATTTTTATTAATATTTATACTTACATGGAATATTTTTTTTTTTTAACTTTAAGAGAGTTTGCTAGAAAAATTATTTTAAGTTTTTCAAGAATTTTAAGTTGAAAATATTCAATTTTCATATTTAGTACATATACTTTAAAAATATTTTTAAAAAATTAGTATTTTCATAAATATCTTTTTAATGAAATTTGCAATAAAACATTTCAACCAGAGGAACGAAGATTTAATATTCTCATGGAAGGAAAAAAATACAATATAAAAATACAACTATAATCAAATATTATTTAAAGTCATTATAATTAAAATTTTATAATAATCACCACTTATATTGGTCGATTTAGGTGACAATGCAAGATAATACATTCTCATACACACGCATATGTATGTAAGGGGATTATTATAAAATGTAAAGAGATAGTTTGAAGAAAAAAATATTTTTAAAAGAAGCATTAATATTTTTAAGCAATAATTAAACTAAACATGATATAAAAATATTTTTAAGATAATATTTAAGACATATCATTTTTTTTTTAATATTCACATAAAATAAATTTTCTAAGAAACATGATTTATAAGAATATAATTCCTAGAAAAAATAATCTCATACTAATGTAGTTCTTACAATCTAATAACCACAGTAACTCTAATATTTTCATCAGGAGTATTTAAGTAAAAATAATTTATTTTACTATAATAGTTAAATAACATATCTTTTATATTTATACACTCACTTAATTTTTAAACATAGAAAATATTGTATTATTTTTAATTTTATTTATAAAAAATAATTATTAATATTTTGTTCCTAAATTTAATTTATAACACACCAATTTGACTATTTAATATTGTGAATATGTTTAAAAAAGAATATAAATCATTATTTATAACTACTTTTATTAATCTTAATGATTTTAGTATTTGTTTCTTATAAATAAGATTAGAAGTAATGATAAATGTATATACATTTTTATTTTATAAAATAAAATAAAAATTATTAAGAAGATGCGCAAAAGAAAATCTCAAAACTCTTAATTGGTAGTATGAAAAGGTATTGAAAGTCAAAGTTACGCATTTTTAGCAGTGTTTGGGCTATAGACGTCCCCATCAAATGCCATCTTAGAGCTTGCAAATAGCAAAGCTGCATTCCCACTACCGTTATATGCTTAAATATCTTTCATACGTGAGAAGCTTATATTATCTGATTCTTCCTTAAGGAAAGAGCACCAAAACTCTAAAAGGAAAAGGACAGTAAGGAAATTTGTTTTATATTTTTAAAATTAAAATTTTAAAAGTAAAAATAAAATGAAATTCATTTCTTAACATAAATTTATTTTTGTTTTCTTTTTAAAAAGTTTTTTAAAATTATTTTAAAATATAATTTTAAAATTAAAAACTAAACAAAAACAAACAACTCATAAGTTTTTATTTATTTTTGAAGGTTACAGCAAGTTTGTATACCTGAGCTAGGCCTTGTTGTGCCTTGATTTTTCAAAGAATTGGATGTTTCCACGAAGGTTAAAAACCTAATGTTTTGAAAAAAAAAAAATATGGATAACTTTTAAAAAAAACACCAAAATTTTCCAACCTAGATGTATGTTTGTCTGAAGATGATCTAAATTTATATTGTGACTTATTTTTTTATCAAAAAGATATAAAGAAATACATTTTCGAGAAAATGAATTGTAACTATTGACCCATCTTATCTTTCTTTAGACTTTTGAGTCAAATGTGAAAAATATACTTCAATATTTATTGAAAAAATAAGAAAAACAAAAATTGAAAACATATATAAACATAGTGCATGACTTTTACATAGTTTAGCCTATTTTTAATGTGAAATGAACATGTTTAGATTATTTTGCTTAGGCTCTGAATGAAATATAGATAGGCAGCCAGCAATAGAATATCGAAAGAGAGACGTTAGTAACATGTTTACTGATATATTTTCTTTAAAACACTCTTAATTATGGGTTAAAATTGAGGGTTTCAATTTTTTTATTTTAAATCAATATTTTTTCTCGTATTTTTATATTTTTCAATGAATTTTAAATAATAATTAAAAGTGTGTGAAAAAGAAATAATATTAAAGAGATGGGGATAATGTAATGAACAAAGTGAGAATAAAATGAAGTGACAGGAATAAGATGAGAAAGACAAGTTTGAGAGAGGCATAGGTAATGGAACTCTTCCGTAGTTGCGACAACACTCCTTTTCACCGTGGCGGCAAGACAAGTGTTTCCTATTGCTCTCTCATTCCCTCTTCCCCAATTCACAATTCCTTTACGCAAATTCCCTTTCTTATTACATTCCAATAACACAACATTCATGCAACTCACAAAACCTTACTTAAAAGGAATCTAACTAAGATTAGTTATTACTTAACTAGTTCAATAATTTTAATACTTTTAATAGGAGTATTTTAGTAAAATTAATTTATTTTTATAGTAATTAATAAAACTAAACATTTTCTTAATATATATATATATATATCAACGAAGTATTACATGATTTTATATTAATACGACATTTGATAGATGTATCTAAACTTTCTAAATTTCAAGGTTTTAAGAGCTTTGTACATTAGCATTCCACTACCGGTATCTAGTCAAGCTGGTCTTCACGCGGAGAAAGACTTGCAAATTTTCCTGGTAAACGGTTGGATGGAAGAACGCTTCATCAGGGGCAACCACTAAATGCAAATCTTCAAAGATTGGTCAAAACATTGAAAAGTATTATGTTTATGACGTGTTTTCCCTAGACAAAAAAAGAAAAACAAAGTATTGTTTTCCCCAGAGGATTAAACTAGGTCAATGTCCTACTAAAACAAAACGTAGGAGTTTGCAAGTTACAAGAAAATGGAAAGAAAGGCCATTCCGAGAGAATGCATGAATGTTATGTTAGTTATAGTGTGAAACTGCATTGTGATGCTGATAGAACCCAACAATCAAGGTCCGAGCCAATGAATTCCACGTTCGAGAAGCACGATGACTTCGACAATTCAGAAAGGCGTTCGGTCTCAGAACATGATATTTAAGTGTCTGTTTGTTATAAAATTGGATGTTTAATTCTAATAAAATTAATTTTAAATTATTAAACGTAATTAACATGAGTGCACAAATTAATCTCAACCAAGGGTAAATATATGCACTGTGAGAGCAATTGATTCTTGTTCTAAACAGACCTTAATCTAATGTTAAATAAATACTTGAATAGTTATCAGTAAAAATGGAAAGAACGAAAGGAGGAAGAACGAAAATTGATCACATAATTAAACATGATGGATGGGAGTATTTTTCGCCTATTCTCACTGTGATTTGAACTTATTCAGATTAGCTTTGTAGGGTTCAAGAGTTCAGAGATAGAGAAAGCGTTCAATGCAGTAAAAGTACGCACTTGGCCGTGGAATTCATCGTGTTAGTGAGTGGAACATAGCTATATGAGGAATAAAGAAAGAACGAAATAGGATAAGATAATTAACGAATGAACTATAATTGACAGGAATAGGACGAGAAAGACACGTTTCAGAGTCACCAGAGGCCACAACGCTCCATTTCACTGGAACGCCAACATGACAAATTTGAAGCATCTCAGCCCGAGGAAAGGATACCAAATGGATTTTGAACCTCTAATAGCCATAGAAAACGATATTTAGCGAGTCGTCAAAAACTAGAATCCTGACTCTAAGATTGGTTCAGTTGATGATGCTCAGCAACTGGGGTTGCATGAGGATTTTCACTTCTTCAACCTATTCTTGATTCCAAATAGCACCCAAGAAAAAACGTCGTCTCATGCAATAAATTTATTTCTGACAACAGATGGGCATTTCGGCATACATAATGAAACAAGGTTACAAGGATTTCAAATTCAACCAATTCTTCTACTTCCCCCATACCGAGGAAAGGCATTTCGGCATACATAATGACCTTGTAGTTTTTGAGTGTCAAGTGCATAGATCAAGCATAGGCTTGGCTCCAGATCAAGTGAAGTTTTGGTGAGCATTAGGCGGACCTACATACAATTGAAAGTGGGCAAATGCACCCCTCATTTGGAGAAAATTATAAGTAGGTAATATAAATATTTTTATTTTGCCTCTTTTACCCTCTAGACCCAAAATTATATTTTTAGTCAATAATAAATAGAATTTCATTATAAGGCTTAAGCGATTTCAGCTTTTCCACTTCTAATTTGATTACAGTCATATTGCGGCAACCTAACTAAGCTTTAAGTCCTTGCTGTCTGATGTCTCCCCTTCTTCAAAAAGAGTTGAACCTCAAATCCTCCATATCAGCATTGACAAGAGTTTCGGAGAGTTAACCACACATTCCAGGGGTACAGAACTCACATTGAGTGGCACGGAATCCAGCAAATCTTTCATGAATTGGGTGGAATCCCTTCCTAGTATTTCCAATCCCTTCACTTGTTATTGAACACCCATGTCTTTTGCAAAGTAGAGTGAGACAAGAGCTTGCTGTGAAATCCTCAACTTTGTCAAGCTCAGGATCATATTTGGAGATTAAAACTACACAAGCACCACAACCCCTAAAACAACCCACAATTGAAAGCATGCAAAGAGAGAGAAATGGTTCCACACAAACACATTCATGGGAACCCAGCTTGACACTCTTGAAGCGATTGTGAGTGTGAAAGAAGTGGAGCAAAGGGGTTGATGGGTCAATGTGGGCAAGGTCAACTCTCCTACCATTAACAGCAAAAACCAAACTTCTTGGTGGTTTGTTGAGCCCCATAACTAGAAGTGGAAAAGTAATTATGGAGTGAAACTTATGCGAATTTTACTAAAATTTAACATTCAATGTGAGGATTTACTTAGGCAAATGTAAATTCGTTTAAATAAAAATAAAACTAGTCGTCCAGTTCGCACAATATCGGAAAAAAATCTAGATTCCTGATTTTAGTGCCACTATAAAGCTCAATACAAGTTAGTTCTATCTTCTAATAATCTGACAAAAAACGATAAATCTCATCGTGGTTCCATCCAAATGGGGAAATGACATTTTATATATAGACGCCATGTGACAATGAGCGATGCTGGTTCTAATTTATCAGCACCTACGTCAGAACAGATTACAACCGTGTAGATGTTCACACTAAAATGTCTGTAAGAAAAAGTAGAACCAATCATACTCGAATAGGAAAGCTTATAAAGCAGTGGCTAGTGATTGATTAAAAAGCGTTACACTGGCATAGATATCCCTTATACAGAGGGCGTAGACACACAGAAAATTTCATAACAAAATATTGAGAAAACAAGATTCCTGGCATCCACAAATATGGACTTTAATGACATGATCAGCGACGCATTGATCCAAGTACTTATGGCTAAAAGAATGGAAAGAGAGCTATAAATAATTCATGATGAACTATTTCTGATATTGAAACATCCAATTACAGTAGAATAAAAAAAACCTTTGCCAGATTTGCAGAACAGTATTTAAATATCCTTCAGAGTTCATAACTACATTAAACTCATTAACCACCTACAACCTTAGGAATTATGAATATGATGACCCATGTATTAACTAAAGATATAGTCTTCAGCTTTTGATGCTATCTATTTTGTTTGATTGCAGCCAAAAGATGCTTCAAGCAACCTGGTGCAAGTAGTCACAGGCATCTCGGCTCACATCTTGGAAGGCTTTGGGAAGACATCTGGAGTAAATTTCTGGGCAGCACTCAAACTTCCCTTAATCTTCATTGCACCCCTGCATCCATTCCCCACCGTAACAGACACAAGAACATCAATGCATAAACAAAGAAGAAAAGCAAAAGAAAAATTAGGATTCTGGGGACAAAAGAATCCATTTAAAGGTTAAACCTCATGAATGCCATCTGTGGATTCATCTTCCCCATGGCAACCTTAACAAAGTCCTCATCCTTAAATGAAAAAGATGCATCGGGCTTTCCTCCTTCGAATGGCCCTAAACACAGACACACCAAAATAATCATAATCATACATGATAGCATTATTGGAGAACGCAATAAAATTGGCCAAATTAAGTAGAATTGTAGAAATACGATTGTAGGAGACATCTAATTTGCAGCAAAACTTTTACAGTTGTTGATTAGTCTCTAGCTGATGAGATGTTTGGACTGAGATTCTAGAGAGTGGGTTTGTCAACTTAGTGAAGTAGTGCTGCATGGAAGGTATTGAATTCATCCAGCACTAGGAGGGGAACTAGTAGTAATGTACTAGATTTCATGTTCCATTTTCACATTAACGTATAAGCTGTATGTATAGCATTCAGTTGAACTTGAGTTTGTTCTGTACGCAACACGGTTCCAAACACCTACTAGATGTCTTACCTGACCTGGGGAAGAATGTGAAAAATCATGTCTCCCTAGACGTGCTTTCTTTTGGGTATTTTTCTTATTTTACTATTGATAATTAGACCAAGGCTTCAATGGGAGGAGCAGGGACTAGACATTCCTCACCTTGGTAGATGTGATCTGTCTGAGAGTGATCTTTGTTTGTCAGCATATCACTGTAACTAGTTACCACGTGTATTGATTTAAAAGAGAAAGAGGCATGTACGTATACGTTTAGGGGATTGGGATCACACATTCCATAATGGTAAAAGGTTAAGCTTTTCAGTAAAAATGGGGGACATGAATCAGGCTCTGGTTTTCTTCAGCACATCTAGGGATACTCACTTCTCACCATCGGCCACTGTATCATCTCCATTCTAAGCCTTTGGGAGTAAGAAATCTTCTTAGACGCCCTCCAACCCATACTGTCCTGAATTACCGTTTGCTCAGAACTCTTGCATGAATTCCACCGAAGGTCATTCCCTCACTCAGGCATGTAAGGAAGCATTTGTTTTAATCTTGATTTAATTTCATTATCTCACATTACATACATGGACCATCCTCAACACAAGACAACAACGTACAATCTAAAAGATTGAAATCATATAATCACAAGATACAGCAGCAACAACCAATCAGCAAAAGATGAGAGCGAAACCCTGAACACTAGCTCCATCTCTTCAACACATAATTTCATCCTCATCCGTGTATAGAACAGAAAATATATATATATATACACATATTGCTTATCAAATTAGGGAGATTACAATGCATTGCATAGAAGCACCGTTTTTTAGTCCATGTAACATGAACACATCATTATTCTTTTAAGGTTACAGAGTCATCTAAAAAGATCCATCATGATTTATGACACGAGTCTTCAACTTGAACATCAATTTACAGCTAAGACCTAAGACAACACCAGGTATACAGATACACTGTAATAAAATTACAAACAAAGCAAATGAAAACACAAGAATAAACTATTTCATAGGAATGGGTGTTAAAAAGCGATCGAAAGATATAGCTAACTAACCTTTGGTGACCTCTCCTTTCTTGAGATCAACGGTGTAGACGACCTCGTCGAATCCAATTTTCTAGAAATTAAATTCATAATTCAATGAGAACTGAGAACGATATAAAATTTTAATGAGAAGAGAAAAGAAGGACCTTAGGGGCAATGTGGAACTGATAAACGAGTCCAATTTTTGTGGTGAGTTTTTTGCCTTCGTCGGTGGAAAGATGCTGCTTCATCTGTTCCATTATGGCGTCAGATTTTAGGTTGGAAGAATCAGCCATGGCTTCGGCGTCACAGGAATGGAACGAAACCTAACTCGGTTTGGGTATGGGTTTGGGTTTGGAGTTAATTTGGGAGTTGGGAGGTTGGAGGAGTGGGACACGCACCATCTGATATGAATTGTGCAGTGACTAGTATTTTATAATCTTTTCTTTCTGGTTTCGTTACGTTATGGTATTCACTGTTGAGTGTTGGAGAGTATATAATATGACACCTAACTCTACTCAACTCCGTTGGCAGAATCTGATAAGATTAAGATTGGATCGGATGAGGCCCATCCCGTTGCACGCATTTCCATGTGGATCAAAGCCCACACCTCAAATACAACATAAATTCATTCTACTGTAATGCAGCTTTTGAATTTTATCATATCAATTTATTCTTTATTTAGGGCCTCAAAATAGAAATCTAAGTCCAACTCAAGCCTGCATTTATTTAGATTGGATCAGCACAAACTCAATGAAAACAAAAACTCAACTTGATCTGTAGAATCTATAAATGCCTTGCTGAATTTTTGCCATGATTTTTACTCACTTTTAACCACTCAGCAACTGCAAAGACCATCAGAGACCACCGCCTCAAAATAATATTGCTTCCGTCGGAGGACCAATAACAAAACACAACTTTTGTAACTTACTACAAATTTTAAGAAACTATTTACACAAATCAATGTGCATTTATTATAAAGTAAAAATTTATCATTTCAAAATCCAATAACATTTACACTTTTAAGGTAAAAAAATTACTAAGCAAATGAAATGAGTATAATATACACCTAGAATTAGTTTATTATAGGTAATTAATTTTACTCCAATTATTAATAATGACTGAATTTTTACCATACACATGTTTGGATAAATATATATTTATGAACTTAAATGGATTTTATTTATGAACTCACTTGTAAATTTTTTAAAATAAATTAAAAAGAGATTATTTTAATAAAAATTATATAAAACAATTAAATAAGTTAAAACAACTTATAAAAAGATCATAAGTCAATTTCATGACATTTTAAAGCAATATATTTGAACTTGTATGAAAAAATTGACCTCCTTATAAGTTTTTTCTAAACCTATTTCCTTAGACTTTGATTAATTTTACAAAAAAAAATTATCTAATAATAACCTGTTTATTAATTAATTAACTGAATAAAACACATTCTTCAAAAATGCACCTAGGGCATAGTTTTTATAGCGGGATTTCAAGTTGTTTGAAGAAAGTATTTTTCTTAAAGTAAAAAGTTAAAACACATTCTTCGACATTTTTCTTAAAGTAAAAAGAAAGTATTATCCATTTTTTGAAAAAAGTAATGACAAAAGAATTCTTTCTTAGGTGCCTATTTGGAGGGACTATTTGACGAGATAAGTGTCTTAGACGTGGTTCCTGTTATATGTTAATGTGTACCAAATGATTGACGAAGATTTAATGTCAAAGTAAAGGGATAACACTTGCATGCACATGCACAACAGCATGATTGGTGTGGGATCTCCGTTGGTAAAAAAATCTTGGCTTAACTCACTCTTTTCCTTATTTTCCGAGCTAAAAAATTCAGCTACCATATACGTGTGCCTAAAACAAAAAGGAAAGTATGGGAATATAATGCGCTGAATTAATTCAATTAGCCTCATATAAAACAAATGGTCGCCAAAAGCACGGTTGTCAATTTCTCAAAATGGCTACTTTGCTGCTTATTTTATAAATAATAATTGGCTAACCCGTTTGGACTAATCAGTCAGAAAATGCATGGTGTGACCATCCAAGGGCTTCTCATAAACCATTGTGCATCACTCTTTAGTCCCATCTATCATAATTCATGGGGTACATGACAACTAGGAGGTCTTGTCTTTATTTTTATTTTTTTAACGCATCATGCGGAAGTAGGTTGTGCCTAAATTTTGTTTTAACAGAACAAAATTATAATAATAATATCTTAAAAAAATTGATTTTTATTGAGTTTAATAGCATTGTACAATTTTTATAATCGAACTCACTGCAGGAGACAACGCTTCATTGTTGTTGTTATTATTGATGAATGTAACGAATGTAGAGGAAGATTGCTATAAGGGTAAAATATAAATCCACTCTCATCTAGTATTTAGTTGGTCACTCGATAATAAGTGGATGTTAAATTCATTCTAATTGGAAATTGTAGCCTTAAATGCAATAAAAAAGAGTAAAAATATAATTTGCATCACCTTATGGTGATTGATAAGGATGAAAATTAAAAGAAAAGGAAACATTACTTCATCATCGGAACACCAAAGCTTGGTTCAAGTAAAAAAGCAAGATAACCGATGGGAATCGAAGTTTAATGACAAGGGCAGGATAAAGACAAACCTCCCTTTCATTATAAATAGTGGTATTCATTACCAAATTAGCAAAGGACTGTGGTCCTGATTGGAAAAATATCAAAAGAATGAAACAAAATATACCAATAAGGGTCCTTGGGCAAGAATAGTCTACCAACACATGTATGTTTAATATTGTTTTAAATCGTAATTATAGAACTTTGTGACCAAAATAGATTTAATACAAAACAAAATTTTAAAATAGTGTAACTCGAAAACATTTTACTAGAATGAGTGTTTTAAACAATAATTAAACAGTAAGAAGTAAGTTAAAATTGTGCAACTTTACCCGCAATGGACATGTGGCATTTTCTGCATGTTGAGTCTATCGATAATGCACCATTAACTCAACAATTGACATGTGTCATATTTTTATGAATTGATTTTTATTGAGGATAATAACATTGTACAATTTTTATAATCAAATTCACAATATGAGACACTTTTGATTGTTATTATTATTAATGAATGCAATGAATGTTAAAATGAAAAAATATATATATAACTTCAGTTACTTTGAAAATAGTAAGATTTTTTTTGAAAGAACGTAAAAAAAAGGGTTGATCCGTATTATCTTAACTTGGTTCTGATTTCTTTATAATTTTAAAAAACCTAGTCAAATTCGTTTTTTACTTGTATCGAATACAACGTGTTGAAACAAATCTTCTTTATAAAAAATATGCTTTATTTAAATAAAAAAAATTATCCAATTTTATGAAATTATATGTTATTGTTCAAATTTGGAAACCTTCTTATCTAATATTTGGTTGGTCACTTAAAAATAAGTGGACATAAAATTCATTCTAATTGGAAATTGTAACCTCATATGCAAGAAAAAAAAAAGTAGAAAATAATTTGCATCACTGTATGGTGATTGATACGAATGAAAATTAAAAGAAAAGGAGGCAATACTTCACCATTAGAACAATGACAAGGCCAGGCTAAGGACACCTCCCCCTCCACGTTATGAATAGTGGTATTCGTTGCAAAATTAGCAAAGGACTGTGGTCCTGATTGAGAAAATATCAAAACAACGGCAAAAGAGAGAAGTGATAACAATAATGATGTTGGGCAAGAACAGATGTATGTTTGACATTGGTTTAAATCGTAATTATACGATTTTTTGAACAAATTGAGTTTAACACAAAACAAAATTTTCAAATAGGATAACTTGAAAACATTATACCACTGGTATTTTAAATAATAACTAATCTAAAAAGCAAGTAGAAAATGTGCAACTTTACTAACAATCAACATACGGCATAACTTTCATGTTGAGTCTAATGAAATTGTGCAACTAACTCAGCAATTGACATGTGTTACATTTATACAAGTTTAGTCCATAAAAAATGAAACTTTAACTCAGTAATTAACACAACAATAATGTATCGCTCCTGTATAATTTGTAAGATTTATAACATAATTAGTATTTATAAAGTAATTATAAGTACTAATAAATCACAATAATCGAAATATTAACTTCATCTCTTTTCATTATCTCAAACACATGAAAATGCTAGATCTTGCCTAAATGTTTTAAATGAATAACTTCTCAACTATCGAAAGCATTGGATAACATACAATTAAATTATATTATAAATTAAATGTATAGAAAGTTTATTATTCATAAACATACCTGGTACCATATGATTGTCTTGATTGGAAGATTCTTAGATATGTGTGGATGCAATGTAATGGAAATTTAGCATGTGTCTAAAGTTGAATTAATTGTGTAAGATTCAAATTTTCTTGTAGTGATAATTTGTATTCACACACAATTGTCAATATAAAGTTGCTTGGTTATTTTATCAAACATACGCAATAACCAACTCATCTTTAAAAATCTACCTTATAGTATTAAATAGTTATAATATCAAACTAAATAACACGAAAAATTATACTAATTTTAAATTTATCTTTATTTTATTACAATACTATTATAATTATACACTATAACATTTATTTAAATATTATTATACTCTACAACATAAAATTTAAATATAATATATAACAACAATTAAATATAACTGATAACATTATATTAAAAAATAATATATTTGCTAGCATCACAATTATGTATTTTTTTCTTTCTAAAATAAATACATAATAACATATTTCAAACTTATATATAAATAATTTATGCTTAATATATACACAATGTTCATATAAATAATTTATGCTATATTGTATATTTTAAAAATTAATTAATAATATTACACATTTTGAATAATATAAAAAATATTTTTTTTCATAATAACAGTATTTTTAAATAAATACTTTAAACAATTATTTTTTATGATAAAAGTACTAATTTTTCAAATAAATACTTTGTCATAATAATAGTACTGTTAATAACATATTAACTACAATTAAAATAATAACATACCTTTAACAAGAAATATGCAACTATCCCTTTTTGGACGTCACAATGCACCTCAACAACGAAGCTCTAATTTCCTAACTTCCAACAAAATGCAAAATCGAAAAGTTATCCACAAATTTAACTAATCATCAATAATATTTTACTGATGGCCAAAATAACAACAACCTAGACGCTTCGATAAATCCATCGATAGAAAACAGAACCATTAAAAGATTCCTCGGTATCCTGCTCTTTTTTTTTTGTTAAAGGTAAAATTCATATAAAAATAAACATGTAAGTAACTTAGTTTGATGAGTGAAATTGATTTGGTCAATATTTGATCAGTATAATTATCTATCAATTTTTTAATTCTTAAAAAATTAATTCGCAAAGGTTACTCAAAAATTATTTCCATAAAAAATAATATTTTATTCACTATATAGTTTAATTCTTTTCTCAAGTAAATTAGTTTTCTAATAAATTAAGAAATTATTTCAATCAGTATTATCTGATAAAGATATTGTAGGATTATCAAGGAGTAACCTATTAAGAGAGTACTCTCAAGTTTATCTTATTTTCTTTTTCCTCTATATTCTCTGTTAATTGGAGTTTAGTAACAATTGTTGTGTCACCTCACACACTTTACACCTTTACCTTTTAAAAAGCGAATAGAACTAATAATTTTTAAATTTATTATACATTTAAAAATATAATTTAATTAAGTATTTATTTAATAAATTTATTTATATAAAAATTATATCATAAATTTAATTATATTTTTAAAAATAAATTAAAATAATTTATTAAAATAAGTTAAAAAATAGTAAAAAATTATAATGTTTTTTAAGTTATTTCAAAGTCCTCTTTAATTTTGTTTAAGTTTTCATATATTTAAACAGCTTAATTAAAATAAAAGTATGTTATATTCATATGAATATAATTAAAATACATTGTTCACATAAAAAAATTACATTTTTATTCAGTTATAAATTACTATATTAATAAAAATTATAAATTTAATAAAACTTAAAATTATACCTGTCATATATTTTAATAGTTGACGGTGGAAATTATGTTTGCATTGATAATGTACCATATATATAATCACATGATAATAAGTTTTTATTGTATAATTAAAATTGAAAAGGAAATAACTACATTTACTCTCCTTCCTTCTTGTAACTCAATATATGATGTTGATTATTTAATTTGATATATATTAATATTTAAGATTTTTATTATATTTTTTTTAAACCATGTGTTATTAACTTTCTATTTTAAACTTAATTTCATCATTAGCTATAAAAATAGTTAATATTATAATACTCTATATTAACTTGTTATATATAACGTTATAAAACATACTAATTTATATATAATATAATATAAAAGGAGAAGGGTGCTATTGAAGGACTAAACAAGAATGTCATGTGGGTACCTAATAAAAAAGTAGTGTCACAGTGAGTTATGTTGATCAGAATATAGTTAAGAGGTACTGCAAGGCGATGGTGGAAAAGTTACACCAATAAGAAGAGTTCAATAGTGTGGCTGACTTCAATTTATGGGAATCCATACTGAATGTCAAGGTCATTATTATGGGTGACGATATGGTTCTATTGAAATTGGAAGGTCCGAAGGATCTAGGGGAGGTTTTAGCTAAGTATAAAGATGATTTGTTTAAGTTGTTTTATACCATTAATTAGTGGTATGGCTGTTAATAGGGTAATGAAGGTTCATTTGTATGGTGTGTCATATCATGCTTGGTTAGAAGCATTCTTTTGGAAGATTGTGTCACCTTTAAGAGATTTTGTATGCATGTACAATGATAGACATCCCAAAAACGTATGAATTTTGCAAGAGTTTACTTACGACTCAAACAAATGCGCTGATTAACAAAGATATGAGAATTCATGTTAATGATCTCGTGTTCTCAATCTAGATGGTCGAGGAACATGAGAGAGAATTCTTTCAAAGATGGTGATGGTATCATGATTCAAATACTTCATCATCAGGAAGTTATAATAATGCTTCATTGGATTTGGACGCTTTTGAAGATGAAAGTTCAGATGATGGTGAAAAAGGTTATAATCTAATGACAGAAAGCCTAGCAAAAAAAATAGTGACCAAAGATGGTGTGGAGAGCATAGAGGAGAGGGAAAATGAGGTGAATTATTGGAAACAAAATTTACATGATTCTATTTTAGACATTGCACAATATTAAGAGAAGTTTAAAAATACGAAATTAAATTCCATGGAAAACGTAGCAGATGCGCGAATGAGAGAGAATTCAAATTGTGAAATGAATATCAAGAATGACTTAAATTTCAATTATAATGAAGATGTTGTGCGATTGTGTGAAGATGCATTTGAAAAAGAGGCTAACCGGGGTGGGCCTTTGCTGCTCAAAACTTAGGAAGGGAATTTGGGACATAGGAGTTGATGAAGGATTATGACAACTGAGTGTTATTGATAAGGAAGCACTGGATGAAAGGATGTGGAACAAAAAGAGTTTATTAGCGAATTTGATAGCTTGATTATTAGGCATTCTCATGGGACAAACGAGACTAATCATGTATTTAATCAAGGACTAGAATCTCCTCAATCCAATGTTATTGTTGGGACAATAGTACAGAAAAGAATTAATACTAGAAATGTTAGGAGTGCACTTTGTAAGGCGAGAAAAAGGGATCAAAACTTGAGCCAAATGCTTGGAATATGTATCTTGAAAGCCGCTTAAAGCAGCGCCTTTAGAAAAAATCGATTGTGAATTGAATTAATGATATTTTTATATGTATTGCTAATTTCTTTTAGAGTTATAACGAGTTAAAATACCTTTTGTATTCAAAATTTTTTCTTAATAAAATGGTATAAAAGTTGTTTATCTTAGTAAATCTCTTCTTTGTAAATTTTGTTTTGGGAGGGCTTTTAAGTCCCTCCCTTTATCAAAAACAGTGTTTGGTATGAAATTAGAAAAAATAAAACAAAATTAAAAAGACATATTACTTTTTTAAAAAAAATAATACAAAAAAATTAAAAAAATAATTATTTTTCTCCTATTTTCTTGGCTAATATAAGAAAATAATAATAATATTGGCCCCTCATGCTTTTTTCTCATCAAATTTTTAGATATTATAAATAATAAGAAAAAGGTTAAAACTTTTTTTTTTAATACTTCTTTCTTAACAGTTTTCGTCATACTAAGTAAAACAGTCAAGTTTACAGATTAGTTGGTTAAAATGATTAATCTAGTTTAATCTTGAAATATTGAAAAAAAATGATAATCAATAGTTTTAAAAAAATATCATTTATATTATTTTTTATGATAACAACCATAATAAGTGTTATTCTAATAGATAAAATTCGCTATATAGATCCTACAAAGTTATTGAGTTTCATAAAAATATTAATATATTATTTCCAGAAACTATAATTCATAATAAATACTTTGAAAATTTCACCGAAATGTAGAAAGTTTATAAAAGAAATTAACTTATTGATTTTGAAAACATTTTGCACAGAGACGTTGCTTTGGTGGAGTGGAATCTTGGTTGGTGCTGAGAAGGCAGTGGCATACAGCTAAGGAACAGGATATGGGAATTCTTGAGGTCTCCGAAGCTCCACTTCATTACTTCATTCTCCACTTCGTTACATTGGATTCGCTTCTACTTCCATCGGGCCTTATGGGCCCACATATGATCCCATGGCACCGCAAATGCAGTTTTTTTTTTAATAATTTTTTTTTTATTAATTTAACAGGTTTAAAACAATCTGATTTCATTTTGAGAACTTTTGATTTTATTATTATACAAATATCAATCTAAAATATATTTCTTTCAGTTTTATTTATAAAAATTAACAATTATTACTTTTGTTTTCTAAAATACAAGAAATATATATATTTTAAATATATTAATTAATAATTTTTTATATACCTTTATTTATTATAAGATTTATATTAACAAGACATTTGCTTGTTATTCGTATAAAGATATATGTTCATTTATATAATGTATAAGTTATCGATTTCATCATTTATTATCATATATATTTTTAAATATACTGTAAATTTAGAACATGTAACTAAGAGTGTTGAGGAATTTATTATGAAATATTTGATTTTAACTCATTAAATACTGGGCTGAGCTTGTAGCTCAAACTAAAAGTTAGGCTTGATTATTTAAAAGAGTCAAGTTTAAATTTTATAAAATATTAATAATTTATGAATAATTTGCATACTTACATTTAGTTATAATTTTATTTGTTAAATTTACATGAAATTTATTTTTTATTATTATAATTGTGAGTATAATTTATTTATCTTTAATTTTCAAGAGTTATATTTTAAAAAAGTGATAATAATTTTATTAAAAAATATTATTTTTATAATATATATATATATATATATTAATCTTAAATGATCTTTATGAAAATAAAATTATAATCTATTATCATTTTGTTTTACTTTTTAACATAAAAATATTCATTAAACACTAAGTTAATACAAAAATTATTCAAAACATATAAAAGAAATTTTAAATAAACAAATGAGTCAAGTTTAAATTTTAAAATTGTTATCAAATTAAGATTAAAATTTAAGTCTATCTTATTATAATAAATAAGTCAAACTTTCACCTGTTTCTTTTTTATGATTCAATCTTGAACTTTAAGAAATTAACTCGTCTCATTTTTACCTCTACATATAACTACTTTTTCTTATTCTTAATGAATTAATTTTTGTTCTTATAATAAGAATGAATGTGAGTTTTTTTATTAATTGTATTTATATTTATTAAGAAAAAAATTGAATTTATTCTTACTTATGATTTATAATTTAAATTAAGTTATAAGGTATGATAAAATTCAATATTTTTAAATATTTTTATATATATTTAATAAATTAAGTTATAATTAAGTTATAGCTTTTATTTAATAAATATTTTCTTTTAATTAAAAATTAATTATTAAAAAAATTGATACAGTAATTAAATTTTTTATTCATACTCTAATTAGTTAAAATAAATTTTCATCTCTTAAAAAATAAATTAAAATTTAAAAAAGTATTAAACTATAAAGTATCAATTTGAATTATTTTGATGTTACCATAAAACTTTAATTTTATATGCACTTAATTAACAAGACTATATTATGAATATATTTTTTTAAATTAATCATGATAAAAATTAATAATAATTATTAATATAATAATTTATAATTAAATTATATAAATATATTTAAACTAAAATTTTAATATAATTCTCATATCAAATCACAAATTTTATGTAAAATTAATTAAAAAAAATTCTTTGTCCAAAATGAACACATGCAAATGTGAATACATCTATTTCAAACATGAAATGTAGACGCATGCTAGTTGTTATTGAATGCTAACTTAATTTATGATCTTAAACTTGAGCTTTAATAAATATAATTATATTAAATATTGATAAAGAAAATTTTAAAAAAATTTCATCGTAGTTAATAATAGATTCAATCTCTATCGCTAATCATGACACATATTTAATTATTAAACTTTGTTGTATCTTTTACTTATTTATATATTATTTTTGTTAAGGATACACTTTTCTTTCGTAGTTTCGCTTTTTGTCTTTTAATATGACATTCTTATGGAATATACCAAATTCTTCTTTGCTATGACGTGGGGAGGAAAAGTACCTACAAAGACACTTTGATGGTAAAATTAATATTCGGTATAAAATTATAAATGTTATTTAATATCAGAAGTCCATCAATTACTTGTTCTTCTTACTTTTTTTTTATAGACAAAATATTGGGCTAATGAGCTTCATAACTCAGCCCTATCTTAGCCTTCTGATTACTTAGATAGTTAACCTTTTTCTTATTGATTATCGATTTTTAATCTTTAATTATCTTATTTTGATATGATTAGAGAGGTGTTCATTCTGAGGTTAGGCCAAAAGGGTGTGAGTACCTTTTGACCTAATGTTAAGCCAAATGGGTATTCAGTTTTCTTTTTCTATAGTGGTGACCGAAGTATCTTATCAAGTACACTTGCCCCTCAAGCTCGATGAGGTATGACGTAAGGGCTTTTGAATTGATCAATGGGCAACTTATTACTCCGTTGTCGATGTATGGTCCTTATTCATATACGTCGAATGGGCATGGGTACCTTTCGGCTTAAGTTAGACCGAGGGGGTACTCGTCCCCTAAGCCCGAGGAGGTATGACATAGGGGCTTAGGATCGATCTTTCAAAAACTTGTTTATTTTGATGTGTGGTTCTTGCCTATTGGTGAGGCCGAAGGGATAGTGAAGTTCCTGTTTGCTTGGGAATGACCGAATACCTTGTGCACACTTGCCTCCCCAAGCCTAAAGAGGTAAGATTTTCGAGTTGGCAGATTAGGGTTTCAGTAAATTAGAATTTTTAGCAAATTAGAGTTTCAAGACCGGATACTTTAAAGTAACCGTTGACCCTGTTGGTAAAAAAATACTTTTATGATAGTGGAGATAGACTCCTTTTTCCCTATTATTGGACTCGAGTACCTCGCCAGTACGACATCTATCTGGAAGAGATGCTTACTCAGGAAGAGTCGTCGGCATTGGACTACTTGAAATCTCTCCCTCGAGAACTTCCTGCTCGAGCACTTATCTTTTTGCTAAAATCTCCTAAGCCCCGCTTGGACTTGAAGGGTAGACTTTGTGACTTTTGTTTCTGTTTTGCTGGCCATGCTATATTGATTTGACTTCTTGTCTTCGGTGCAGGTATTATGGCGTAGAGAGGGTATGGTCTAAGTTATCGGCAAGCATTGATGTGCCAAGCTCTCGAGGAAGTTTAAGTTAAACAGCACTGACAACCTCAAATTGACCAAATACTTTAGCTGGCTGAAACACGCCCTCCTCCACAAGACCTTCCTTTTGCCGAAGGGCCTCTTAAGAAAAGAAAAGACAAAGGCAAGGGGAAAGAGTCCGAAAGGGATCACAGAAAGAAACATGCCCGCTCTGAACCCTCCTATGGTCCAAGTAGCTCGTCAACCTAAGCCATTATCCCTCTGGTAGTTATGACGGATAATTTCTTTGCCAAAGCGGTTAAGGCTACCAAACTTGTATCCTTTGACTTGCTATCGGACACGGAGAGGTCTATTGTAAATAAACAAGATAATAGGTCTCAGTGGCAATGGTACTGCGAGTTATAGACCCAAGCCATGGTGATGGCGCGCAGCTTGGCTTTGAAGCCTTTGCTTCAACTTGAAAAGGTCCAAAGCCAATTCTCCATAACCCAGAAAGCTTTGGAGGAAAGTGAAGAAGTTCGATCAGATCTGACTGACACCAATAAAGCGTTGGAGGTTGAAGTGACTCAGCTAAAAGAGCACCTCAATATTATGGAGGACCAGCTACATACTGTGGAAGGCTGGGCTATTGCTGCCAAGAAGGCCCAAAGGGTGAAGGGTCTTGAACTGGCTGATGCTTTAGCAAGGGAAAGGTGCAATAAAGAAAGGTCGATGCTAATATGAAAGCATTTGTGGCCAAATGTCAAGAAAAAATAATTGTTGAGCATGAGGCAGGCTTTCAACATGCTGTGAGGTAGGCGGTGTAATTTTGTCAAGTGCCTCCTGTTTTCCACTTCGACATGATGAAGGACTTCTTTCAAGGGAAGTTAAAGAAGTCCTTAAGTTATGACACAGTGGCTGACGATGTTGAGGCTGACGCACTTGCTCCTTGCCAAACTCAGCTGGAGGCTATCGAGGGGGATTTGGTCCAGGATGATCATGTGAAGGTTGATGAAGTCGCTAAAGACCAAGGTCGGGAGAATTAGTGGAAAATATTTATGTCGAGGAGCTATGTTTTTATTTGAATTTTGTAATCCTTAGGCCGTTAGTGCCTATTTTTTGTAATGCTTTGGCCATTTTGTGCCTTTGTTAATATAATAGACTAAGTTTTGATTTTCATATTAATTTGTGTATTAATCGTTCAAGTCGTTATTACCAAAATTTTAACCAAGGTTAATTGTGACATATATTGGTAAATATTTAACTCGGATAGTTTCTGTAAAAATTTTAATTTTTATCTTGTACGAAATATCCAAGAGATACTAACTTAAGTAACAAGTTCAATTTTAACTGAGTGAAGTAGTAATTTATTCCTCAGCTGAGCAAGTTAGATGAAATAATCAAGTATGGTATTTTTTACGAGCCGACTAGGTTCTTGTAAATGTAATGATATTATTATTCAAACTTAGTCGAGTATGAAATTCAGGAGGGGATATTTTATTTAACTTTAGCTGAGTGAGTAACTCAGAAGAAAATATTTAATTCAACCTTAGCCAAGTGAGGTATTCGGGAAGGATTATGGAATTCAACCTTAGCTAAGGGAGGAAAAGAGTGCACTGAATACATCGTACAAAATTTTAACTAAAATAATGCTTGAGGTGTGAAGCGTTCCAGGTCCTCGGTATTACTTTATCCTCTAGTGTCTCAAGTTTATAAGAACCATTGTCCAAGCTAGCTATTATTCGAAATGGTCCTTCTCAGTTAGTGGCTAATTTTCCTTCTCGCCGGTCACGACGTGCTTCTCCAAAGCCCTTCATACTAAGTCTCTGACCTGAAATCGTCTCGGGTTTAGCTTTGAGTTATACTTTCGTGACATTACTCTTTTGCTTGTTTCAGCTATAATAATGACTTAGTCTCTGAGTTCGTCTAGTAGATCCAGGTTAGTACTTATCAAAACAGTATTTGCATCTTCTTTGAAGTGTATTCTTTGGAAAGAAGGTTCACCAATCTCAACCGAGATCATAGCCTCGGTGCCATAAGTCATTCTAAATGGAGTTTCTCTAGTGGAAGTTGGTGGGGTGCACATGTATGCCCAAAGGATCTGAGGTAGTATTTCGGAGGCCAAGCGTCGTTTAAGTTCATAAAGAATGACTTTATTAGCTACCTCGGCCTATACGTTGCTTTAAGGATGTTCTACCGAAGTGACTTGGTATTTTATACAAAGTCCTTCTAGGAACTCATTGAAACGCCGATCAGTGAACTGAAGGTCATTGTTAGTAACGAGAGCGTACGACACAACGAAGCAGGTGATGATATTTTTTCACGTGAATTTTTGGACATTGTTAGTCGTGATGGTCACAAGAGGTTTGACTTCAATTCACTTGGTAAAATAATCGATCGCAATGATAAGAAACTTGCATTGACCTTTGGGTATAGGGAATGGTCCTAGCAAGTCCATCCCCCATACCGCAAAAGGCTAGGGGAAAAGACAGGGTGTAGGATCTCGGCTGATTAATGTATGAGTGGATCGTGTTGCTAACATGGGGTGCATTTCTTGATAAATAGTTCACAATCCTTGGCTAGAGTCGACCAATAATATCCTGCTCTTAGTATCTTTGATGCTATTGTTCGTCCTCCAGAGTAAGTTCCATAGATGCCCTCGTGAATTTTCCTCATTACATAATTAGTTTTTTCTTCACCGAGACACTTTAATAGCAGAGTTGAGATCCCTCTTTTATATGATTCTCCACCGACGAGGGTATATTTTGCTGCCCGTATCCTTAGACTTTTGGCTTGGTCCTGATCATTAGGGAGTTTATGTTGACAAGGTATTGGACGATATCTGTCATCCAATTCTGAGATGCATCTTTGATTTTCATGCATTTATGGCCCAAAATACTTGGTTTGTTGATTTCTTACTGGATCATGCTTTAGATTTGTCTCGACTTTCGATGACTAACTAAGTTGGCTAGCCTATCGACTCGTTCATTTAGATCTCGCGGGGTGTAACGGACATGTACCTCATCAAATTCATGGTGTAGCTTTTTAAATTCTTGATAATATTTCAACATGGTCGGATCTTTGACTTGGTAAGTGCCATTGACCCGCTCAGCAACCACCTAGGAGTCGCTTCAACATGCAATTCTTTTGACCCCAATCTCCTTTGCTAACCTGAGTCCAGCAATTAGTGCTTTGTATTCAGCCTGATTGTTGGAAACCTTGAAGCCGAATCGTATTGATTTTTTTAATGTCACCTTGTTTGGTCCTTCTAAGATGACCCTTGCTCCACTGCCGTGAATATTTGATGATCGGTCCACATGTAAGTTCTATATGTCGGTAACTGGCATGATCTGAGGATGAAATTTGTTAAGAAATTCCACGAGGACTTGGGCTTTAAGCGGTCCTTGCGCTTCAAAAAGAATATCGTACTTAGACAACTCAACCACGTATGCCATCATTCAGCTTGCTTACTCTGGCTTACACAACATTTATGCGATTGGGCAATCAGTGTGTACTACAATTCGATGGCTTTGGAAATAGTGTCATAATTGTCGTGCCGTGTAAACTAAACCCAAGATTTCTTTTTTCATTAATTGGTATTAGGTTTCAATGTTATGTAGTGTCCGGCTAATAGAGTATATTGGCATCTGTTTCAGAACTTCCTGTAATAATACCGAATTGATGGCCTTGTCTGATATTGCTAGGTAAATGACCATGTCCCGATCAGGCTTTAGTTTGGTTAGGATTGAAGGGGTAGCTAGCATGGTTTTAAATTGTTCGAAAGTGGCCTCATATTCTTCGGACCATAGGAATTTTTGGGCCTTCTTTAGGAGATCTGCTAAAGGTCGAGACTTCTTTTCCATCTTCGAAAGGAATCGAGATAGCACGGCTATTCGACCAGTTAGTTGTTAGACTTCTTTGACTGTTCGTGGACTGTGCATATCAATAACAGCCTGACACTTGTTCGAATTTTTCTGAATCCCTTTTTCGGAGAGCATAAAGCCTAAAAATTTTCCTCCAAATACCCCAAACGTGCACTTTTCTAGATTGAATCACATTCCATGCCGTTGTGCTTCAGCGAAGACTTCAGTTAAATGGATTACATGGTCAACGGTAGTAGCGGATTTTACCACAATGTCATCTACATAGACTTCCATACATCTTCCTAACTGCTTAGTAAAGATTTTATCCATTAACCTTTGATAGGTTGCACTTGCATTTTTTAGGCCCAAGGGCATAACTTTATAGCAAAAATTTGCCGAGTCAATGATAAAGGCTGTTTTGTCTTCGTTAGGGGGCACATTCGAATCTGGTTGTAGCCGGAGTATGCATCTAGGAAATTGAGTATCTTGTGACCTGTTGCTCCGTCAACTAAAGTGTCTATATTAGACAAGGGATATACATCTTTGAGACATGTTTTATTCAAATCCGTAAAGTCAGTGCACATCCTCCATTTCCCATTTGCCTTTTTAACCATTACCACGTTAACCAGCCAAGTGGAATATCGTATTTCTTGAATAAATCCTGCCCTCATAAGTTTACTGGTCTCTTCTTGGACTTCTTGGGCCCGTTCACCCCCAAATTTTCTCCTTTTTTGTGCAACCGACTTAGCCCCCTTATATGCTAACAAACTATGACACAAGAAACCAGGATCTATTCCATGCATATTTGCCGTCGTCCATGCGAATAACTCAGCATGATTGAGTAACACACTTTGAATTGCTTGTTGTTCATTCTGTAATAATTCGGTTCCTAAGTACATGACCTGTTCGAGCATTCTTCCTAACTGGAAGGATTTCTTTTCTTCATTAGGCTCAACCGAAAATCCCTCGTCTATTTTTGGATTGAGTTCCATGTCCAAGAGGTCTTCTCCTACCTGAGAGGAGACTATATTGACGTCCCTACTCAGATTAGGTAAGGGCTTTAAGCGCAAACTTGCAAAATAATATTCCCTAATGAGCTTTTGATCTGCATGGATGGTAATGATCTTACCTTTGTCTGAGGGGAACTTCATGGCTAGGTGAGGAGGTGGAGACTATGGGCTTTAACTTATTCAAGAAAGGACGTCCTAGTAATATATTATATGAGGTACTTGTGTGAACCACTAAATATGTTATCTTGATGCGCTTTCTCTCTCATTCAAAACTAAAGAGGGTATACAGGTCAATGCATCCACAAATTTCTACTCTCTATCCAGAAAACCCAACGAGTATCCCCATCTGCTTAAATGTATTTCAATACAGAATGTTGGCTGAGCTCCCCTAGTCGATTAGAGTTTTTTGGATAGTACAGGTCCTTGTTCTCTCCTATCTCAAGTAGAACTTCCGAAATGGGCAGATTCTACACATGTTCTTCATGTTGACGTGACATTCTCAATGGTTAACTGGGGCCTTCTTGTTGACTCTTAGTTAGCACCATATATTTTTTTTTTAAGTTGAGACAAATCAAGCCCCACGGTAGGCGCCAAAATGTTCCTGTTAAAGATACACTTGTCTTCTGTAATCTCTCTTCTCATTCTTTGATGTGACATTCTTGTGGAATATGTCAGATTCTTCTCTACTATGATGCGGGGAGGGAGGGTACTTGCAAAGATACTCCGATACTAAAGTCAATATTTGATATAGGATAATAAATACTATTTAATATCAGAAGTCCATCAATTATCTGTTCTTCTTACTTTTTTTTTATAAATAAAATATTGGGTTAATGAGCTTCATGATTCACCCCTATCTTAACTTTCTGATTACTTAGGTAATTAGTTTTTTTCTTATTGATTATCAATTATTAATCTTTAATTATCTTATTTTGACATAATTAGAGAGGTGTTCATTCTGAAGTTAGGCTGAAAGGGTGTAAGTACCTTTCGACCTAGCGTCAAGCCGAATGAGTATTCGGTTTCTTTTTTCTATGGTAATGACCGAAGTGTCTTATCTAGTATATATTTGTTTATTTTAGTGTTTCAAATTATAAATATGACTTTAATTTTATAAAAAAATTAATTCTATAAAATATGATGTTCATTATATTATTTTTTTAATATATAATAATAATAGATAAATTAAAAATTATTAAAATAAATATTTTAAAAAATTTTGAAACTAAAATGAAACTTTTATAAAAATAGTAATTAAAGTAACTGACACTTATAACTTAAAAGACTAATATGAGTATTTCTTTTAAAAAATCATTTATGTATAAAAAATATTAAATATTAAATATTTTTATTAATATAATTGTTGTTTAGTATAAATTAAATTGATAATATAAATATTATACATTTACATAAAGAATATGATATAATTTTATATCATTAATATAAATTTACAAAATTTATATGACACTGCCTGCCAAGTTAAAAGTAGTTCGAATATGATAAACTCCCCATAAACTGATCACTACCTAAATGACTTGTGTTTCTAATGAACCTTAGTCTCCAGTAACTGATTGGAAATCCAATCTCATCAATATAATCAAATTCAATTTCAATATAAAATTAATTTACCTGATTTTAAAAAATAAAATAAAATGAAGATTGACAAACGTAACATGCAATGCAGAAAGCAATTCCGTATACATTCTTTAATCCAGTTAGCACACGACAGAGATAAAGTGTATTGTTTTGCAAACTGATACACATGCAACGTTCAGATTAATGATCCTTAACATTATTTATTCAATAATTTTTAAAAATTTAAAGAAATAATTATTGAGTAATTGATTTTTTATATTTTTAATGTAATAAGAGTTTACTTTTTATTTTATTTTTTATATTAACCATCAATTTGAGAATACTCATAAATTCTTCTCTAAATTAATTTTTTTAATGGATTAAGTTCACATTTTAAATAAATCGTTTTTAAAAATAATATTTAAGGCTTATTTGTTTTTTAAAATAAATTATTTTTTAAATTTAGTCTCAATAAATTTTTTTATTAAGATTTATCTTTTAACTTTTTTAATTTATTAAAAATTGATCTCTACTATTAACTGAATTTTATTAAGTGATAAACTAAATAATAGAAATTTAATTCATTCATGTTTCATAGATTTTTTAATATTTTATTACTTATAAAGTTTGTATCTTATAAAGTTTATCTGTGTTCAAATCTACTTCATATAATGTGTTTAATTTCTTCTATAGCAAAAGAGTCTCACTCTGATGATAGACTCGATCGCTTGAACTCAAACACTATTAATTTTAGACGTTGTAATTGTTGGCCTGCAGCTTATTTATTTATCTCAAATTTAACATCATTTCATAAAATTAAAGTAAGCATAACAATTTCTCTTTGCCATTTCAAAATGGAGTTCTCATTCAACCATGTCTATACTGTCCACACCTACTATCACCATTATTAACCCTCGAACACCTATCCTCGATGACAAACTCTTTCTCTTTCTTCAACCAACCATCGTCATATAAGTGTAATTAATTGTTTTAGAAGAAAGAGCGTTACTGGAATGGAACAGACAAACTTTACACCCAATGATAGCAGGTTGTGTGATATGAGGAAGGAGCATAATAATGTAAAAATGTACTTGACCAATCATGCTTCATGTAACTCAACCCTACCACACACCAACGTGTTGATATTTCAGCTCTTCCCAGAATAGGGTCCCTTGGCCACCTTCTCTGCTATCAACAAACCTTTATTTCCACTACTTCACCCTCAGATTCTCTGCCCATCTCTCAAGCTCTTGCCTCTCCGTATCACACTGCCAATATCATACTAAGGTAACTAGTTATTTCAGAAAATTAACAAATTCGATTAAAGAAAATTATTCTAGTTATGTTATGTTATTTGAGAAGGATTTTTAGTTTAAATAAATTTTTAATAAACATATAGAAATAAAATATAACTTAGTTATGTTATTTGAGAAGGGTTATGTTATGTTATTCATGTATTGTTAGCGTAACAATAAAAAAGACGTTTCAGAATAAATAATTTAAGCAAAAATAGTGAATATGAAACGCGTAAAATTGAATCACAACGTAAAGGTTTTTTTACAAAAAAGTGCTAAATAGGAAACCAATTGCAGAAACAAGAACTAAATTGCGTGCAAGAAAATAAGCGGAATATAAATTAAAATGCGGAAGGGTAAATGTGCAGGAATGTAAACGTACAACTTCTCACAACAGCGAACAGCGGCCACCGCGAGTCTCCTTGTAGCTGGTATCTAGCGTGATGCAGGGTTTCAGGATGCAGAGGTTTTAGGTGCGGTGTCAGGGTGCAAAAAGTTGTCCGCTGTAAAATGGCGCTTTGGAGTATTTATAGGCAGGAAGACCACCACCCTTTTCCTCCTTTTACGGGCACGTCTTAGTAACTATCATCAACTGTTAATGTCCATTATTCACGATTGCTTGTGATCGTGTTATTGGTTGGAGCTTCTTTCGTAACCGCTATCGCCCACGATCTCCTTTGTGTAGTGGTGAATGTTGATGACTACTAGTAACTGCTTTTGGATTTTGCAATGACTTGACCTATCAAGACTTTTTTATTTTTCTATCTTTCGAGTGTTTCTAAGAGAAATTTAGAAGGCTCATTTAGTGTCATGGCCTTAGAATAATTTCTCCTTAACTTCTCTTTTCGACTAATTTTGGGGTTTTTTGAGAGTTTGTCTAGCTTTTGTGGACTTAATATTTTCTTTGCTCATTTCTGTTTTTCGAGCAATTCTAGAGGGACTCTGGAACTCAACTAGGCTGGCAGACTTAGAATATTTTCTTACCACTTCCTTTTTTTTTCGAGCAGTTTTTGAGTGTCAGGGACTTGGAAACTCCTTAAAACTCTTTGAAAAGGCCATCAATTTTGTGGATTTAGAATATTTTTTGACAACTTCCTGTTTTTTGAGCAGTTTTGGATGTTAGGGACTTGAAAACTCCTCAAAACTCCTCGAAAAGGCCATCAGTTTTGTGGATTTAAAATATTTTCTTGTCAGTCCTATTTTTCGATTAGTTTTGGGTGTTAATGACTTGAAAACTCTTCGAAAAAACCTTCAGTTTTGTGGACTTAGAATATTTTCTTGTTAGTCCTATTTTTCGAATAGTTTTGGGTGTCAGTGACTTGAAAACTCCTCGAAAAAGCCTTTAATCCTATTTTTCAAGCAATTTTAGAGGAAATTCAACGAGGTGACAAAAACCTCTAAAATAGCTCGAAATGTGTCCTTTTGATATGAAACAAAGGTCTTAGATAATTTTCTAATACTTCTCAAATTTAGACATATTTTTAAACTTCTTCTAGACTTTTAATATTTTATCGAAATATAACTTTCTTCTAACATGATTTTTAACTTAGAATTTTTTTTTTACTCCCAAACACATTTTCAACACGTGAGAACAATCATCATGCATGGCTAATGCAGTAGGTACGTATGTTTGTAGGTGTCAGCTTTAGATTCAAGTTATTTCTCATCAGTTTGAACGTGTTAAAGGGTGAGTGCTTACACAAGGCTCAACGTGACAGGGTAATCAATGGTGATACTGCAATATCAATTTCAAGGGGCACCTGTCTCATCCTCGCATCTTCTGATTAACGCGTGGGTCAGACACGTTTGATTAATTTGGCTACGCTGCCCACTACTTCTTATGGTATGTTTCATCAATTTTGTTATGTTCAAAAGAAGAAAAAGTTTTGCACGGTATGCTTCAACTGATTCAGAAATTTCGTACCTGCGACCTATCACCCACGTTGTCGCGTGCTTTTAGATAATAAAAAGTTTTAGAATTTTAGAAGAATTTGACATCAATAACAGATATTTAAGAAGTGAATTAAATATAAAAAAAAATAATAATAGTTATAAAAAGTGAAATATAATATAAGACTTTTTTAATTTTTCTAAAAATGTGTAATTTAAAATTTCTTGCATTTAACATAAAAAATTTGAATAAAAATTTTAAAATATTTTCATCCAAATATATGTAAATTAAGAATTTAGAAATTCTCTTTCAAAACAGAACATTAAGGTTAAGGTTGGGAGAGGAAGTAAGCCGTTTTGGTAACAAAGTATGTCATGATAAAGTTAATTTGTCTTGTCTCATTTTTCAAAGTAGACTAAAATATTTAAGGTTTAAGATTTAGGGTAAAAATTTATAAAAATAAATAAATTAGTTATGGGCAAATAAATCAACCTGCTAAAGATAAAAATAAATTAATTAATTAACAAGCCAATAGATTAATGGGACACCGAGACAGTTGGTCTAAAATTAACATAAATATAGAAAAAAATTAAAATTAAAAAACATATAAAAAATTAAATAATTTTATATTATTAAAAATTAATATTTAACAAATAAATAACTATTTTTAAAAAATTTTAAAAATAGATTTGACAAGATTAGCTTGTCTTTAACTCACATTTTTTTCAGCTGAAGCAAAGACCAACAAATACAACTACAAAACCTTTAGTACAGTCCACCATTTTCAACAGGTTAAGCAGCCAACTCGTAAATCTCAACTCATTTTACGACCCTTAATTCCTACGGCACTTCTCTTATCGTTCTCTGTTCACTAATGTATACATTCTATATATATAACAAAGAGTTTTTCTTCTATTTGGCAAAAGAAAAACAAAATGTTTTCTCTCACATGCTTTTCTAACTCAACCTAGATTTAAACTATTGCATTACATGTTATTGTTAAAAATTTTATTTTTAATAGTTAACATGGAAAAATATATATTATTTGTAGCATTTATATTAGCTTTTTACATTTTATTAGACTCAATAAATGTGATTTAATTTTGATGAGTCTTTAGACTATTAATTAAAAATAATTAATATAAATGAAAGAAACTGTGTTTAATTAGTGGAGATTGAATTTGACTTGTTAGAAGTTGATGGAAACATTTAAAATCATAAAGTTGGTCATGGTATCTAGTACATTAAAATAAGAAACATCTCTTTGTCTCTCTATTACAAGAGAAATATCAAGTCCTATTAAGGAATTCAATAATTTTGGCTGAGAAAGATCATTGTACAAAAAAACTACAATTCTAAAGATCATTATACCAAAAGGTTATTCCTGTAACTTCCGGTCAACGTTAATAGATTCAAATATTCTTAAAACTTCTTATTTTTATTTGATAATTTGACGTGATCGCATATGGTTTGAAAAGAAAATTTCTAACAATTATGAGTAAGTCCTGTAACAATTTTAGTTTAATTTATTGACCATTCATAATATGGAAAGTTAAAATGATTACATAAAAATATACTCGTTCTTCATGAGATAAGTTTAAATCATACTATTCTCTCTTTTTATTTTAATAATCACTTCTTAAACCGAAAAAGTTAATATGTGCCCTTTTATAATCCATTCTATAATCTTTTTTAATGTAATGAATTTGTTAATGACAGCAAAGAATTATGAATTTTTAATGAGTATTTTTCTTCTCTCGACAATTTATAAGGATAATTGATTGTATACAATCATTGTATTATCAATTTTGGTATTTATACTAATTTTTAAACTTAATTTATGTTTTTATTTCATCTTTTAAAGTTATAAAATCAATAGAGAAGTTTCCATACTGATTCCTGACATGCCTAGTGTCGCAAAACAAGTTGAACTTAAAATTGTGTAGATGTTAAACTGGTTTAAAGTATAGTATAGAAAAGGATATAGTTTTAAAAATAAAAATACAGACAATACTATATTAAGTTAAATATATAATTGGAAACTTATCAAGAGATATATTACACAAAATTGTTCATGTGCCATTATCCTTTAAAAGCTTAAATTTTTAAGGTAATTAGTTTGTAATTACCCTTGTATGATATAAGGTTTAGTGTAGATAAACTTGCATTATATTATTCAAACTTAATCAATTATATTAACTACGTAGAGAGAGAGAGAGAGAGAGAGAGAGAGAAGATTTATTGTCTATATTAATTTCATCTTATTTAAGTAAGATTATCTCATATAAAAAATATATGTAAGCTAAATAAAAAAAATTATATAAAATTTAATCTTCAGGTTGAATTATTTATAAATATTTAATCTAATTAATTTCATCTTTCAAGGGTTGTGATTGGACTTTTTTCTTCTTTATCTTAAATGAAGAATTCATAACAAGAATACAAGATTGTCATGTTTGTCATTTCTAATATTTAGAACATTATTCAAAAAATATTTACGAAAATATTTATTTTAATCTTTTAAATTATAAATGTTAACTATTTCGACTTTTAATGTTATAAAACATATTATTTTATTTTTTAATTTTACAAAGAGATATTTATTATAGTCTATTTAATATAAAAATAATATAAAACAAATTATAAATGACAATAATATATAGTTTTAAAAATTTTAAAAATTAAAATGAAACTTTTATAAATTTTAGAAGTAGTTCGAATTTGATAAACTCCCCATAATCTTATGACTACCTAAATGACTTGTGTTTTTCAAATGAGTCGAAGTCTCTAGAAAATGATTGGAAATCCAATCTCATCATTACAACCAAATTGAATTTCAGTACCAAATTACTTTATCTGATTTTAAAAAAATAAAATAAATGTTTTCCAAAGTGATATGCATTCAAGTTCTTTCCACACATTCTCGTGTATTAAGAACTATGTGTATGTAATTCTCCAGTTTAATATTTCATTTCATTATAGAAAAATAAATGTTCAATACTTTGTAAACTTTTAAAATATCAAATAATCTGTCTTTTTCGTTTTATTGTTTTTCTAAATGAATCAGGTTAATGATTGTACTCATGTTGCGTATGCTAAGTGATTAATGATCCTTAAGATTATTAATTAAATATTTTTAACAACTATAAGAAATAATTATAATATTTTCTCAGTATAAAAAAACTATGCTATCTTCCATTCAAAATTTGTCATATTAACAATAACAATTAATTTAAAAATCATACCTATCATATATTTTATTTGATGGCAATTAATATTAGTGTTTTAAAGTTTATTATTTTTTCAATGTAGTAAAAGTTTGGTTTTTATTTAATACTTTTTCCCACTTTTTTCGATTAACCATTCATTTAAGAATACTCTTTAAATTTTTACTAAATTATTTCTTAAGAAAATCATATTAGGAGCACATTTTGATAACACTGTATTAAAATATTATAATTTAATTGATAGATAATAGTTATTTTATGTAACTAGGGGAGAATGCAAGCGTTTATATGTATATATTTTGTAATGTTTTTATGTATTTTTCTATAAATTTATCATCTATTTATAAATTTAAAATATCTATGCAATATATGAACACCTAGGTGATATTCTCTAAATAAGTGTAATAATGTGAAGAAAAACAGTTTTCGATGATAAATAAATTTTTTTTATGATTCAAGGTTAATAATTTTTTTGATATGATTCGTTTTTAAATAATCAATTAAATAAATAAAAAACTAATTATTATAACAAACTTTATATTTTCGTACCTGGGACCTATCACCCACGTTGCACCATCCCTACAAGATTTCTCTTATTGTTCACTGATCACTAATGTATACATTCTACATATAATAAACAGAAAAAGAGCTTTCTCTCACCTACTTTTCCACTCAGCATAATATGATTATGTTCGTATACATAACATATTGATGAGTCGTCTTATAATTCACAGATAGAGCAAAAGAAAAGCCTTTGACTCAAAATGATAATCAACACACATGCTTGAAGAGAAAAATAAAGAACCACCCCTGTTGAGGCGTTTCCTTTCATTCTTTCACGGGTGGAATACGACTAAGAATAGAGGGCAGATATTGAAGTAACCCTACCATGAAAAAAAAATTACAAAGTCAAAATGTAAAAGAAAAATAATATTTTTGTGACTTTGGAAAGTGAATTTCTTGTTTGCTACAAGAGATGATGATGCTTTTCTTTCCATGATGCTTTTCTAGTCGATAGATTCTCTCCAACATCTCGCTGGGAGTCCATTTAGTGGCAAGGGAAATGGGCCATATTGAATCCCACACTCAGATCCTACCACTTCCCATCTGTACACACCAACATGAAGCTTTTAGTAATCACATGACATATTACTACGTCACCTTAATTCTTTCTAGTCTCACCTAAGATCTATCTTTTCCAACTTTCTCTAAAGTTATAGATTCTTTTAGGTTGTTTCCTTGGTGTTACTAACATAGTTATGTGTCCTTTTGATTAAGATTTTGATAAAACATAATTCATTTTGAATTGTTAAATGTTATTAAAATGTCTGTCTAAATTAATATTGGTCATAAATTTTATATTGAAATACGTGTCACCATACGTGAAATTGATTTTACTTGTTATCCAAATGGGCCCTTAGTCATTATATTTCTTTAAGTCACTCTTGTCTTTTGGCGTTAATGAATAATCCATTCATTTCTCTATTTTTCCTTTATTTTTTTATTTTCTTTTCTGTTGATTAATTGGCAGTACCTAAACTTGGTGACGAAATGATGGATCATAATCAGTGTCTCCAGCTTAGCAAGCTCATTGCCAGGGCAGGCATGTACTCCACTACCAAATGGCATGAAAGTATTGGGTTTTGGTCCCACCTATGTGATCAAAACAAGAAAATGAATAACTATTGACCTGTTTGAAAATCATGAAGTGTCTTCTGTCGTACACAATGATAAGATTCATTTGAGAGAAAATTAGACTTATCCACCCATTATCATTACTATTGTTTTCACGTATAAACTGTTCATTCTAACATACCTCAAATCTTGAAGGGTTGAATTTCTGAGGCTCTGGAAAAAATTCTGGATTGTGATGAATATTTCTAAACAGAGGCATTGCTTTCCACCCTTTTGGAATTAGGAACCCTGTTTCAAATTCTTATGAGTCATTTATTTATATGTGATCTTAAAATTTAAAACCAATGTTTTCACTTTGGACCTTTATTTAGCGTACAAAATTCTTGACACTTTGCACGGTTCAGTTTTGAAGTCTTGCAAATATTGGAAATATATGTGCATGATTGAAAATTATTATTTTTTGAAAAATAATAACTTTTTTTAAAAAAATCTCCTCTCTCTCTCTCTGTATGTGTATATATATATATATATATATATATATAAAACTAAACATCCATTAAATATTTCTCTTACCTTTATACTCAACATCAGCTATTGCTTCTCTGAAAGGGAATGATATAATGCTTGCCATTCTCAAGCTTTCTAACACAACCTGATCAAGTCCATAATTTCCTATTATTAGTACCAAACTCACACATGAAACTTGCTTAAACCATAGGAATCAACAGAAACTTGTAACATTTGTTCATTTTCTATTTATTTTGTTTGACCAATTAAACAACTAATTATAGACACATAGCCTTGGCCCTTATAAGATGCAAAATCTAGAAAAGCCAAAATTATTTAGCCAAGTGTGAAATTGAGACACTAAATCAACCCGTACCTTGTGAGTAATTGGCATGTTTCTAGTCTGATTCCAACTTAGTGGTATGTTACCTTCATTTGACTTGTGAATTGCCTTCTGCTCAGCCTGCAAAGCGAGCATTACCATAAATTATATTCATTAGTAACATCAATAAATATTTTAACATATCCTTTTTCCCCTAGAGAAGATAAGCTCAACTTAAAGTTCCCTTTATTTTTTGATTGATCATATTCATACCTTTACAGACTCCAGAAGTTTTGGTTCATCGTGCAGATACTTTACAGCCCATGTCATGACACTAGCTGTAGTGTCCTGAGCAGCAAAGAGAACCCCAATAATGTTATCTGCAATTTGATCATCAGATAAGACTTCTCCTCCTTCACCTTTCCAATTCAATAGGCAACTCAAGAGATCTCTTTCAAGCAACTTCTTCTCCTTTCTCTCACATATTATATCACTTAGAATCTTACCAAGTCTCCTTCTTGCCTACAAATAATATGTATACATATAGGGATTCAGAATAATGCATAATTAACACGTGAATTTATTGAACTGTTGAAGTTAGTATTAATATTAGAATTACTTACCAAAAGTGCCTTTTTGTATTGGGTTCCAGGGATGCGAGTTGGAAAGGCATTGTAGCCAGTGTCCACAATCCAATAATTCTTCTTTAGCTCTTCCTTCAACCGAGGCTCTAGATGGCCGAAGATTGTGAGGATACCAACTTCAAAAGAAAACTGCAAGCATTCATGTGTGGACCACTTAAATTATTGACCTCATTATACATTACATGATGCACTTATAGTAAAATATAACATCAAGTCATAAACAAATGTACGCACCAATATAATAAAATAATCGATCTAATCATTGGTCCAGTGTCAATGAATTAAAATAAAAAGAACTTACTCTTTTCATTTCCTTAAATGTGTTAATGACATGGCCATCACCCCAAGTTTTCATGGAAGATATGACTAAGGCTTCAATATCAGGCACCAAATTTTGAAGTGTCTCAAAGGAGAGAGACCTCAAAACTAGCTTCCTCAAACGCATGTGGTAGTCTCCTTGGTGGAAAAACAAGGCACATGGACCAATCAAATGTTCCTTGCTTTTGGGGTATGTTGGCTTGAACAAGTGAGCTTGAGTTACTAGCACAAAACGTGCAGCCTCAGGGCTTGTCAACATCACACAGGGACAACCCAAGATGTTGGTCTTGAATATTTCTCCATACCTAAAATAATAAACCATAATGTTTTGTTACATTCACATCTTCATGCACTATATATCTGTGTGTGCGTTGAGAGAGAGAGAGTCATGTTATGGTTATAAGGTGAAGTCGCATAGCATGATAGCAAATTAGCAACCTTTTCTGTTTGGTGGAGAAGTAAACATTTGGGTCTTGGGAATAGAGTTGGAGGGTGTCTCCTATGTACGGCCATCCCATTGAACCTGGAGGAAGCTTGGCACTTGTCTGGTTTTGAGATTGTCTTCTATTTTGGTTTGTTAAAAACATGAATAAAAACAAGGTAAGCAAAATGAGAATAATAATGTAACCAAAAAATTCTTCCATTGGTTTTACAAGACTTTCTTCTTTAGAAAGTCAGAAGGTTAGACTTTGCTTTAAAAGAAAATAAAATAAAATAAACAAAAGAAATGCAGAGTTTTTTGAGCTCTGCTAATTTGGATTCATCAAGAGAAGGGAGGAGAAGCAACCTTATATAGTAGAAAGAGAAACAATAACTACACAATTTTTGTGGCTAAAGTTTGTGTGGGACCTCTTGAGTAAGAAGTAATATCTACTACATAAGTAATATCTACTAATATTATTTAAATAGTCTGATATAATTTTTATCTAATAATAAAAAATGCACAGCATAAAAGATTATTGTGAATACATTGCTAAAAGTTTCTTCAAAATAAGACAACTTATTGCTTAAGGTTATTAATTATGAGCCAATAAAATACAAATTATATTTTCTGACATAAAAAAATTATTATATGGTATGAATAATGTTTTTAAAATTAAATTAAATAAGATATAAATTAAGGAGAAGGATCTTCTTACACTAGTGTAAATTTAAAAACTCTTACATTTGATTTGAGTCTTTCATTTAATTTATATCTAATAATTAGTAAAATAATAAATTATAACCTATTAGATGTAAGTTAAATGAAAGGTTTAGATTAAATATAAAAAATTATATACTTATACTAATGTGAGAAGATCTTGTCCCATAGATTAATTATATTTTTAAATCAATCATAATTTAAATTTTAAGTTTTATTTACTATAATTTAGACTTTGATCGTATCTATGAAACAAAATTTATTGAGATAAAATTAATATATACTCAAAAAATAGTTAGCATTCACCTATTGATTGAGAAATGTACTTATTGTAAAATTAAAAAAAAAAATACTATTTTGTGAAAGTTATGATAACGGTAAATGTTATTAAAAATATTGGGTTGAAAAGAGATAAATTTTTCTTCAAACTTTTATTCTAAATTACATTTTATCTTTGATTGTTTACAAAAATATAAATAGATAATAGTATGATAAATATATTAGTTATACTATCATTTTTAACATTGTTAATATTTTTTGCAAAATGTAAAAAAAAAAAGTGAAAATGAAAATTTGCTTAAGCTAAATATTTTTGTTTAAGTTAATTTTGAATATGAGTTTTGAAATTTGCTTTAAGTCATTAGAAAGTGACTTAAGCAAACCTCACACCCAGAAAAATAAAGAAATAATTTGTTTATGTAAATTTTTACTTAAATAAATTTAGAATCTTTTAAGCACAAAGTACGAGATATAAATACGAACAAAGAAATTTTTTAAAAATAGTTGGAGTAGGCTCAGAAAAAAAAAAATCTTTAATGATCTTTAGAGCTAAAGTGAAGAATTTTACAAGTTTTTTTGTTTCTTTTGGCTGTGGTTTGGTAATTCTCATGACAATTAGTAACTAATCTCCTTTTAGTTAAAATTGAACAAAGTCAACTTACTCTCATGTATATTTTAAAATACATATTTTTTTTTTATCTTATTAATGTTAGTGATTCTTTCATGTTCTTAATGCTTGTTACATTTTGATCACACAGAACATGATTCATAATTTAGTGTTTAATTGAAAAATACTCTCTGAATCAAAGTTTGAAATCATTCACCTAACTTAGCATGTTGATAGGAATAAGACATCATTTTATTAATTACAATGCACAATATTTAATGTGAGAAATTTTTATGAATATTTATGAGACTGATATTTGTAGTAGTAACTCAAAATCTTCGTGTACTAGAAATATATATAACAACATTAATATTGATACAAAAATGAATATTTATTTGTGTGTTTTGAAATATACATAGAAAGAATGTTAAGTGAAGTTCAATACCAACATTTTTTTTATTAATATTTATCTTACTATTTATATTTCTTCTTATATTTATCAAACGAATTTTGCTATATGTAAACAATCTTTAAATGTTATCTTCTTGAAAACTTTTTGTATATATTTTAATAAATTTACAAAAACATGATGAAAAAATATTAAATATCAAACAAATCCCTGTGAATACTGCAACCTTACTTCTTATTATTAAAACGAAAGCTTATATATATGTTAAACACTAACAAATGACTTCAACCATACACTTCTTACACAAATTAATAAATTAACGTGACCTCTAAATTTCATTCTCTCATTTAAACTAATTACATAAATGTGAGTTATGTATTTATGAATGAGGACATGAAAATCCTCTATTTCTTTTATTTTCTCTTATCTTCTTTATATATTTCATTCTTTTTGACAAATTCAAAAACATATAGTATATCATTGTATGAGTCATAATTATTAACTTTACTAATAATTAATTTAAAATTATACTTACTATATATTTTAATTAGTTAACGGTATAAAAAAAATTATACTGATAGTTTATCAAAATTAAATTCTCTCTCCGTATATATATATATATATATATATATATATATATATATAATTTAATAATTTTTGTTCTATAAAAGAATAAAATTTTCATATATTATTTAAAAATTGGAAAACGAAAGGACCACTCTCTCTTTTCTTCATTCTTATAATTTAGCGTGTTTAACAAGACATTTCAAGTATCTTATTTTGTTAGCTAAAAAATTATTTAATAAAAACAATATTATTTAACAAATTAGTTGAACTAAATTTTTTTAGCATTATTCATACTGAAATTTTTTATTATTAGTAACTAGTTAGAAGCATTATTTTTAATTTTATTCCAATTATTTTTAAGTAATTTTTCATTACCTATTTAATTTTTTAAACCCTACTTTATTTACTTTTGTTACATTAAAAATAAGATAAAAATAAATAAATATTATAACATTTATTATTTTAAAAGATAATAAATTATTAATATCTTCAATATAAAAAAATAGTAATATCTTCATAAAGATTTACAAATATCATTAAATTTTATTTTTATAATAAAATATTTATAAATAAGAGAAAATTAAAACTTTATCATCCTAATTTAAAGGTGATAAATAAGTTTAAATAAATTAAAATATAAAAATTGTAATTTTTAAAAATATATTATTATTATTATTATTATTATATTTTAAATTTTAGTATACTTATTATGATATTTGTCAACTAACTTAATAATTAATTTTATCAAATACTTGCTATATAGATGATGTTCCTTTATTAAAGTAAAATTGTCCTTATTCTTTAACATCAAAATTTTTTAATAATATATACCTTTTAATATATTATTTTTTATAGAAACATGTATGTAATTTTTTAGAAAAGAATTACATACATGCTTTTATAAAATACATTTTTTTTTGTGAAATTTAAAATAATAAATCAAATAAAAAAATATATCAATAAAAAATAAATTAATATATAAGAATATATAAAAGATAAAATAAAAAAATATTAAAATTATTATATTTTAATTAAAAACTATAAATATTAATACCTTTCATAAATTGACTTGTTTAAAATACAAAAATAAAGTAATATTATAAAATAATTTTTGACAAAATTTTAAAAATTATTTATATAAGTGAAGATGAATTATTCTTATAATTGATTTAAAACTTATTTAGTTATATAATAGAAAATAAAAAATTAATTTAATAAAATTTTTCATTTAATTTATATTATAATTGTTTATCGCAACGTCTATCGGTGATGTTTAAATTCTGGATTTAGATTTATTTTTATCATATTAAAATTTTATTAATTTACTAGTTATTTAATAATTGGTGCTTGTATATTTTAAATAAAAATTTAATAATATGTAAAATAATATTTTTGTAAATGTACCTACTAATTATTATATATATATATATATATATATTATTTTTTAAAATATATTTTATTTAATAAACAATTTTATCCGTCAAAATATTTACTTAATTAATAAAATTATTTAAATTAAAACAATTAAAGTAATTGATGCATTTATTCCATTTTTAACATTTTACGATTAAATTTTTTCACTTTTACAGACAATCAACTTCAATAAATTTTTTTAAAAATATAATTCATGATCAATAATTTGTTTCTGCTATAACATTTATGGGTACTAACATAAAACTCTTATATAAAATCAGTTGTAACCAATTTTCTTTAAATTCATTCCACCAGTAATTTTTTTTCTTGTTTTTCGGATTTCAATATCACCAAATAGTTTGCAGAATTTAAAATTATGAATTAATTATAATTTAGGTCTATACATGATAAGATTATTTTAATATAAATATAAACATAAATACATAGAATATCAAATAATGATTTTTTAGTGAATTTTATATGAATATGTAGATAGATATAGATAGATTGGTTGTTCAAAAATAATTTTGTAAAAAAAATGTATACTTATTAAAATATTATTTTAGTTATCTATTTATATATTATATATAATTAAGCATTTTAATTTATTATATAGTTAATAAATTAATTATAGACATATTAAGGCTACAAAACACACTAATATAAGTGTTGTAATGGCAGAAGTGTTGGTCCTTCGCTTGCACTTAGAAGTCTTCAGACATATTAAGGCTACAATGTATTTGATTTTTTTAAACTTATCTTTTTGTATGTATTTTATTTATTTTTATCATATCAGTTCTCATTATTTTTTAAAATTTTAAAATAAATTTTGATGATTTTTATGAATTAAATATATTCAATTGTCATTATTTTTATTTTTTAGATAATTTTTATGAATATTAATAGTTATAAATTTAATCTTAATAATTATTTAAATTTAATCATTTTTTATAAATTTTGATAATTTTTATGAATTAAGTCTAATCAATTGCTATTGTTGAAAAGATATTTATTAATCATATAAATAGTTACAAGATAAATATATTTTTTTGTCAGGTATCATTTATTTGGGACAATCATTTTTAAGCCTAGTAAAATCAGGTTGGCAAAACTCTTGTTAAGAGACTTAATACAGCTGCATTTGATTCATATACTCGATGATATAAAATAAATATTTAATAAAATATTTAACTTTTATTATTTAGTTTATTGTTACTTTTTATAAATTTTAATAAATATTTATTTCGTTATAAATACATAAAATATTAAATGCTTGCAGTCTATTATATTAAAACTAACCAAGAAACCTTTTGTAAGTGTCATTAAGGTTTCTTGAAATCAATATATACAGGGAGTGTTTGTTCCCCATAACAATAATAAAATTTCATAGCAGAAATTCGTTATATGAATCATGATATTGAGTTCGGGGCTATATTTTTTTTTAAATTCGAAAATATGAAATTTTTTTATAAAATTACGAGAATATAAAATTCAAAAATTGTAAATAACTTTTGGTAGAAAACAAAAATTTAGAGATAGAAAATAAAAAATAATAAAATTTTAAAAGTTGTCAATGATAATTTTTAAAAAATATTAAAAAAATAAAAAATCACAATAATAATTTTTAAAAACATAATTAAATATTTAAAAATATATTAAAAATCGTCGGTGGTAATTTTTAGTTAAAAGTCGCTAATGAAATTTTTAAAAAAAAAACTCTATTTCTGTAATTTTGTAAAATATCTCATATTTTTTTAAATTTTGAAGAAAAAAAATCATATATTACAAAATGTTCCTTGAGTTCGGTGAAATTATATTATTTCCAAAATAAAAAAAAATTAAGATGAATACTTTGAAAATTTCAGCCGAATGTAGAAATTTACAGAACATATTAACATAATATTTTGAAAAGATTATGATAAAAGGGGGGTTCTTTGGATAGAGACGTTGCTTTGGTGGAGTGGAATCTTGGTTGGTGCTGAAAAGGCAGTGGCATCCAGCTAAGGAACAAGATATGGGAATTCTTAAGATCTCCGAGGCTCCACTTCGTTACATTGGATTGCCTTCTACTTCTTCCACCGGGCTCATGGGCCCACGTATGATCCCCATGGGACCAAGAATGTCGTCGACTCATAACAGACAAAAGCTCCATTGAAACTCCTCTAGGCCTGGGCCCAGACAAAACTTCTCTGTTTGATTTAATTTATGTTTATTTAATTAATTAAATTATATAAATAAAAATATTATATTAATTAATTAACCCTGTAAGAACCTTGTGTCACAATCGTAGTTGTTGAAACTGTGTGTGTGAAAGTAGGTGGGTCTTCGGCACAGAATCAAAGTTATTTATGATATAACTTCAAGGATAGACATGTAGGAGTAAAATCATTGATTTTTGTCTGAGTCAGCTGTTTCTAAAACTGTGAGTAGAAATTAGAATTATTATTTTTTAATTTATAGTCACTTTGTGATATTTAATTAAAATAATCTATGATATCATCGTCAATTTCAAGCTTTAAATTAAGATTTCGTCTAACGAGTACTCGGATTTGATTAGTTTGATCATTTACTTCTAAAAATATATCATTAAATGAACTTTAAATTAAAATTATATTAAATTATTAAAAAATTAACATAGTAATATAAGTGTTTACGGTGAAAAATGATAATTTATAAACAAATGATCTAAGTGTAATCTGGAGACTAGATTTAGGTCTTCTTTGAATTCTTTTAAGTGTGTCGTAATTAAATAGACATTGCAAAACAAATTGTTAAATAGGAATAATATAAAACTGGATTATAGCGTAGAAGTTTTTACAATAATTTACTAAAACAAAAATCAAATTGTAGAAAAAAATAAGCAAACAAACTGGAATTAAAATGTAGAAAACTAAATATGCAGAAATTGAAACTTACGACTCTTAACAATGAACAGTAACACCGTGAGTCTCTTGGTAGCTGGTGTCTGGCGCAGTGCAGGTTTTCAGCGTGCAGAGATTTTGGGTACTGGTGTCGGGGTGCCAAAAGTCCTCTAGAAAGTGAAGCTTTAAAGTATTTATAGGAAGGATCGTCGCCGTTCTCCTCCTTTGGCGGACACTTCTAAATAACTACCTTCAACTGCTAATGTCCATTATTCATAATGACTTGTGATCGTGTTGTCGGTTAGGGCTTTTCCTGTAACTGTTATCACCCACGATCTGTCTACATATTGTTGAACCTTTGTCTAGTGATAACTGTTTCGCAGCTGCTTTTGAACGTTACAATATTTTTTGAGTCCTATTAGGGCCTTTTATTCTTTCTCTTTCAAGTAATTTCGAGCAGTTTTGGGTGTAAGGAACCTAAGGGCTACTCAAAAACTTATCAAAAAATCCTCTTGTCTTGTGGACTTGGAATAATTTCTGATTGTTTCCATTTTTCAAGTAGTTTTGGTTATTCTCAATCCAGAGGCGAAGGTATCCTCGAAAACATCTCGAAAAGGCCTTTAGTTTTGTGGACTTGAAATAATTTATTACTCTTGTTTTCAAGCAGTTTTGAGAGAAATCAGAGATGGGACAAAAACCTCTAAAACTACTCAAAATTTTCCTTTTTCGAGTAATAGGTTTAATCCATCCTTTAGTGCTTCTTGGATTCAAGTTTACTTTCTGCACAGGAAAGAGATCCCTTCTCCGACCTTTTAAAATTTGTCGAGATATTGCGTCTTTCAATGTAATTTTTTAACTTAGAAAATTTTCTTTACCCCAAACAAATGCCCCCCCCAAAATATTAATTTCTCGGATTTACGGGTTTTAATATTTTTATTTAGTATTAATTGGAAAAATTTTTGTCTTCAAATTTCCCACCATTTTTTTGCTCGAGATGTATAGGGAAGCTGATCTTGGGGAATTTATACGAGAATTTAAATGAGGCGATAGTTTTGTTTAGGTCTAATGACTTTCCTTTGGTCATTAGTGGACCTTTTTAGCTGCTTCAACTTTCGCTGAATGCTATTTTTGAAGACAAGTTACAAAGCTTTGAACCACCCAATATATCTCGAGAAATAGAGGGGTTTCGTTTGACTTTTCTAACCACTACTACTGCTAAAAAGCATTATTGTAATGCTTTTAGTCAGTATTTCAATTTCTTCTTGAATCTCCATTCTTTTACTCCTCAACCTGCTCCTTTTTCTGCTCGAAAGGTAGGGCCAATCTGGTTTAAGCGCCTTTTTCCCTCGAAAACTCCAGGCACTCAGGCTAAGAGTTTGATAATTTGAAGGCAATTTCTTTCTTGTCAGTTGTTGTTTTGTAGTTTCACTCCTAGGCCATATCAGGTGGTAGCTTATCAGCTGAATTTGTTAGCTCGACAATTTGGTTTGAGCCAACTCAAACTTGTTCTCATGCTCCAAGGGATAAACCAACATGTCCTAGATAATACTCAAAAGAGCATCGATGATTTGAACAAGGCCATAAGTTTTTTTAGAAAACGAAGGCTCGACTTATCCTCGATAGAGTTCAAGCTTTCATACCACTGCACACAAGCTTTTCAACACTGGTGGTCTAGCTATTATCAAAAGTCTGACTTTTCTGTCGAGGAGTGCAATAAGAGGATGACTTTTGCATTTTTTTGTATTTCAGAAGGGAGATCCAAAGGCCAAGATGAGAGGTACACATATTCGAGAAATTCAATCTTTTGAATGTTTCTTTAAAGTGCTTTATTTACCTCGAAGAATATCTCAAACCATTTTTGAGGCTGCCATTGCTTTGAGGGAAAAATTAAAAGAGAGGGTAAATAGGTATCAAGAATTTCATCCTTTTGAACAAGTTTTGGAAAAAACCCTTTACAAAATTTCGCCCAAGTTTCCCACCTTTACCAAATTGTGGTTTTGCTTTGGCTTTACCAGTAATTTCTTCCAAATGGGTTGATTTACCTTCGACAATTTTGAACGAATTAGCCCCACCTTGAAATAGGGTAACTGTATCAAAGTTTTCTTTAAAAACTTATGTATATCCTCTTCATCTCGAAATTCAAGATGTAAGAGTTCTTACAAAATTCAAGGATGGTACGATTTTTCCTAAGTTTTACTGGAAATCTCTTTCGAATTTTGATTTTACTTTAATTTTTTTAGATTTATTTTGCAGCTTTTCCAACTGAACCTTTTGTTGGTCGATATGACCAAGAGGACTAGGAGGAAGATGAACCTCCTAAGAAAAAGCAGAAATCTATTCGAAGAGGTTCTTCTTCCTCTACCCTCCATAAGGGTTCTTCGTCTACCACACTGCTTCTGGGGCATCCAAGGTAAACATTATTTGATTTGGGTGAATCATCTCGAAGTGGTTTTAGATTAAGGATTTACCCCTTTTCCTTCCTTTTTTCAGGCTAAGACCACCTCTAAGGCCAAGACTCCTACTAAGTCCACAATCTTTGTGGAGATGACTGCTTCGATGCCTATGCAGCCAACACCTGATCTACCTTCAACTCCGTCAGCAGAGGTAAGACTTATTGTGCTAATTTTGAGTGATGAATATATTTTTTTTCTAGGTGTTTATTCCCTTATTTATGGCAGGTTTTGATTGATGACACTCTAAGTGTCAACTTGCCACCCAGGGTTCAAAAAAGGCTTGAAAAACGTTTGACCCCTATCCCTGAGGAGTCTCAAAAAGGCGAGAGAGAGAGGAACCTGATGCAGCTTCTTAGGACTTATCGCAGAGGGGTGAAGAAGCTGCTCCATCTTCAAGTTCTAAGACCTCAAGTTCTTCCTTGGGAAGTGACACATAGAGCTCGACAAGCTCAAGCTCTGAAGACCAGATCCTACCTGGTCAAGTCCCTTTGGTAAGGACAACTTTTACTCGAAGTAGCTCTTTATATTTTATGTTCTCTTCTAACTTTTTCTCTTCTAGGTGCCTCTAGCATTACCTCCGACCTTACCTGAGATTGATGTTGTTAACTGTCAATCGGAGGAAGAAGCGCCTTTCTGTGGGTTGCTTTGATTCCTATTGAGAAGGGACCCCAGGATCCTGAAAATCCTCCAATTTTTGCCAAAGGTCCCCCTAATTATGAAGTTGCTCCTCCAGAAGCATCGATGATCTCGGAGATCAATTTGGATGACTTCAATGCTATGGTGGAGGAAGATCCAGAAAGGGCCATTGATAAGATTTTGGCTGGTAGCTTCACATTTTCATCGTCCAGGCACCTTCAGGATCGCACTCCAAAATCTCTAAGCCTACTGAGCCTACAACAAAATTAGTCCAAGATCTCAAGGCTTTAGTTTTCGAGACCAATTTCATGAATAATTTGCCTACTGATAAGGTTTTGGTCTCGAAAGTTAAAGACTTGTTAACGTCGTTGAAACAACAAATCTCTCCATTTCCTGAAGGACTTCAACGTTTTGAAACCCTCTTTGTCAATTCCTTGGCCATCATGGATCAGATCTCAGTGGTTGGTGTCCAGAAGGACAAAGAGCAAGCTATTAAGGATTTAGCTCTCGAGAAATTAAAGGAGGCTCGAAATGGGCTGAGTAAACTTAAAAAGTCAACTACAAATACCGATTTGAAGAGAAAGGAAGTGAAGGCTATGATGATCGACTTGGAAAAGAGGATGAGATGTTGGAGAAGGCCAATGAGGCTTGTGAAAGGAAAAGGCAAGTCTTCATTGAAAATGTGAAGACCATCACTGTGGAGAGGGCTCGAGCTATAGAGAACATTTCTAATTTAGATGCTCAGTGCACGACTCTCGAGGCCAGATATCAGGGTTTGCGGGCTACATTTACTGAAATGCGCTCAAAGCCTCCATTTTAGTTTTTTGTACTTTGAATTCTTTGTAAATAGTTTGAATGTAATTACTTGAATTCATTTATTAATGCACTTTATTTTCTTGGCCTCTTTTGACTTATTGCTTGAGTTTATCTTCTTTTACCCTGATCAAGTTATTTTAATTTCATGCACCTCTGGTCTGTATGGTTTCAAGTATTTACCGTTAATTGACATAGCTCGACTATTAGTCCCTAATTCTTGAATTGAATACACGTTGTTTGAAAACACGTCTTCTATCTTAAACGGGCCTTCTCAGTTAGGAGACCATTTCCCAAAACTTCTTGACTTTTTGTCGAATGGTAAAATAACTTTCCAGACTAAGTCACCAACACTAAATAACTTGTATCACACATTCTTGTTGTATGATCTCGAAATTCTTTCTTTTGACGAATCATTTTTTCTAAGACATTTAAACAAATTTTATCTAGATCATTTAATTCATTGAACATCAAGGTCCAACAATCATCATTTGGTAACTCGAATTGCCGCTGTAACCTAACTAATTGCAAATTAACTTCAACTGGTAGGTGATGGCTCATATTTTGTTCCCACATTTATAGTCTTAGTGCATCCTTTACATGTCTTTTCATTCCCTTATTTCTTCCATTTAATGTGTTTTTGCATTTTGCACTTTAATTAGGAATTTCTTGTAAATACTCATGTTTTACTTTTCTGACCTTTGTTCACTAATTTGGCCATAACTTTTTCTGTAGATATCTTTTTGGCTGATTCTTTTGCATTGGATTCCTTACTTTTGGGGCTTCAATTTGGACATTTGGATCGTGTTGTTTGGAGTTCGGAGCTATTTTCTATGATTTTTAGAAGTTTAGACTTTTAGTTTTACTTTTTATATTGATTTTGTTTTGTCTTTCTTTTTCCGGTTTTGTTGAATTTATTTTCGGCCTAGCCTTGGCCCATTTATCTTATTCCTTTAGGACTAGTATTTATAGAGGTCAGGGGCTGATTTGGAAGCACCTTTAATTCATTTTTTCATTTTTCCAGTTTTGTAGAACTTTCCCGCTTCCAATAAACTCTCATTTTTTTTACCCATTCGTCTTCTTTTCTTGCACCTTTTCACTTCAAATTCGTGTTCCTCTGCAATTACAATTGAAAGGCGTTTAAGTTTCTGCAATTTCAAGACGTCTTCTTCTACGTTTTTCACTTAATTACGTTGCCAAAGTTCAGGTCGCATCTGTTCAATACGTTTGTGATTGCTCTGAGTTTGTTTTCTGACCTTACATATTTGCGATTGCATAGAAAGCGTGATTCGATTGTATTGTGCCTCTTGTTCTTGATCGTATAACAAGCAATTGATTAATTGATTGTTGTGCAGAAGAGATTTAAATGAATTTGGTTTGTGTCCTCTGGATCTTTGATTGTGTTTGATCATTCACGATTTTCATTCTCGATTTTGATTTACCTACAATTTAATTCTCTGTAATTCAATTCTCGGCAATTTAATTCTCTGCAATTTAATCACAAAACACCCCCAAACATACAACTCTTTTTTGCATAATTGATATTGAAACAATGTGCATTTGCATCCTTGTGAGAGATGACCTAGGTTGCTCCCTAAATTGCATATTTTTATGAGGAATCTATTTACTTTTGATAGCTGTGCGATAAGGATATCAGTAGGACAGCTTTATGGCCGTAAACTAATCGAAATGAAGTCATTCTTATGGCTTTTTTTGGCAAATTTTCTTAAGCCTATAACACTTGGCTTAAGGTCTCATGCCAACTTTTTGGTTTTGAACCGATATGCTTCTTGATTAACTTGATTAGAATTTTGTTTACTGCCTCCACTTGGCCGTTGGCTTGAGCATAATACGGTGTCGAAGTTAACATTTTTATCTTTAAATTCTCGGCATATTGTGTTACTTTTCAACCAACAAAAATGGTTCTTTGATCTGTTGTTAATGTTTCTGGTATTCCAAATCGATAAATTATGTATTTGTCGATAAAATTAACATCATTTTGAGTGACTTCTTTCAAGGGAATGACATAGGCCCACTTCGTAAAATAGTCGACAGCCACGAGGATAAATTTATGGCCCTTTGTTGAAGCAGGGTGAATTTGGCTAATTAGATCCAAGGCCCAACCTCGAAAAGACCATGGCTTAATTATCGAATGCAACTCTGTAGCTGGCACATGTTGAATGTTGCCATGTTTTTGACATTCTTCGCAACATTTTGCATACTCAAAGCAATCTTTGACCATTGAAGGCCAGTATAAATCTTGTCGAAGTACAATCCATTTCATCTTTTCTCTAGTCTGATGTGTAACACCCCAAAATTTCTCTCATTTCCAATATAAATATAAATATATATATATATATATATATAACTGAATTCAAACTTAATTTGGATCATATTAGTTATTCCTCCTTAATATTTACTTATGTTATCGTGTAGTTACAAACCATTCGTGTTTAACCCCTTATTAAATTAAATGAAATCAACATGAAGTCTTTTTATTTTTATTGAACTTCCAAAGCTTCGAAAACACCCCACGAAGCCATTACAAAATTTTGTTCACAAATACTTAGTGCAACAAAGAAAACTCTAATTGTTGTTTCATCTCCATATGACATGATATTCACATGTATTCCACTCCTTCACCCTTGTTAGTGTATCAAACATCAATTCTGCAATCTCAACTCCTATTTAGACTACATGACGAACAATTGGTGTCACTGTCTTTAAAACTCCACATTTACTTTCCACTCATAGATTTTCGAATTGGCCTCTCAAGATTACTAGGCTGCATGCAGATTTCATAACTTGGCAAAGAATTATGGCCTCCACGTAATCCCTGCATGATTTAAAATTATGTGGCAAATCAATTAAAGTGCACGTGTACCCCACTCACGAACCATTCTCGGTTTGTTAAGTGTTAGTGCTGCAGATTGCATTTATACATTAGAAGAAAAGGATATATTTCAGTTGAAATCTTAACATCATAACACACAAACTTCACAATAAATGCACCTATCTCTTCATACTCATAACGTATCATTCTTCCATTTTGTTGGCTGCTATATGGCCTTCCATTTCAGCTTTGAATTGACAGTCCACTGTGCCACTCTCTCACCATTAAGATACCATAGCCTCCCTTATCAATCACGCCCCTTAAGTGGCCAAATGAGGAGCTGTGTTGTCCATTCATAAACTGCTACAACAAATCCTTTTAGAAATTTTATCACCGAGAGAAGGAAAGCACAAGAAGGAGTAAATTAGATACCCTTACACACAATCTAAATGAAATCTAGTACACTAGAGGGAAGAAAGAGATAGTCCTCGGTTGTCAAGCTTAAAAACACATTAAGTTCATAGTTGTAACTTTTTTCCCTTTTCACTTCTTCATCAATCTACATCCTTGTTTCTCTTTTGCTAAGGAGTTGAAAAAATTGTGAACTATATCCAAGATAAACCAGCTACAAAATTTCACATCATTACGTTCAAATTCTACCTTCTATAATCTTCTCTCGCATATTCTCTTATGTCCCTTGCTGCATGTTTTGTATAATAGGGTCGTGACCTTCCACACTTATCATTTTCTTCCCTACTACCAAACGTCCGCTAGCAAGGTAAGGGGGAGTTCATATTAATAGAAAATTCCATGAAAACTTCACTAAGTGTAGTAAATAAAACTACCACTTTGCCGTAAAAAGAGTAAATCAAGTTATGTTAATTGTGAAAATGTGAAATGGTGCCAATTTAGAAGTGGATAATATTATGTATTTTGTTCTTGCATGTAGAAATTCTGCTGTGTAACGTGCTTCTTATAATGCGGATGGAGAGGGAATGAAACTATTGTATGCTTTAATTGTGTTGCATGTACCGATTATTGAGACCAATATAATAGATGTTTTATATAGATGCAAAATTTTCCATTCTGTTTCATTAACAGGTACATTGGTATGCAACATATATATATATATATATATATATAAAAACAAAATGTACATGTTAGTGGCAAAGAAAGTAAAGTGAAATTGAGGATTTCTTTGTGTACATTTATTTATCGTGATATGTGGTTGATATCTCTTGTTGCCTATAATAATAGTTACTGTATTGGGTAATTTGAATGTTAAGGTAAAATAGTCGCATAAAAAAAAAGAGATTGTAGATAAGTATAGGATAAAGAATTGAAGACGACAAACAACTTAGTAGACCTCCCTTATACAAAAATTGTTGCATTGGAATTAATAGATTGATATGAAATAAGGAGAAGGAGGTGTATATTGACGTAGTTAACGTGAGAAAAAATTTAAAACCTGAGAATGAAATTTTGTATTGCCTTTCCCTGTACCTAATATACAACATAGATTATTAGAGGACAGAACATAAATATAAGGAGTGTAATGATAAGTACAAGTACATTCTATATATATATAAAGCACGAATTCGATAAACTATCGTAAATCCTAATTTCATTAAATAATAAAACTCTAATGAAGTATGGTACAAATTATAAAGAGTGGATTATAGCATAAAATTTAAAGAAATAAAATTCGAAAGGAGCATAAAATATTAAGTAATAAAAGGGATAGATGTTCTAAAATATGTGCAGATAATGAAATCATAGAACAATGACAATTCCATGTTAAATAAGATTAACTAGTTAAACTAGAATTATAAGAAAAAGGGGAATTAAAATTGAGAAGAGCGGATGAGAGGAAATGGACTAAGTATGATGTGATATTATAAATACCGAATGATGGAATAGATGACAACTAAAAAGGATTCATGCATCATACTCATTGGAGAAAAGATAGATCCAAGGTCACAGTTGGCACGACTACGGAGCGCTTATGTTAGGTTCAAAGACGAACCTTGGGAGTGGCAAAGGGGGGATGACCCAATGGCGCAGAATAGCTCCCTGTGGCCGGGTCATGTCGCCAACAAACCCTTGCCAAACCTGACCTGAACACCTGCCACCAAGATCATAGTAGGTCCGTTCCTGAACAACGCCCTTAAGACGTGTGACGGACAAATATTTTTGTATTATATACATGCTGGAAGTGATAGTAGGGAATGGAGTCCTCCGATCACCTTGTGAGTAAAGATTTAAAAACAATATGGGATCCCCATGCATTGCATGAGATTGTTGAAAAAAGAGAAAGATATCATAAACCAACTGCATCATGCATCATTTCGTTGCATTGTATTTTGTTTTAATTCTTATCATGAATGCCATGTATATACATATAGTTGCTATGGAAATTTGATTGCTTGTTCCTTATATGATTTGATTATATCTTATGAACTCACCCTTTCTTTTCTTTTTTGTTTTCTTCTTTGTGGTGTGTGTTTGTTTGTTCGGTGTATTATGCATGTTGTGTGCAGATGGGTTCTGAGATGATGAAGGTGTCAGTACTCCCAACTGATGATGACCTGTGGATCAGTCACTGAGGTGGGCTGGGAGACCCGCTGTATCACAGATATGCCCGTTGATATTTTTTTTCCTCTACCTTTATATGCTACTAGTATACCATTCCCTCTTATTCCACCTGTGGCCGCTCCTGCTCCCATGCATACTGATGTCCCCATTGCTCTACCTATCCTAGACAGTACCCCTGATTCTCATGTACCTCGACCCTCTTCCCCTCCTCCCGTTGAGCCCAAGTGTGTGGATATTTAGGTGATTGAGTCATCCGTCAGACTTCGCCCTCCTACTCCACCCCGCCGATTGGCACCCATTGATGAGGCTGGACCCTCACACCGTAGTCCCTCACCACCCCTGTCCTCTCCACACTCTCGTATACCTCCATCTACTCCTGGCTAGTTGGAAGATGTAGACGAGGACCTGGCCAGTTTGCCTTCCGACCTAAACACTACCCTCTCTACTTCGCCTGACTCTGATCCCTCAGAGGAGTATACTCCTCTGGATTGACTTAGTGTTATGTATATCCACGTGTGTGTACCCCTTTCTTTTTGCATGATAGGAATTTTGGGAGAATTAATTTAGGGATTGTTGGTTACTTTTTGAATACTTTGGATGATGTGTAGTTTTGTTCTCCCAGGGGTGTGACATGTGTTGGGATCTCTTTTATCTTTTATTAGTCTCCAAATGAATTATGTTTGTGACCATGTATGGTAAATTATTTAAATTTAAATTTCGCTTGACAAATAAGTTTAGCCTTTAAAATTACAGTTAGATTGATTAAATGATAAATGAAAAGAATGTTACGGATGATGTACACTTAAATTACAAGTAATTAAATGAATATTTGGTTATGCACGTTAACTCATATATTTACGAAATTGTGCGTGATATTACGATAAAATATTATGCCCTTAGATATACGTTTACTGTATTTGAAGCTTGTGACGTTAGGGTGTCATATGATGGGCTTCGCAGATCCTTTCGTAGATCTCTGCTAAGGCAATGTAAGCTTTATGTTTGCCAAGATATCAAAGCAAAGTCCCATCAACACCCCTTTTGTATAATTCATTACTCAAGATTTTCCAAATATTTAATAGAGGGTTCCTCTAGTCTTGATCAGTTGGGTCGTTGATGTTGAGAATCTCAAGATTTCTTGATCCTAACTTCTATCTTATTTCAATTAACTTTGCAAGATGGTCACTCAAAATTTTATATTTCGAGGCAATTTGAGCTAATTCATTAGCTTCTTGGTTTTCATTTCGAGGAATAGCTTATTCGCCTTTATCCAATATTCGACGAGGTTTCTACTTAAGCACTTGTACTCTTTGGTGAGCTATTTCATTACTAACTCGGAATCCCTCCGAATGATTACATTTTGTGCTCTGAAAGTTAGTAACATTTCAAGTCCAGCCAATAGTGCTTTGTATTCAGCTTCATTATTTGAACAAGCCAATTTTATATCAAAGAGCAATTTAGTTGGGATTTCGTCAGGTGAGATTAATAATATTCCAATTCCAAATCCATTTTTATGACTGGAGCCATCGAAGTATAATTTCCAAGATTTTAGACTTATAAAATCAACTTCTTTGATTAGGATTACGTAATTAACAATGAAATCAACAACGACTTGTCCTTTTACAAATTTTAATGGTTTATATATTAAAGAGTACTCTGTTAAAGCTAGTGCTCATTTTCCAACTCTACCATGAAGAATAGGTTTCGACAAGAAATATTTTATTATATCGTGATGTGAGTAAACATACACATCAAAAGGCCTTATGTAATATTTTAATTTTTCACAGGAAAAATACAAACATAAACACAGTTTCTTGATAGAATTGTATCGAGATTTAGCTCCTATTAACATTTGACTAAGATAAAAAAATTACTTCTTCGTCACCATTTTCATCTTCTTAAGCTAACATGCTTCCTATGGTCTCGTCTGATGCCGAAATATACAACTTCAAAGGAAAACCTTTCATTGGTGGGATCATTACTGGTGGTGTTAAATATCTTTTGATTTCCTCGAAAGCTTCCTGATGTTCAGATTCCCATCAAAATTCCTCCTCTTTCTTCAACCTTAATGGTGAAAATATTTTCATCTTGCCGGAAAGATTAGAGATAAATCTTCGTAGGAAGTTGACCTTTCCCAGCAATGATTGAAGTTGTTTTTTAGTCGAATGTGCTTGTGTCTCAAATATTACTTTAGCCTTATTCTTGTCAATTTCAATCCCTTTCTGATGGACAAAGAAGCCAAGGATCTGTCCTGCAGTAACACTAAACGCACATTTTAGAGGATTCATTTTCAAACCATATTTTTGCATTCTTTCAAATGCTTGTCGAAGATGATTAATATGGTCATCTTTACACTTAGATTTCACAACAATGTCATCAATATAAATTTGCATGAAATCATCAAGTATATCGTGAAAAATAGTGTTCATTGCCCTTTGGTAAGTGGCTTTAGCATTTTTTAACCCGAAAGGCATTACTACCCATTCGTAAGTTTTCAGAGCCCCTAGGCATCGAAAAGCTATCTTCGATATATCCTCTTCAGCAATAAAAATTTGATTATACCCTAAATATCTGTCTAATAAACTTATAATTTCATTACCTGCTGCTGAATCTACTAACATGTCAACTACTGGCATAGGATATTCATCTTTTGGTGTAGCAGTGTTTAAATTCTGAAAATCGATACAAACTCTAAGAGAACCATTTTTCTTAATTACAGGAACTATGTTTGAAATCCAATCGACGTACCTGGCGGTTTGAATGAATTTAGCTTTAAGGAGCCTTTCGATCTCTTCTTTGATTTTTTGTAAAATCTCAGGCGCAAATCTTGTAGGTGGTTGCTTCAACGGCCTCTTTTCTGGTCGAATCGGAAGTCGATGTTCAACCAATTCTCTCGAAAGACCGGGCATCTGGTCGTAGTCTCATGCAAAGCAATCCTTGAATTCTCTTAGTAGTTTGATTAATTGGTCTTTTACCCTTTCATCGACCAATTTGCTAATGAACGTTAACCTAGGCTCCTTCTCATTTCCAAAGTTTACTTCTTCTAAAGGATCTTGTTTCTCCATTTTTAGGCCTTTTCGAGCTACATCTTGCTCGAAGCCAATCGGCAAGTCATCATAGATACAATCTAGCCGAGTTTCATCGCTCTTGGCCTCAGGGCCGACTTTTCTTGTACCATACATGTCTCGAGAGTTGTTACCTTCCGTTCAACTAGTATATCGGCCTCCACTCCTTCGGCTGCTTTTAGGGTCGCTTCCTTTCTTTCGGCTAAGGAAGCCGAACCTTCCACCATGTTGATCTCTGCATGAAATTGAAATACTTTGTTCAAATTAACATCTTTGTGTTTCGTTGTTCCTTTGATTTTTGGTTTTTCTTTTATGGCCGAATTTGATTGATCGACCTCCATAATTTTGACGGCCTCAAGAGTCGTTTTTATTTTGTTTTCAGCTATGTAAGCCGAAATTTGAGCCAAAAGGCTCTCTTCAAACTTCATCTTTCTCGTTGTTTTCGGCCTCCAATCTTTCTTAGAAGCTGTAGAAACCTATGAAGGATCCAAGCGAATCTGGTATTGTACTTCATATGATCTGGGTAGATAAGGGTTCAGACCGAAATGTGGGCCGCCCACCTCTTTTATACGAAGCAATGCGATGTTAGCAAATGATTTGTCGAATATCTTACTATTAAGACTGATAATATGTACTTCGGCATTGAAGTAGCTTTGATCTCTATCGACATATTCTAGTACTCCATCGTTGTTCCAAAGGCATAGTTTCTGATGTAGTGACGACGGTATTGTCCCCACTCCGTGGATCCATTCTCTTCCGAGCAGTAAATTGTAGCTTGCCTTTAAAGTAACCACCACAAAAATAGTTAGTCAGGATACAGATTCTACTCTTAAATTGACAATAAGAATTCCCTTGGAACTCGATGTTTTTCCTTCATAGTTTGTTAGCACCAAGTTATGGGGCAGCAAATCTTCCTCAGCTTTTCCAATCCTTTTCAGCAAGAAACTGGGCATGATGTTGATAGTCGTCCCATGATCGACCAGAACTTTATTTACTCGAAACTTCTCATCAATTCGAGCTGCAATGTATATCGGTTTCATATGGCTTTTCATTTCTCTTGTTGGCTTTTCGAATGTAGCCAAAGTTTTTGCTAAAGAACCATCCTCCGCCAAATAACAATAACCCCAGGGATTATTGTCTCTTCTTCATCTCCCTCGCCGATCCCTTCAACGTATTTAGCAGGTAACTGATAAGTCTGTAATTAGGCCTTCTTTTACAGTTCATATATTCATATTTGACCTTTATTTTATTTGGATTTTACATTAATTTATATATTAATTGTGTAGTTTGGTATAAAGAGGCCACGAGTGGATTTTGGGTGCATTCTGGGCTCAAATTGATAGAAGATTAGAGCTTCGCAACAGTTAGCATGTCCAGACCCATTCAATAAGCACGGGGGTGCTTTGAGCCCAAGCACGGTCATGCTCAATGCTTTGCACGGCCGTGCTCATCTGCGGGAAGCCCAATTATGAAGAATCTTTAGGGTTTTCAAACCCTATTAAAAGGGAGATCTCAGGCATCGTAAAAGGAACCGTTTTTACATCTTGGCTTTGTCTCTAGAATACATCTGATCTCGTATCTCTTGCACGGGATCCTTGGCACATGCTTGGCGAGACTTGAAGCTTCAAGCGATCGTACTTGAAGACCGGGAATACATCTCACACTCTAATTTTCTATTTCTTTTTATTATGGCTTTGTTTATGATTGTTTTAATTTTTTTCTTTAGCATGAGTAACTAAGTCCATAGCTAGGGCTATGGGAACTATTGTTCATGAATTTATGGAATTTTGATATTTGAATTTAAATTTGATTTCCGTTTTGTGATTAGATTTTATCCTATTGCGCTTCTTTCTTAATCCTAATTAATTATATTGTCAGGCGACCGTACCTCGGTTAATTAATAGATCTATAGGGTAAAACGAGATAAAGGATTAGATGGACCAAACTAATCTTTCTCTTCTAATCGTTATTAAATTAACAAATTCGTAGGCTCCTAAAGCTTTCTTAAATTAATGTCTTACATGACCATTGGGGATGTTAATTTAGAGAAAAGAATATTAATATTACATGACCATTGGGTATTAATAGTATTCGTATGAATGATTGGTAATTACAAGGAAATTGAATTTAGAGTTAAATAGAAAAATAACATAAAGGATTGAATGAGAAAACCTATATGCCCTAGGTTCCTCTCCGATAAGTTTAACCAAGGCGTGCATTGTATTCCTTGCTCTTAGTTTTATAATTGATTTTATAAATTCTTGTTTTTAAGTAATCTCGTATCTTTGAAGCTTAAACAATTGAATTAGAAAATTCTCAGTAATTGAAAATCAATCCTTGTGGGACGATATTTTGGGAACTTAATTTAAGAACCCTTTATTACTTCTCGATGAGTACACTTGCCTTCCGAACAGTTCTCAAGATCATCGTCAAATCCTAATTTAAACACATCAGTAATCAATTCATTGTCTGGGTCGTATTTAATCTCATGATTTTTCATTTTCAAGTTCTTTTTCTCAATTGGCTCTTTTTCTTGAATTGTTTTGACCTCGATCCTAACTAGGGTGCGCCATATATTTCTGACGGCAGTTCCTTAGGCTGATAGGACTTGGGTTTGAGCTCGAACTTGAGCTAAGGCTTGTGCTTCATACTCAGCTTTTCTGATCCTTTGAGCCCTTCGCCATTGAGTCTTTGTCATAAAAGCCTTCTAGTAAGGCTTTTCGGTTGAAAATAGCTCCTTAGTGGGTTATGAAACCCAGTTTCAGCAAAAATTTGAGGTTGTGAAACAACCATAGGTTAGGGTGCAACTGTTGGTTGTGAAGGGCCACCTACTTTGACCCACTGCCACTTTGGTCAAACTAGTGATGGATGCAGCACGTTTCTGACCCATTTATTGCTCAGGACATTTTGAGCAGGTACAAAGGTCCTATTCTGAACCATTTGGGGGTCTTGAATAGTGACCGAAGTGTTTTGAGTTTGGATCCCCTTGTTCTTAGTGATCACCTGGTTAATGGTCACCTGATAATGCTTCTTCATCTCAGTCTGCTCGAAAGCTTTGGCTGTTGCTTTGTCGAAAACAGCACTGCACCTGGGGCATAGCATAACCTCGCTGTCAGCTTCCTTCTTCCGACTAAGGAAGTCTAGCAATGTATCCCTGACTTTTGGGAAGATTTCAGCATTTTCCTTCTTGAAGTTTTCAAGGGCTTCGTCCACATCTCTGCTTTTCTCGACCTCCTTCACAGTCGAGTCAAAATCCTTTCTCTCAGCCACATCGACTATTAGTATGTCGATAAGTTCTATGAAATTGGCTTCAACTTGCATGGGATCAGAGTCAATCTTCATTGGCATTTTGAGTTTTTGTTCAAATTTCAACCTTCCTTGCTTAATAGTGTCTTGGATCAACTCCTTGAAACAGACACAGTTATTAGTCCAATGGCCACAAACATGATGAAATTTACAATATTTTTGACCCTTTCTTTGTTCTAAAGTAGGAATCTTATGATTGTCAGACAACACAATTTGCCCATCTTTTAACAAAATATCGAAAATATGATCAACTTTAAAAACATCAAAGGCATAACTCTTATTCGGCCGAGTTTTATCTTTAATTTCGAGTGGTTTTAAAGATTGACAAACATAGGGAGGTCTAGGCTTTAGTTCACCTATATTCACCTCATTTACCCCTAAATCAACGTCTTTTTCGTCAAGGTCATTCTCGCTTCCTAATTCTCCCTCAGCGAGACCTATGTAAGCCACTTTGTGTTTTCGAGGTAATTTCTCAATTTTTCTTGGAGCATACTTTTCAGCTTTAAGTTGTTTGATTTGCCTTACTTTTGTCGCTAATTGCGACATGTCTCTTAGTTGTTGGTTAATTAGTTTCTTTCTTATCGAGTATTCTAACCCACCTACAGCCATTTGGACTAATTCATATTCTGGGATTTGGGTGAAGCACCTCGACCTTATCTATCGAAACCTGCTCAAATAATCATCAATGGATTCATTATGCATTCTTTTTATATTCACTAAATCCATTAAGCTAACTTTTTCTTCACCTCGAAAGAACTATTCATGAAACCTCCTCTCTAGCTGATTCCAATTATAAATTGAATTTGGGGGCAAGGTTGTGAACCAAGTAAAGGCCCCCTTAGTCAAAGAACTAGGAAAAATGCTTCAATTTTAAATCTTCATTTCGAGCTAAATCTCCACATTCTATGATATATCTAGCTATATGTTCGACGGTGGATTCGTTGGTTTCTTTGGCAAACTTCAAGAATTTCAGGACTTTCCAGCCCCGAGACAGTTCAGCCTATAAAATCACCTCAGAGAATGCTGAGACAAAGTAGGGTCTATTGCCATACTCTACATCAAATTCGTGTTGGTTCAACGCTTGTTCGACTACATTAGCAATATTTTGGGGATTCAAGTTATTTTGATTATGAAGTTGATGCCCCCACATTTTTTTGTCTAACTTTCTCTAATATTTTATCAGCATTCTGATTTTCGAGATATAATGAAGGGTTGATTCACCTGAAAATCACCCTTATTTTGTCTCGGAATGTTTTAATCAAAATTTTGACCAATTTGCTCAAATGGACCACTCTAATTTCGAGCAAAATTCTAAGGCTGGTCTACCTGAAAATTCATCTCATTTTGTCTTGGAATGTGTTGATCGACATTTCGACCAGTTTCCTCGATGGTTTGACCATTTCAATCAAAATTAGGTCCATTTCGACCAGAATTTTGGGCAAAATTTTGCCTTTGTCTTATAAGGACTTGAGGTGCCCCAAATACATCAGCAATTTGACACATTTATTCAGCTAAAACATGATTGCTGGTATTAGTGGTTTCCACTATGAGATTCAACACAGTAGTCATTTCATAGGTCAGCATATTGACCATCTCATGATTACTCTTATCCATTTGCTACCTCATAGACTGTAAGGCGATGTTTGAGAAGGAGCTAGCAGGCAATGATTCCCCACTCGAAGCTCCAAATGCAAATTGGGATCCTGATATTGTGCCAATGGTTCCCATTCCCAGTAGAATGGTATGAACCACACTCATTCTCAGAGGAATGGTGTGACTTTGGGGTGACATAGTTGTCACCACAGGGTTGGAGTAGGTTCGTACTCTGAAAATGGGTGGCATGGACGCAAGAGGTAGACCGAATGCCTAATCGCCCAGCCTTGGCCTTGGACCTGAATTCCTGTCGGGATTAGGCATAGTAACCATGAACTGGTTGACAACGGGGGATAACAGCATAGGTAACGCCATCGTTGATGTTGGTTGTGCGGCTGTACTAGCACCACCGCTTACATTTTCTGGGTTGTTACCACCGTCACTTCTAGAATTATCATTCCCAGAATTAGAATCGCTATTTCTTCCTCTATTAGCCATAATACAACGTCCGTTACACAATATCATGCAACAAAGCAATCAAGCATTTAGTAACACACACAAAAATACTGTCCCAATAGGCGTGCCAATTTGTTTACGATGAAAAATGACAATTTGTAAACAAGTAATCCAAAAGCAATCTGGGCACTGGATTTAGGTCCTCTTTGGGTTCTTTTAAGTATGTTGTGATTAAATGGACGTTGCAAAACAAATTGTTAAACAGGAATAATATAAAACTGGATTACAGTGTAGAGGTTTTTACAATAATTTGCTAAAACAAAAACCAAATTGTAGAAAAAAAGCAAATGAACTCGAATTAAAATGCGGAAAGGTAAATATGCAGAAATTGAAACTTACGACTCCTAGCAATGAACAGTAACACCGTGAGTCTCCTGATAGCTAGTGTCTAGTGCAATGCAGGTTTTCAGCATGCAGAGGTTTTGCGTGCAGGTGTCAGGGTGCCAAAAGTCCTTTAGAAAGCGAAGCTTTAAAGTATTTATAGGAAGGATCATCGTCGTTTTCCTCCTTTAGCAGGCACTTCTAAATAACTGCCTTCAACTGTTGATGTCCATTATTCACGATGGCTTGTGATCATGTTGTCGGTTGGGGCTTCTCCTATAACTGTTATTGCCCACGATCTGTCTTCATATTGTTGAACCTTTGTCTGGTGGTAACTGTTTGGCAGCTCCTTTTAAACGTTACAATATTTTTTGAGTCCTATCAGGACCTTTTATTCTTTCTCTTTCGATAAATTTCCAAGAGAAATCTAGGAAGCTCATTTAGCATTATGGTCTTAGAATATTTTCCTCTTGACTTCTCTTTTCGACTGATTCTGGGGATTTGAGAGCGTATCTTGGCCTCGTGGATTTCAAATACTTTCTCTGATCATTCCTGTTTTTCAAGCAATTCTGGAGAGAATACGAAGCTCGAATATTTTCTAACCGCTTTCTGGTTTTCGAGCAATTTTAGAGATGATCTAGAGCTATGTCAAGTTTGTGGACTTGGAATATTTTCTGGCCATCTTTCTGTTTTTTGAATAATTTTTGTGTGTCAGGAAAAAAAACCCTCAAAAACTCCTCAAAAGACTACGTCCTAAGGACTTAGAATATTTTCTTGTTATTTCTATTTTCTGAGCAATTTTGAGTGTAAGGAACCTGAGGGCTACTCAAAAACTTCTCAAAAAAAATCCTCTTGTCTCGTGGACTTGAAATAATTTCTGATTGTATCCTCGAAAACACCTTGAAAAGACCTTTAGTTTTGTGGACTTAAAATAATTTATTACTCTTGTTTTCTATGCAGTTTTGAGAAAAATCAGATATGTGAGAAAAACTTCTAAAATTACTCGAAATTTGCCTTTTTCGAGTAATGGGTTTAATCCATCCTTTAGTGCTTCTTGAATTCAAGTTTACTTTCTGCACAGGAAAGAAGCCCCTTCTCCGACCTTTTAAAATTTGTCGAGATGTTGCTTCTTTTAATATAATTTTTTAACTTAAAAAATTTTCCTTCAAACAATAAGATCATATTATGTTCGTATTTATCAATAATCTAGTAAATTTTTAAATTATATTTTGAGATTGTAAGTGTCAGATAAATTTATTTTTAAATTTTTTAATTGTACTTATTAATTTTTTACTTTGTCAGACAACATTAACTTTTACTATTAAATAATATTTAAAATATTAAAATAATGTCATTTTTTCTGCTTATCTCAAATTTATCTCCTTTTCATTTACACCATTTCATCCATCTTTATTATTGTATTTTTTTTCTCTCCTTGTTAATATTTTTTCACTCTTTGTTCCTCACATAATTCTCATGTCTCTTTTCCTACCCTCTAATGTTGTTGCCTTATTGGACTTCTCCTTGACACCCTCTTATTTTGCCTCATCTCCTGGATACAATGCACTAGAACTTGTCTCATATCGTCTTCTTGTTAGTGTAATGGGCGTTGGTTTCTAGCATCAAACTCCTGAGAGAGAAAGTGATGTTGCAAAGAAGAAAAACAAGACTAAAACTTAGGTTGGTGGAGATTTGTGGCAAGAATAAGAAGGGAGAGAAACTTCAATGTACTCATCGCCACCATTTTTTCTTGTTCTTCTTTTATTTTACTTTAGTTATGGACACGAGATTACAACAATATAATTCTGAGAAGAGAGCACTGATTATGTGAACTACCAAAAAAGACTAAGTTATAGAAGTATAATTCTGAGGAGAAAAGAGGTAGGAAGGAGGGAGGAGAGTTTGAACAAATGGTGGTGTAAGAAGTGAATTTGGTGAAGGAGAGATAGTAAGGAGGTACCAATGGCGTTTAAACAGTGTAAATAAGAAGAGAAATGATTGTTAAATATGGTACTAATAACTGACAAAAATTGACCAAAGTAGTTCTTAAAATTGTAAGAAATGATGTTGTTTGGTATTTTATGTGTTACTTAATTGCAAACTTAATATCATTATGATATAAATCATTAGTTAGACTAAAGTATTTAATATTTAACAAAGTTAAAAATTAATGAATCCATTTAAAATTACTAGGAGCCAATTTACTTGATGTTTACAAAATTAGAGACTAATCATCAAAGACTTTCCTTGTCAATCTATCAACTTCTATATTATAAATGGGTGTTTACTATTTATGTGAGTGAAGTTACTCTCTTTCATAGATCTAGTATATTTTTATATTAAAATTAATTAGAAATGACGTGTAAATTGAGTTGCAGTTTTTCCTACTGCAAAATTTTTACATTGTACCTACATCTTTGTTAATTTTATTCTAAATTTTATAGATTACATTTGTTAATTATTTTTGTACTTATTATCTTGTATAATTTTTTTATAAATAATTGATTTTACATTTATAAAAATAATCGTTCTAATTTTTTAAAATTTACTTTTAAGAGTCTTATATCTTACCTTTATAATTATTACTATATATTAATTATTTATATTTAATTTATTTTTTTACACTACACAACAAAACTATTATTTTAAAATAAATTATATTTTAAAATTATTTAATTTTATTAAATATTTATCCTTTTGATGGATATTACTTGTATTAAAATATTTTTTAAATGTTATTGTTTAAAATAATTTTAATATATATAATTTTCTTTAAAATTGTGTTAACAAAGAAACAAATATATGAAAGGAAAAATTTAATTCAATATAGTGAGTGTAAAACGAGTTAAATTCTTAAAAAATCTTCTCAATATTATATTCATATAATTTTTTGTTAATGCTGTCGGCACATCTAAATCACATTAGCCTAATTGACCTCAAAATTTTATTTCTTCCAAATTTTATTGACAATTAATTATTTGTAGAATGTTTCCACGGAGTGTAAGGGAGCTAATTAAACCATAAGATTTTTTGTTTTTGTTTTAATATTATAGAATATATTATTTATTTTCTATAATAAAAAAATTATCAATTTATCACTCTTAAAAGTTAGATTATATTTTCTTTTTCAACTTTAACATTAAAAAATATTTTTCTCTTAAATCTCAACTAACTATCGAATTATTACTTTTGAGTTCATGCTTATACATTAAATTAAAATGTATTATTTTAAGAGTCACATGATGTTTTAACAAGTTTTTCTTCGGAAGTGGTAATTTATCCTTAATCTTCTTTTTAATTTTAAATGTGAATTCTTTTCGATTAATTGTGTATATTTTTTTATAACTCTGAACATTTTGCATTACCAATTTTTTTCCTACTTTATTTATAATTTTAAAACTTATCTTCTCGTGATTATTTTTCTTCTTTTACTTTTCAAAACTTATTTAAATTCAATATACCCTTATAATACTCGCTAAGATCATTGTCTTGGTTAAGCAAAACTTTGAAGTCATAATTCCTTTAAAAATAAAAACAAAGCAGATAATTTTTTATATAAAATTTCTCAGGACTTTTACATTACTGTTTATTTACAAATCTGTTTAGCATTGTCTCAAATTCTCGTTAATGCACTGTCTTTTAAAACACTTTTTTTTTCTCTATTCCTAAACCCTAAAATAAAACACTTTCTTTAAGCATATAGCATCTTATTGTCCTGATAAATATTTAACTAACTCACAATTGAGCGAATTTGAGATTAAACTAAGTTACAAATGTACTAACTTTATATTAATTCTACAATTTTATCATCATATAAATACTTAAAATTTAATATTTTTAACCAATTGTTTTTACATATTACGTATTAATTTTTATGTAATAAAGATTTTAAATAAAAATTAATTATAAAAATGATGTAGTAATTTAAATTTTTACTCGTATTCCAATTAATAAAAGCTATATATTAATTAAAAAGATAAAGTAAAAACTGAAAAAAAAATTGAATTAAAACTAAAAAGTATGAGTTGAAATTAGTTTGATAATATGTATGATTATGGATTGAAATATTAATTTTCATTGTTCGAAAAGGGACACAAATGCAAATGAGGAAACGTCAATTTCAAAGATGAGGATTGAGGGGTTGTCCCCACGGCAGTTGCTGTCGAACGCTAGCTGGATTGACATTTATCGATATGAAGTTGGCAGATTTTTCACCACTCTTCCGTTCCAACCCTTCAAATGTTGCCATTCAATCCATTTCTTTTATTTTCCTCCCCAATTTTCCTCCCCAAAATTTCTTAATACAATCTCTTTTTTTTTCACTTTCAAAAATCATATTTTAATTAAAACACACAAACAGATGCCAAAATCAATTCTTTGTTATAAACCAGACAAGTCACTCCTCTGCTTTGGTTAAACATGAACCAATTTGTAATTAATTTTAAGATATTTTTTAACATATATTTGAATTTAAATTTTATTTTATGACATTTAATGAGTGAGCACATAAATTAATTGATATAAGTTATTTAAATTTAATTTGTGATATTAAGTTCTATAAAATGTAGTCAAGTTAAATACTTGAATTAATCTTAATTTTACATCATTCGAAAAAACTTGTCTCTCAGTGAAAGTAGCTTTTAAAGTACTATCATGTGATTAACATTTAAAATTTAAAGATTAAATGAGTATTTTTCAAAAATATTATTTAGTAATATAATGATAATTTTTATATCAACAAAAATATCTGTTAATATATTATATCATTAATATAAGTTTACAGTGATAATATGACATGCCAAGTTAGAACTTAGAAGTAGTTCGAATTTGATAAACTCCCCGACCTGTGTTTTTCAAATGAATCGAAGTCTCTAGCAAATGATTGGAAATTCAATCTCGTCATTATAATGAAATTGAATTTCAGTATAAAATTACTTAACCTGATTTTAAAAAATAAAATAAAATGATGATTGACAACATATACAATGCAGAGAGCACTTGCGTATAAATTCTTTAATCCTATTGGCACACCACAAAGATAAAATAAAATGTATTGTTTTTCAAACTAATATGCATTCAAGTTCTTTCCACACATTCTCGTGTCTGCAGAAATATCCAATAATCTGTCTTTTTCGTTTTATTGTTTTTCTAGATCAATCATGTTAATGATCGTTCTCATATTGTTGCGTATGCAAGCTGATTAACGATCTTAACATTATTAATAATTAAAAATATTTTTTATAAAATTTATTTAATTTAACTTTATAAATTATGTATCCAAACAATAAAATTAATTTATTTTAAAATAATATTCTTATTATACAATATAAAAATTATTATTTTTACTCGTAAAAGTAAACTCTAAATATAAAAAAAATTACGCTAATTTTTAATGATATAAAATTAAGTATTTACGAAATTCTAAAATTTATGTAATATAATACAAAAAAGTTAAAAAAAATTTAATCTTTAAAATTGTAAATAAAATAAAAAAAGACGTGAATAAAAAATAAAAAATATTACAGCATAAAAGAATGCAATATTATACGTTATTTTTAAATAATTTTAATTCTAAAATATATATTTTTCAAACTATAAATTAAAATAACTTTACTAATATTTCACCTTTTAAATAATTGACTTTTATTTATATAAAATAGCTTGATATTTTTAATAACTAAAAAAATTATAATTAGAGTAACTTTTTTATATTTTTTTTCGGTTAACCAATCATTTAATAATACTCTTCAATTGGTCACTAAATTATTTTTAAAGAAAATCATATTAGGACCATATTTTGATTAAATTGTATTGAAATATTATAATTTAATTGGTAGAAAAAGTTTTTGATGTGACCAGGGGAGGAGGCAAGTGAATGGTAGTAGATCCGGACAAAAGTTATTTAAAACGTTTATATGTATATATTTTATAATATTTTTTTGTTTTCCTTTAAATTTATCATCTAAATTTTATATAAATTTAAAATATCTATACAATGTAGGTGCTAGCATCGGTCGGAATTGGAAGTAAGAACTAATAATAGTAATAGTAGGATGAAAAAAAAAATTATGAAATCAAGGACACCTTCACAGGAAATGAAAAATAGGAACATTAAAAAAATGAAACGTAACCTTAAAGAAAGTTATGAAATCGAGCGTTTTTAAATATGAAAATAGAAAGTCAGAAGCACAAAATCCACTGTTTGAAGATCAAAATAAGAAGTAAAAAAATAAAAGGAAAAAAAAAACGGAGTTACAAAAGGAAGAGACAAAGTCATTAAAGTAAGAAATAGAAATAAAGTTACAATAACAAGAGGCTAATAGCACCAACATAGTAACACAAGAGTAAAGAAACTTTCAATGTAACGAAATTAAGGTTAATTGAAAATTATATGAGTCTCTACTAATATATATATATATATAGCATAATATTCTTAGTATAAATATAAAAACTCTTACATTTTCGTTTAATTTAAATATAACGGATTATAATTTATTATTTTACTAATAATTAAATTTAAATTAAATAAAATTTCAAATTTAATATAAATTTTTTTAAATTTATACTAATATATATATATATATATATATATATATAAAATTGGATAAGTTTCAACAATTTAAAAAATTAAATTCATATACAACTATTTTTAACTATCTTAAATTGAGTTTTTAATTTATTTTATACAAAATTTTTAACCGATGTATATGCAACTGTTTTTTTTTTTTTGGTTAATGGATTAGCACACGTATGAACACCTTGACAGTACTATTAACATAAGTGTAATAATTTGAAGAAAAATAACTTTTTGATGATAAATAAACTTTTAAAAATTATAATTAAGAGTTAATTTTTAATAGATTCAAAAAGTTAGAGAGTAAATCATAGCAAAATTTTATAGATATTAAATTCAAAAAGCGTAACTTTTTTAAAAATAAAAATACAAGTAAGTCCATATTTAGAAATAAAAATATAAGTTCAAACTCCACTGAAAGATACTCGCACTTGATTCTAATCCAGTGATTGATCATACATTATTGATACTATTTACGTAAGTGTGTAATAATTTGAAGAAAAGTAACTTTTCGATGATTAATAAACTTTTAAAAATTATGATTAAGAGTAATAATTTTTTATACAATTTTTTTAATAATCAATTAATTAAGTACAAGATTAAATGTTATAACAAATTATATATATATATATATATATATATATATATATATAATTTCACTAAAAATTTTGATTTGTAATTACTAAATGAAATATTTTTCTTAAAATAGTTTTTTATTTCGGATATTTAAACATTAGATTTATTTTATATGAAGTAATATAAGTGTAATTAATTGTTTTAGAAGAAAGAGCGTTACTGGAATGGAACAGACAAACTTTACACCCAATGATAGCAGGTTGTGTGATATGAGGAAGGAGCATAATAATGTAAAAATGTACTTGACCAATCATGCTTCATGTAACTCAACCCTACCACACACCAACGTGTTGATATTTCAGCTCTTCCCAGAATAGGGTCCCTTGGCCACCTTCTCTGCTATCAACAAACCTTTATTTCCACTACTTCACCCTCAGATTCTCTGCCCATCTCTCAAGCTCTTGCCTCTCCGTATCACACTGCCAATATCATACTAAGGTAACTAGTTATTTCAGAAAATTAACAAATTCGATTAAAGAAAATTATTCTAGTTATGTTATGTTATTTGAGAAGGATTTTTAGTTTAAATAAATTTTTAATAAACATATAGAAATAAAATATAACTTAGTTATGTTATTTGAGAAGGGTTATGTTATGTTATTCACGTGTTTTATTTAATAAAATTAAACTATAAGGTTAATTGAAGTAATCGTCTGTATGGCATTCCTTGAGACTTCAACACGTGAGAACAATCATGCATGGCTAATGCAGTATGGTACGTATGTTTATAGGTGTCAGCTTTAGATTCAAGTTATTTCTCATCAGTTTGAACGTGTTAAAGGGTGAGTGGTTACACAAGGCTCAACGTGACAGGGTAATCTATTTAGATACTGTGATATCAATTCTAGGGGCACCTGTCTCATCCTCGCATCTTCTGATCAACGCGTGGCTCAGACACGTTTCATTAATGGACGTACTCCCACTAATTTGATTATGCTGCCCACTGCTTCTTATGGTATGTTTCTTCAATTTTGTTACGTTCAAAAGAAGAAAAAGCTTTGCATGATATGCTTCAACTTATTTAGAAATTTCGTACCTGGGACCTATCGCCCACGTTGCACACCATCCCCACAACATTTCTTTCATCGTTCATTGATCACTAATGTTTACATTCTATATATAATAGAGTTTTTCTTCTTTTCGCAAAAGAAAAAAAGTTTTCTCTCGCCTAATTTTCCGCTCAACCTAGTTTTAAACTAAATGCATTACATGCTATAAGTATGTTCGTAGACGTTTTAGGTTAATTTTTATAGCAACCCCAATACAAAAAATTAAAATGGTTACACAAAGTGTACTCCTTTTTCATTAAATAAGTTTAAATTATACTTAATCCCAAATACAAAAGTAATACCAAAGGGTCAACCCTCCACCAATCGAAGTCTTCATTAATCGCAGCTATTTTAATCCTATAACCACGACAATATGCGATCAACCCAACTTTGAGTACTGAGTACATTGAACTACGACTAAGGATCTCCTAGTAAGGACACGCACCCACAAAACCCGTCTCATCTATCAAAACACAAATTGCGCGTGAAAGATTCCAGCAAGCAAGAGGTGTAGTCATAAGTTAGAAGGTTGAATTGTCAAATACCCGCTATAAGCATCAAATCACGGTTAATGGAATCACTACTATGCGGCAACTTAGTAGCTCGGGTCACTACGATGATAAAAATCTAAATCAAAAAGTAAATCAACGTCAATATATAGAAAATGAGTTTTAAGCCTCAACTATATTAACACATACTTTATGCCTTACCTATATTTTTCAGCCTCCTACTCTTTTAATTTGAATATTAAAGTGTTTTTTTTTTCTTTCTAAAATATCATATCTTGCTATGCGTTATCACCATTAGGGATGAAAATATAGTAGATTAGACTAAACTTTGTATAAGTTGACATACTTAATAATTTTAAAGTTTGAATCTAATTTATTATTTATATAGGCATTTAATTAAGTTTAATATGATATTTTTAAAAGTCTAATTTAACCAATTAATCTTTTTAACAGCCTACTTTATATTAATATTTAAAATATTTAATAAGTTATTAAGTCTCTTTATAAATAGATTATTAAATAATCTAAATAGATATGTCTTTATAAAAGTCACAAAATTTATATTTAAATAAGCCATTAAAAAAATAGTTCAACACTTTAAATATTTATAATAAAATTATATATTTATATTTATCACTTTCAAACTGTATATTTAATTTAAATAAATAAATTACTGAATATTCAACAAATATAAATACAAATTAACGTGTTATACTACATATTTAATTTAAATAAATAAATCACTGAATATTCAATAAATATAAATATAAATATAAATCAACGTGTTATACGTACAAGACAAATCATACAATAATAATGTAAAAGATTTCAACAAGCTGTTCTCTCTCTTTCAGAGTATTAGAGTTTTTAATTTAAGATTTTATTTATTTAAAATTTAATTTATTTAATATAATATAATATTATAATATTATAATTTTTATATAAATTTATTTAATACATTACTACACATTTTATAAGTCTTAAATAGGTCATTCTATTAAGTTTAATAGACTTTATTTTAAGTTCAAATTTGACCTATTCAATTAATTAAGTTTTTAAAAAAAAATTAATTAAATTTATTACTTAATTAGGACAAGTCAAACTAAACATTGAAAATATTAAGTCATAGCCTCGTATTAAGCAGTCTGACTTATTTTTATCTTTAATCACTACCTAATGATGTCTTTTTTGAAATAGTACTCACCTCTCTATTAGTCACATTAAACAATATTATTCTCTCTTTATATTTTAATAACCACTTCTTAAACCTAAAAGGTTAATATGTGTCAAATGAATTTGTTAATAATAACAAATAATTATAAAGTTTTTTATGAGTATTCTTCTTAACAACTTATAAGGTTATTGGTAATTAATTGTATATGAACATTTTATTTAATTTTGGTATTTATATAATTAATCTTTAAACTTATTTATACTTTTTATTTCATGTTTTGAAGTTATAAAATCAATAGAAAAGATTCCAAATTAACTCCTGACATGCCTAGAGTCGTCAAAAAAGTTGAACTTAGGATTTTGTTCATCTTAAAATGAATTAAAGTATAATATAGAAAAAAATATTTTTAAAAATAAATATATAAACAAATGTAATTAAGTGTTTTAAAAAATATATATATAATTATTATCAAATAAGTAAATCAATTAATGTGCAACTGTTTCAACTTAACATGTAATTTTAAATTTAAGTCCTAATAAATATAATTGTGTTAAACATTTAAAGAAAGTTTTATCATCTACGGTGATTCTATCTGATTTGAATATAATTCTTTTTTTAGAAAATACATGTAGATTATAAAAAAATTACTATTCTAATTAGACTAAGACGTATATATTTTGTTTGAATAAGATAATGTTTATGGTGAATTTTGTTATTAGTATATAAATAAATTTAAGAGCATTCTAGAATTGAATTTTAAATTATTTTTTTTTAGTTTTTTAAGTGTTTTCTCAACATAAAGGTTAAATTAATGTCACAAGAAAGGTAAAACAAGAGCAAAAAGAGTAGAAGAATAATGTAGATGAACGATAAATGCATAAAAGCTAACTTGATTGAATATGAATTATAGAAAATGTAAACATACAAATTCTGTCACGACCCTTTTTTATAAGAGACTAAAAATATTATTTTTATGCCACTTGCTTATTTAAAATGGATAAATAATGAAAAATATAAGTATAAAATTCACTTTTCATTCAAAATAAACAAAGTTCATTACAACAAATATCTAACAGAACAACATAATATTACATTTAGTTCATAATACTTAAAATATACAAAAATTATACTACATAATTCCCTCTACATGAGGTCTCAAAATATAAAGAAAATGACTTTAATGCAAAATTACTCGACTCCAACCTTCTAACTTCTCTACTGGCCTCTCAGCCTATGAAGTAGATGCAACACCTGGTACATCTGCTCACGTACCACTGTACGATCATCGCAGTACACACGCATACAACAGCATAGACAGAAATGTAAGGGTGGGCTTACAAAAGAAAAATCATATATAGAGAGTAAAATATTACTCATAGGCTCATAGCAACAACCTCATGCATTCCCAATCTATCTAATGCATAACATGAAACGATTCTAACTAGTAACCGAGCTAGTCTGAGAGCAACTCATTCCGGTATTTAGATCCAGACAGGACAGCTCAGCATGCTCTATCGTTACATGTCTACCCACTTAACTGTATAACTCGGCTCTATAATGAAATAAGACATATATCTCAGTATGATACAGTACAGATAAAATCATATTTTCAACAACTCAGTTAAAACAATTCATAATATTTTAGTCAAATCTTAGCATTTTAAATTAATTAACAGCAGTTACAGCATAGAAAATAGCTTTTATCCAAGAGATCTAACAAAATCATCTCAAAACTTCTTGTAATAGCATACCAAATCAGTCCAAATATCCTTTAATAGTTAAAGTAAGTTCCCCTTACCTTAGAATAACAATTCACACCAGATCTATCGAATATTATTTGTTTTACAGCAAAATCTATCGACTTTACTGTTCATGCCAGATTTACTGCTCACTTTTTTTTTAAAAAAAAAAAAATTCAAACTCCACCTAAATCTATTCTAATACCAAATAATCATTTAATTAACATTTAACAAATATAAAATATTACCAATCACTCAATAATAAATTACAGATCTGATAAATTCAATCATAATTAGAACTGTTGATCTCTTAATAGTCAAGTCTGACTAATGTGATTTACAGAGATTCTAAGTACTAATAGTTTTGGGTAAAAGTCATAACTTTTAAACTCTGAAATAAAATGTTATTTATAGATACAACACCAAATCACTACATAAAAAACGTGTAAAATATAAATACAATTGCCTAGAGCAATTTCTTCGTAAACGCTTCTACTTGTCGTTCATGATTCGCTTTTAAACTTGTTCTAATATTTTTTTTTTATATGTTTTCCTTATATCTTGAATGCCTTTGTAACTTCAGGATTATAACTCTTGAAATACTTCAAATTTCTTTAAAGTGAAATAATTTTTGATAAATTTTAAAAAATCATGTTGAATTCCACCTTTACTATGAGTCTTGTGCTCCTGATTTATACTGCAACTTGTCAAATAACTTTAAAATGTTTATACTTTCAACTTCAAGTATCATGAAAGTATGTTAAAATTTACCTTTTTAACTAATTTTGACACTCTTTTGTCCTTGCCAAAACCTCCTTAAAATGTATGTATATATTTTTTTACTCAAAATCAGATTTCTAACCACCGCTAAAACTTGTCAAAATTTATCTTTTTGACTTAAACCTAATATCTTTAGCTCTCTTCTTTTTCATAAAATTTATCAAAAAGCATAACCTTATAACTATAACAATTTCAATCTAAAACTTGTAATTCCATTAATAGGAATGACGATTTCTCGAAAAGAATTATCTAATCTCTTTTTTTTAGAAATAATATATTAACTATAAAAAGCCTTTTTTTTTTTTAAAGATAACGTCTTATTATAACTTAAAGAAAATTTTTATTTTCCAAAATAATTAATAAATCAAAACTTTATGTTCGTGCTGTTTTGATATAATATGAATTGGAAGAATCCCTGCATAAAAAAATTACAAGAGTGCGGTTCGATAAAGAATATTAAATCTTATCAAATAAGTGTTACAAAAGATCTACAAGTTATAAAAAAGTATCATTGTCTGTGAGCACTTCGTTTGAAAATACGCTCTTTTCATAGTATACTAGATTGATATATAGGATGTTTCTATGATTGCATTTTCACTCTGCGGAGCATTATAAATAAATGATGTAGCAGTCTCAAAGACAAATGATGATGATAATTACTAACAAAATTCAAACTTCTTCAACGATGCTGATTATGAGATTGATACGGAAAAGAATATTGCAGCAAATGTTAGATAATTAGATTGTTATTACTACAACAAAGAAAGAAGCAAATTTAACCGATATGACTACACCAAATATGGACACAAACTTTCTATATGCACAACAGCATTAAATATTATATTCATTAAGTGTTATATATAATCACTTTAAATAATATTGTGAAAAATCATATTTATTAAATATAATAAATTTACAAAGTTTAAAGAATAAATAATTTTAAATATCAAATACATAAAATTTATGGTAAAAAAATATTGTATTTTATCATTAATTAGAAAAAATGAAATTTATAGATTACATTTTAATATAACAATATTTGAATACATATAAATATAGTACGTATAAATTGGTAAATATCTGTATGTTTATCTTTTTATTTATATGTTTAATGGTAATTTTAAACAAACTATAATGAGTTATCGTTGTTCATAAAAAAAACAATTGAAATATAAAATCTAAATATTTATTAATATATTTTTATTTTTTTATTTTGTTATATGTTACCAATTTAATATGTATATTCATTGTTGATTACCATTTTTTGCTAGAGTTTTGCTAATTAGTATTTTACGGATATTAAAAATGCCTTGAAATTCATAGTGAGAGTGCATTAATTATAATTTTTATTTTAAATTTTGTAAGAGTACTCTAGAACATTGGTTAGCTAGTAATTACCTTTATTTTATGCATTTAATTACGGTAAAGTAAATTTCATTTACTAAAAATAATTAATAAAATTTTAAATCGTACATATTATAAAATAATTTAAGCCATGTTGTTTATATACAATGAATAAAACATAGGATTAAAAAAATATTTAATTTACAAATATTACACATATTACTGAAAATTATAATAAATAGAAAATTTAAGTGCTATGGTATTGTAAATTTAATTTTCACTCATGGGGTATAAATATTATATTATTTCATAAAAAATAATTTTTTATTTGTACTATTTTATTGAAATAATATTTACATGTTTTTCTTTATTTCCTCTTATTTTGATTTACAATTATGTATTGCATTACTACTAGAACAACTCATGCAAAATTCAAGATACCATTATCCTTGAATAAACATACATTTTTTATTTACTTTATCTTCTAAATAATCAAATGCTCGCCAACATTTTGGGAGATCATTTTTGAGAATTATTTTAATTAAAATTAAAAGAAATACGAGCCAACTTACTCAATTAATGAAGATATTAATCTCTGAAGTCTTTGTTAGGTTATTTAAAAATATTGATTATAAGTGTATATACAAAATAATAAGTAAATACCAACATATAATCGTAAAACAAGGTATATTCTCTGAAGGTTAAAAATAAGAAAACAATATCTATTTAAGTTAACGAGTGATTACTATATATATAGACACACGTGAGATGAAAAGTATCTAAGAGAAATAGTAATACACATCACTTTGTAAATGATCTTGTTAAGAAACGATAATTACACTATTGAGTACATGATTCGAGCAAGAAATAATAAAATAACTATATAAAAACAAGCTTAAATAAATTTGATAAAACAACTGAGAACATTTATTATATTTTTATCGTATATACTTAATTTTAGGTGAATGTTTTTGTGTCCTTAATTTAGAACGAGTATCAATGTCCATTATAATTTAACATGTGATGAAACTTATACAAGTTATAAATAAAAAGGTAATTTAAATTTATAATTAAAATTTAATTTAAAAAATATTTTAATCTAATTCCGTTAAGATTACTTTAGTGAATATTAAAAATGTGTTAGTGCATGGATTATTATAAAAAATTAAATATAATTTAATTATAATATAAAGTAGATAAGTAAAGGATAAGAAAAATCTTAAGAATTTGAAAAGAAAAATACAAAGTCTCCAGTAAAAAAAAAATCTAGTAAAAAAATTAAGAGAAAAAGCTATAAAAGATGTTTAAATCAGCAAAATAAAGGTGGGGGATATAAATTAAAGTAATATTAAATGGATGATAATTATTATTTTTCGATTCATTTAAAATAAAATACAATGAAATGAAATTTAATAAAAAAAACACTATTCTATTTTATTTTATTTATTATTTTATTTTGTCCCACCTAACTGTAGAGCGGTAAGATGTAACGAGTTTATTATTTATTAATTTAGTATCATTTTTTCTTTGTAAATAATGAAATGAAGCTTACTTTATTTAATTTTATGATATTCAAATATTAATACGAAGTTTTTATTTCATTTCACCTATTATCATATACTCAATACAATCTAACAATCAAAATTTCAAAACAAAATTATTTTTCATTATTTTAAAATATTACTATAAATTTTTTAAAATATATTTACTTTAATTTTTTTGCTTATATATTATATATTTTATTAGAAGATCAATTGAAAACAAAACTGTTAGAAAGGTATGCATTTTTATATAATTAAATAAAATATAAAAAATAAAGTATAATCTTTTTTTTATAAGATATAATATAAATAGTACAATTATTTTATACATAAAATAAATTGATATCTATATTAGTAATATATATATTTATATATATATATATATATATATATATATATATATTTTGGAGAAAACTGTAAGTCAGCTTTGATACATATTTTATCAAACAAAATATGATATTTGGAGAAAATAGTCACTGGTTATATTGTTGACGGGTTTATATATCGAGAAATTTGTAGATAATATTTTGAATAATAGTTCTATGGGAACACTTATACAAATGCATAATTTTTAATAAAATAATAATATTTCACACTAAAAATAATATAATAATGACAATGATACATATCATTTTTTGTTACGACACACAAGATGGATAGCAATATTCACCCTAACTCAAGAATATCAAACAGTTTATCTTAATTATATGTTATATTTGTAAGAGTGACATTATTAAAAATAATTTTTTTTATTAACAATATACCTTGACCTTCCTTTATCCAGTTTTATTTAACAGCACTCCGAGGACAGGAGCAGATGCAAATGCTTGAAAAGAAGACAAAAATACCTTCGTAGAACACACATAAGCATAATTGACTACCTAGATCAAGGTTGAAACAGATTTGTTGTTATGTCACTTCAAATTTAGGAGGAAGAGGTTTCACAAATATATGTTAATATTAGTGGCGAATATTGTGAATGGTAAAACAACGAAACCTTATTAAGGCCAAACAACTCAAAGGGAGAGAAATAATGTTCCATCCACTTGTCTGAGTTGTCTCGCAGTCTAATGCTACATGTTCGAATAAAGCAAAATTAATTTGATTCTCATTTTAATAATATTAATAGGAAAAAAAAAACAATTTAGTATCGATAATCTTTATATTCACTGCATGTCTACAACTCAACAAATTAATTATAGATGTGTTCACTAAAGCATTGGACAAATTTAGTGGGACTTGATAGGACTTGTATATAAAATCCATTAATCAGTATTTTAAATACATTAGTTAAAGAATAAAAAAAGATGTTACTAATATGCATTTACTGTAATTTTTAACACATTTTGACATAATTTTTTTAAAAAAATATATTATTAATTTCCTTATTAGTATTCTTAAAACGCTGATTAGGACAATCCTAAAATGTTAATTTTTTCATTGTATTTTAAAATAATTTTTGAATTAATTTATATTTTATTTTCATAACATAATTTCAAGCATATAGTTTATTTTTTAAAATGAAATAAATTTGATTTTCTTAAAATCAGATTCTGAAATAATATAAAAACGAGAGAATTCGAAAATAAATATATAGAAAGGATGCGAACTAAATTACTAAATTACAGTTAAATAATTAAAGTTGTATAATTAGGTTGTGTGTGTATGCGTGTATTATTGTTCTTTACGCTTGTCGGTATTGATTAATTTAATTCTTCAGCGTGGAAAGTTGTAAGCTATAGATTTGGTGCATATATTATTTAGCATTTAAGAAACAGAATAATGATAATATTGAAAGTTGAAAGAATAGATAATTATTATAATAAGATAGTGTGTTGATTGATGGTGGTGGCAAGGAGGCAACTGGTACTGCCATGTTGCGTCCTTAACTGGGAAGAGGGAACGTGATGAAATAATACATGCAGTGAGTGTCGTACTGTTCCTGTTTCATTCAAAGATTGTTAGTACCTTAGAATCCCACTGTTCAGTCATTTTGTCTGTATAAAACGGTTCATAAGAATTTCTGGTTCTGGACACACGCAAACATTAGATTTTGCTGAACTTGTAGGCTCTAAAACATAAATAAAAGGGTCTCAATTGTTTATTCTAAATTCTCACTTCGTTTTGTATTATGTCCTACCTCTTAGAAGGATGCAATTTTCCTGTTTTTTTTCTTTTGTGTCATAGGGGGTGGGGGAAGGGTTTTTTGGGAATCTTTAGTACTTAAGATTCGGAACTTATGGATATGTCTAACTAATGAGCTTTTCGGATATTACACAGGTAATTTTAACTAAGAAAAAGAGAAAGATAAAGAAAGTTTCCAGAAAGAAGAAAAAGAAGACGAAATATATATATATATATATGAAAGTAGAATTTTTTATACTAGTAGAAGTTTAAAAAATTTACATTCAAATTGGGACTTTTATTTAACTTAAATTTATTAAGTTATAATTTATTATTTTATTGGTAAGTTAAATAAAAAGTTTAAATTAAGTGTAAATTTTTAAATTTAAACTAGTGTAAAAAGATCTTTCTTTATATATATATATATATATATATGAAAATTTAAATTTTAAATTAAAAAAATTAAATGTTAAATGTAAAAAAAAAAAAGATATCTAACATAATAAAAAGGAAAGTAACTCTTAATAATATTATTATTTAAAATAATTTCAATAATATTTTTATTTAAAAATAAATATTCACATTTGAGAGTAAACAACTAAATCCAACCTAATAAAATCTAGTCTAATGTGCTCTCAGGCTTGTTTAAACTTTCATTGAGCCAAGGAGTCATCTATCTGAGACCCGTTAAGTCACTTGATCTACATTCAATGCATCTTTTTTAATTACATCCAAGAGGAAAGACTCCAAACTATTGTTTCACACCTCTCATTTTGGAAATTTCAGAACATTCAACTGTTAAAACGGGTCATACCACATTGAATTTATCTCGTGATTGTATTTTAATGTTGAAATTGTGACTTACCCACATCCGTATCTTATTATAAAAAGATCTCATTCACTATTAGATAGCTTCTCTTCTCATATGTACTATTACTATAGTAAAATACACACTATCTTAGATAATAAAATGCCTTTACAAATCCTACTTCATTTGTTTGTGATTCCGGCGTTCTTATCTTCTGCACCCTCACTTGAACCTGATCTAATGAGCTTACAAATTATTAAGACTCGGGGCTAAGTAAAAGTGAATATTTTGATTAATATATTTTACACCAAGTTAAATTAAATCATAAAATTTACGTAACTTTTATTTTATGTAGCGCATGGTTACAATTTGGCTTGAAAAAAGAATGATAAAGCTAGCATCAAAAGAAAATAAAAGAATGTTTGACCAGAAAAAAGGAAAATAAAGGAATGAAAATGACTATATAATTGGACAGGGTCGATCGTCTTGAAACTTTGTATTTTTTATTTTGTTTTTTTGTTTTTTGCTGAATAGTTTTGTAATTATTAAGAGATGAACTCAATTAACAAGTGTAACGCAGAGCGTAGAATTGAAGGAGCATCATCATATTGATTCCACCAATAATTAAAACGAGAAAGATATATTTCATAATTGTAAAGATTGTGGTTGAATGACCACGAGAAAGACCCTAGTATTTTCCAAATCAAAAAAGAAGATACATGGATAATTCAAGGGACCCAATTGATTAGGATAAAAGATGTAGTAAATGCCAGGAACCACATCTCTATTCCAAATTATCACACATCACCATTTCTTCCAGCTGGAAGGAGGCATCTTGTAAAGTTCATGAATTATTGAATCAATCCCATAAATATAATAAAGAAGGAGAAGAAGAAGAACACGACATTTACCAATGGCGGCCACCAATAGTTGAGAACTGAGAATGAGATAAATTGAAGGACATTTACATATTTTACATCAAACACTATCCCTATGTATGAATTGCGTGGTTGTGGTACTAGTCAAACTGGGCCTCCGTATAACTTTTTTAATTATTATCACGCTTTTAGGTCACGAGATTGTAACTAGTGAATTTCGGCATCAAATTATCTCACTTTTTATTCTCGAGTCTGAACCTTTTGCATAGGAAAACTACGTCTATCATTTGAAGTATTTCATAAAATATTGTTCTTTCTTTTTCTCATTCAAATATAAACAATTAAGATGACGTTGAATTCAAGAGGTGCCAAAATTGGACGGTCACAAGTTGAGTATTGTTGATATGAAAACGAAAGACCATCAAATTAGAACGCTGATCTTTTATTTCAGTCCACTCTCGTACACTTTCTTATCTTCTTCAAACGTTTTTGCGGCTGCTTTATTGCAAGGAACAGAATAAAGGACATGGGTATGTGTTCTTTACAACTTAATCCAAAAACGACAGCTAAAGTCCAAGCCTACTTGCTCGCTGCTACTAAATGATAGCGCTAAACGCGACCATTTGATCTAATGTAACCAGTGTCTCCCAATTTTTATAAATTCTTGTTTCAATTTTTGGTTTTATAAAGAATAAAATTTAGGTGTAGTTCGCTAGATATTATTTATGTTATTTTTAATTAAAATTAACGTTTTATCTTGATAGTTTATTTATCATATTAAATATTTATTTTTTATTAAATTATAGTCTTCCGTATGTATTTTTACATAATTAGTGTATTGAATCTCACCATGTATGTCATAAAATAGGGTTTATATATTTTTTATAATTATTTTATATTTTATTTCTTTTTTTTATCACATTATCTATTGTATCTCTCTCTTCTTCTTTTTTATCTCTCTTTTCTTCTACCTAAACATTATTGTAATCACACTCGATTAAAGCAAGACTACTACTTCTTTTAAAAGATACACGTGATCTTAGAAGGAAAAGAAAAACTATATTGCATAAACTATTTAGGTTTCATGCTTATGCTCTTTCACTTTTTTTTTTAATAATGTGATAACTAATAACAGCATAAACAAGTGAATGAATTTGTACTTCAATTAAATGTGCAAAATCTAATGCGCTATGTAGATTTTGCAAATCACAATACCGATTATATTTGAAAACAATTTTAGTAAAAGAAATATTATTTAAACATGTTAATAAGAATTTAAAATTTAGATCTATAATTATCACTAGTTATTTGGGGAAAGAAAAATTTTCTAAGTTACAGAGACACTTACCAGACTTTCATGGTAGAAAATAAACTATGTCTTTTTTAGAAGAAATCTACCTGAAAGATTGGTGGTATAAACAAATTTTTTTGACTAAAATCAAAGAGAACTCTAGGTTCTTACACCTTGATGAGCCATGGACCTATAAAAATATCTAAGTCCTAAAACATTGTCGAAAGAACTACTCTTCGACACGTTTCTATGAAGACTAGTAGAAGAGTCTCATTTCTAGTGGTATAAAGGACTATATTTTAAGGAGTTTTACAGGGTTAGAAGAGGAGTCTCATTCTTTGTCAAAGAGAAGACTACATTTTGAGGAGTTTTGGAGGGTTGTGAGAAGGCTCATTTTTTGTTGAAAAGAGTATGGCCTTTCGAGGAGTTTTGGAGATTTTCAAGTCTCAGATTCAAAGGAGCCAAAACTTGTTGAAATAGGAATTGACAAGGAAAATTATTCTAAATTTACGAGATTAGATGAACTCACAGATTTTTTTCCCAAAACTTGTCAAAACAGGAATCGACAAGAAAAATTATTTTAAGTCTACAAGATAGGATGGAGCTCACGTATTTTCCTTAAAAATTTGTCAAAACAAGAATCGACAAGGAAAATTATTCTAAGTCTACGAGACAAAATAGAGCTCACTGATTTTCCTTAAAACTTGTCGAAATAAAAATTGACAAGAAAAATCATTCTAAGTCCATGAGAGTCTTTGATATATTTCCTTAACTCTTGTCAAAACAAAAAGTGACAAGAGAATTATTCTAAGACTACCAATTGCTGCCATTAATTTTGAAATTAAACATGTTCTTCTTCATTTGGTGCAGCAAGACCAATTCAATGGAAGTGATCTTGAGGACTGATAGATGATGCCGAGTCACTATAAAAACAACTAAATTTTTCTAAATTTTTGCGATATAAAGCTCAACCTAGGTTGATTCATAGAGACACATCTTCAGTTAAATTCAAATTTAGGTTTTTAATAAAGTTTAGGGATTTGAAAACTTTGTATTAATTAAATCAAAACTACGAATGAAATTAAATTGAATAAAAACTTATTAAGGAATATCAATCTATAAAATACTAAATGTGTGTAATTTCGATTATCGTAATTTCTAAAGATTCTAATCCATGTTTAAACAATCATCCAATCCAATTATTAATTCAATCGAATAACCTAATTAAACAGAATTATGAATTAAATCAAATTATCATTTAACATAATTTGCATCAATTATCAAATCAGAATATCAATCGAGTCCTAATTTGAATTCTAACTACAGACAAGTTAATCACAATCACAATCATAATACATAAAATCTGGTATTAGAAAAAAAAAAGAACAAACTCCCCCAAAACTCAAATCGGATTTACAACATCCAGATTTCGCAAATTGAAAGGGAAGTTTAGTCTTTCCTCGAAGCACTTAACCCAAGCGAGAATGAGAGAAGATAAAAACAAGAATTTTTATTACGGCCAAATCTCAAAAACTCAAAGTGTCTAATCACACACCCTAATTTAGAACTTTATTAGTTTATTTATAGGTTCTGATTAGAGTAAACTAAATAGCAAAAATTTAAGCTTCAATTATAACTATAAACCCAAATACAATTATCTAATAACAAAGGGTCCAAATGTAACTCGCAATAATATTCAGCAAATTTGTCTCAACTTTAAAAAATCATAAAAAATAAAAAAATAACTCCAAATTCAACGATCCATATATACATTTTGAAGCCCTTGATATGTAAAATCTAATGCAACTGGAATCAATCAAAAACGATATCTACAGAAATATGTCTTGTTTATTTGATCATAGAAAAAAAAGGAAATAAAAACAATGAGTCAATACCAAAGAGAAGAGGTCAAAGAAGAATTTGATATCCATAGAATTTGATATCATAATTCTAAATAATGGAATAGCATAATTTTACTTTTTTAATGTATTTTATTTGTTACATAATAATTGGTATATCAATTAAACAAATCATGAGTAATTCTAGAATGGTGTACAGTATATTATTCGATATACAATAAGTTTAAACCACACGTGGTTAAGCAGTGGATTATAATGCTGCTCAATGATTATACTACAATGTTAAAGAATGGTCATATTAATTATTAGAATATCATTGAAACTTTAACAACTTGATAAATAAGTTGTACTCTAATAGTCTTAATATTTAATATCATAGATTTGAATAATAGAATAGCATAATTCTACTCTCTTTTTTTATGTATTCTATTTGTTTCATAACAATTGATATATCAATTAAACAAATCATGAGTAATTCCATAATGGTGTCCAATATATTATTAGATATACAATAAGTTGATTAAGGTAAACAACTTCCAATAGTGTTTATATAAAAATTTATAGGTTCAATTGTAAAATAAAAAAACCAAAATATATATCAAACGTTAGTGTAATATCCTTATTTATTTATACAGTTTAAGGGAATAATTTTATAATGAAAAAAGGAACATAAATTAAAAATCTGCTTGTATTCATACTGCAAAGTACCGAAAATGTAAAACTTTCATTTAAATTACTCAAACTTGTAAAACTTTTCAGTAATAAAGCAATTGGAAGTAAATGAATTTAAGTAAAAAATTGAAATAACATACATATACAATGTTCTCATTAATATACAAGGGCTTAATATTTATAAAATATAATTTCAAAATGCATTAGGATTCATCGATATCATTTACAAAATACAATAAGTCCTAATGAGCAATATATCTATCTCAAAAGACTGAAGATGATCCTAGTCATCATCCCCAAACCATCCCTTTATCTCTGTTAAATCCTCTAGGGATATCTCTTTGTCCTTATCGAGATTGTTTGTATCAGCCACTACTTCAGTACCCGCAATTCGCTCTATAATAAAATGGTTTGGTCTTCCATGTTGATCATGACCCAAAAAAATATATACATAATTCCACCACGCCTTTGGCGGTCTGACCAAACCTCTAGGGTATGGTGGATCCTACCACTGCTAGAGTAATCAAAAGGTACATCATATCCTATTGTCATTTCTGAGGTAAATATAATACATGAATCATCATTACTATTTACAATAAAACTACAATGGCATAACCGCTACCACTCCCTACATACATAATTTAGTCTACTACTAAAAAGCAACTCTGACAACCTAATAAGTCTCTAGAGATCTGTCATCTTTATTCCTTGAAAGGTTTTGTAAGGATATGCCTCTTTTCTTATTACCAAATATGATTTTCATTACAATTAAGTAATACAACATGAAAAATGCATCAATCGATTAGGAAATACAAACTTCATTTCCATTTAGATGCAACAATCATTAATATTATGAATTCATTTTAATTTCCTTTCTATCATTCCCAAATTTCTTATTTTAGAATTTCACTTTCCTGGGATCCCTTAAGGTTTTCTTTAGTATAGATAGTTGCTAGATATCCGCAGCTACATGGATACATGTGCCAACCCAGTCCTTTTTTAGCAAAAGCATGGTCAGAAGTTTAGGCCAACAAATGAGTGTGAGGCCTATGGTGCTCATACCCTCTTTTGTAATGCACAATTTAAGAAGAACATCCACCACCCTTATTTCCTTAAGATTTTTAAAATTGTCTCCATCTTTCACACTCTCTGTATATCTCTGAACTATCCATACTTATCATTTCTCATCACTGTTTTCCTTTCTCATTCCATCTTCTTTTTCATATTCCTCATTATGGTTCCACTCTTTTCATTAGTCATTATAACCTTAACTTATTACTTTACACCAACATATTATTCATATTCTTATCTTTCTATTTTATTCCAGTCCACTATATATATATATATATATATATATATATATATATATATATATATATATATATATATATATATATATATATATATATCAGATTATAAGTAGTGGATCAAAGAAACAAAAATATGTAGATTAAAAGACTGAAAGGAAAGTAGGCAGTAGCAGGACTACTAAATGATATGCAGAAATTAAAAACTGTCTGTAAGTAAAACAGTTAGCTCATAAAGAAACTAGAACGGTGGTATAACCAACACAGATCTAGTGAAGGGAGAAGAGAAGAAAGCCGGAGCGACGGTAGTCCGAACAGGACCGGCTAAGAGGGAGAAGAGAGGAAAATAATTTGAAACAGCAAATTTTATTGAAAGATCTCAAAGAAGAAGAAGGCTTACAAGAAGTTTTTCTCTCAGAGCTTCTCTCTCTTAAATCTCTCTTATCTTGTTGAAATGAAGGGTACCTCACAATATAGTCGAGGCCTCCTTATATAGAAAATCTTAAAGTACTATTTCTACAGTTCCGGTTGGTGACTGGAACTATTAACTATAGTACCTGTTTCTAAAGATCCTGAATGTCAATACCGAAACAATCATCTTCATTTTGATTTTCTTCAATATTGGCATTTTGGTTAGAAGATTCTCCTTCTTCTTGGCTTTGCAATAACAGGAGAACATCTTGAAGATTTTTCTTCATTTTCTCTTTGGTATCGCATCCTGATAAGAATGCTGCAATTTTGGATTTCTGATTAAGGAATTGGAATGTTGCTGGGTCAGCAAGATTTAATAATTTGGGATTTTTCCCAAAATATTCAGCAACTCCTTCTGGTCCGGCATGTTCCGCATTGAATTGATTCCACCATTTTACAAAGGAATACCTGTGTAACAATGGGAGAGTGTCTTCATTTTCTGTCTTGCCATACCTGTATTGCCATGAGAATACCCATGCCAGGGCAAAATCAGAGAAGTATTTAAGATCTGCTGGAATTCTTGATTCTCGCAGATATCTGCCCTTGTAAATTTTGTATCCTTCTTTGACAGGAGTGGGAAGGATTTCTTCAATTGGTCCAAAATAATCCCACCATTGGAGGAACCAATTTGGAAAGTTATAATTCTGATTCTTTTTAAAATATATTAACCAAGAATGTCGGTTAAGTTTATTTTGGAACCAGAAAGTTCTTGTCCATGCGTCAATGTAGTCCCAATAATTATATCCTACTGGATCAAATGGTTGGGAAAACTTTTTATAAGAATTTAAATTTTTTCCAAAAGCCTTTGGAGTTAAGACTTTCAGGATTTGTATTGTTGAATGGGTTGTAACTGACGGATCCTTGTGGTCCTTGTAATGCTTAATAGAAACAGAATCTGAATCCACTAAGATAAACTCATAAAACTGTCTGGTTTTATTAGCCTGATATGGTCTGAAATGAAATCCTGGTGGGAAGACTTTAGTAATTGCCTTGTATGGGTTTTTGTCCCAAAATTCAGGTTCCATTTGTATGACTGAGGAGAATTTTCCTTTGGCTACATAATGGCTTGGGTTTGAAGTTTTTTGTTTTCCCTTTTGAAGGTCAAGGGTCCCTTCTGTTTTATTGGTTATTGTTTTTTGGGTTTGGTTGAAGGTCTGGAGTATAGTGTTTAGGCTTGCTAAATCTAATTCCATATCTTCTTCAGAGGCAATGTCTGCCCAAGATTTATTTGGTAGGCTACTTAAGCTTCCTTGTTGGATAGCTAAAAGCGTACTAATTGGGAGAGCATAGTCTGTTTTGGTTTGTTTGGTGGTTTTGACAACAGAATCAGTCTTTTTGGAGGATTCTTTTGGAGTTCCAGATTGCTGAGTTGATGACTCAACAACTTGGATTGCCTTTTGAGTCGATGACTCGATGGGGGTCGATGACCCAGAAGAAGAGGTTTTTGAATCTGCTGAAGCAGATTGTGGTCTTGGTTTATTTAGAGTCAGAGCTAATCTGACTTTGCCGCCTCTGGTGGTTCCTCCCCTAGAAGGGGTAACTGCCTTTCTAGGCATCTTACTTATCCTGTAAATATTCACGGGTAAGATAATCAGGAAGGGAGTTTGAAGTGCCTTTGAGATATTCTATGTCAAAATCAAAAACACTTAAAATTGCTTGCCATCTCGCAAAAATTTGTTTTGAGGCAAGATTTTTAACATCCTTTTGTAAAATTTCTTTGGCAGACTTGCAGTCTACCCTAATTAAAAATTTTTGGTTTAATAAATCAGATTGGAATTTTGAAACGCATAAAACAATTGCCAAAACTTCTTTTTTAACAGTAGAATAATTCTGTTGTGCAGAATTCCAATGTTTTGAAGTGTATGCAATGATATGCTCATGAGACTTGATTTTTTGTTTAAGAATACCTCCATAACCTATGTCTGAGGCATCAGTTTCAACGATTTTGAAGGCTTGGGGGATGGGAAGATATAGGCAATTTATCTTCCTGACTTTGTTTTTGATTTCTTTAACGACATTAGTATGGACATCAGTCCAAGGGGGAGGATTTTTCCTAAGCCTATCATGTAAAGGCTTGATGATGTTATTTAGGTGGGGGATGAAATCCCCAACGTAATTGAGACATCCCAAAAATCTCTGTAATTGGGTTTTATCAAGGATCCTGTCAGGAAATTTATCAGCAAATTCAATGGACCTACTGATAGGGATAATGGTACCTTGGTGGATATTATGTCCAAGGAATCTGATATTGGTTTGAAAGAGACTAATTTTTGATTTTGAAACGGCAAGACCGTTTTGTTTAATAACATTGATAAAAACATTTATATGTTTAAAATGTTGATCAATGGATTGAGAAAAAATTAAAACATCGTCAATGTAGACAATGACAAATTTTGAATAAGGATTGAAAATGTCATTCATGATTTTTTGAAATTCAGAAGGAGCATTTTTTAGACCAAAGGGCATAACATTCCATTCGTAATGCCCAAAGGGAACAGTAAAGGCAGTCTTGTACCTATCATTTTCGCAAATTTGGATTTGCCAAAATCCCGATTTCATATCGAATTTTGAAAAGATCTTAGCAGAATTGAGTCTGTTAAGAAGATCTTTTTTATTGGGGATAGGATGCCTAATCCATTGAAGGGCTTGATTGAGGGGTTTGTAATTGATAACAAGTCTGGGAGTACCTCTTTCAATCTCAGCAGGTTTATTAACATAAAAAGCAGAGCAAGACCAAGGACTCTTGCTTTTCCTGATAAGATTTTTGTCTAAGAGATCTGTAATCTCTTTCTGACAGTAATGGAGGAGTTCTTCATTCATCTGAATTGGTCTGGCTTTAGTGGGAATTTGGGTATCTTTGAATCCAGATTCATAAGGGAGACTGACAATATGTTTTTTCCTATTCCAGAAAGCGCTGGGTAGGTCAGAACATATAGAAGTTTGGATTTTGTTTAAAAGTGACTGGATTTTCTTTTGAAGTGAAAAACTACCTAATTGTTTTTCAATATTAGCAAAAGAAACTTCTTCTTTTAAAAAGTTAATCTGATTAACTTTGTTTTGAATAAAATTAATATTTTTTGTAAAGGGCTTATTAGAAAATTTGAAGGTTATTTGTTTCCCTAAATGTCGAGTGGATATACCATCTTTCGAAATTTGCAAAGGGAAAAGAGCTTTTATGAAAGGTGTTCCCAAAATCACTTCATTTTTTAAATTTTTAACAAGAAGGAAGTTTGTTTCAATCTTAAGTTCTTGATTTTCAATTACAGCTTTAGAAAGTTTATAATTAATTTTCAGTTTTGAACCACTAGCAGTGCTGAGTTTTTCAGAGGTTTTTTCAAAATATTTTGTAGGAATTAAACCTTCTAAAATACAATTTGAATCAGCACCTGTATCAAAAAGGGCCAAAGTGTCAAGAACAAAATCATCAATAACGATTCTGATATTAATGTAAAATTTTTGTATTTTGACCTTGTTGATCAAACACATAAAAGTTTCTTCTGGATTACCAGAGTCAACCTTTACAGAATCATTATCCTCAGGAAGTTCTACTTTCTCAATGTCAGAATCATCATCTAACTGAGAAAGAATAACTTGGTGAATTTGTTGTTGATCTTTGATTTCTCTGATTTCTTTCTTGAGATTATTTATCTCAATCTGGAGATCTTGAATAGTGGTTGGTTTAATATTAGAATTCTTTTCTAACCTTTTGAAAATATCTGTAATATCGAATTTATTTGAAGTAAAATATTCTTTAGGTTTAGGTTTATTTTCTAAAACCTCTTTGAATTTGTTTAAAAATTCTTTTCTTTCTTGAAAATCCGAAATAGAGCTTATAGCTTCAAAAAGAAGATCTTGTTCTTTTGTCAAAACATTGATTTCTGGAGTTTCATCACTGTCAGAAGAAGAAGCTTGGTCATCATTTTGAATTTGGTTGACCTCTTCTTCAGATTCTTTATTAGAATCTTCCTCTTCATCAGAGGTATTAGCCAGGAGATTATTGATTTGGTCCTCTAAAGAAGGCTCTAGATTGAGGCTACTAATCTTTTTCTTTAGCCTGCAATACTTACTAATATGGCCAGGTTTACCGCAATTGTAACAGGTTACGCCTGTTCTGGGTTTTTTGGGAATATTGGTGGGGATGACATTATCCCCTTGTTTCTTAGGACTGGGTTTTCTATTGTACCTGCGCTTATAGGGCTTTTTGTAAGGTTCTACAGCCTCTTTCTTAGGGGCATGTTTCTTCCTTTTGGGAGAGCAGGATGGAAGACCAAACTGTTCGCAGAATGACCCTAATTCTTTCTTGCTCAAAGCTTTTTCTTTAGCAAGTTGTTTTTGGAGTTTATCTTTCTGGCAAACTTTAATACCGCTATGGATAATGATAGCAGTAAGTTGACCATAATCATAATTATCATAATTGATTTCTCTAGTAGGAGAACGACTTCGGAGTTTACTTCTAATAAGATCTCCGAATGCTTTAGGAAGACCATCAAGATATTTTTCTTTCCAATAGGCTTGGTTGCAATCTTCCCTAGTAAGGACCCTAGACATAAAGGTATCTTTATACCACTTGAAATGTTCTAAGGAATCACATTTGAGTTTTGAAAGTAACTCACCAGATCTTTCCCTCCAAAGAGAAGGATCACCTAGGAAATGTTGGGATATTGTGTATAATAACGTATACACAGCATCAGGGAGATGCTCATTGTCACTGACAATGGTTTTCCCTTTATCATTAATTTTAACTGCAGAGAGAATGTTATCTCTGTCAGCTTCAGTGAGATAATTATCCCACCAACCTTTGAGTTGGCCAGTAAAACCGGCAACAAGAATATAGACAATGGTGTCTTCAGGCATATTTTGGTTAGTAAAATAGCCCATAGCGACAACCGACATATTTTGAAGTTTGGCAATGATATTATATTCAGATAATCCATCGATATTCCAAATATAAATATCATTAGAATTAAAACTTTGAATAAAATCTTGTTTTTCTTCTAAAATAAGATCAGGAGCAGTAGCTCTATTATAATAAAGCTTGGAAGAATTTTTCCAATTATTGATAGGATTAATGGCTAAAACAGAGTCTGTTTCAGAACAATGTTCTGAATCAGCTTTAGAGATGGCATTGATAGTTTTGGCAAGAGACCTAGTCCTGGGTTTAGCACTGGATTCTTCAGAAGGTTGAGGAGTGTCGGGAATGGTAGTGAGGAGACTAGTAATTTTACTAAGCAACTCGTTTTGGTTTTCCTCATTTATTTTGGTTTTCTCTTTTTGCCTAAGTTCTAAGATTTTCTGCTTAGCTTTGGCGCTAATCTTAAAAGGTTTAAAAAGAGGTTTTTCTAGTTGTGGTTGGGAGGATGAAGAAGCAGCTTCTTCAATTTTCGTTTTGACAGGATTAACAAAGATTTTCTCTCCTAAAACCTGAAGGTATTTATTGGTATAATTGGCCTGTTCCATAAGGCCTTGGATGTCATGAGGAGTGATAGACTCATCAGCACTTTTAGACTTGAAAGGAGTGGCAGTAACAGGGTTACCGCCTTTGTCTTTCAAATTAGGCAATTGGTATTGAGATGTGGGCGGTAAATCACTTTGGACTATTTGTCCATCTTTGATTTGCCAGGTTATAACATTAGCAGAGGAGGTACTAATAACATCTTCTTGCCAGGGATAATTAATATTATTTCGAATGGTATAAGCATGATACCAATCAAAGAATGGAATATTTTGTTTGACTTTTTCGAGAAATTGATAGAATTTCTCTTAGATAGCAGACCTGTCTTTTCCCCTATAATTTTGAAAGAACCACTCTCTTTGAGGTTTCCAATCCTCAGAGTAAAAGTCTTTCCTAAGGGTTTCCTTATCTATAATGAATTTATGAGATAACATCATAAGACTCATTAAGGGAAGAGTAAGTTGGAGATTGGATACTCTGATTTTCGTCTTCTTTTTCAGAAGTCTGATAAACATTTCTAGGAATCCTAGAAGAAGTGTCTAAACCTTGAAGATTTAGAGAGGGGTCATGATTAACAGACCTAGGAATATCAGGTCTAACATAAGATCTAGAAGAAAAAGATCTCCTAGCAGAGACAAAATTAGATCGATTACTATAAGCATCGATCCTAGAGGAGAAAGAGTTTCTCCTATCAAAGGTTATTTCAACCTTTCCAGAATTGTCCTGTGAGATGTCCTGTATTTGAGGAGCAGGACGAGGAACACTAGGTGAGGCTTTATCCATCACCCATTTTTCTGGGAGAGTAACCTCATCCCATTTAATAATTCTAGGTAGAGAAACATTAGCCTTTGTCATATCAGTGATAAACAAAGTAGTTTCTCCCTTTTGAGGCTTGAGAAGGACTCTAGAGGCACAAGAATTCATGACCTTATACTGAATCCTATAGATTAATGCGGCGGGAATAGATCCCTCTTTCATGTCTAACCCATGAAAGCAAATATTAAGAAATAAGGAGTCTAGGATGTGTTCATCCATAAGACTCACAGTTTTGTTGGGAAAACAGTTAAAATAAATCGGACCTTGACCGAGACTGGTTTCAACTGTTCCTATGAGAGAATCATCAAATTTATTATGACGAATGTCTCTGAGACAAATTAAGACAGCAGCATCTATGCCTAAGTTATAAATAATTAACAGATGTATTGTTACGGAACCAAATGAGGGTGATGAGCCAGATGTTTTTATATTATGTCTAGACTCTTACGCTCTTTCTCTCGCATTTCCTTTCGTTCTGGCTCCAGTTCCTCCTCCTCCTCTCCAACTAAAACCAATCTCTTTAATGACCAGGAGAATCATTCTCCTGAAATTACACCCAAACACAACCTCTTCGACGAAGAAGTTCGTTTTGAAGAGATCAACCAAAGTATGGATGACTGGACCATCCCAGTCATTCCTCAGGATACTTTATATGTTCCTGAAGACCAACCTAAGAAAAACAGTTCTGATTATATTATCAAGACTGTTGAAAATAATATCCCTTTAGGGAAAGGTATAGGGGAAGAATTTCATCTCCTGTCTAAATCCTCCCTCAATGACCATAAAAGAAAGTACAAGTACCTTCACATAGGATGTGTTCAGGTAGCAATTAAACCTTTGATAGACATAGGCATAGATGCTGCTGTCTTAATTTGTCTCAGAGACATTCGTCATAATAAATTTGATGATTCTCTCATAGGAACAGTTGAAACCAGTCTCGGTCAAGGTCCGATTTATTTTAACTGTTTTCCCAACAAAACTGTGAGTCTTATGGATGAACACATCCTAGACTCCTTATTTCTTAATATTTGCTTTCATGGGTTAGACATGAAAGAGGGATCTATTCCCGCCGCATTAATCTATAGGATTCAGTATAAGGTCATGAATTCTTGTGCCTCTAGAGTCCTTCTCAAGCCTCAAAAGGGAGAAACTACTTTGTTTATCACTGATATGACAAAGGCTAATGTTTCTCTACCTAGAATTATTAAATGGGATGAGGTTACTCTCCCAGAAAAATGGGTGATGGATAAAGCCTCACCTAGTGTTCCTCGTCCTGCTCCTCAAATACAGGACATCTCACAGGACAATTCTGGAAAGGTTGAAATAACCTTTGATAGGAGAAACTCTTTCTCCTCTAGGATCGATGCTTATAGTAATCGATCTAATTTTGTCTCTGCTAGGAGATCTTTTTCTTCTAGATCTTATGTTAGACCTGATATTCCTAGGTCTGTTAATCATGACCCCTCTCTAAATCTTCAAGGTTTAGACACTTCTTCTAGGATTCCTAGAAATGTTTATCAGACTTCTGAAAAAGAAGACGAAAATCAGAGTATCCAATCTCCAACTTACTCTTCCCTTAATGAGTCTTATGATGTTATCTCATAAATTCATTATAGATAAGGAAACCCTTAGGAAAGACTTTTACTCTGAGGATTGGAAACCTCAAAGAGAGTGGTTCTTTCAAAATTATAGGGGAAAAGACAGGTCTGCTATCTAAGAGAAATTCTATCAATTTCTCGAAAAAGTCAAACAAAATATTCCATTCTTTGATTGGTATCATGCTTATACCATTCGAAATAATATTAATTATCCCTGGCAAGAAGATGTTATTAGTACCTCCTCTGCTAATGTTATAACCTGGCAAATCAAAGATGGACAAATAGTCCAAAGTGATTTACCGCCCACATCTCAATACCAATTGCCTAATTTGAAAGACAAAGGCGGTAACCCTGTTACTGCCACTCCTTTCAAGTCTAAAAGTGCTGATGAGTCTATCACTCCTCATGACATCCAAGGCCTTATGGAACAGGCCAATTATACCAATAAATACCTTCAGGTTTTAGGAGAGAAAATCTTTGTTAATCCTGTCAAAACGAAAATTGAAGAAGCTGCTTCTTCATCCTCCCAACCACAACTAGAAAAACCTCTTTTTAAACCTTTTAAGATTAGCGCCAAAGCTAAGCAGAAAATCTTAGAACTTAGGCAAAAAGAGAAAACCAAAATAAATGAGGAAAACCAAAACGAGTTGCTTAGTAAAATTACTAGTCTCCTCACTACCATTCCCGACACTCCTCAACCTTCTGAAGAATCCAGTGCTAAACCCAGGACTAGGTCTCTTGCCAAAACTATCAATGCCATCTCTAAAGCTGATTCAGAACATTGTTCTGAAACAGACTCTGTTTTAGCCATTAATCCTATCAATAATTGGAAAAATTCTTCCAAGCTTTATTATAATAGAGCTACTGCTCCTGATCTTATTTTAGAAGAAAAACAAGATTTTATTCAAAGTTTTAATTCTAATGATATTTATATTTGGAATATCGATGGATTATCTGAATATAATATCATTGCCAAACTTCAAAATATGTCGGTTGTCGCTATGGGCTATTTTACTAACCAAAATATGCCTGAAGACACCATTGTCTATATTCTTGTTGCCGGTTTTACTGGCCAACTCAAAGGTTGGTGGGATAATTATCTCACTGAAGCTGACAGAGATAACATTCTCTCTGCAGTTAAAATTAATGATAAAGGGAAAACCATTGTCAGTGACAATGAGCATCTCCCTGATGCTGTGTATACGTTATTATACACAATATCCCAACATTTCCTAGGTGATCCTTCTCTTTGGAGGGAAAGATCTGGTGAGTTACTTTCAAAACTCAAATGTGATTCCTTAGAACATTTCAAGTGGTATAAAGATACCTTTATGTCTAGGGTCCTTACTAGGGAAGATTGCAACCAAGCCTATTGGAAAGAAAAATATCTTGATGGTCTTCCTAAAGCATTCGGAGATCTTATTAGAAGTAAACTCCGAAGTCGTTCTCCTACTAGAGAAATCAATTATGATAATTATGATTATGGTCAACTTACTGCTATCATTATCCATAGCGGTATTAAAGTTTGCCAGAAAGATAAACTCCAAAAACAACTTGCTAAAGAAAAAGCTTTGAGCAAGAAAGAATTAGGGTCATTCTGCGAACAGTTTGGTCTTCCATCCTGCTCTCCCAAAAGGAAGAAACATGCCCCTAAGAAAGAGGCTGTAGAACCTTACAAAAAGCCCTATAAGCGCAGGTACAATAGAAAACCCAGTCCTAAGAAACAAGGGGATAATGTCATCCCCACCAATATTCCCAAAAAACCCAGAACAGGCGTAACCTGTTACAATTGCGGTAAACCTGGCCATATTAGTAAGTATTGCAGGCTAAAGAAAAAGATTAGTAGCCTCAATCTAGAGCCTTCTTTAGAGGACCAAATCAATAATCTCCTGGCTAATACCTCTGATGAAGAGGAAGATTCTAATAAAGAATCTGAAGAAGAGGTCAACCAAATTCAAAATGATGACCAAGCTTCTTCTTCTGACAGTGATGAAACTCCAGAAATCAATGTTTTGACAAAAGAACAAGATCTTCTTTTTGAAGCTATAAGCTCTATTTCGGATTTTCAAGAAAGAAAAGAATTTTTAAACAAATTCAAAGAGGTTTTAGAAAATAAACCTAAACCTAAAGAATATTTTACTTCAAATAAATTCGATATTACAGATATTTTCAAAAGGTTAGAAAAGAATTCTAATATTAAACCAACCACTATTCAAGATCTCCAGATTGAGATAAATAATCTCAAGAAAGAAATCAGAGAAATCAAAGATCAACAACAAATTCACCAAGTTATTCTTTCTCAGTTAGATGATGATTCTGACATTGAGAAAGTAGAACTTCCTGAGGATAATGATTCTGTAAAGGTTGACTCTGGTAATCCAGAAGAAACTTTTATGTGTTTGATCAACAACTAGTAATTGCCTTGTATGGGTTTTTGTCCCAAAATTCAGGTTCCATTTGTATGACTGAGGAGAATTTTCCTTTGGCTACATAATGGCTTGGGTTTGAAGTTTTTTGTTTTCCCTTTTGAAGGTCAAGGGTCCCTTCTGTTTTATTGGTTATTGTTTTTTGGGTTTGGTTGAAGGTCTGGAGTATAGTGTTTAGGCTTGCTAAATCTAATTCCATATCTTCTTCAGAGGCAATGTCTGCCCAAGATTTATTTGGTAGGCTACTTAAGCTTCCTTGTTGGATAGCTAAAAGCGTACTAATTGGGAGAGCATAGTCTGTTTTGGTTTGTTTGGTGGTTTTGACAACAGAATCAGTCTTTTTGGAGGATTCTTTTGGAGTTCCAGATTGCTGAGTTGATGACTCAACAACTTGGATTGCCTTTTGAGTCGATGACTCGATGGGGGTCGATGACCCAGAAGAAGAGGTTTTTGAATCTGCTGAAGCAGATTGTGGTCTTGGTTTATTTAGAGTCAGAGCTAATCTGACTTTGCCGCCTCTGGTGGTTCCTCCCCTAGAAGGGGTAACTGCCTTTCTAGGCATCTTACTTATCCTGTAAATATTCACGGGTAAGATAATCAGGAAGGGAGTTTGAAGTGCCTTTGAGATATTCTATGTCAAAATCAAAAACACTTAAAATTGCTTGCCATCTCGCAAAAATTTGTTTTGAGGCAAGATTTTTAACATCCTTTTGTAAAATTTCTTTGGCAGACTTGCAGTCTACCCTAATTAAAAATTTTTGGTTTAATAAATCAAATTGGAATTTTGAAACGCATAAAACAATTGCCAAAACTTCTTTTTTAACAGTAGAATAATTCTGTTGTGCAGAATTCCAATGTTTTGAAGTGTATGCAATGATATGCTCATGAGACTTGATTTTTTGTTTAAGAATACCTCCATAACCTATGTCTGAGGCATCAGTTTCAACGATTTTGAAGGCTTGGGGGATGGGAAGATATAGGCAATTTATCTTCCTGACTTTGTTTTTGATTTCTTTAACGACATTAGTATGGACATCAGTCCAAGGGGGAGGATTTTTCCTAAGCCTATCATGTAAAGGCTTGATGATGTTATTTAGGTGGGGGATGAAATCCCCAACGTAATTGAGACATCCCAAAAATCTCTGTAATTGGGTTTTATCAAGGATCCTGTCAGGAAATTTATCAGCAAATTCAATGGACCTACTGATAGGGATAATGGTACCTTGGTGGATATTATGTCCAAGGAATCTGATATTGGTTTGAAAGAGACTAATTTTTGATTTTGAAACGGCAAGACCGTTTTGTTTAATAACATTGATAAAAACATTTATATGTTTAAAATGTTGATCAATGGATTGAGAAAAAATTAAAACATCGTCAATGTAGACAATGACAAATTTTGAATAAGGATTGAAAATGTCATTCATGATTTTTTGAAATTTAGAAGGAGCATTTTTTAGACCAAAGGGCATAACATTCCATTCGTAATGCCCAAAGGGAACAGTAAAGGCAGTCTTGTACCTATCATTTTCGCAAATTTGGATTTGCCAAAATCCCGATTTCATATCGAATTTTGAAAAGATCTTAGCAGAATTGAGTCTGTTAAGAAGATCTTTTTTATTGGGGATAGGATGCCTAATCCATTGAAGGGCTTGATTGAGGGGTTTGTAATTGATAACAAGTCTGGGAGTACCTCTTTCAATCTCAGCAGGTTTATTAACATAAAAAGCAGAGCAAGACCAAGGACTCTTGCTTTTCCTGATAAGATTTTTGTCTAAGAGATCTGTAATCTCTTTCTGACAGTAATGGAGGAGTTCTTCATTCATCTGAATTGGTCTGGCTTTAGTGGGAATTTGGGTATCTTTGAATCCAGATTCATAAGGGAGACTGACAATATGTTTTTTCCTATTCCAGAAAGCGCTGGGTAGGTCAGAACATATAGAAGTTTGGATTTTGTTTAAAAGTGACTGGATTTTCTTTTGAAGTGAAAAACTACCTAATTGTTTTTCAATATTAGCAAAAGAAACTTCTTCTTTTAAAAAGTTAATCTGATTAACTTTGTTTTGAATAAAATTAATATTTTTTGTAAAGGGCTTATTAGAAAATTTGAAGGTTATTTGTTTCCCTAAATGTCGAGTGGATATACCATCTTTCGAAATTTGCAAAGGGAAAAGAGCTTTTATGAAAGGTGTTCCCAAAATCACTTCATTTTTTAAATTTTTAACAAGAAGGAAGTTTGTTTCAATCTTAAGTTCTTGATTTTCAATTACAGCTTTAGAAAGCTTATAATTAATTTTCAGTTTTGAACCACTAGCAGTGCTGAGTTTTTCAGAGGTTTTTTCAAAATATTTTGTAGGAATTAAACCTTCTAAAATACAATTTGAATCAGCACCTGTATCAAAAAGGGCCAAAGTGTCAAGAACAAAATCATCAATAACGATTCTGATATTAATGTAAAATTTTTGTATTTTGACCTTGTTGATCAAACACATAAAAGTTTCTTCTGGATTACCAGAGTCAACCTTTACAGAATCATTATCCTCAGGAAGTTCTACTTTCTCAATGTCAGAAGTTTTTCTCTCAGAGCTTCTCTCTCTTAAATCTCTCTTATCTTGTTGAAATGAAGGGTACCTCACAATATAGTCGAGGCCTCCTTATATAGAAAATCTTAAAGTACTATTTCTACAGTTCCGGTTGGTGACTGGAACTATTAACTATAGTACCTGTTTCTAAAGATCCTGAATGTCAATACCGAAACAATCATCTTCATTTTGATTTTCTTCAATATTGGCATTTTGGTTAGAAGATTCTCCTTCTTCTTGGCTTTGCAATAACAGGAGAACATCTTGAAGATTTTTCTTCATTTTCTCTTTGGTATCGCATCCTGATAAGAATGCTGCAATTTTGGATTTCTGATTAAGGAATTGGAATGTTGCTGGGTCAGCAAGATTTAATAATTTGGGATTTTTCCCAAAATATTCAGCAACTCCTTCTGGTCCGGCATGTTCCGCATTGAATTGATTCCACCATTTTACAAAGGAATACCTGTGTAACAATGGGAGAGTGTCTTCATTTTCTGTCTTGCCATACCTGTATTGCCATGAGAATACCCATGCCAGGGCAAAATCAGAGAAGTATTTAAGATCTGCTGGAATTCTTGATTCTCGCAGATATCTGCCCTTGTAAATTTTGTATCCTTCTTTGACAGGAGTGGGAAGGATTTCTTCAATTGGTCCAAAATAATCCCACCATTGGAGGAACCAATTTGGAAAGTTATAATTCTGATTCTTTTTAAAATATATTAACCAAGAATGTCGGTTAAGTTTATTTTGGAACCAGAAAGTTCTTGTCCATGCGTCAATGTAGTCCCAATAATTATATCCTACTGGATCAAATGGTTGGGAAAACTTTTTATAAGAATTTAAATTTTTTCCAAAAGCCTTTGGAGTTAAGACTTTCAGGATTTGTATTGTTGAATGGGTTGTAACTGACGGATCCTTGTGGTCCTTGTAATGCTTAATGGAAACAGAATCTGAATCCACTAAGATAAACTCATAAAACTGTCTGGTTTTATTAGCCTGATATGGTCTGAAATGAAATCCTGGTGGGAAGACTTTAGTAATTGCCTTGTATGGGTTTTTGTCCCAAAATTCAGGTTCCATTTGTATGACTGAGGAGAATTTTCCTTTGGCTACATAATGGCTTGGGTTTGAAGTTTTTTGTTTTCCCTTTTGAAGGTCAAGGGTCCCTTCTGTTTTATTGGTTATTGTTTTTTGGGTTTGGTTGAAGGTCTGGAGTATAGTGTTTAGGCTTGCTAAATCTAATTCCATATCTTCTTCAGAGGCAATGTCTGCCCAAGATTTATTTGGTAGGCTACTTAAGCTTCCTTGTTGGATAGCTAAAAGCGTACTAATTGGGAGAGCATAGTCTGTTTTGGTTTGTTTGGTGGTTTTGACAACAGAATCAGTCTTTTTGGAGGATTCTTTTGGAGTTCCAGATTGCTGAGTTGATGACTCAACAACTTGGATTGCCTTTTGAGTCGATGACTCGATGGGGGTCGATGACCCAGAAGAAGAGGTTTTTGAATCTGCTGAAGCAGATTGTGGTCTTGGTTTATTTAGAGTCAGAGCTAATCTGACTTTGCCGCCTCTGGTGGTTCCTCCCCTAGAAGGGGTAACTGCCTTTCTAGGCATCTTACTTATCCTGTAAATATTCACGGGTAAGATAATCAGGAAGGGAGTTTGAAGTGCCTTTGAGATATTCTATGTCAAAATCAAAAACACTTAAAATTGCTTGCCATCTCGCAAAAATTTGTTTTGAGGCAAGATTTTTAACATCCTTTTGTAAAATTTCTTTGGCAGACTTGCAGTCTACCCTAATTAAAAATTTTTGGTTTAATAAATCAAATTGGAATTTTGAAACGCATAAAACAATTGCCAAAACTTCTTTTTTAACAGTAGAATAATTCTGTTGTGCAGAATTCCAATGTTTTGAAGTGTATGCAATGATATGCTCATGAGACTTGATTTTTTGTTTAAGAATACCTCCATAACCTATGTCTGAGGCATCAGTTTCAACGATTTTGAAGGCTTGGGGGATGGGAAGATATAGGCAATTTATCTTCCTGACTTTGTTTTTGATTTCTTTAACGACATTAGTATGGACATCAGTCCAAGGGGGAGAATTTTTCCTAAGCCTATCATGTAAAGGCTTGATGATGTTATTTAGGTGGGGGATGAAATCCCCAACGTAATTGAGACATCCCAAAAATCTCTGTAATTGGGTTTTATCAAGGATCCTGTCAGGAAATTTATCAGCAAATTCAATGGACCTACTGATAGGGATAATGGTACCTTGGTGGATATTATGTCCAAGGAATCTGATATTGGTTTGAAAGAGACTAATTTTTGATTTTGAAACGGCAAGACTGTTTTGTTTAATAACATTGATAAAAACATTTATATGTTTAAAATGTTGATCAATGGATTGAGAAAAAATTAAAACATCGTCAATGTAGACAATGACAAATTTTGAATAAGGATTGAAAATGTCATTCATGATTTTTTGAAATTTAGAAGGAGCATTTTTTAGACCAAAGGGCATAACATTCCATTCGTAATGCCCAAAGGGAACAGTAAAGGCAGTCTTGTACCTATCATTTTCGCAAATTTGGATTTGCCAAAATCCCGATTTCATATCGAATTTTGAAAAGATCTTAGCAGAATTGAGTCTGTTAAGAAGATCTTTTTTATTGGGGATAGGATGCCTAATCCATTGAAGGGCTTGATTGAGGGGTTTGTAATTGATAACAAGTCTGGGAGTACCTCTTTCAATCTCAGCAGGTTTATTAACATAAAAAGCAGAGCAAGACCAAGGACTCTTGCTTTTCCTGATAAGATTTTTGTCTAAGAGATCTGTAATCTCTTTCTGACAGTAATGGAGGAGTTCTTCATTCATCTGAATTGGTCTGGCTTTAGTGGGAATTTGGGTATCTTTGAATCCAGATTCATAAGGGAGACTGACAATATGTTTTTTCCTATTCCAGAAAGCGCTGGGTAGGTCAGAACATATAGAAGTTTGGATTTTGTTTAAAAGTGACTGGATTTTCTTTTGAAGTGAAAAACTACCTAATTGTTTTTCAATATTAGCAAAAGAAACTTCTTCTTTTAAAAAGTTAATCTGATTAACTTTGTTTTGAATAAAATTAATATTTTTTGTAAAGGGCTTATTAGAAAATTTGAAGGTTATTTGTTTCCCTAAATGTCGAGTGGATATACCATCTTTCGAAATTTGCAAAGGGAAAAGAGCTTTTATGAAAGGTGTTCCCAAAATCACTTCATTTTTTAAATTTTTAACAAGAAGGAAGTTTGTTTCAATCTTAAGTTCTTGATTTTCAATTACAGCTTTAGAAAGCTTATAATTAATTTTCAGTTTTGAACCACTAGCAGTGCTGAGTTTTTCAGAGGTTTTTTCAAAATATTTTGTAGGAATTAAACCTTCTAAAATACAATTTGAATCAGCACCTGTATCAAAAAGGGCCAAAGTGTCAAGAACAAAATCATCAATAACGATTCTGATATTAATGTAAAATTTTTGTATTTTGACCTTGTTGATCAAACACATAAAAGTTTCTTCTGGATTACCAGAGTCAACCTTTACAGAATCATTATCCTCAGGAAGTTCTACTTTCTCAATGTCAGAATCATCATCTAACTGAGAAAGAATAACTTGGTGAATTTGTTGTTGATCTTTGATTTCTCTGATTTCTTTCTTGAGATTATTTATCTCAATCTGGAGATCTTGAATAGTGGTTGGTTTAATATTAGAATTCTTTTCTAACCTTTTGAAAATATCTGTAATATCGAATTTATTTGAAGTAAAATATTCTTTAGGTTTAGGTTTATTTTCTAAAACCTCTTTGAATTTGTTTAAAAATTCTTTTCTTTCTTGAAAATCTGAAATAGAGCTTATAGCTTCAAAAAGAAGATCTTGTTCTTTTGTCAAAACATTGATTTCTGGAGTTTCATCACTGTCAGAAGAAGAAGCTTGGTCATCATTTTAAATTTGGTTGACCTCTTCTTCAGATTCTTTATTAGAATCTTCCTCTTCATCAGAGGTATTAGCCAGGAGATTATTGATTTGGTCCTCTAAAGAAGGCTCTAGATTGAGGCTACTAATCTTTTTCTTTAGCCTGCAATACTTACTAATATGGCCAGGTTTACCACAATTGTAACAGGTTACGCCTGTTCTGGGTTTTTTGGGAATATTGGTGGGGATGACATTATCCCCTTGTTTCTTAGGACTGGGTTTTCTATTGTACCTGCGCTTATAGGGCTTTTTGTAAGGTTCTACAGCCTCTTTCTTAGGGGCATGTTTCTTCCTTTTGGGAGAGCAGGATGGAAGACCAAACTGTTCGCAGAATGACCCTAATTCTTTCTTGCTCAAAGCTTTTTCTTTAGCAAGTTGTTTTTGGAGTTTATCTTTCTGGCAAACTTTAATACCGCTATGGATAATGATAGCAGTAAGTTGACCATAATCATAATTATCATAATTGATTTCTCCAGTAGGAGAACGACTTCGGAGTTTACTTCTAATAAGATCTCCGAATGCTTTAGGAAGACCATCAAGATATTTTTCTTTCCAATAGGCTTGGTTGCAATCTTCCCTAGTAAGGACCCTAGACATAAAGGTATCTTTATACCACTTGAAATGTTCTAAGGAATCACATTTGAGTTTTGAAAGTAACTCACCAGATCTTTCCCTCCAAAGAGAAGGATCACCTAGGAAATGTTGGGATATTGTGTATAATAACGTATACACAGCATCAGGGAGATGCTCATTGTCACTGACAATGGTTTTCCCTTTATCATTAATTTTAACTGCAGAGAGAATGTTATCTCTGTCAGCTTCAGTGAGATAATTATCCCACCAACCTTTGAGTTGGCCAGTAAAACCGGCAACAAGAATATAGACAATGGTGTCTTCAGGCATATTTTGGTTAGTAAAATAGCCCATAGCGACAACCGACATATTTTGAAGTTTGGCAATGATATTATATTCAGATAATCCATCGATATTCCAAATATAAATATCATTAGAATTAAAACTTTGAATAAAATCTTGTTTTTCTTCTAAAATAAGATCAGGAGCAGTAGCTCTATTATAATAAAGCTTGGAAGAATTTTTCCAATTATTGATAGGATTAATGGCTAAAACAGAGTCTGTTTCAGAACAATGTTCTGAATCAGCTTTAGAGATGGCATTGATAGTTTTGGCAAGAGACCTAGTCCTGGGTTTAGCACTGGATTCTTCAGAAGGTTGAGGAGTGTCGGGAATGGTAGTGAGGAGACTAGTAATTTTACTAAGCAACTCGTTTTGGTTTTCCTCATTTATTTTGGTTTTCTCTTTTTGCCTAAGTTCTAAGATTTTCTGCTTAGCTTTGGCGCTAATCTTAAAAGGTTTAAAAAGAGGTTTTTCTAGTTGTGGTTGGGAGGATGAAGAAGCAGCTTCTTCAATTTTCGTTTTGACAGGATTAACAAAGATTTTCTCTCCTAAAACCTGAAGGTATTTATTGGTATAATTGGCCTGTTCCATAAGGCCTTGGATGTCATGAGGAGTGATAGACTCATCAGCACTTTTAGACTTGAAAGGAGTGGCAGTAACAGGGTTACCGCCTTTGTCTTTCAAATTAGGCAATTGGTATTGAGATGTGGGCGGTAAATCACTTTGGACTATTTGTCCATCTTTGATTTGCCAGGTTATAACATTAGCAGAGGAGGTACTAATAACATCTTCTTGCCAGGGATAATTAATATTATTTCGAATGGTATAAGCATGATACCAATCAAAGAATGGAATATTTTGTTTGACTTTTTCGAGAAATTGATAGAATTTCTCTTGGATAGCAGACCTGTCTTTTCCCCTATAATTTTGAAAGAACCACTCTCTTTGAGGTTTCCAATCCTCAGAGTAAAAGTCTTTCCTAAGGGTTTCCTTATCTATAATGAATTTATGAGATAACATCATAAGACTCATTAAGGGAAGAGTAAGTTGGAGATTGGATACTCTGATTTTCGTCTTCTTTTTCAGAAGTCTGATAAACATTTCTAGGAATCCTAGAAGAAGTGTCTAAACCTTGAAGATTTAGAGAGGGGTCATGATTAACAGACCTAGGAATATCAGGTCTAACATAAGATCTAGAAGAAAAAGATCTCCTAGCAGAGACAAAATTAGATCGATTACTATAAGCATCGATCCTAGAGGAGAAAGAGTTTCTCCTATCAAAGGTTATTTCAACCTTTCCAGAATTGTCCTGTGAGATGTCCTGTATTTGAGGAGCAGGACGAGGAACACTAGGTGAGGCTTTATCCATCACCCATTTTTCTGGGAGAGTAACCTCATCCCATTTAATAATTCTAGGTAGAGAAACATTAGCCTTTGTCATATCAGTGATAAACAAAGTAGTTTCTCCCTTTTGAGGCTTGAGAAGGACTCTAGAGGCACAAGAATTCATGACCTTATACTGAATCCTATAGATTAATGCGGCGGGAATAGATCCCTCTTTCATGTCTAACCCATGAAAGCAAATATTAAGAAATAAGGAGTCTAGGATGTTTTCATCCATAAGACTCACAGTTTTGTTGGGAAAACAGTTAAAATAAATCGGACCTTGACCGAGACTGGTTTCAACTGTTCCTATGAGAGAATCATCAAATTTATTATGACGAATGTCTCTGAGACAAATTAAGACAGCAGCATCTATGCCTATGTCTATCAAAGGTTTAATTGCTACCTGAACACATCCTATGTGAAGGTACTTGTACTTTCTTTTATGGTCATTGAGGGAGGATTTAGACAGGAGATGAAATTCTTCCCCTATACCTTTCCCTAAAGGGATATTATTTTCAACAGTCTTGATAATATAATCAGAACTGTTTTTCTTAGGTTGGCCTTCAGGAACATATAAAGTATCCTGAGGAATGACTGGGATGGTCCAGTCATCCATACTTTGGTTGATCTCTTCAAAACGAACTTCTTCGTCGAAGAGGTTGTGTTTGGGTGTAATTTCAGGAGAATGATTCTCCTGGTCATTAAAGAGATTGGTTTTAGTTGGAGAGGAGGAGGAGGAACTGGAGCCAGAACGAAAGGAAATGCGAGAGAAAGAGCGTAAGAGTCTAGACATAATATAAAAACATCTGGCTCATCACCCTCATTTGGTTCCGTAACAATACATCTGTTAATTATTTATAACTTATTCAACTGGATCTGGTTATTTGTGGACCTTTTTTTTTTTTTTTTTTTTTTTTTTACAAAATTCTGAAAATTCTTTTACTATAGCCACCAGCTTCTTATGTTCTTTTGTTTCTTTTGAATACAGCATCGTCAAATTAGCCTTACTGCCCTTTCAACTATACGGGACTTACTGCTACAGCCCTATTCAAAAGAACGAAGAACTGCTGTACTTCCAGTAAAGGATTTTCTAAAAACAAAGAACTGTACAAAAGAAATATTTCGGTACCATTAGTTCGTGGCGTTGTTACAGACAGGGACGATCATTACTGATCTCACCCGAAGGGCCTGTCAGCTGTAAATCACTTTGGACTATTTGTCCATCTTTGATTTGCCAGGTTATAACATTAGCAGAGGAGGTACTAATAACATCTTCTTGCCAGGGATAATTAATATTATTTCGAATGGTATAAGCATGATACCAATCAAAGAATGGAATATTTTGTTTGACTTTTTCGAGAAATTGATAGAATTTCTCTTGGATAGCAGACCTGTCTTTTCCCCTATAATTTTGAAAGAACCACTCTCTTTGAGGTTTCCAATCCTCAGAGTAAAAGTCTTTCCTAAGGGTTTCCTTATCTATAATGAATTTATGAGATAACATCATAAGACTCATTAAGGGAAGAGTAAGTTGGAGATATATATATATATATATATATATATATATATATATATATATTCAATACACATTCTATTCTAAGTCATCAAGAATAAGAAAACACATTTTATCAACGAGTTCATTCAAACATCTATTCACAACCAAGAAAGACACGTCCACATGAGCACAACGTAACATGTTATTAGTAATGGAATAAAGCTCTCCTTACCTCAAATAGATAGTTTAGGGATGGAGTCAATGGAAAAGGTGGTCCAATAGGCTAAGATATTCCAACGATTACAGAGAAGAGTGCTCCTTTAGAAGAGAGAAAACAGAGAAAAATAGAGGTGAGAACGAAGAGTCAAGCTCTGAGATACTAACCAACGATTCCTAGAATTGAGATTCAAGCTCGGATTCAGAGTAATTACAGAGTCCAAAAGTTTTTCTCTTGAGGAAGAAAAGAGAGTTCAGAGAAAAAAAGTTAGGAGAGATTTCTTGAATTGTAATGCAAGTTTCTAGACTGGAATGCCTTAAATATCCCTAAATTCTCGTGCATTTTCGCTTGAGTGAGTGGGCTCTCGCTTGAGGGAGACTATTCTCATCTGAGCAAGTCCTTTCTCACCTGGATTAGAATACCAAAGAATGGTTCTCCAAGCTTATTTTGCTATTCTCGCTTGAGTAAGAGTCATTCTCACCCAAGCGAGAAGATGTCCAGAAAATTAGTTATTTTTCTTGTGAGTCCTTGCTTAAGCAACTCATCTCGCCTACTCGAGATCTCTGCTCGCTTGAGTGAGATCATCTCTCACCTGGGCGAGACTTGAACGAGACTCATCTCGCTTGAGCAAGAATGCCTTTGAATCTTTTGGTTCTTGGAGCTCAGTCTCGCTTGAGTGAGACTCCCTACACTAGACTTCTACCAAAACACCCATAAATCATTCTCAAGCATATTTCAACACTATCTAATATCAAACAATTCACCAATTAATAAATAAATAAATAAGAGGATGTTACAGTTAGAAATTCGCATGTATATTACATACTAGAAAGGTGTCCAAAAAGCCAATTTGTATTCAAATATTAGCAATGAACATTAAACTCAGTATATAACAATCTCTATAAAAAAAAACATATACATTAAACTAAGATCTTGTGAAAGAAACATTAACAACTGCAGGACTTGCTTTATCAAACATGAAAATACATATATCTCCTTTCTTCAATCTATTTATCTTGCAAAACAAACTCCAACTACTTCCAAATTTTGCATTGCATTTTCTATGTAAGGGAATCTTGTAATTGACTGTCATGTTATTTGGACTACACAACTGGCAAGCTTATATTCTAGCATTTGAGATTTTTGCAGCCACTTTGTTTGGTAAGTTCTACAAAATAAATATAATTAGTTCAGTATTATATTAAATCAAATAGAAAATTTCATATATAAAGGGTATAATAGACCAATTGGCTGCCAATAGCTTTGTAATCAGTCAATAAAATAGAAAAGCGTTCACCTTCTACTATTAGATGTTCTACATTTCCTTCATCATTATACTCTAACATATTTAGGTTCTTATAAAAATTTTCTTTGAGAGATGATTAAAAATGGTAATGTGGTAATTCAAATCACCCACATATTTAAAAACATACCCATGAGGATTATCTAAACAATAAAACTTTTGAAAATTCTTCCACCCATTCGATAAGCAAAAATTTTTACCAATCAATTGTGTCCTTACTTCCATAACATTACCAATTGGATCTCCTTACTTCCATAAGTCATGTTCTTGCATACTAATTTTTTTTATTACTCTAGAATCGATTTTGGCAAATCCTACATATGACACAACTGATTATTAAAAGATTAGCTCATTACAAAGAAAAACATTCTTACAATTTAACATTACCTTATCATGCTTGTTAAATATACAAAACCTTGTAATTTCACCCTCCAATTTCACAGCATTCGAAAGATCCTTTGCTAAAAGAGAAGGCAAGAGGATATTAAAGGTAGCATCCATATCAACTTCCTTAGACAAACCAAAAATACAGACAATAAAGATCAAATGCATATATTTTTACAAAGCCAAGAATGATGTACAACTGAAAAAATTATGGTAGACTAAGAATGAAGTAAGAGATAAAGGAATATAATATCCAACCTAACTTTCTTTTAAAACTATAAATTCTTTAGTTTTCAACATTTTGATATCCCAGTTATGTTCAATACATTGTTTCATTTATACACAATATTGATAAATGCTAAAGTCAAATTCATAAGAAAGAAGTGGAAAGTTTAATCATATTACAGCTAGGCATAAATGAGATGATCAGAAAAAATAATTAATGGGTTGTTTCTCTACATGTTATATCTCTTGAAGATATTAGTGGGCTGTTAAAACTAAATGTGAGAGATTTGTTAACTTCCTCTTATAAATATATTTTACACTAACCTTTGATATTCTGGAATCATTTTCTTTAAAATCCTGTATATTAATCAATTTAGATATCTGCATATAAAACTTATGCTATAGGAAAAAAAATATGAGAATCATGCATAATGTTACCTTATGATTTCATTTGAAAGATTCTTTGCAAAAGCAGAAGGCAAAAAAACATTGAAAGGAAAGTTCATAATAAAATCCTTTGATAGAACCTAACATGTAAAAACAATGTGAAGAAGGATAAACCAAATATGAAAACATAATAAAATAAAGGATAACCAAACATGAAGATAGAAGAAATAAAATTCACTGCTTATCGCTTCTTCTGTTCACTTACAAAAGTTTGTAATGGTACGTAGAAAGATCTACAATACCACAGAGCACATAAAATTAATTTCAAATTTTTAATAGACTATTTGATGGTAGATTTCTTTTGTGTTCATTGAGTTTTCTTTTGTCATTAAATTATTGGAATGTGTTCCAATACACCATGCTAAGATAACATACTAACATAGAAAATGACAAATAATAAATGATCTTGTCAGAACGTAATTATTACTTTTTTATAATTTAAAATTTAAAATCTGAAGTGAAATAAAGTTTCTGAAAATAAAAAGAGATAAGAAAGAGTGTTAGAGAAGCTTTTCATAAAGTGCTAACACCTCATCAAACTCTTCACAAGATTGTATTCAATTGTGTTTGTGTGTATGTAAATATATATATATATATATATATATATATATATATATATATAACTGTAAAAAGCTTAAAATGAAAAGAAAAAATTATTTAAAAAATAATAATAGAAAAAAAAACAATGACAAATAGAAAAAGAAAGATAAAAAAAGAAAAAAATTGTGTTATACAACAGTGAATTATGATTTTTGCGTAAAGTTTAAATTGTTATGTATTTTCATATTTGAACTCACATTCCAATATTTTTTTAGATTATTTTGGTTCTTAGTTACTACTCTATGTTATATCCACCTTTACTTTAACCAAGTTATAACCAAATTAAGTCCTCTTAAATTGTCCATATTTGTGAATAAATAGTGGAGATAAAGAATAGGAGAAGTCTATGATAGTATAGTCTTAGTTTGATGACATTGAGAGAAATATTTTCTCTAAAACACAAAGAGAATTAAGTGAAACACTTAATCCAAGAAGTTGTCACAAATTTAAGTCATGCTTTCTAACATAAAGTTGTTACATCCGTAACTTTGATATTGTTATGAGTGGAATTCTTGATTATTATGGTATGACCTTACATATCTTTTAATTGAACTCAGTGATAATTTAAATTATCTTTCGAGGAGAAATATAATGATCTTGAATGATGGGAATTGAAGTAAATTAATAATGAACCACTTGCATGAAAGACTTAAGTTATAATAAAAAGAATTATTTTTTCTTTTGTTAATAATTGTTTTACTTGAAACAAGTAAAAAAAAAAGTAAATTTGGAGTGTGACAAGTGTGAAACATGACACTTTATTTAATATAAATGATGAGAAGAATTAATAATTTTATATCTTTATAAAAAAATTATTATATAAAATTAGTAATTTTTAATTGTTTATTATAGTTTACATTAAGTTTGATTTATAAAATAATTTGTATTAAATGTTCTTAATTTTATTGTTTTAAACATACTTTATTTTAACCATGAATTTAGGAAAGTTTGAAGTGGAGATTCTAAGAAAAAAATATTTCTAGTGTTATTAACACTAAAAACTGCAGCACCATTGTTAGAACATCATAATGGTGCAACATATAGAGAGTGATAATGCTTAAATTAATGTTATTACCACAAAAACATTTTAATGGTGTAATATATAGAGTGATAATGCTTAAACTAGTGTTATTAACACCAAAATATCTGTGAAAGCTATAAATGACATGAAAATCTTAAATCTAGAAAGTTTTTGACAAGTGGCAGTTTCGTGTTAAAAAATTCTCTTTCTCTTTGCAAAAAAGTTCTTTCATAAACATGAATTACTCATTTGAAATGTATCATCCAAACATAGTCTAAAATCATTGTAATGAAAAAAAGTATAATTCACACATCATTTAAAATAATGGACTTTCATATAATGGTTGATAAATATTTTTTTAATAAATACTACTTTTAAATATTCAAAATCTACGTTTGATATTTAACCAAAAAAAATTAAAAACCTTTTAAGACTGGAAAGAATTCACATTTATCTTCCATAGATATGATTATACCCCCCCCCCACCCCCACCCCACCCCCCCCCCCAAAAAAAAATTATACTTGTACAAAATCAGGCTTGTATTTTGGTCAAATTAAATCAGACATGTTTATTGATAATTTACACAAACAAGCAAGCAGAAAACACAAAAGTTGTTGGGCCTTTTTGTGTACACGGCGGTTGTAGACGAGGAACATCATCAATAAGGATCAATATAATATTACTGTTAACCTGTCAGACTGTTTATGCTCCATTTTCACGTGCAGCTGAACAACCAAGGTAGTGCCGTTTGTTCAAAATTTTAAAATCAATTCTTATACTTTTCAATGAAAATACACATTCTAATAAAAATTTATAATTAAAATTAATTTCAACACGTATCTCAATTATCTTCAACAGATCAAAATTGATTTTTTGTTTAATTCTGCTATGTTTTAAAATAAATGGGCCCGTAAAAAGGCTGTTGGTTGGTCTTTTGTGACCCAAGCAGTTATACTTTATCTACACTAAGATCGGATATCGTTGCTCTGACAGGTTAACAGCCTACGGAGCTTGCTTATCGTATATCCCCTGCGACTTCAGACCGATCCATAGCAGTGCATGAAACAAGAGTCAATCTATAGCAACGCAAAATTAGTAATGAAACCCATTTGCAGAAGCAGAATCTCCAGGCAACAATTAATTACACACAACTCTAACATTGAACATTAAAGAATATTTGTAATGGTAAAATCAAGGAGTAAAAATGGTTTCCATGTTAACTTCCTCTAGGAGATTTAAAGTGAAAATTTCGCACTGCTTTTTCCATTAGGACCCCAAATGTCTTTTGGAATTGATCTCATCATGCGTTAGTGACAGTAAATGTATGATCTTTAGAAAGATGAACTGGAACCGATGACTTAAGTTTCTAAAACATCTTGGGATTAGAAAAAGATAAGGCTCAATCAATAGCCTTTCCATTATAGTAATAAAAGAATAATCAGCATTGAGTGGTGAACAACCAAAAACCCACCCAATTAAAATGCTAAAATTGCGAATTAAATAGAATTCAAGTAACTTTGATGGTGATGTACAGAACAACATTATGCCTTTCCAAGTACCGGCACTTCTGGTCCGTATATTAAATGACAACGCTCGTGAAATGAACTAACCATCCTAGAGGCTACCTCCTTAAAGAACATCGATGCAATCTGAGCAAGAAAGTCAGAGTCAAAAATATATTTGTTAAGCGTTCACAGAAATACAAATTATAACTACAATCTAGATGACATTTAAAATATCCAGGCATAATAGCTCTCAGCCAATCCACGATATAAATTTGTAGCAGAAAGCCTCTGATGGTACTAATTTCTAATAGCACCAAAGATCCATAAAACTATCAAAGCAATTAAATTCGTAATAGGAAACCATATATTATGACAGCAACTAAAATTATATATGCAAGCACTCTAGTAATTTATCATAAGAAAAAAACTCAACACTATTTCTGAAATAAAAATATCAAAGCTGGAATATGCAGGTCAAACTCTACTTAACCATGACTCATCCCACAAATAATTCATGCTAACCATTCAGTTAATAGTTTACAACTCAAAACAAGAAATATAGTAGTTGCTATATCCATCAAGGGGAATAAAGGGCATAAAAGAAACAAAAGGCCCACAACTAGGAAGGCTGAACATAAGGTAATGACTACGTTTATAATTAACTTATCCATTCATAAGAAGTACCAAGATGGAAAAGTAACTACACAATTAAAAAAAAACATAGCTTAAGAATAAAAGAATTGTATCCCGACCATTTGCCCAAATGGGTTGCGTTAGGCTAGGAATATAACCAAAGCACTCCTTATAAGACTAGGATAATCTTCCTCTCTTGAGCTAGCTTTTAAAATTTCGGCAAGTCCATTTTCAATATAGTATAGAACCAATTCAATCTTAATGTGAAACTACCTACATATGTTAAGTCCCGCAAACTTCATGTTTTAAATGTCCAATGTTGGACATGAGTCAAATGTGTTAAGATATCCCATAAGGTTAGGGATATAAAACAAGTACGTCTTAAGAAACTAGGACAATCCTCTCCCCTTGAGCTAGTTTTTAAGTTAGGACAAGTCCATTTCAAATATGTCGACTAGAACATAACTGCATAATAATTATCATGAAGTAATAATGTACAAGTAGGAAGAGAAAATAAGCCAGATGACTGGACAGTAGTTAATTTCTTTATGCAGTGATCAGTTTACCTATCTGGACCATGTGCAACCATTTAGCAAGTCTAGACCAAGAAGTTATACAGTAGCATTGAATTTAAATTATGGAACCATTACTCTTGAGATGTCAAGAACAATTTAGAAGTAGCATATGCAGCCTAAGCAAAACCTAAAAGTTTTCTTCCAAATCAACTTCATTGCACTAATTTTATAATCCTAACTTTACCGCATATTTCAGAAACAAACATTAAATACATTAACTGAACCAAGATGCATTGAGTTTTGTCTTTCTATACTAACACACATCCGTGTGTTTGACAGAAAAACAACAGGTAAAATTATTCGTAATGAATTATTTGTTTAAAAAGGAAAAAACAGAACACTGGGAAACCCTGTGTGTATAGCTGAGGATTTTTCGAGAAGGTAATAATAATCACTGTGGCATATGACCCTCCCATTGTCAGCTTTAACCAATTATTAAACCCCTTTGGAAGCTCAAGGCTGCCTATAAGGTCAAGTCTTTTGGTTGGACTATAGAGATTAATAGATTTAATATTAATGACACGATGCAGTTGCAGACTACATAAAACTCTTTTAGATGACGTGTTAAGTTTGCTGCTGCATCCATAATCAAATCCTTAACTATTCTTACTATCACATTGTTTGGCCTTTTGGCTGAATGGTGGAAGCACCCTAGGACCTTGGACCAATCTTTGGTGGCTAAAATCCACAAAACACCCTCCAACCACAGGACATTCTTTTTCATCTTGGTTTATTACTTAAAATATAATATAATATTAAAAGCATACATTTAATAGTTACTAATTCAACAGAAATTCAACTAAAGTCAAACTAATGAATTGTGAACTAGAGCCTTTATTAGTTCAATGATGAGGGTAGGGACAAGGTTTTTTGTAGTGGGACAGTGGTGTTGGTCAAATGACAACAGGAGGTTTTATCAGAATTGAATATGGGTTTTGGTTGTGGCTTTCTTTGTGAGTTGATGAATGAATTGTAGTTAGTTGAGGAAAATCCCCCACTATTGATTGGGAAAACGTTGAACTTGAGTTATATTTTGGTTGAACTCTAAAGGTGAAGGTGATTCTTTTATCTCGTGTGTATACAAAGATGGTGATTCATTTGTTATTTTTCTAGGTTTAGGGATGAGGTTTCTAGGTTTGGGCTTGGGGGGTCATTAATCCCCTTTTTTTCATTAATTCGGGTTTTCATTTTTTTTTCCTATTAGTAACATGTATGGAAGTGCAGGTAAGTCAAGTTGGTGGCTTTAAACCACATGATTAAAAAAAAAAAAAAAACAATGACCTATAGTTGCAGGGAATAGAAGTAAATACGCTAAATGCATTTTTGATTAAGTTGATTTTAGAAAAACGATCACTCGTTTTTGCCAAGTTTAAATGGCTCCCTTAGGCTTTGTTCTGCTACATTTGACACTCAGATCTAGTGTGATATTCCTAACTTAATTAGGTTTGACTTGTTCAGTTGACTTGGCTGTTTCTTGGCAAATCTATAGTTAATGGCATTTGGATCTTCCTGGATGTTTGTTCGTTCTTCCTGCAGTTACTTTTCCATTGATTGATGACTTTTCTTTCTACTAATAATAATTCAGGTAGTGATTTTCTGTGATCTCATCAACACCAGCCCCAGATATAATTCTTATATATTTGTTCAATGTTTCTGGACAAGTTTTTTCTGTTGTTTTTGCAGCTTCCAAGTTTTTGCAGCAAGATACCAGAAATGGTATTCCACCGTATTTTGCCAGCAACATTGAACGAACATTTCTTACCATACACGTGTATCCAGACCGGTCATTGAACCGATGAAGGTAATGGTTTATTGTTTATTGGTTCAACTATGGTCAATCTGGTGATAATTAAATGTAGATATTCTGATTTATGTAATATATTTAATAAAAATCGATATAATAAAGTAATATTTTAAATTCATATTAATTAATATTATTACATATTAATAACAAAAATCATATCTTATTTTCATAAATATATTTATTACATGAAATTATTTTAATATGCTTTTTGATATATTAAATATTTTGTTAAGTTAATATTTTATTATAATCAAACGAAATAATATAATATATATTAAAATGTGTTCATTTATACGACAGAACTGGTTTAGACCAAAACCGCCCTGTTCTTACCGTTTTCACCGGTTCAAGCCCAGTTTAGCAGTTCAAAGGTCAGTTTTTGAGCTACTGGTTACAGAAGATCAACCGAACCAGTCATACTGGCTTCCCGTTGGGCCGGTCCTACTAGCCGGTCCGGTCTGGTCCGGTTTCCAAACTCCGGAATCCACTGATTAGGCCAAGACCAAGGGTGAATGAAGTAGGTGGGCCATAAGGGGTTATCATAAGCTGTTACATGCAGAGGGGTACAATGCAAGCCCGTAAAAAGTGAGAAAGAAAAAGCAAGTTATCAAATAAGCATAAAGATTAAAAGGAAGCTCAGAATAACAGATTCAGATCAACTGCTTGATACCTGTCTATAAAGTGGGGACTGAAACTTGAAATCCACCAAGAAATATAGATTGCAAGTTCCTGGAACTGGGCCTGGACTGAATTCCCAAATGTTTATTAAATGATCAAACAGGGTACTCTTGGACACAGTTGTCTGAAAACACAAAATACATAGAGTATGTGTAAAAGTACAACAAAACAAGCAGCAGTATATATGAAGAGCAAAACTAATAATAGAACAACCTTGCATGTATATAAGCCATCAATATTTCCAAAAGCACAAAGAGGAGTGCTAGGAACATAGTTTTTCTAACACTCTAAATTTCTTATTAAAATTTATTGAAAACTACAAAAAATCAATGAAACCCCTTAAATAATGAGTAAGATCCACGTAATTTTTATCACTGCATTGGCCATAATAAGCATTGTGAATGCAGCTTAAAAACAGTTTTTCTAACATCTGCAACATACATAATAAGAATCCATATAAAGTAAGTTCTTATTAAAAATTACAGAATTCAATGCATTTCAATACATTAATGCTATAAAATGCTACAAAATCCAACAAAAACTTATTATTTATTGATTGCAAACGTTAGAAAATATTACTGAAGAAAAGTAACTATCTTCTAAAGTAAAGGAAGTTATTAACCTTTATAAGCTTTGGTTTGTTCAACTCAACACGAGAAACATAACTTTCGACAAGAAATTTAAATCCAATCTCCAATTCAGCATCAAATGATCCATCCTGATAGTGTTTAATTATCTCAGACCTTAGACACCAGGGAACAAAACCATGATACAAGTCCACAGCTGCAACAACGTCAAACAATTGCTCCTGAGAGTACCTGAAAACCGAATCCGCTTACAAACACAACAGCAATGATGCCTACAATGCTCGATCAAATGCTTTTATTAAAATTTTAAAACAGAATCGCGTTACCCCAAAACGCGCTTCTCCTCGTAAATTTTGGATAGAACACCTTGATCGCCATTTCCACGTCCGAGAAATTGCCTCGTTTGAACGGCATTGTTGAAGGAGGCGGTGGGAATGCGAGTAAGACACTCATTGGAAGAAATAATGAATTGGGTGAGATTGCGTTTGCGAGATGCAAGGGATCGAAGCGCGTTGGAGGATGAGAGAAATGGGGGCATTGTGATAAACCTAATTAGGGATTGTGCGAAGAGGCTTTCTTCTTCCCAATGCCAGAACCATGGAAGCGCCAAACGTATTGGAATGTTTCATTCTCAAATGCCGAGAAATATTCTTATGGAATAACAAAAGTAGAAAATATTTATTAATATTTTATTTTTAATATAATAATTTTTTAAAAATAAAATTTATTATATTTCGATGTTTAAATTTATTTTTAAATATTGAAATTAATAAAATTAATAAAACAAAATATACACTCAAATTGATTTTGGATAATTTTGTGAAACCTAATTTAGCTGTTGAAAAAAGTAAAAAATGTTAAATAAATTTAAATTTCATTAAAATATTATAATTTAATTTATGGCTTTTAGTTCTGAATATAAGAAGTTTGTCGTAGTTCTTTTTATAAAATTAGTTATAATTTTTTTGTAAAATTTTTTTGTATTAAATATTTCTAATAAAAACAAAATGATTAATTAAATAGAAATAAGATAATGAGTTTCAACAATCTTAAGATTAATTTTTTTAAAAAATAATTTATTAATAAGTTAAATATTAATAATGAAATTAATTACCTTTTTAATATGTGAATTAAATAAAAATATCTCATATTTAATATTAAATATAATAATAAAATACTTTACATGACTCGTAAAGTAACTGAGATTGTATTAATAATTTTTATTTTGTAAAAAACTTTTTAAACCTTTTTTAACCTAAATTAATTCCTGAAAGAAATTACTGAAGCCAAATTTGTCCCTAAAAAAATTAATAGAACCAATTTAGCTAAAATGTATTTAAATTCTTTTATAATGTAAAATTTATTAATATCATCTCAACTAGTTAATAAATTATGTAAATAATTAAACTAAGTTAAATAAAAAGTATTGTCAACATAAGGACCAATCTGTCTAAAAGAAATTAAAAACTGTTTAATAACTTACTTTTTTAGGACTAAACTTTATCCAATAAAATTTAAGCTCTGTCGATTAATTTTCTTAAAAATTTATAATTACTGATTAAACAATTAAAAATTAGGTTAAAATACATTAAAAATTACAAGAAAATGTGTTTTAAAACTTGCGTTAGCATATGCAAGTCGTAGTTTGCAAATCAATTCCCATAGCTTGCCACCCTAATGGGATTAGCCCAAATGAAAATATGATTTGACTAATTGTGTGATGATCAATTTACCAAATTTAAACATTAAACAGGTTTGAATTATTAATTTAACCAAATCTTATCAACATAAAAATAAAAATATTTTAAAAATTATTCATTTCCACTAATGATTTAGACTAACCCCAAAAAAAATTGTAAGAAAAGATATGTATACAAACTAATTCGCTGATTAATTGTTTCCTTAACCACAGACTTGAGCAAACCACTGAAATACCAATTCACTTAACGAGCTTATACGAGTTTAATTCATTTGACAGTAAATTTAAACAATTTGCATACTTTACTCTACTTGTGATGTTATAAAAAATATCTAAAATGTTAAAAATATATTATCGCACTCTTATACTGTATTTCAATAGAATAATTAAATTTCTTTTATTTTAAATATAAAAAAAATTACTCACTTAAAATATATCATTTAAACATATTCTTAATAATTCATCAATTTTCAAAAATTTAAAATACTTTTTAAAAGATAATTAATTTACAAGATAAAATAATCTTCATTAATGCATTGATGGTGTCAGTGTGTATGAAACGAAAAATAACTAAAATTATAGTTTCCATGATAGAATTCACATAAGCTTCTTCCACGTATGTACAAACATCATGAACAGAAGCTAAGAACACTGTCCCACATTTTTTAATGTCCAACACGAACCACTCTACAAAACCCCAAAACATACCTAACTAAGAACGTGGCATTCAGAAAAGTTACAACGTATCATATTTCTGACAACCCCTCATATTCTAAGTAGCAGAAACATAATTCTTCGCAACATTTCCACCTGAAGAAGATTTGCTGTTAGGGACAATCTGAAACACCAGTTTGAAATACCCATAACTCAGTTCCATAAGAATTTCTTAGATCCCTACCAACCAAAATTGTAATATAAAAATAATAAAAATATTACCTGGTCATTGAATTTTGCATCAGCTACCGAAGGTTTCTGTCGTTTCACTTTGCTTTTTTTATTTTCCTTTTTGCCTTTCACTTCTTCATCAACAAAGTTCTGATCTGACATCTCTGCAAGAACCCGACAATCAAATTTAAATACTTTGATGGATGGAACTGCATTATGTGACATTCGTAAATCATAGAATAATTTCAGAAGTTCAAAATATAAATTTAGAGACTAAATTAACATGCACTTAAAATTTTAAGGACTAATATAATGTTCTTTTATTTATAATTTTAAGGATTAAAAATTCTCTGTCATAATTTTAAAGACTAAATTAAAATATCTTCAAATTTCAGAAACTATAAGTTGAAAATCTTCACAATTCAACACCCTAATTATCAAAATTTTACCTTAAATTTGTGTTCAATTCATTTTTTTAACAATTACTAATTCATACTATTTTTTAAAAGAAATTGAAAAATAAATAGTTAGGTTTAAAAACTTATCTCTTATCAACCATGCACTAAGTGATGATTAAATTTTTGTACTAATAATTCTAATAAAAGGTGGAATTCTACTTACTATATTCTTGCTAAAGGGTCGCCATTTAACATTTGTTCGTCACATTAAGTACATACAACATGCTTAGTTTAATTTATGTTTAAAAAAATTACAACTTTTTGAAAGAAATTTTAAAAATAAAAGCTTATTTTTCAAAATATGATTATTCCCACACAAGCACTGAATACATGTTAGAAGAAGTCAGCAAAAATAAAACAAAGAAAGATATGTTATGAATGGAAGAAAGCTGAGATAGTAAATGAAAACTTAAGAGAAGATATTAAAAACAGAGGAATTAGCAGAAGAAATAGGGTCACCTGTATCGCTACAAAGCATATCATTATGGTAGACATGAGAATCACACAAATGAATATGCCCTGATCCAGAGGGAATTCCTTTCCTTTGGCCTAATTCAATAACTTCAGTTGTGTTAGTAACACTTTCTTGAAGTGATGGAGCTACTACGCTTTGATGCTTGCTTGAAGTACGGTAGTGCTGAATCCATGGATTTTCAGTCAAATCATGACACTGGTTAATCCTACTCATTTGAGGATTCATTCTCTCAAAATTGATCTTTTGCCAACGCCCACCACGAAGAACCTTGAACTGTTATTCAAAGATGGAAAAAAAACATGGTTTAATTAAGGATATGTAGAAAAAGGAAGATATACAAGTTAGGATCACCATACTCTGCACTTCGTGTATATAAATCTTACATTAGGTAAAGTCCCACATTTTGTTTTTGAAAATGAAAAAATAATAAAATGTGCTATTAGCAAATTTTTTTTTGGTCAATAAAAAGGGTATTAGAATTTTCTAAGGACAAAACCATAACCTTATTTCTTATTTCACTTCCCCCTTCCACCCCTTATAAAAAGGCTTAACCTACCTTGTTATCCTTGAAAATTTTGAATTTTTGTATTTGATTCCTTGTTTTTTTTTCAAAGGAGTTTCTTATAAAGTTTTTTCAAGTAATTTTTCTAAATATTGCAATTTTTTATTTAATCTTTCACTTTAGAAAAGTCAAATAAAAAATATATGTGGGCCAAATGAGAAACATGTAATATTTAAAATGGTCAATATATTTCAAGAGATCAAATGAAAGAAAAAATCAAAAGGACATCATTTGGTAAAGAAAAGTATATTATAAAGGAAAAATTTATAAAAAAATGAAAAATTAAATTTAAAAGAACAAAAAATTTGACTAAGCCTTATAAAATTTCCAAACAGGTATGAGTCACTCTTCTCTTATTTCCTATGCCACAACTACACAAGTATAGAGATTTTGATACATATGTAAGTATTATGCTTCCAAACTATGTTGGGTGATAATAAATAAAAATAATTATAATAACACAATATTTTGTATGAAAAAAAGTGAAATTAAAAAGGAAACCTGGCCGGAAGTGGTGGCAGGATCGTAGGAAGTTCCTTTAGGTGAAAAGGAAGCTCTCATTTGCTTAGAATCATATAATTGATTAACAAAAGATGCTTCTATAGACTTTATATACATGCTGTGTTTCTCGTCTGTCCATTCTGCTGTTGTTGTGGACTCCGTTTCCCTAATGCCCTGTCATACATTTTAAATCCCAAAATCATATTCATACCATATATTATTAATATGCCAATAAAAATAAATTAAACAAGAAAACAATTTAATTTAAATATACAACACTTCTAAATATTAACTAAGTAAAGCATATTTCTTCAAATAACGACGAATCAATTCATTAATTTCATCAAATAAATAACCGCTTCTAAGGCTCTCATAGGAGTATGGTTAGGTAAATAATTTAATTAAATATTTATTTACTAATTTTTTTGCCACATCAAAATTTATGATATAATATTAATTATAAAATTTTAAATAAACTAAAAAATTATTTAACAAAATTTAGTAACAAATATATTTAAAAAAACTTAATCCCAAAATATTTTTTATAAAGACATAAATTTTCTATAATTTTTTTCAAACGCCCTTAAACATCATATAAAATCAAACTCTTGCTTAGCCATATTTGAAATACAAAATTATTATTGCAAAAAGAAGTATAATTTGAGGAATTAAATTGGTACGCATCGTTAATATAGATATATGGGAATGAGAGCTGCACTTTAACACGGCTAATAGAGGTTGTAAAAGTAAACAATGCATCACACAACTCAATGCATATTACAAAATATTAAATTTTTGAACACATGTTAAAAAAAATTAAAACATTGCAAAACTTGATCACATATTCATAAATATAAAAACTTTTTAACTTTTTAGCAAACCCATGTAATAAAGTTATTAAGAACAAACTAGTAGTGAACGATTACGCAATCTCCACCAAAGTTAAAAAAAATTGGCTAAGCGCAAAGAAAAAAAAACTCCTCAAGGAAAAAAGGTACGACATAAATGGAATATTCTTTCTTGTAGATCAAACGAAAGCATGAATGAAATAGATTTAATTTAAAATAATAGTAACAATAATCAATAGCATCCTCAACACAAAGTATAGTTTATTTGTCCCAGAGAGGAAATTAGAAAAGTTCATTAAAAAAATTGAAACAATATGTAAACAGATTAAATTAATGAAGAAGAAGAACAGATAAGAAGGAAAATGGATATAGAAGGAGGAAAAGGGTACCTGCATCATCTTGTCCGAGTTGGGGAGGGTGGGTGAACTCGTTCGAGTTGGGTCTCTGAAATAGTTGGGGTTCATCTCATCTTGAATAGAATTGGAATGGTGGGTGAGACACGAAGGAATGAATAAGAAGGAGAGATGGCGGTGTTGGGGAACAAAAAAGGGAATACAGTTGTCTGCGCTTTTACACGTGTCGTGGGCCCAGCCCACCGCCACGTCACGGTCGGGCTTCATTAGCAAGCCCGCGGTAGATATTTTCATCACGGCATCAAAAATATCTGTTATCCTCTTTCCTCATATTGTTTATCTTATAATTATTATTTAAGTGGTAAGGCCAGCATTGCACTTAAAAATATCCCAGGTCCTTACCTTTCTATTCTTGTTCTACTATTTTTTTTTTTCCCTTTTCTGGTCTGCTCTAGATTTTTTCTTTCTGCACTTTTACTTTTAGGCACTTGTTTCGTATGCGGTTGAGTCAAATTTAAATATCTTACGAATAGGATTTTTTTTAATGATCAAATTATATTTGTTTTAAAATAAACAATTAGTAATTTGTTTATTTTTTTTATTTGATGAAAATATATATTATGTATTAACAATTAAGGGTGGTGGTTTTTATTTGCTCGTTTTAAAATAAATTTTTTTATATTTTTCCAATATAAAATAAACAGAAAATTCTAATCAGCCTTGATTTAGAAATAAAAAGAGAAAATTTACTACCCTTGAAGAGGAGAGTGGGTGATTTTTTTTTTTTACGGCTTCCACTTAGATGAAGTTACTATTCTAAGACTGTTTAAGTTCAACAAGTTTCGATCTTGTGTGGTCCAAAGGTTAGAGTACAAATTAAGTTTTTCAAAATGCGTTTACGTGTTTATTTTATGCACAGATTAACCTGATCAATTTTAATTTTCAGATATTTGGGAATGAAATCAGATTTCGTGATTATTTATATTTAAATTGAGATAATAGAATTACTTAAGTCATACCATTTAAATCCCCAGTGGCATTTACTCACAAGTCACGACAAGCATGAAATCCGTTTGCTGGATTAAAATCAACGGCTAGGAGAGAGCCATTTGACGCATCGTATTCCTTACAGGCAACTGAAGCACAAAATAAATAAATAAACAAATAAAATGAGAGAAAAACACCTAGCAAAGCTCATGAGAAACATAAAATGGGTCCATAGATGATGGAACGTATGAGGAATCGTGCTATAGTATCCATTCTATCCAGAAACCCTTATGCTCTTTCCCTTTGGTTTAAGCCTTTGGTTGGATTTGTTTGAAGATATATATGATTATATTTTCAGAAATGTCATTCTCATGAATACGAAATGACTTTTTTTTTTTTTGTAAATTTTTAAAAATGTGTATAATTTTTCAACTAAAAATGAATATAATGAGAATACTTTTTAAAGAAAGTCCAAATGATATAAAGAAATTGAGAATGGAATGAAAGTTAATAATTTAATTTTATGACAATGTTCAATATATATATAACACTTTCTTAAACAATAACAATGTCTAAAAATTAATTTTAAAACCTATAACTGAGAATTTCGTATTCTTAAATCACTTTTTTAAGAATTATTTTACGAAACTCAATTCAAACACACTTTCTTAAGCCAGTATTGTTACATTATAGAATATCTATTTATTTATTTAACTGTTATTATTATTACTACATTTAAATGCTTTTCATAAGACAGAAATTAGATATAAGTAAAACAAGTATGATGACTAAAATTATCTATTAACTGCAATAAGAAAAATAAAAAGCATTTAAACCTTTTTGTTATTTTTTATATTAGAAGGTAGACTCCAGGTAGAAAAATGTAACTTCGGTGCTGGTTTTTTTCTTTTTAATGAAGCTATTCACCCATTCGCTGCAAACAGGGCTATGACATTGCATGAATTCAATTTTCTTTTTCTGAAAAATAACAATGGTCCAGTCAGATTGAAGTTTTCCCCCTAAACCGTTATTATTAGTAGGGTGTGACAAAGTATAATCGTACACACAATATTGGTTGCAAAATTTTGATCAAAATATCTGTATACAAAAATAAATGAGAGCCAAAAATTTTTCATTACTGCATAACTGATTGGATTTTAGGAGACAGAAATGGAACTGTATATGAACAGTACACGTCTAACTTCTTGTCAAGGATAGAATCATCGTTTGAGAGCGCAGAAAGCAGTAGACAGAGCCGAATGGTATTAACTCCCCCACGATCCATGACCTTACTCCACCAGTCTTGCCTGTATTGAATTATGAATATGCTTGCTAAAATTCAGTCTTCCACAATCTTCAAACCCCAAGCATAAAGAATAGAATACAAGATGCAGTAGAAGCAAAACAAGTTTTGATTCAAGTTTCTGGCTTCTGCTCAGTTTCTGATATGACAGTATCTTGCAAATCAATCCGACCTGCATAACCACAGTGTGTTAATACACCAGTTGTAAAATAGCAGAGTTGAAATTTGTTTACCCCATTCTAGCCATCAACCAATTCATTGGTCTCACTGTAAGAAGCCGAGTTACACAAAATAAGTGTTCTTGCGGCAATTTTTATTTGTAAATTTTGCAACATGTAAATTATTTACTCCATCCAAAGGAGCATCTGAAGAAAGATTGCATACGTGCAAGCCTCAAGTATATGTAGTAAATATGAATGATCATACCTAACAAGGAAATCAAGGAAGGGGCTTTCGATGATCCATTGACTCTGATATCTGCATTTGCAAAATTAGTATATAAGAAGGTTATGATTCTGAAGTACTAAAGCATTTTTTTAACAAACAAGCCATTCCAGTGGAAACACACTAACTCACACACTCGCAATCTTGGAGAAAGGCTCACACCCAAAATCTAATAAATGAAAGTAAGATCCACGGTTTTTCTTAGAATTAAAGCTGGGAGTCTAAAGTGTCAGAGCACTTTTAAGTCAGAAGTATTTGTCGCATTCTGGGTCTTCCAGAGGCATAGTTTTTCATTTCTTGAGTAGCTTCTTTAGGCATGCCTACAAATGGAGGATCATCATTCTATTTCATCGCTCCCACTAGCTCTCATTCTATTTCTTTGCCTGAACCAATTTCACTGCCAATGCATTTTCTCAGATTTTATGAGGTCTAGTTAAGGAATCAATAAATAGATATGAAATCCTGATACGAGTACATTAACAAAACTTGCTATTAAAACGTTTTAGTTCCTTCTAATGCCCTTAAAGATACTTGTTAGCATTTTCCTTTTAGTCGTAGGTTTTAGATGCCATCCTTTTTAAATCTTCATCTAATAGTTTACATTGCTCTGCGGCCTACACAGATGCCGCAACAATTGCCAATTTCCAAACAAATGCAATCAGCCAGTGCCACCCTCCCTCTATTATTGAGCTGAATCATAAATTGTCAGTATATAATTTCAATGAACGTTTTTTGCATTAACTATACCAGCTTTCTTGCTTCATATTAATTTAAATTCAGGAAATCACCCAATGGACAAGCATAAATCCAAAATTATGTGTTATGCCACACAGGTATGAAACACCAGAAGTTGCATACCTGAACTATCAAGCGATTTAAGGATGTCTGATTTCTTAAAAGTATATCCTATGAAGTTGGTGTCTTTGGAAGTCAACATCTGCAAGAGTGTGAAAAAAAATATTATAACTATATATGCAAGTTTAAATAATTAGTAAACTAATTATCAACGAAACCAGAAAGTTCAAAAGACAAGACAGTCATGTATCTAAAAGACCCATTGAAGCAGAGTTAAAGTGGAATAAACTTGACAATAAACTTTAAAGTGTCATTAACACAGAAGTGGAGGACAAACTGCTCCACTTGAGATGTAAAATATAATGTACCTTTATCAAAGTAACATTGAAATGAATATTAGCCTCTAAACCTAAAAATGTGGTGCACCAACCTAGGAATCAGTAAATATAGCAGGAGGCAGACAAAAAAAAAAAAAAAAAAAATTAGCAATAGTTAAAGATATGGTATAACCAAAAGGAAGCTTTTTTCTTAATGTTTAGCACTTTGCCCACAAACCCACATATAAATGAATGCCATGAACAAGATCAGCTTGCAAACTCTTAGATCATGATAAATTACAAGCTTAAAAAAACAACTCACCTTCCGCCAAGGTCCAACAGTTGCCGTTATGGATGGTGGACCGTCTACCTGCCAATGATTGAAATCTTTCAGTTTATATGTGCTCAGGAATTATGAAAAACAGAAGACATAATCACGTACAGTGCTCAAAGCTATAAAATAAAAATAAAAATTACAGTTTTGGAAAATATTCTGTCATTGACACATTGTCAATAAATGATAACAAAATTGAAAGGCAAGGGCCAAATAACAATCATGGACAAACCCAAATTGAAAACAAAAAGGTTGGGGAAACAATTCTCAATAAAAGAAATAAACATTAAAAAATTATGGCCAGCTGTTATTTTGTCACTTGGAAACCTTACCAATTCTCACAACACCATTGTAAAGAATTCGTTTTCAACTGCCACTGCCACCAATTTATATTAATATTAAATTATTTATAGACACAGAGATGCTCAAGTCATTATGCTAGTTCCGTATAAAACCATTTATAAGCCTCCACCTAACAACTTGAACTTTTAGGAAAGTTGATCCTTGACAGAGTATCAGACTTTCTACAATCCAATAGTTAGGAGTTTGATTCTTGTTCCCCCAATCCCTTTCTAAATAAAATGTTAAATTTCATATTGGGCACATGGTAGAGTGGGCCTATGTATTGTCCATGCAAGAGCCCTTATGCTGATCATATAAACAGTAGCCGGAAGAATGATTTTGCTATAATGAAGATGGGGATAGAAATTGAGAGAGCACATACAACCAAACCATGATATTATCTTGCATATGAATAATGATATTTCATTTACATTCTTCAAATGTTCGTAATCAGATGATTTTAGAGCTTGTGTGAAATTATTGCATACAGATAATCTCACTCATTTCAAATTCATAAGCTTTTGTGTAATATCTACTTACTTCAGGAAACTTTTCAAAGTTTTGAGTGTCCAAGTCTCCAGTGACTGTAGGTTTATATGCAGCTTCCAATTCATAAAGCATGTCCCATTGAATACCCTTGAACCACGGATGAGCCTGAAAAATCATGAACTAATATGTTACGAGTTCAGTTATGCAGATTCTCAGGGCATAACACAAACAGAAAAGTTTCAAAATTGCTTTACTTTTTCAGAAATCATCAACTTTAAGATGTGTCAAGTAAATAGCTTGAGATAAGCAAACACAAATAAGAAATATGGTTTTATCTAGCATTTTAAGAAATTGAAATAATAGCTTGAGACAAGGAAAAACAAATGAGAAATATGGTTTTATCTAGCACTTTAAGAAATCGAAATAAAAATCAGGGTACCAATCAGAGTTTTTACTTTTATTTCTTCTACTCCTCTGGTTCCTAGTCTTCTATCAACATCACACAGTAAGTGACAGATCAAATCCTTAGCTTCAGCTGATATCTTGGGTTCTTCAGGGAATTTCAGGCACGTTTTCCAGTTAACAATCTGACACAATACAGAAACACCAGGTTATTATGTATAAATAGAAGATAATAAAAAATTCAATAAAATCATATTACCTTTCGGCAGGCCATCCTTGGATCGTCAGAACAAAATGGAGGATACCCAATAAGCATCTCATACATGATTGCCCCAAGAGACCACCAATCGCATTCTATTCCATAGCCCTTCTTGAGCAAAACTTCAGGTGCCATATAATCAAGGGTTCCAACAGTTGAATATGCCTGACAAATAGTAGAAATTGGTAACAACTAACAGACTTTATATATCAAACAAAACTCCTACTTAACATTACATAGCAGTAGTCAGTAACATAGTAAATTTGAATACAGTTTAGAGTATGTTTGGAATTTTTTCTTGTTTTAAAAAAATCTCAGAAAGATTTTTATTAATAAACTAATATGAACACAAAATAAACTAATCCAAAAACACATATTCATTACCGCATACTTTTGATTATTTGTTTGTTACACCAACAATAGTTACAATTTACACTTGGAAGAAAGGCATACCAATGCACGGCGATTTCGTTTCCACTGCTGCAATTGCTCCTTTGGCATCAACCAAGGGGAGGCAGAATATCCTTCAGTTTCACTAGTTGATTCTTGACCAGTAAAATCTTCATTTTCCAATAAAATTGTTGAATACTTATCATCAAGAGGCTTACATAAGCCAAAGTCTGAAAGCTTCAAATGGCCATTTTTATCCAATATCAGGTTATCTGGTTTTATATCCCTACAAGCAGAAAATCTTGGACTGAGCATTACTTATTTCAATCAAAAACATTTATTTACTCACAGAAATTCTGACATCTTTATCCACCAGCAGTACATATTTTGATCACCTGATTAACTTAATGCTAATGAAAACCAATTCATTGAACCATAATTTCATATAAATCAGTTCACAACAGTATAAAAGTGAACAACAACTGAAACTGAAGATAGTATGGATAAATATATTCCTTTACAATCTGAAAAGCTAATTATAAACATATAATCTACTACTTATCATCAGCATTCCATGTTAAGAATGGTAAGCCGTAAGCTACAAACAATTAAGAATACTTTTTTTATTATTTCAGATCAAACTGTTTATCTTTGTTAGACCAAGCCATGAGCTATGTTGTACCATCCAAGAGTTCTCTGTAACACTACTCATAACCTCTTAATCATGAAGTGGCTATGTCATTGCCAACCAAAAGAACAAAAACTGAACAGCTTGAAGCCATACCTATGTACATAGTTGTGTTGATGTATTGAGTGAATAGCAAGAATGCTTTCAGCAATGTAGAAGCGAGCAACATCTTCAGAAAGAATATCTTCTCTCATTAGCAACGTCATAATGTCACCACCGGGTAAATACTCCATGATGAGATATAGGAAATCTGAATCTTGGAATGAATAATGGAGTTTTACAATGCATCTGCTATCAACCTCTGCCAGCAAGTTCCTCTCAGATCGAACATGTTCCACCTAAATTGGAGTGACATCATGATGTATAAAAAAAACCAGCTTACAAATTGATTCCAAAGGTCAGAATAAGTTCTAAAAGATATTTTTTGTCTACTTGCATTGAAATTTTTAACCTGTAACATAATTGAACCCTAAGCTCCAACATGATGAATGTCGTTATCCCATTTGTATCTAATTTCAAAGACATAAGACATCAGCTCCACTATAGCTAAACAAAATTGTGGGACAACAGAACTGGTGGAAAGAGCAAGAGGGTAAGAGGAAGAAGAAAGTTTTTTTCATTGTACAATGCCTTCTCAATAAAACAAAACAAGATTGCTACAGAAACAAATGAGACATCTTCAAGCACTTAGTTTTCTACTGTACTGAATTTCAGACGTAAAGTTTAATTTCTACACCTTGGAGGGTGATGATCTACACTTCTACAGTCAGCTAGATATTGAAAATTGAAAATTGAAATAACTAACTCCACCTACCAACTAAACGGGTTGTTATAACCATTAAATGGAGGAAAGTATAAATGAAATCAACTAAATGGAGGTAATCGGGTACAACTCTGATAATTCGTGAATTATGCTTCTTGTCTACCATAACTGGTATGATTATGAAGATAGATGCACTGATAATGTACTAAGTTTGGCAACGGATACCTGTCCGCGACTAAGCATTTCTGACTTCTTCAATTTCTTCATGGCGAAAATCTCTCCGGTATTTTTAGCACGACATAACCTCACCTACGTTTTCTAAAAATGTTAAGCACAAACACTTATAGAATGCATAAACACGTTAAGCAAAGCACTTATACTGATGAATAAACACATGCTCTTCATAATGACAGTTTACCTCACCAAAAGCACCTTTACCAATCACTGTTAATTGCTCGAAGTCATCAATTCCAATTTTACGTCTCTGAAGCCTCATGTACTCAGTTTCCTTACGCTCCAAGTTCCTCATCATTTCCTCCTGCTCTTCAGCCGGTATTTGAGATTCCTGCACTTTCCTTTGAAGCGCTCTGCGTCTGAAACAGAGAGCGTGTGATGCTATATCAATCATCATACACACCAAATTTTAGGTAACTATAAATATTATAATAGACATTAAAATATATTTTAAAAATATTTATGTCTAAATATAGTTGAAATTAGTTTTATTAATAAGAATTAATATAGGATAAATGATAAAATCCAACATTAAAATTATTCAATGGTGTATGTATGTATGTTTAAAGAAACATTAGTATTTTTTCAGCTTAGAGTAATTAGTGTCTTCGTGATGTTAACATCAGAGCCACAATAACTCGGAGCAAATATAGTGAAAATGAGCAATAGATTAGGGAAAATCCAATAATTTCAAATTCACCCATAACATAAGCATACATAACATGTTGGCGAAGATAATTGGAACAACAGATACGAAGAACAGATAATAAATGCGATTTGCATTGAAATCACAAAAAATAAATGCCAAACGGCGAAACCGATTAAAAGTATTAAATACAAGAAAAAGTGAAATAGTAGGAATAGGTAGGTTAGGTACCTATCTTTGCGATCCTGCAATCCTTGGAGATAGTTTTTGTAATGATTTTCGATGAATTGCTTAGCGGCTTCTGCTTTTTGTCTAGTAACCGGCGAAGAAACCGATACATCGGGACCGGCGTCGAAGTCACTGCGATCATGCTTCAAGTTAATGGCTCCGAGTCTCACAGTTCCATCGTAACCGTCCATTTAAATCGCCGATCACGAGATCTGCGATTCCGTTAAAGGATTCGCGAGAACTCGATGTGACGTATGGAGGAAGGAGGTGAAAGGAATAGTCTCTCGTAGAGGGTAGTGGCGGTGGTGTTGGAGATGTTGGCGTGAGTGGGAACGAACGAACTACTAGGCAAAATGGTTCAAAGCTGTAGCAAGGCTGTCTTATAACTCTGAGTTGTCGCTTCTCCACGTTTTTATTTTTATTTTTTTCGTCAGTAAAAAAATTAAAATAGATAAAGAGAGTGCGTACGATGGAATTTGGAAAACTCCAATTTTGTCTTTTGATCCGTTACACGATAGTCAATCGGCCTCATCAAAAGTATAGCAGCAGCTTCGCTTCCTGTTCTACTTGAGATCTTCTGGTACTTACCTACAAAATGAAACTAGAAAAGTATTAATTGTAAAATAAATCATTTATTGCATTAAAACTTTTTAAAGTATATAAGTTTAATTACAATATTGTTTTTACTCTGATGCATTATTTTCATTATTTATTAGTAAAATAAGAGAAAATTAAAGTACACCATTTTATATCATATTAATAATTTTATATAAAATATAATTTTGATTGATTCAACTATTTAATTCTAATTATATTTTTTAATATGTTCTATAATAATTAAATATTTAATTTATTAAAATAAATAAAATAGTTATTTAATATAAATTTATTATTTATTTTAATTATATTCATAATTGTCAGATTAATAATTTATATATTAAATAAATAAAATATAATTATTTATATGACTAATAATTAAATGTCTTATCAATACAAATCTCAAAATATATAAAATTATAAAAAATTAATGGTTCTATCACATGCTTAAAGACGTACAATAAAAACATATTTACCGTAATTTTTTTAAAAATTGCAAAATTCAATGTATTTGAAATTATATAATAAATTTAAATACTAAAAGTTTTAATAAATTATTATTATTTATTGATTTTTTATTGTGCATACATTAGAAAAATTAAAAAATGAAAGGGTCTTACTGATCACGGTAACATTGGTTAAGAAATTTAAAATAATAATCATTTATTGAAATTTATGTTAAACTAAACTATGTGCATTTATTATGTTTTCTGACAAAATATTTTTACCTTTAATTTTTTAACTAATGCAATACTTGTTAGAAGTTATAAAAAAAAATAGTAGTTAATCCATCTTAAAATGAGTTTTTGTTTTTTATAATTAAAATAAAAAGTATATTAATTGTTGTTTCTTATGAAGATGATAAAAAGGAATATTATTTTAAATATTTATGTCAAATGTTACTAAACAATTATAAAAGTGAAGTTAAAATGATTTTTATGTATTTTAAAATTATACATTATATTATTTTTGATAACATAAATGAAATATCTAATAATTTATTGTAAAGTAAAATATTTCTTGTGAGAATTTGTATTGGTAAGAGGATATTGAGATGACCGTGATTATGGGGATTGGGGTGAGAATTTGGGAAGGGTGTGTTTGTTGAGAGTGAATGGGGTGGGATTTGGTGATGGTTTTGGTCACATGAAGTGGTGGAATCTTTGGAAGCAATGCGCATCCATCGTTATTATCTGATTCTGACTTGTGGAGAGAGATGCAAATAACGCTATTGTCGGCGGAGATCCATATGGAATGGGAGAAGGTACAGATCCACGTTCTCATCATTCTGCGTGAATTTCACGCATTCATCGCACGAGGCCAAACTGTGGGCACGTCAGTTTCGGGACCGGATCTTACTTGTACATTAGAAAAAGGAAAATCATTTTGGTTCTTTTTTCAATACATAGATGATAAATTATTAGAGGTAAATATTATCAGTGTCTTTCAAATTTAATTAAAAAATTAATTAAAATTTTTATAAGAATATGTAATTAGTATTTTTTATAATTCTTGATATAATTTAATGTATTCTATAACAAGATCATTTCTTAATTAGTACTTAACATATTAATTAGTAAACCTGTTATATCACTTCAATTTTGTTCTAATCTATTTGTTTTTTAAAATATTTAAATTGATAAAAATATCATCAGTTGTTAAAATTATGTTTAGGTGATTAATAATAGTAAAATTTTTAAAAATATTATTATATTTGTATATCTCTAATGTAATAATTTTTTATAAAAATTTACCATTTTGTACATCTAAACTCAATTTGAGATTAATCTAACTTAATGTTAAAAAATGTTTTTATATTAAAAATGTAATAATGTTTTGAAAAATTATTTAAATTTAATAATTTATTAAATTTTGTGAAATATTATAAATATTAATAAAAATTTACTACATTAATAATAATAATAATAATATTATTATTATTATTATTATTATTATTATTATTATTATGTGTCGTTGTATATACATTAAAAAGTTTATAAAATACTACTCCTTCCTTATTATTATTTTTATTTTATATAATAGCCTTAATAATTTAGATATTAGTTAAAGTAGATGAAGGATGTAACAGAAAGTTAACTATTTATTTATGAAATTTAGTATATCAATTATTTTTAATTCATGTGTAAAACTAATAAATTTATTTCAAATATATTTTTATTTAATTCCAAAATATTTATATTTATTATAAATATAAAAAAAATTGATAAAAAAAATATATTAATTTTAAAAAATAATGAAAATGAAATTATTAATCATAAATATTGACATGTGTGCTATCATTCAAAATTTAAAAAATAAATAAATAAATTTAATATAATAGTATCATAATTATTCTTTCATGTTTTAATTCAATTGTGATATTTTATTTTATTTGTTAGAATAAAATTATATTGTTACATTAATTATTTAATACTAGTCAAACTAAATATTAAATAAAAAAATAAATATATGTGATATCAGTATATTTCATCTAAAAAAAAGAAAAAATAAGTAATTAGTAATCACTAATTCTTATTTAGATGTTAATTAAATATAAGTAGAAAGTCCAGAAATTTTTCTAAATCTAAAATTCTCTTAACTTTATCTGTTTGAGTTTTTATTTTGAGAACTTTTAGTGACTCTCTCAGTAAATTTTATCATTTTTATTTTTATTTGTTAGATTAAATATTTAATATTATCTAAATTTAAAATAGTAAAAATTTTAAAAATATTAATTTTTAGAGTAAATTTTTTAAAGTTAGGGTTTATGTATTAAATATTAAATATATAAGTAAATGTAACTTAAAAGAAAGATTCCTAATTCAATGTTAAATTTATTATTTAAAAATAAATAAAATTTAGTAATTTAGAAGAAATTTTTTATAAAAAATAAATAAGCTAATAAATTATAAATGTCATATTATTGATTGTTAATTATTTAATTAAATATTTTAAAATTATGAAAATATAATAAAAATTCTTAAACTATGAAGACTTAATTACAAATATGAAAAGTTATAAATACTATCAGATTAAGTTAAATTTTATTTTTTGTTTATTTATTTAAAGAAAATAATAACTTCAATGTTTATAATTAAATTTAATTAAAATAATAATAATAAATGTTATTAAAAATATTAATTATTAATAATTTTAATATAAATGTATTTTATTTCAATAAAATTTCATTTGAAATACTTAAATCAATATCTAAGAGTTTAAATTAACAAACTCATTGAATAAACAAGAGGACGAAACCAAATTCAGAATTAGCTCTAGCGAAATTTCAAAAGCCAACTCCTGAGAGTACAATACGTGCCAAGTTTGAATCGAGCAATAAATAATAAGCCGGTGGTGGTTCGTCCTTTACTTATATGCTAACACTGCTTATTCAACACATATTTCATTGATTTATTGTAGATTACATAGTGACAGGTCATGGGTGGATAAATTAGTCATATATTTTCTTTTATCTAAAATTATAAGATTCCGATTAACACAAATTGAGTCGAATAAATCCCAACTAATTTGAATTTAATACATGATTTTAGATAATATATGAGTAATGCCTATATTTTCTAAATTAGAATCTATAATTTTTATTAAAAAATTATCATAGAATATGTAAATTATCTTTTGCTGCTAAAAATTTAAAAATTACGTATAGAGGATCATTTAAAAAGTTAAAAAAAAATATTGAGCCAACCTAATAAATGAGTTAGTTTGTTACTATAGAATAAAACACATATTTAAAAAATTAATCTTAATTTTTTGTATAATAAAATTTACTGTTTCTAAATAATCAAATTTCAAAATAAATTTATAAAATAGAAATTTAAAAAAATTATTTTCAATACAATAAAAAGAATGTATATATTAGCATAAGTAGAAATGGTTATTTAACACAAAAATATTGTATAATACCAACACAATCCATATAATTCATTCTATAATTATCATAAATTAGAATATATATATATATATATATATATATATATATATAAGAGTTCATGTTTACATATTTTAAATTATTTAAAACTATTAGTCAAAAAAATAGTTGAAATCTTGGTAATTAAAAAAGATATAATAATTTTTTATAGTAAGCGGCAAATTTATTAAATATCAAAAGAGAGTAAAAAATAATATTTTTAACGAACACATTTTTAATACGCATTTTAGAATATATAATATTTTTAATAATATTTATTTAAAACACATTTTAGAATAAAATTATAAAATATGTTCAATTAGAATATAATTAATAATTTCACATTTGTGTATAAAAAAATATAGTTAATTACATTTTTATTTCTTAAAAATGTATTTATTATATTACATTTCCCTTTATTTTAAAATTTTATAACTTTTCTCCTTAAGAAATTTAAATGCATCATAATTTAATCTATTTTAAGTTTTTTTTTAAATATCATTAAACAATTGTTTTTGACATATTTTTATCAAAGTATTTTTTATTTTATTCTATACTTATTATTATTATAAGAAATTCAAAAAAATTAATGTAATTTTCATAAAAAATTAAGCATTTATTATTGCTAATAAGAGTTTAAAATACTTGTATTAACATTAAATAACAAAGATAAAACTAGAAACATTATTACATTTGATGAAAATGAATAAAATATAAATAATATGCAAGTTTAATATTTTCAAATAAAAAGATAGAGTGTAAAAAAATTAGATATGTAATACAAATAAATAATAAATTTATAGATTTAAAGTTACATATAATTAACAAATATTTTAAATAAAATTTTTATAATAAATAATAAAACTAAATAATATATTTTATGATGATAAAAGTGTCATATATGAATTAAAAAAAATGTAGTATTGTTTTAAAAAAGTTAACCCGTCTATTCAATAGAAGTTCAGCAGACGAATATTCGACTTTCTTATTCAACTCATTTTTATTTCGAGTGGAGTCGTTACAACGGTCGACGCTCCACACGCAATCCATTTCCCATGTCCCATTTTTTCGAGTTAGTCATGACTGTTTCTTTTACGACACGGTTTCAATTATGAAACATGTTACAGTACAAGTTTTTTTTCTTTTTTAATTACGCACGTCTAAAGTTATATATTAAAAATTAAAACTATAACTATTTTATTAAAAATATTAATTATTTTAAAATTATTATATATATTTTGTGATAAATTAAAGTATTTAATAAAATATATTTAACATTTTTTAATACCCGTTTATGTATATATTAAAAATTAAAATAAATTTTAAAGAGTGATCAATTGATTAGACACATGACTTTTTAAATGTGTTAAAAGATACTATAGTTAATTTTAGTCTTAAAAAAGAATTATTAATATTTTTTAAAATATAAAAATAAATTTTTAATGGATTAATTGATAAGTTTTTTTTATATTTTTATTATTCTAAAATTTGTGTAAATGACGTAATCACATATTTATCTATTTAATATATAATACAATATAACAATAATATAACTTTGTTTTACTAGGAGAGGTTGGTTGAATAGCTATTGACTTTAGTCAAAATTAAATTTTTAAAAGCTTAATTAATTATAAGGTCTTTTTTAATAATTTTATTTAATTTTTTAATGTCCTTCGATCTTTTTTTTATTTAACTAAAAGTCATTTAATTCACTATTTTTATTAGTACTTTAAAAAAAGATTTCATCAACAAATTATCTTTTATATTTTTTAATTAATTTTTTTATTATGAGTTCTACTTTAATATTCTTATGCATATTATATTTTTTATTGATAAATTATTATATTATTATTTTATTTATGAGATTTTAATTTTTTTTATTAGAATTGTTATTTTATATTTTAAATTGACTAAATTTTTCTTAATTTTATTGTAGGAAGTGGTAAAAAAAATTACAAAGTTTATTTGTATGGATGAAAGTTTGGAGCTGATTTTTTCTTGTATTACTTATATGTTGTCTAATTGAATTTTATTAAAATATCTTAAAATAATTAATAATCATCTAATAAATTATTATCATTATTTAATAATTATGTAATAACAAGTTTTTTAATTTATATATTATCCTAATGATCATAAAAAGTAACATGATAAATAAGAATATTAAAAATAATAAATTTGTTAAATTTAATTAATTGATCAAAAGTCTAAACGATAAATTGATTATTTTAACTCCTAAATTCAATCTCTTAGTTATGTTAATTTATTAATGGTATGGATGTTTATCAATTAATTAATTATATTTTATTTTTGAATAGTCAATTTAACAATAATAATAATATCAAATAGGTAATTATTATTGACAAATAACATTAATATCATGAAATCAAATTTAAGTTTAAAAAAGGAATTACATTATAAAAATTTATCATAACCGTAAAATGTATTTAGTTACACAGATATAAGTATGAAAATAAAGATAATTAAAGGCAAAAACATTGTAACAAAAAATAATAATAATAAACTCTATGATTGATTTGCTCCAACATAAGTATAATTTTGTGATAGAGAAAAAAAGAATGAGATGAAAAGAAGATTATGTTAAGCATTCAGTATCAAATGTATAAGACCATTTATATAGAGTATAGAATAAAAAAAAGATATGATTCATCCATACATAAATATATAATTTTTTGTACACATTCAAATTTGATATTCAAATTCTAAAATTTTAAAATTTAAAATTTAAATTCAAATTTTAGATTCAGAATTCAGTTATTATTTGTTTGTTTCAATAGCTTTTTTTTAACAAAATTGTATTGGTATCACTTTCTAAACTAAAATCAAGAGAAACTTAACTAATTTAAAGAATAAATAATAATTTAATAAAAAAAATAGATTAAAATTTCATAACTAAAGTGACAAAATGATTGTTTATTAAACTTCTCAAACTTAAATATTGTTTTTCTTTAAATAATAAAAATATAAAAATAGAAATGCATTAAATTTCATATAAAAGAATCCAAGAAACATACACATAAAGCATATAAACATATCTACCATATATAAACTTTTATGTTGATAACCTAGCAAGACTTAATTTTTTTACCTATAAAATATCTCCCAAATAGTTAATTCAAGTGTTTAATCAGATAAAAAAAAAAATTCACTCAATATTTTATGAAACATTTTATTTCTATGCAACTACTCATCCATGTTAATATTTACTTTTATCGCTCTAACTTTCTTTTCGAGTTTTTTTAAGATTAAACATGCATTATTGTATAAAATAGTTATCATATTGCAAAATGATAGAATTTTTCTTTAAGATTAATAGGTACTATTTAATATATAATACACTATTTTAATTACTTAATATTGTAAATATTTTTAGAATAAAATAAAAATTTATGATATACAACTACTTTTTATTAGTTTTAATAAATTAAATATTTATTTTTTTATAAATAAAAATATAGATAGTATATTTCTAATTTTTATTTTTTGATGGATAAGAATAGAAATAGTAATTATATTCCTAATATTTGTTTAGTAATTTACAGGTTATTTGAGCTTAAATGCTAGCATATTCCTAATATTTGTTTTGTTATTCCCGATAATCTTTCTGCACTCCCCTTTGTTTAAATGCATTATTTTCTAAAATAAAAAAAATGGATTTTTTTAAGAGCCTATTTGATTTTAAAAAAAATATTTTGAATTAATTATAAAATTATCACTTTATTTTTATTCTATTTTTTATCTTGTATATTTACTTTTTTTGTATATATCTTTAAAAATAAAAAATAATATGAGAGTTATATAATTAAAAGTAAAAGAAAACTAAACTAGATAACCTTTTAGGCTATGTTTGGGAGTTATTTTTAAGAGAGTAAAAGAGGGGCTAGGAGGATTAACTTTTGTTTGACAGTTGTTTAATTAAGAGGAAAAGTTTGGGTGAGTTTTTTTTTTATGCCTTCAAAACCTTTTGATGCTAATTTTTTGAGTTTTCTGTTTCAGAAGATTTTTTCTCTTTCACTCTCGTACTATTCTTTTTTTTAGGAATATATTAGTTTTTCAAGTGATGATTTACTTTAAAAAATTTTAAAAATAAAATATTAATTTTAAAAACATTAATTTATTAATTTTTAGAAAAATATTTATTTTTTATTTTTATAAAAAATATATAAATAAAATATATAAAATTTAATAATATTATTTATATAATTAAACTCTCATTACACTTTTTTTTCAATTTTAAACATCTAAACACAAAGAGATTTAACTTCTTTTTCCTTCTCTTTCCTTAGAAACTCTCAAAACAAAGCCTTAACTATTTATTTTCTGAATGATTGGTGTTTCTGCTTGGAAAACACTAGTCTTTAAGTTTCTGCTCTGAAGTGATGACGTCCCTTTGACTGTTGTTGATGTGGGGAGAGTACTTACAAAAGGCACTCCGATGCTGAAGTCAGGATTCAGTTCTGAGCAATAAATGCTATTTAATAATAAAAGTCAACCCTTTACATGAACTTCTACCTTCCTGTTATAGGCTTTATTATGAGCTAATAGGTTTGATGAGTCAACATTTATTTTGGCCCTTTACTTAAAATAGATAATGCTCTTATTATTACTCTTAATTGAGTTAATTACCTTTTAATCCTGATAACAAAGTATTCGGTCAAACTAGGTCGAATAGGTACTCAGTTTCCTTTTGCTATATGTAGGACCGAACAGTTCCTATCCAGTACAATTGGGAATGAGCATCTGGCTCAACCTTTGCTTCTACTAGGGGTGTTCATAGATTGGATTTTCAAATAACCAATCTAAATCTATTTATAATCCATATATTTAGATTGGATTATAAACCAATCCATTTTAATTTTTTTAAAATCGGTTTAAATCTAGTTTTAAAATTTGGATTTGGTTTAAAACCAATTTTAAACCATTTTTACATATAGTAAAAATATGCTATAATTTTTTATATTATTATTAAATTTTTATATTAAAATATATTTAAATTTTATAATAAATAAAATAAAATTATATTTATATATATATATATATATATATATATTTGTTAAGCATTAACATTTATTAAAGATAAAATATAAATACAACAGGTACTTTAATCTATAACATTTCTAAAAAGAATTAACAATACATGTCAAAAAAATATTTGTATATATTTTAATTTATTAATAATATTTTATTAAAGTAATAAATATTTAAATATATTATAGTTTTTATTATCTATTCATCATACAAATTAATTATGAGTTAAATTTTAAACTATTTTATTTTATTTTATTTTTTTAATCAATTCAAAAATAATTTTAAAATTTAAATTTAATTTAAATTTAATTTTTATTAAAACTAATTTTAAATTTAATTTTTAACGTAAAACTGATTTTCAATACATTTATAAATTATATTTTTAAGGTAAAACTAATTTATTATATAAAACGTTGTATTAAATCCGTGTATTTAAAAAAAATTGAATAATATTTATCAATATATTATATTTTATAGAAGTGCATAAAATATTTATTATTATTTTTAACTTATTTTTAATAAATAAAGTTTATAGTGAAAGTTTAAATTAAAACCTATAAAAATAAAAATTATTAATATAAATAATAAAATTATTATAATATTTTAAAAATTAAAAAGTAAACATAAATATAAAAAAATGTATTAATTAATTTAAAAATATTTTTTATATTTTAATATCTTTAATTATTTTGAATATTTTAATTTTAATTATAAGAATTAATAAAAAAATATTAGTGATAAAATATAGTTATAATAAAATTTTGTAAATTAATATAATACAAAAATTTAATAAGTAAATATATAAGATAATAGCTTCATATATATATATATATATATATATAGATTTGGATAACTAAAAAAAAATCTAGTTTTAGAAAATGAATTTAAACACTAAACTGGTTACACAAATACAATTAATAAAAAAATCTTTAATATGAATCTAAATTTTTAAAATCAGTTTAATATTAATTATAGATTAGATTTGTAAAACCAGATTTTTTGAACAGCCTTAGCTTCTACTACTTCCATATGTTGTGTGCTGAAATCTGTTCTTGGGCCATCCATGGCCTTGTTGTGCTTCCCCTTTTCTTTTCCTCTGTTATCGTACGGAGATAAAAATTCGCTAAAAAAAATATCTTGTGATTAGCATCATCCTTTTATTTTATTCTATTTTTTTTGTTCCAAGAGTGTGATGGATGTTTGAACGAGAACTAATCCACAGTTATTGACCCAAAAAAACTAAAATGAAAGAAAATTAATCCACAGTTAATGCAGTGGGGGACAGAAGACTTGTGATTTTACGCTTGTATATTGACATAGTTGATGTAACGTGAAGCTTTTCAATGTGTAGTTGCCTGCTTTTAATTTCTATAAAAAATGTTAATTTTACTTTTTAGAATAAAGTTTAAATATTTAATGACAATAATAATAAATTTTTATTAAAAATATTTTTTATACTTTATATCTTTAATATAATAAAATTATTTCAATAAAAATATATTTATTTTTAGATATTTAAACTCATAAGTTAACAAAATTTACTTGTTTAAGTTAGTATTTTTAATTTTAATTAGAATTTATAAACTTCAATTTTTTAAATTAAATTTTAAAAATATTTTTATTAAAAATTTTATTACATTAAAATTATAATAAGTATAGTAAATAATTTTTTAACAAAATTTTATTTGTATTATCATCATTAGTTCTTTATTAAGCTGAGATTAACATGTATTTTAATTATTAAGAAAAAAGTCTTGTCGACCACATTTAGTTAAAGGATAAAGGTGGGGCTGTCAAATTAGACACTGACTATGAAAGAAGTGCAATGCGAAAAGAAGCGTAGAGGATGACCCAGCACAAAATTATATATGGACATAGTACAAAAGTTAGATAATTTCATTTTCACAATATGTGAATCTGCTATTTCTATTTCTATTTCTTTCTATAATAAATAAAATTCATACACTACACTTCTATGGAAAAAATGTGACAATATTCTCAATTAGATAACACAGTTGGTAACTCATTGCTCACTGTACCTTGCTCATTGTTATGGGCTGTAATTGCATCTAGGATAGGTGGTGAACTTCTTATGAGTTTGTTTAGATGCTTTTGAAGAAGGAGTTTGATTACCCTTTGAGGCAATGATATGAAATTCATGAAAGTCTCTGCGTTCCTTTCAATAAAACGAATAATTGTTGCTAACAAAGCGAAGATAGCAATGGATCCGCATATGCCAAATAGACCAAAGAAAGGTTGAGGACCCAATTGTTGTTCATTTTGTATTTTGCTGTTTGTAGTTCCACAATTGGTGGTGGATAGCATCTTCTCTTCTAATTTTTGCACTTCTCCGCTTTCTATGGCTTTTAGGGTTGCCCGTGATATGTCAATTGCTAGACTTGAACCTTTTGGGAATGCCTGCATCAATGATTTATAATTATCATGAGTATCAAACACCTCATTAATTTACATCGTTAAATTAAGGGACGATATTAAGCAGAATAAAATAAGAATTTACTTTAAATATACTCTCATTAAATTATGAGTTATCATGTCAGTAAAAAATGTTATTTTTTGTGTTATTTTTAGATAATAACTGTGATGAGTTTTGATTAATTATTAGTGTAACTAAACTAAAAAAATTGATAGAGAATGTCCATATATATAGGCAATGTTACATCACTTGTAGTGTGGTGCAATGTCATTTTTTAATCCACTGAATTATTAATAATAAATTAATTAAATATAATTTTTTCCATAAAAATATGATTTTTTTAACATGTGGGTGGAAGCATATGATGATGCATATATATGTGGCAAGATGAAAAGAGAAACTCACAAAACCTAATCCACCAAGCTTCAAGGTGGGTCCTGCTTTGATGTAGCCCTTGCAATAGGTAGCAAGGAAGACTTCAGCATGAGGGGCAATTGTAAAAGCTGCCACTATTTCTTTGTTCTCAAAGGCTCTGGGGAAATCATAGATTGAGTCAAATACTCTCACATTCTCAGCCTGGAATTTTAGTTGATCAACTAAGTAATGGACCAAAAATGTGTTCTTATTGCACCCTATGATAGCATTTGTTCTCAGCAGTGTTTGTATATCCGGCACAGATGGTTCAAGTTGAGACACTGTCAACATGGATGATAGGCTTGCTGTAAAGGTTTGAGTCACTATGAGAATGGCAAATAACCAAGGTGCTAACACAGCTCGGGCCAAGTTGCTTTTCACAGGTTCTCCTACATATCACAAATATTTTTAACATTATATTAAACTTCATTAAGGAAATTACTCATCATGAATGTTCAAAAATGTTATTATATAGTATCAATAACTTATAATTAATATTCTCTAACATGCACATTTTTTTTAATTAGCTAAAATTTATTAATAAATATAAAGTTACATTTGGACAGAATAATTTAAAATCACAACAATTCATGTATTTAAATATTAAAAAAATAATTTGAAAATACTACAAATTGTAACTATTTTTTTTTGCTATTACTATATAATTTTTATTTTAAATATAAATAATTATAAAAAACTTATTTTTAGAGAGAATTTTAAATTCTCTCTATTATACTTAACTTTTTAGATTTGTCATTCACAATTCTTCTCATACTTTACTATCACTCTAAACATGCCTCATTATTGCTTTCATATTGTTAAGAAACATGATTTAGAAGAAGAAATAAATAAAAAGTTGAGTAAAAGATGAAAATATATTAATTAAAATAGTAACAAAAAGATGAGTTACAAGAGGAAAAATATAGCTTATATAGTCAACTGATTTTGTAAATCTCTAACTAATTTTTATATTTTTGATAGCCCTCACAAGTTAAAAGATATGCATTAATACATTCAGCTTAGAATTAGTGATACAAATATACGTGAAATAAAAAATATAATAAATATTACTAAAAATATCACCAAGTTAATAAATCAAGAGTTGTTATTTAATCACTATAAAAGATAGAAACTACAAATACTTAACCACTAGATAAAAGCTTCACTCATTACTTAATCATTTAGTAGAAGCAAACATCATCGTTAACAACAAAAAAAAGCTTAATTACTTAAATAGAAGGTACTATAATTTCTTAATCACTTGACAAAAATAAAATCGTATGAAAAAAAATAATTAAAGAATTAAATCATCAAATACTTAATATACAGAAAGAACAAAGATAAAGAGTATAAATGTGACCATTAATCAAGTGTAATGAGATTTCATCCTCTATAACAAGAAGAAAGATAACAATCATAAAACGTGTCTTTCCTTTATCTGAAGCAAGAACTAACATAATAAGACCTTGTTACTCCTAGCGGGTAAAATGCACCAATAACTTCTCAATAGTGCGGGCTCCATGTAGGCTAAGACATTCTAATTATCTGAAGATGAAATTGAATCAATACTAACATGATTTGAGTTCATTGTTCTTTATTAAAAAATTTTACCATCCTCTAAACAACATAATTTCCAAAGGGGTCAACTATCAACTTAACCACATGATTTATTAGCTCCAAGATAATGTAGAAAGTTCATCTCTTGTCAATATTTTTAGTGTTTCCTACAAAGTCCTACATTCATATTGGTTCATAGCCAATAATAGAACGCTCTCCCTATAAACATTGAACCATTGCAAAGTCTTTCATCAATATTAACCTTGGAACACTCAACCTGCTACTTTAGTAATCGTTTAAAAAATTATCACTCAAGGATTTTTGTTGCACTACATTCAAAAGTAGCACAATGGAGAAAAGTTGCCAATTTCTCTATTTCACTCTCACCAAAGAGTCAGAATAATAATAAAAAAAACCCATGATTGTAGCTTGAAGAATAATCGTTGGTGTTGAATGTAGAAAAAGAAGAAGGATAATGCTTAGAACTTTGAGAGGCTACAAGAGCCCCATTTTCATAAGCATAATGAGAGAATCTTTTTGATACCATTAATACCAAAAGACCCAAGGCCATGAAGATCAAGGGATTGGTGATTAAAAGAAGATGCACAAAAAGAAAGACCAACAAAAGAATTTTCTAAAATTTGATTCAAGTGATAGGGGTTTTGGCTTTGCAACAAAAATTGTTAAATTCTTTGCAGCCTACGCGGCTTTGGATGTTTATGAAAGAGCAACACTTAAAAAATATGAGGTCAAAAGACTTTTGTATACAATAGTTACAACTTTATTTCAAGGAGGTCATTACTTAGATACCATGTTAAAAAAACATGACTTACAAAGAGAAAAAAAATAAATAAAAGATTGAGTATAAGATGAAAGTAATCTCTAACTAATTTTTATATTTTTGATATAATCCAATATTTTTATCTAATATAATTAATCTAATTTTTATATCCTTCCATCATCCAAACACAACTTAAAAAATATGAAAAAAAAATGTTGTTAATGTCTTTTCAACATTAATTTATGAAATCTACATGCTAGAAGCAAATATGAGTAATGAATAATAATCAAATTGAGAGATTTCATATGGTGACGGATCGAAATAGGCTATAGCTATAACCTGAGTCGTCATAGCTTTATTTTTTTGGAAAAAAATATTATATATGTAATATAAGAAGTTGCTTATTACATTAGCATGATATCAATACATATAATGCAGCCACGTCACAATGCCAATTTGATGAAATTGTAAGAGAAACATAAAGGAGTTTAGAGTTTAATTTGTGTGACTTACTGTGTGCGAAGAATAATATCGTAACAGAAAACCAGAGAATGGCCCCAAAACTCTTGAGCTCTGCATTAAATTCACCTTCAATGGACCAGATTACAAATGCTATGAACAAATGCAATACGGCCATTAACAACCACATTTCTTTTGTGAAAGCGCCCATGAACATCCAGATTTCATTGGATTTATCTGGCTTTACTTTTACTACCATGGCGATACCAGAATCAATATATGGCTGAGAAAATTCCGCAAATGCATATCTATGGTCAACTATTTGTATATCTCCAACAGCAGCATCAAGGTTCTGCAATAGAAGCATACATATTATAATATGATTATGAATTTTAAACAAATGCTGACATTGGTTAAAAAAATTAAAACAATTTTTTTAATTAAGCATTCTACATGATTTTCAAAGTACACTAACATTTTTATTTATTGACTCCTTAATCAGTTTCCTACTGATTAGTAAGACCCTTGATTTTATCCACATATATATACAATTATGGAGTTAATTAGCAAAGAAAACGTCTTTACCTTATTGTTCACTTGTTCAACTATTTGATCATAAGAGCCATAAAATGGCACTAAAGCATAAGGCAGGTGATAAGGCAGGCGTTTCACAACTGTTTCAAAGACATTGATAGAGAAACCAGTGAATTTAGTTTCATTAAGTTTCTGATCATGGCTTACATTCACATACTGGGGACATGGATCAATAGCTGGAACCCCTATTTTCAATGGCCTTCCCTCAGTACTATTGTAAACCCAACCTTTTGGAACGGTTTCCAACCCACCAGGCCAATTCACAGAACCTAAAAGCACTCTACCAGAACCAGTATGCTTAACAAGGTTCTCAGTGAAACCAAATTCCGGTGACCAATATGCTAACTCTTTGTAACTTTTTCCAACAACATTGACAATTTTAAAAGTTGGTGATTCCAATAATTTTCTCTCTTTGAAGCTTATCTTCCCACTAAGACCCTCATGATCATTGTTTAAAATATTTTTTGATAACTCTTCCAAAGTAAAGTTTCCTTGTGATTTCTTCAGTGCATGAGCAATAGTCCAAACAGCATCATAAGCCCTAAGAGCAAAGAAACTTGGTTGGGGGTATTCTTCTTCAGGGTATTCCAATCCAAACTTTCTTCTGAACATGAATTTGAACCGTTTGAACGTGTGACTCATTTCCATGAAGGTAGTTTTGCATCCCACAACACCTTGCATGTTGAAGATGACATAAGAATCCACTGAATCAAGAAGGGTGGCTACATCATCTGCTATGATCCACACTGACCCTTTTCCCATCATACCCATTTGCTTAGCCTTTTCAAATAGTAAAGTAGCAAACTCTAAGGAAGATTGTACAAAAACAAAAACCCTATTGCTCTTGTTCTTTAGCCTTGTAAGTTCTTGTTCAATTTTAGCTTTTGGGTCTGAAAGAGAGTTCATTGAAGGAAAAGCTACGTGGTGATCAATTTCAGCATTAACAAGGCGGAGAGAATAAGAGAGTCTTGTCAATATCTCTGAATAAGAGGCAAAACCATTGTTGTGTTCATAAATTGCTGTCACCTTTCGCCAATTGAAGTGATCTACGATGGATGCAATGCAGTGAAGATGAAGGGTAACATCGTTACACATTTGTATGAAATGTGGTAATGGGATTGGCGTTATTTCTAGACTAGCTGTTGAGGTTAGAGATATGATGGAGACATCCTTTGAGGTTTCATGAATCTCCTCGAATAAAGTTGCAGCATCAAGTTTTGTTCCTATGATAACTTGCACTTGTTTGCTGTTTGCAAGATCTATTATATATAGAATGAAAGAAAAAGATAATTATTCTTGGAACAATTGGTTAAAAGTAATCATATTTATATACAATAATTTATATATAGTGTGAAATGGAGAAAGAGAAAAATGTGAAATAAGATAGTTGATATAATAGAGAGAATATGTGTGTGTATAATTTATTACATAGATAATCTTACTCGTTTAAAGTATTTTCACAGAATTTTAAAAACTATTTTTAGGAAAATTATTATTTTTACTATGCCCCTCGCACAGTAAAAATTCCTTCTCTATTTCTTCTGTTATTAAAAACAAGCTTATAAAAGGAAAAAATAACAATTAAGATAGAAACAGTTTCTTTTAAAAGATATAAATTAATGACATATCCACTTTTAATTAAAGAGATACAAAGGAGACAAGAATCCACAACAGATAATTTTAACTATAAACTTATAGGGCTCGATAGGTATGTTAAATTAAATAGTTGCACTCAATATATAATTAGTAACTATACCAGGCTACTAATAAAATAACAACAATAAAAAGTGTGTCAATCTTTTTATAAATATCTGTAATTATATTTTTCAGTTAAAATTTTTAATGATTTAGTAATTAAGTGATCTAGGTTAATAATTTGTACTGTGTAAATAAAGTCGTAAAGAAAAAAAATATGGAAAGGTGGTCTTTTAGCCAATGAATGATTCAGAATTTTCAAAAGCTTTAAATTTCTTTTAAATATGATCTGTTTCCATAGAGATTTTAAGTTTACTTTATGATAATTTTAATTGTATATGATTTTTTTTTCTAATTTTAAAACTCTAGTTGCTTTCAAATTTGAAATACCTACAATTGTGTATCTCTTAAATGTTACTGCATTTATTTTATATATATATATTTTTTTTTATAGACAAAACAAATCTTATTAAAAAGAGTTCAAAGGGAACTCAAAACTCATATACACAAAAAATTACTTACTCAGAGAAATAAAAAGCAAAAATAAGTCTACTCAATATTAAGAAACGTTTAGATTATATTGTTTTATATTCAAAGAGTTGTAACTAAATTTTGATTAAGAGATAAATATATCTTTTAAATTAATCAAAATAAAGATAAGTTCAAATTAAGCTAAGTTCATTTTAGGCCTAACTAGCAACATCGGCCTTGTTTGGTCCATAAAATATTAAAGAGATTTTTTTATCATTGTTTTACTATTTAAATCACCTCTTTATTATCATTTTTAAATTTAATTTTTGAGGATATATTACATATTTTTACAAGTTATATTACTTGGATTGAGTCATCGCAGTTTTTTTTTCCTTTTTCTTATGTCAAGATTAATTTTTCACATTTTCACTTTACACATGCACATGTGTATTTCACTTTACAGGACCAAAAATAAAATAAAATTAACGATAGTCATACAGCGGTGTTGTAATTTGTAAACAGGTAAATGTTCTTTCATTCTTTGCTTCTTGACATAGACGCTTTTAGGTGTTTCTTTTATTTAAGAGTGTATTTTATAAATCTGTGTATATTAAAAAAAATTTAAAAAAAAAAGAGAGAAAGAGAAATATGTATACCATGTCTCATATAGTGTTAATTTTTAGTGATTTTAATCATATAAAATCGATAACTAACCAGACTAAATCTGGCAAAAAGGATGAGAAGAATATGAAATGATGGAGTTGAAAGTTACCAGAAGCCAGTATACGAGAAGGGTTGCGATATTGAGAATTATCATAGAAGTTTAAGAGAAGCTCATAGCAACTTTGGCTATTTATATCTTTGATAGCAATTTCCATTGCTGTTTTCTGCTCCTTTCCCACCCTTGAACTCAAGTCTATGGCGGCTCCAATGTTCACAATAATCTTGGAGTTGAATGTTGGGCACTTTGTGTGGTTTCCTTCTATTTCATAATCATTGGCATTAGCAATAGCTTCTGACCACACCAACTGAAGCATTAGTACCAACAATAACATAAATGGAGGAGACATAGAACTGTTCAAAGTTGAGGGAAAAAGATGCACCATCGCTTCTAGGCTCCAGCTATCTATCTACAAGTATAGTATATACGATATATTATATAGTATTGACATTTGACTAGAAAATAAGAGCATTATTTTTAATTCCCATCCATGTGTTTGTCCAGGTCTTCTGCTTTTGGTTATATCTTCTCGTTGTCTTTGAATAAAAAACCATTTATTACGTAATTGCATCCCTAGTCATTGTTATATAGACTTTGAAACATTACTAAAATTATACGAATTACAGACAAATCTTTCAAACGTTATAGATAAATTTCATTATTTCAGATATATTTATAGATGAGTTAGTCATATATAATTTCTTTGTTGGTAAATTAATATAAGACAAATTTTTAAATTTATTTGTGTTATTTAATTTAGTTTTTTTATTTTTATTTACTTGTATAATTATTTATCCCTATTTCTAATTAAGGAAATTTGTAAATATAAAAAATTTATAAAATCAAAATTTAAAATTCAAAAAATATTTCAAAAATATTAAATTAAAATATCATTACAATTAACAAAGTAAACATTCAAAATAATAATGTCAAAAATAAAATAACAATGTATATTATGAGTACTCGACATGATCATTGTCAGTAGTAACAACAGTATTAGTAGAGGAAGGAGAAAATCACATTAGACCAAATACTAATAGTGTTGGAGCTAGTGGAGTAGAAGGAAAATGTGTGTAGCTGTTTACTCTCATGAGTTCGAAGTATGTATGAATATATTGCATTTGCAAATGATATTGCTGTACCTCTCTATGCATTCTCGATGTCACTTTTGTTTATATCTTTTTCTTTATTTTTTTAGTCACTTCTTCTTCCATGCACTTTCTTTGGTCTTCCATAACTCCTCATTTTATTTCTGGAGCTCTTCATTTAAGCATGGACTTGAGTGTGAATCATATCCTCCACTTGGTCAAGCGCAAGAAAAGGGACATCTCTGGTGACAGGTGTAGGAGACATCAGTCTACAAAGCAGCCCTCCATGCTATAAATGTGGCCTTTATAAAGGTTGCCCACCGTCTCTGACCACATAGCATCTGCATCAATAAACTCTAGGTCCTGAGAAGATGCAGCGTCCAACCTTTGAACATAGTTACCCTATAGTTTAGTGCAGATAATTATATATTAGACTCGAGAAATATTTTTTAAATCTTTATAAAAAAATATAATGTTAGTAACTATACTTACATATGTGGCTTGAGATTGTGTATCAACCCACATAATTTTGTCTCCCTTGCAAGCGTATGTCTTCTTAAACACCTCTCTATGCGTAGGTGGTCTCTTCAGCGACTTCTCATACAATTTCAATTAATAAACCTCTTTAATATGAATTGATAAATTGAATAACATAAATTTTAAAACAAAATTAAAAATCACTAGCCAAGTTGGCTTTAATGTCGGCCAAAGTTGTAAAGCCACCAATTTGCAGTGATCATCATTTATTAGATGCCTTATTTGTCTTGTTCTATATAGAGAAATTTTTAAACTCATCTGTACACCAATATTCCTGCAAGGCATGAAAGACGTAGGTGTTATCTAATATACAGATAACAGGTCCTAACGAGCCTTAATGTAAATATATCTTAGTCGCTTTGCGATATGACTCTTCTAAGCCTTGAAAATCATCTTCTCATTTTGGAAGAAATGGAAAATTTGCTCTGCGTAAATAGAAATTAATTAATACATGTACAAGAATTAGATATCTAATTAGACTTAAAATAAATCAATTGACTTTTATTACCTTCCAATCTTTGAACCATTTTAAATTTGTACATTAGGCATCTTATTAAAACTTGTGTAAGACGCATCATACATCTTTTTAATGGTATCTGTTACGTGGTAGATACCAACTGAACACATAATAAAATAACACAAAATTTTATAACATTCATATCAAATAAAGTTTTTGCCATATTTTGTAAATAACTTACCAAGTGGATCCATCCCATTTCAAACCTGGAAGTAGTCTTGATGGTGCTGGGTTTGTGATGACTGCTGCCCACAGGAAGTTGCAACTGCAATAGATCCCTTGCCTATGCGCCTGTGCGCTATGTATAGGAGGATTGTGTGCCAGATGTAATTGACGATGCAAACTTGAAACTCGTTATACTAGAGGGGGAGAGACACATACCTAGGGTTGAGCTCCATGATGAATTGCTCTACCTCCAAGCCTAGAAGGTTTGCACTGTAGTTGGTGTGGAGGTGGAAGTGGGCGCGGTGGGTGAAGAAGTGATGCCATGAGCAATACATTGAGCAACACATTTGTTACTTTTTGTCACGACCCCTTTTTGTAAGAAACCGAGAACATTGTTTCTACATCACATACTTATTTAAGATAAATAAATAATAGAGAATATAAGTGTGAAATTCACTACTCATTCAAAATAAAACAAAGTTTCTTACAACAAATATTCAACAGAACAACATAATATTACATTTAGTTCATAATATTCAAAATACACAAAATTGTACTACGTAGCTCCCTCTACATGAGGTCTCAAAATATAAGGAAAAAGGACTTTGATGCAATATTACTTGACTCCAGCTTTTAACATTTCTTCACTGGCCCCTCAGCCTGTGAAGTAGATGCAACACCTGCTATATCTGCTCACGTACCACCGTACGATCATCGCAATACACACACACACAACGACATAGAAAGAAATACAAAGGTGAGCTTACAAAAATAAAATAAAATCATATATATAGAGCAAAATATTTCTCACAACAATAGCCCCATGCATTTCCAGCCCATCTAATGCACAGCATGAAAACAGTTTCCAACTGATTTCACAGCCTAAGTAATCCAGAAGGAAGCGAGCCGGTTCAAGAGCGACTCATTCCGGTATCTGGATCCAGACAGCACAGCACAGTAGCTCAGCATGAACTTACCGTTACACGTCTACCCACTTAAACATGTAACTCGGCTCTATAATGATGCAAAACATATATCTCAGCATGATGCACACCGCTAAAATTATTTTGACAGCTCAGCTAAGACAAGTTTAAGATAGATCAACCAAAATCTCAGCATATTAAATCAATTAACAGCCGTCACAGCTTAGAAAATAACTTTTATTTAATAGATCTAACAAAATCATATCAAAACATCTTGAAATAGCATATTAAACCATTCAAAACGTAGATTATAGGCTAAAGTAAGCTCCCCTTACCTCAGAACGATGATTCACACTAGATTTACCGAATATTATTTGTTTTATAGCAAGATTCACCGAAAATTTGGCTTTAGAACGGAGTTTCTCCTAAGAACATCATGAACTTCTATGAGAAAGAGAAGAAGAAGAGAAACGAACGGTAAATCTAGCTTCAATCTTAAACTTCAAATCTCTCAGAATAGACGTAGAATCTCATATCTGGCAAGAAATCTAAGTTTATGAGGGTTTAATATGAGAGAAAATGGTAGTATACGGCCTTAGAACCTTTGAGAACCTTGGAGAGGAATGAAGAAATGAAAATTTCGTGTGAAGCCCCTTTTTATAGAAAATTTTCAAAATTTACTGTTTATCGCCGGAAACACTATTTACCGCCTTACTGTTCACGTCGAAAATACCGTTCAAGACACTATTTACGCTGAAAAATACTGTGCACGCGTACTGTACACGCACTGTACGTGTATGTGACGTCAGCCATGATGATGATGTCACTGATGACGTCAGCAGTCACTGTACATACGCGATTTTTATTATTCATACACGATTTGTACGCAGTTTGCACTGTTCATTTGGCACTGTTCATATGGTACTGTTCACTTTTTTTTTTAAATAAATAATTCCAAACTCCATCTAAATTTATTCCAGTACCAAATAATCATTCAATTAACATTGAACAAGTATAAAATATTATAGATTACTCAATGATAAATCACAAGCCTGACACTTTTACTTGTCATATTTGATGAAATATAGTATAAGCTTAGTAAAAAATATCATTGCTAAAACATTATTAAAATAAAACAAGATCAACATTGGTGAATAATCAAAATAGTCATGCATTGAAATGAAACATCTATTCACCTTTTTAATTTACTTTATTTACTCTAATAGTTAAAGACTACCATCATCATTCTCAGATGAAATGTTATCCACAAATTCTTGCTTCTCATCGTATAAAGGGATTAAATATCAATTTGATATGTCTCCTCATCATCTACTTGATAAGTTTCAATTTGACCCCTTAGTTTAGTTTTTATTATGACCCTTCAATTTTTATTACATTTTTTAGGGTAAGACAAAAAAAATATACTTGTCTTGCATTTTGTGCAATGATAAATGGGTCAAAGCCTTTATATCTTTTAGTATGATTAATCTCAATTATATTGTACTAGTTATGTTTATGTGTTCCTGTTGAACATATTGGATCAAACCATTCATACTTGAATAAGATAACCCGTTTTATAATTTCACTAGCATGTTCTAGCTCAATTATTTTCTTAAGTTTCTCATACCAACCACAATCACCAATACTTGAATTCCCTTTAACACTAACTCCCGCTATTGTTTATTTTTCTTCCTTTACATGATTGAATGGTTTGGAATTTGTACCAATTAACATAGTAAATTGGCTAGCAATATACTTTATTTTTTAGGCCTCTAGACAAGTCATATAGGTGAATATAAGCTATAGCATTATCGAGCTTATGCACCTACACATACCATTCAAGATATCAAATTGAAGAATAAGGATCATATAAAAAAATTAACACAAACTTGTAAGGAAAATTACATGACGTACATAAGTTTTGAACCATGATGAAACTTGATTAAGACAATCTTTACCATATAATTGTTTAAAATATTTGTAAACATTGAAACAATGGGTAAGAATTGAGTCACTTGATCGGCAAAATAAATTAAAGCAATCATAATTCACTTACGTTCTAAAAGGTTACACTTTGTCACAATTTATCAAGATGTGTAAATGCGCTACATCTCATTCATCTTCTTATCCATCATTTGATATATATGTTTGCACATGAATCCTTCCACTTGAGCTCTATTTTTCACGCTTTTTGAACTCTCTTTTTTTCATTCAAACAGATACATCAACATGTATTGTACTATTCCACAAACACATGCTTCATATGCTAAGTGTATAGACAAGTACTCTATGTAGTCAAAAAAATCAGAGATAAATATTCTCTCTAATTTGCAATAATCACATGGATGTTTTTCTCTATCACTAACAGATCAACTCTAAGAGTAGGCAAACATAGGTTCCTAAAGTACTCACTTAACTCGGTCAATGACTTTCAAATATAGGCAAGTAGTTCCCTAATGCAACAGGTAGAAGACATTCCATGAATGCATGACTTTTCATACTAGAAAACATCCCTTGGTCAACATTCACACAATGATCCAAGTTTGAAGTGCAACTAACAAAATTTTCAAATCCTTCACCCACTTGCATGCATCTTGTCTTTGTGGTAAACTTAGGGTGTAATTTGCCTTTGACTTTTACCATCAACCATCTGGGATTTGTTATAACCTCAATTCAGGATGCCTACAATGTTTTTCTAAATCTTGTCTTGCATTCACATTATCTTTAGTTTGATCGGTGTCCATCACAATATTCATATATTGTTAAACACTTTTTTTCTACATGCATGACATCTATACAATGGCAAACTAAATTATCCTTCTAATATGATAGCTCCTAAATAGACTTTGTTTTTTCGAATCATGTATCATCCCATAACTAGAAAACCTAATGGATTTTCTTACTTTTATTATTTTTATAAATTTTATAACTCTGTCTATACTTGATAACCATATAGCCGAACGGAAGGGTCCTCATTCTCAATAGTTGGTTTCCTAAATTTGTTGGCAAGACAACTATAAGGATATTCTATATTTAAAAATCTCCTATAACAAGCAAATCACATAATTTTTCCTCCATACTTCAAGGTAAATGTCTTTGTATCCTCCATGCAAATTGAGCATGCTAATTTTCCTTGAGTCATCCATCCAGACAAGATTTTATTAGTAGGAAAATCATTAATTGTTTACATTAGTGCTATCTTCATTTTGTTTCCTTGATAAGTAATAAGTTATTATACCCTCACACTATAACTCTTTCAACTTATCGATCAAAGGTTGAATGTATACATCAATTTTAGTCTTTGAATTTTTTAGATTAGGAAATATACAAGTGAAAAATAAATATAGATTTTTCATGCACATTTTGAGAGGAAGATTAAAATGCGTAACCACAACAAGTCAATAATAATATAGTTTTTAAACTGATTGTTTAGAGTAAACCCATCAGCACAGAACCTTAACCTTACATTCCTAGGATCAAATGCAAACTCAGCCTGATCAAAATGTTGTCAAGCCTCATCGTGAGATAAATGAGTCATTTACCCTATTGCTTCTCTTACTCTCATTATGCCATATTATGTGAGGAGTTGATCTCATAGACATATATGACCTTTTTAACCTAAGGATTAAAGACTTTTTTTTTCTTGGTAAAAAGTCTTTTGAGATTGAGTCAAGTTGGGGACTAAGCTTACTAATTCATTTAATATATTGATCAAATGAGTTTTAACTTTAATTGCCTTTTGACTTAATGCTTACCATTCTTACTACTAAAGGATAACTTTGAATGCACACACTTATCCTATAAAGGCTTGTTTGCTGCTTTTAAAAGACTATAAAACCTTACAATCTCTCCATTAAGTTCTCATTCACCTACAAAATTACAAAAATTCTAAATTTAAGACCAATAGCATCCTAAACCATTTCTTGATAATGACCATTGCTCTATTCCCAACTCACATTATCTACATCCTCATCTAATTGCGATGTACTTGAACTACCTCCAACATAACCATTCTAAACTGATTTTCTATATTAACTACTTTCACATGTTCATTTCATATCCAATAATCAGGTTTAAATCCAAATTTGTGTATATCATACTTTTTTAATGTAAATTTCGGCAAAATCTCCTTTAATGTATGAACATTTCTTTATATATGTTAACACCTAAATACAAAAATAAGCATTTCCTTCACACATAATCTATATATTATATAAAAAATATATTAACAGATAAATCATAAACATACACATCATAATCCTAAAATTGTTTAAAGTGCATCCTCTTGTAACTTCACATGCATATTCTACAATATTCGCAAACACAAACAATTCAGGGAAGGACTTTTACACACATCCCTCAGTCATACAATCTTTAGTCCTACAACTCTATCTTAGCAATCATAAATCTTTATTCTACATAAACAATTAAAAATTTAAACTGATCAAAAGTAGAATATTATACCAAGAACACAATTGTGCAATTTGTTTTCCAAATAGACACTTCAACAACTAGCAATCGACAAAGAACTGAAGATAGTAGATATAGAAAGATAAGAAAAATTGAAAATACGGAAGAAAAAAGAGAAGACACGGTTTTAATATGTTTCACATGTTATAGATGAAGTTTTCCATTTGCAACTGCTTTAATGAAATGCAGTGTTTTAAAACCACATTCCACATTTAGATATGGATTTTTCCATCTATAACTCCATTAAATGCATTTACAAACAAAAACAAGTTATATTAAATGACAAAAATATGTTTTAAAAACACAAACAAATGTTTTTATCTATAATTCTCGCCTGATATTTCTCGTCTTAATTTAAAATTACAAATAAAAAATTTTATCTATAATTTTTGTCTCTGATGTTGCATGCTAAATGACGAGCTATTTACAAATGAATTTTTTATGCTTGTATTATAAATAAATTTACAGATAAATTTTTTAAAAAAATAAAATCTATTTTTTTATTTATCGTCTATAAATAAGTTTTTAATACAAATTGAAAAAAATTATCTATAAAATATGTTTGTAACTTGTGTTTTAGTAAAAGAAAAGAAAAAAATATTCATATATATATATATATATATATAACTTTTACACTCAATCTGAGTCTTTCATTTAAATTAAATCTAACATATTATAATTTATTACTTCGTTGACTGTTAGATGTAAGTTAAATAAAAGACTCAAATCGAGTATAAAAATTTTAAATTTATACTAGTGTGAGAAGATCCTTTATATATATATATATATATATATATATAACTTAGATAAATGCTAGCCAATATTTTAAAGACACTTACTAAGAAATTAAGAGATCAAAATTATTAACAATTAATAATATTCTATATTCTTCCATAATTTCTACTATTCTCTAACATGAGTTTTCGTGAAAATCTTTCACTTTTATTTTTCATATTTTAAAAATCTGACTCCTACTTATTTTAAAGCTTTTAACTTCTGAATCCTGACTACACATAATTGGTCTCAACCCTTTGCTTTCCACACTGCTTCCTGATTGTTTTTTGCTTTGGCCGGAAGCGTGGATATACTAAAACATCACATCATTATTCTATTACATTATAAAAAAAAATTTTACTAAACTTTATTCAACGTTTTTAATCAATTTAAAAATAAATATTAAATTTTTTAATATAATAAATACTTTCAAATAAATATTTTATTTATTTATTTTATCGTTGTCTTTATATTAACATGTATTTGTACAGATAAGCGAGACTTAAATTTTTTAAGTATTTGATTTTACATTTAATCTTAAGATTGATTCCTATGAAAAAAATAAATTATTGAGAGAATAATTTATTAAGAAAAATATCTTTTACTAACAAACAAAAATAATCAAACATTTTAATTATCATTGTTAATGCAACTTTTGTATTACACAAGTTAAATTACTAATATAAATATTGTGAATATATATATATATATATATATATATATATATATTAATAGTGTGATATACTAAATTGACAAAAAATTATTAATATAAAATCTTGATATATATTATTAATATATCAAATGTTAGTATATATTATTATGTTAATATAAATGTCTATATTAACACTTTAGTTTTTTCGTTAAATAAAAATCATACAAATAAAAGACAATTCTAACATTTGATAATTTTTATTTAATAATAAATAGTATTTTTTAAGTAATGTCTATATAATAAGCGATTAGTCCTCGTAACCTACAAAATGGAAATATACTCTAAGAAAAAAAAAATCCCATATATATATATATATATATATATATGATTCTTCATGAGTGTACGGCCCTAATCCATTTTAAAATCTTAATAGGAATGGAAATGAAGCGTTAATATTGTTGGGTCGAATTTTTTATTTGGCTTTAATACAAATATTTTGAACTGTTTTAATAAATAAATCTTAAACTATGCATTAAAAAAAATGATATTCTTACATTAGTATAAGTCTAAAAAATTTTACATTTAATTTAAACTTTTCGTTTAACTTACATCTAATAGCCAGTGAAATAATAAATTATTATTCATTAAATATAAATTAAATGTAAGAATTTTTAGACTTATACCGATTTAAGAAAATCTTGTCCTTAAAAAAATTTTTAAAAAACCGTATCATAAACATGATATGATAAGAAAATTATAGGATAGAGAAATGAACAAACATAGTAAAGAAAAAATAAACTTTTATCATTTCACATGTTTGATATATTTTATGATAGTAGAATAAATAATATATTATTTTTAATTTTTTAGATAAATAAAAATATATCTTATATTTAAATAAAAATTAATTTTTTATTAAAATTAATATTATTTTGAAAAAATAAAATTTTTACTTTTTAATATATATATATTAAAATTAAAAATATCTCATGTACATATAATATTAAAATTCATATTAACAAAGAAATTATAATTATAACAAAAAATTATAAAAATTTTTAAAATATATTTTATAAATGAGAAATTTTTTTAATTTTTTTATATATAATTCTCTTAAAAATTATAGATTTTTTAAAAAATATATAATTTCTTAAAAAAAAATTTTATTAAAAATGTTCATATAATTTTCTTACAAAAATATTAAAAATATAATTTCTAAAATAATTATCTTTTTATAAATATTTAAAAATATATAAAGTATGAGTAAGTATATAATATAAAAAAGTTATCTCATTTGATGATTCGAGATAAGAATTGAATTATGATAATAAAACAAGATAATTCAGCAAGATGAAACTATTATATCTTATTAATCAACAAACATAAAAAATAAATTAAAATAAAATAAATTATCTTGTCATCTTATCCTGCTTCCAAAAGGATGCTAAAGGATTGTCAAAGCGTCTTTATCAATCATAAGTCAATAACTCTCTTGCTCACATTGCCTGTCGACTTAACATTCTGCATTTTTTTAAAGTGAATTTACTCCCCGACAAGAACTACACCTAATGAAGTTGTTCTTCGACCCGATTGATTTGATTCAGTAATATTACATTCAAACAACTTAGTCAAATAAACTCTAACTTAAATTAACAAACTGAAGGAATTCTACTCTCCAGAATTAAGTTCGGTGGCTTACAAAAGCTACGAGAAAATTTGTCAGTACTCCTCTAATATGTACTTTCTTCCCTGTACGACAAGACATGACATAATCAATTTTTCCTAATTTAACTTTTTCTAAAATAAAAATAAAAAAATTACTAAATAAAGAAACGTAACTACAAAAAAAAAAGTATTTCAAGGATACCGAAAATTTTCGATTAAATATGCGGTAGAATCATGGTTGTGTTGACGAATCACAACTTGACTAGTTCAACTTGCCGGTTCAGTCCAGCCCGGCTTTTGAAAACATCACACGGATTGACATCACCTACAAGAGTTGACCAGAAAGAAAACATCTCCAATACAAGAGACGTTCGGAAGCAAATATGGAAGCTTTCACCTTCCGTTATACTCTATTTCTTTCTTTGCGGCGCCAAATCGTTCAAACACATCAAGTAATCAACATCCATTGACTCCGAAATATGCTCCTCTTTATTGATGACAACCAGAGTTGAACCCTCATTAGGAAGGGACGGGTCAGGCTCTACTAGATAACCAACCAACCAAATTGCATACAGTAGTGTGCAAAGTCCGAGGAATACTTTTGCAGGACACAAGAGACCACTAAAGCTTTGCAAGGGATTCTAATTGTTCCCTGTAGAGCAGTGAAGGAGTTTAACAAATTTTAAAGTCAGCATTAACCACCACGCTGATAAGCAAGATATTTGGAGATCCTCCAAAATAAAATGGAATTTCAATAAATGGACTGAAAACGCAAATCTTACACAATATAGGTTACAAGGATTTACAGCAGGAAGGGAGATTGTACTAAGAGGTCACTCACAATAATACAACCAAAGCATAAGCCTAAGAGCAAGCCTTTTACTTGACCCACTTGAACACCCAACATGGCCCTTCGTGTTGTAGAACTGCAAACATACAAGAGCGGCGGGTCATTGAAGATCCAACTGAGCTTTTACCCTGGTGCGAATTCTCTGCAGAACTGTCTGTACTCGGTTTTGGTGGCGATATTGTGAAAGAATAGATATGACATCTTCACCCTTGGCTGCTTCCCCATTGTCTGATGTTTCACATCTAGCGAGCAGCAAGGGGGGCACCTCAGGCAAGAAATCAATTCCAGCCAGGTGCTGAGCCCATTTGTAAGGGCGCGAAGTTTTATCACCACTAAACACTATAGCATCCCCAACAACGAGCTTAGCAGACTGCAACACCGTCCAAATAAAAATAAATAGCACATAAATATACAGGTGACAGAATAAATGAATGAAGCAGATAGACAAATGAAGAATATATCAACATGTAAACAAGACACCCAAACCTGGAGAGGAAGCTCGAGACCTGTGTCATCAGGGAACAAATTGCATAATATGTCATTCTCAGGACCATCATTGGATGCTTCTATTCCAACACACACAATATTCAACTGCACCAAGTACTCAAACTTTAGAGTAATGAGTTTCGCAGACTCAAGATCAGAAACCTCATCATCATACACGTGGAGATAGACAGTAAGTGGATGAATTTGAAATATTCCTGATTGGTCGGGGCTTTTATTGTCCTGAACCCTCCTTGGCCTTTTACTCCATCTCTGATCAACTTTTTCATCAGGTTCATCACTTTGCAATTGGGGACTCTCCACGGTGGTGGAAATGCCTGAGCGATAAAACCACATTATAGTGAATTCCTAGATTTCCTATTTTGGCTCATAGAAAATAATAAATATGAAAAGGACTCAGGATCAGAATATTCAAATTCTTCAGCAACGCTTAAGATAAGTGTGTATATCAAACACACTGAGAAAGATGTTAAATATTAAAACCAAGGAAACATGGAGAAAAAGACCATTAATAAGCACAACAGTACTTTAAATTTATTAATAAACATTTCCTTTACTCATTATACTGTTACTAGTATTGAAATGATTTACAACCTATTTTTCAACAGCTAATAGTCAAAAAAATTAAAGTTTATAATCCAGCATCAACAGATACACTGACGCTGCTAACATAGATTCCAACCCACAAAATGCTAGAATTGACACATCAACTCTCAATTACCAGTGTCCTTGTGAGCTTGATGGCGAGCCAAAGCTTGAGCATCAGTGAGGCTTCCTATAATCTCCAGATCAATAGATTCTCCAAATGCCTCCTTTTGAGCCAACAGCTGTGAGTAAATCACATACAGAGGTGGTGGAAGCAACTCTGCTGAATGATGCCGCTTTAGTTTCTTAGTACGCTGAACACCTAACTGATTTTGCACTGGCAAGGATGCTTTCTTAAGAGACTTGAGATGTGAAGGGAGATTCGATAAGAACTTCTTTCTGTTTGCAATTGTCTCCAAAAGGGTTTTCTTTTTCTGTTCCAATTTCTCATGAAGTTTGCAAAGCTCTTTGTGCTGACACAAAATTGTAAATATAAAGCATAAGCACATTTATAGCTATTTGCAAGAAAATACAAAGAAAGCAGATTACTACCACAAACTTTCAAGATAAATGAACGAGACAAAGAACCTCCCAAAATTGATGTAGTAAAGTTATATGCTTATCAAAAGAGTAACCTATATGTCTACAATCTTTAGCAGGAAAGCTCATGCATATTGTTCTCAGACACTATTGACATAATATTAAGAGGACAAGCATCTTCAATCTATTATAAATTAAAAGGTATACTTTATTTACCCTAAAATCCATCTTTTAGAAACCAACTAGTTTGTCAACACAAAACTTTTTGTGGAGGCAGAGGTATGGATGACCATGAAAGTGCAATGTGATATTTGCAATCATTCTTTCTTTTATGATAAAAACAAACTATTTCCATTATACTGAACTGCATCCAAAGGTGAGTTCTGAAATTGCCAAACTACAAGATCCAAATCTATCTTAGGGTGCGTTTGGATACATATCTTAATTAAGTATTTATTCAATAAATACTTTCTAATGATGACTTATGTTATAAATTTAACCATGAAACTTATAGGGATAAGTTAAAAATTTGATAAACTATACCAAGAAATTTATTGAAAAAAGAGCTTCTGAAGTTAATAAGTTATTTTCATAAGCTCTTCATCAATTCTTTCAAACAGGTCCTAAAGCTTCTTAATCAATTGATCACAAAGGCTCTAATACAAGAGCACATAGTATACATTATTGCAGTCTCTGTGAGTGCATATTCCCAATGCTTCAACAACTACCTCTGACTGAATCAAACTGCAGATGAATTATTAAAATTCTTAATTTCAATAAACCAAATCAAACAAACGTGACTAACCTGTAACAGCTCAAAATTGAGCCTCTTAAGCATGAGATTATGCGCACTGTGATTGGACAAAACGGAGCCCTTGATATGTTGAGGCGCATCACGAAAAAACTCTTCCTCAGACGCCAAGTCAATATCCGAATACGTGGATTTGAAATCGTTGCAAGCCTTTATCGCTTTCACATAGTGACTTTTCTCATACATCAGATTATGAAGCTGCTGAATGGTGAATTCCAAAGGTACTTTCGCACGTTCCGTTTCCGTTTTTGCACGGTCTTCCTCCATCAAGATCAAGCGATTCGCCTGAAAAGCAAAAGAAAAAAAAAAGTGTAAATGCATGTGGTTCCTTTACGACGCCGTATCATGAAATTTGTAAAACCCTAGTGTGGTGAGGGACCTGGCGGAGAGTGAGGAAGTGGAGGAACATTTGAGTGAAGAGTTCTCTGAGTCGGAGAGTGAGGAGTGGTTTGGGTTTTGGTTTGGAGTGATTCTTAATAGAAAGGATTTCGGCGACGATGTTCTCTATTGAAGCCTTTGTGTTTCGCAACATTTCGTGGGGAGATTCTTCCTCCGAATTGTGATGCAGTGAACAATGAGGAAACCCTTGCTCGTCGCCGTTTGCCACCGTAACGACGGCCACCTCCTCTCTCGTATCAGCCTCTTCCATTGTTCTCTGCAGCTGTCAGCGGTAACTACTTCCGTCCAATCGGCAATCAGTGTTCGGGTCTCCCGTAAGCGCGGGTTGGGGTGTGTTTCGATAATATTCAACACAACCAACCCCATAATCTCTTTATTGTTGATTAAAAGTTAAATTATAAATTTAATTCTTACAAAAAATTTATAATTTAGTACTTATATTGGTAAATATTGTTAAATTGTAAACTAATTTGATGTATAATTTGTAATATAAATTAAGTTGTAATTCATGATAAAATTTAATATTTTTATTCTTTTACGTATATTACATATTTAACTTTTTATTTACTAAATTATATCTCTTAAATAAAAAATTAACTGCTAAAGCAATTTATTTAATTGAAAACATATTAAATTATAATCAATAAAAAATATTTATCAATAAAAAATGAAATTTGTGTATAAAAATAAAGCAAAATTAAAAATATTTTAATTTAAATTATAAAATATTGATTTAAATCACTTTGATTTTGATATTATTCTTAAAATAATCTAAAAATATATAAACTTTATTCATAATTAATTCAAATTAAATTAAAAATTTCATAAATATTATAATATCTTACTTATTAATGTTTTTACGATTATGATTTAACTTAGAATGAAAAGACAAGCCAAATTTAACATAATAGATTAATTGCATATTATCTTTTTTTTTCTCGATTTTCATGTTACGGTTAATTTTTTATGTATACTTTTTTTAAGGAAAAAAATATATATAATTACCTTAGTTTTTTTTCCTTTTATAGATTAGCACCATAAAATTTTATTTTAATTCAATTAATCTTTAAAGTCTTACAATTTTTATAATAAATCCTAAATTATTAATAGTGAACAAATTTAAAATATTAAAATAATACTACCTCTAAGCCTTTTTATAAGAAACAAAAAATTAAATCTTCAAGACCAAGAAAGCAATTAAGTCACTTATGTTTTTTATAAATATAAATTTTATTTCAAAAATATTCATAATATTAAATGTTATAGTTAGTAATTTGTATAATTAATAATACTAATAAAAAAATATAAATTTTTTTAACAATTAATGTTTCTTAAATCTATTATTTATTTTTATAATAAAAATTAAGAAAATAATCTATTTTGTTTCTTATAAAAAAGATCAGAGTAAGTATAATTTAACTTTCTTAAAATCAAAATATATAGAAAAACTCTAAAAGAAATTGTATTTTTACAAATTAGCGTCATCTCTTTTTTTCTATTTCGAACAGCCTTTTTGCCTTCTCTTTATCCTAGCACTAATAAGTAACCTGTGCAGCTGATTTATAACTATTTTAAATAATTTATTAAGACATTTAAAATCAGAAGATCTACTGTATTCATTATCCAGAAAATGTCAATCAAATTTAAGAGTATAAAATTAAAGATTCACAGGCAATGGTATTATATGTACAATACTATATAAGTATTATTCAACCCCATGTGCCCCTTGTAATGCTAAACAACAATTATTGTCCAGTCTGCATAGCAATAGGGTTAAAAAAGAGATTTTACCCCTACTTGTAATTCTCATGAACGTCTCTGGTTATAAAGTTCATATGCATTTCATGTATCAAATTCCTACATTATAATACCCAAATCACCTGTCACAAACATTAAATAAAGAATACATATCCACTGGAACAAATGTAAAAGAACCTCTAAAATTTTATTACTTGTTAGGGTATAGATATCAACTTGTAGCAAGGCAATGGTGGAGTGCTATTCTGAAGTTTTCTGGAAATTTAGTAACTGATTCTCTACTGAATTAGAAGCTTCCAATTTTAAAATTTAACAAACCTTTAAATTTTCGGTTGGAATGTACTTGGATAAATTGTTCCATATAAATTTTGATCTTGATATGAGTGACTTGTTAGGAATTTTATCTGTGCTTTATTTAAGTACCTTAAACTAGTATCTGACACAAATATGCAGAGTTGATAATTTCAATAACTCCAAATAACATAGATTCAGGATGCTTTGTCTAGGTACCATAACCACAAGTTTTATCCCAGTGAGTAATGACTAAAACAATTTCGATCGTTAACAACAATAACAAATTTGAGCACTAAACCAAATTTGCAGAAGCATAAGACACCATTTTTTAAAACCAAACAGTAAATGGTTGAATTACATGATTTCTCGAGCACAGAATATGGCCTCCACTCTAAGATTGTTGCAGCAAAAATAAGTCCACTAAGATAGAAAGGATAGTTATATCCGTTAAAAAATAAGCAAATCATGGTCCTCCCTATATTAGTCTTATACTCAAACCAAAAGGCGGCTTACACGACAAGCTATGATACTAAATACAAAAGGCAAACATTGGTATTAACATAATGAACCCGACCACTAGCTGTCTTTCTTTGATCTCCTCTTTGTTTGAGTAATATTCTTTGATTGTTTGTAAATATTTATGTTGAGATTGAAGGGCATTTTACGTGTTTTAGCGTTGTGTCTTTCCTTATTGCAATTGCTACACCTAATTTTAGTGCCCTTTTTGCTGATCTTATGAGGATTAGCAGGCTCTTCCTCTTCTCTGATTCTTTTCTTCTTGGGCCTACCCGGTGCTATCTTCACATTTGGAGGCAATATATCATCATAGTTACACTCAGGCCAATCCTCTTCCCCTGGCATAGGATGAATGTGTCAATCATATGCTTTTAAGAACATTTCTTTTGACTAGATGTCATCCACATAGTCTTCTGGTCTTCCTCTCTAATCAAGAATGGCAGCAACAACATATCTTTTCTATAAGATTGACTACCTTATTCCCTTCATTACAGTGGCTAACTTCAAATGTTCTTTGCCCTCCAGCATACACTATACAGGTCACTGCATCTTTTTTAGAGACGGCTAACTTTTCAGTTATTCTTGGGCATAATGAATGTCTAAAAGCTAACATTCCATCCCTTTTCACATGAAATCTCGTCATTAACTACCTCCTAATCATCTCTAACATTGTAATGATTGGTTTGTCTCTTGCCTCTTTTATATAAACGTTGAATGTCTAAACTATATTGTTTAATAGCATGTTGCATTTTAGTTGCGGGTTATAAGCAAACCTGCATCAACCACAACATATATGTATCATAATATATCTAAGATATGTTGGTTAAAAATATATGATATATAAACCATACCTGGACCAAAGTTTTGGTTGAAACTTCTTTAACCTTTCAAATGGATGCATATCAATCTTTTTAATCTCATTCATATAATAATTATGTTCAGACTCTCTATATGTTCTTTCAGCATTCCACATCAAGTCTTGAAATGCCTTCCTTTTAAAGCATGCTTTCTTGAAATTGTTATACATATGCCTAACGCAAAATTTGTGATCTACACTAGGCATAATTTCTTTAAACACCTTAAGCCCTGCACACAACAATCAAAAATATTATTGATAAAATACTAGTAGTTAATTATATATATGATACATCATCAAAATTTACTTTTTGTTGATCAGACATGAAAGTCCAATCCATTTCTTCAATACTAGTATACTACCAATGTTTTCAATCAATAGTATAAGGAACCATCTCCAAGACTCTATTTTCTATTTCAACAACCGCCCAAGCAATAGGAAACATGTTATCATTTGCATCTCTACCAATAGCATACAACAATTGTCCTTTAAACTTTTTAAATGACACCCGTCCACCCTAATTGATTTCCTACTCCCAGCCAAAAATCCTTTCTTGCATGCATCAAAACACGTACAACCTTTGAAATTCATGCCCTTCCACTTTTATCATTACTGTACTACCTTTATTAGTCTCTCTTACAAGTTACAACTGAAACATATATCCATAACTTCCCAAATTGCTTTCCCTCATCACTTTGAATGATCTTTAAAGCAGGAGTTTTTGCATGATATGCTTCGTAAATTGACATAAACGTCCCTTTGTAAACCAGAGATCAAGCTAGTAGCCTCTCAATTTGGTGAATCCCTAAAGTTTTCCAAGTACTTAGTTGCAACCCACTTTGTTGTCACCCTCTTATTTCATAATGTCTTCCACATTGATGAATTGGGTTAAAACTCTTAATTTGGAAGCATAAGTTATCCTGTGTTGGAGAAGCGTGAAGTCTCCACCCACATATATCTTTATATATGGCAGTGACTCTGCTACTGTCATTATGAGTGTGTATTATATCACAACCTCTCTTGATTGTCCACTCCAAAAGCGCATTCCTAAATGTGATATTAGAATCAAACTTTATCCCTTCACAAGTCCTATGTTCGCATGCAAATCAGCCTTCTCATTAAACCCATGCCATTTTGAGTTATCACAACCATCAAGTTTCAACAACTCTTCATTATTCTCATAGTTAGAGACTTGTTCAACATTATCTATACTTTTAGACTCTATTGCATATCTTCTAGAAAACCCATCAATTGTGGGTTTTTAAAATTCCAATTATGCACTTGCTTAAGTAGCATCGGATCCTTTAAAGGGTCTTACACGTCCTCTCCTTCATAAGGTATCTACAAAGTCCTCCAACTCTTCATTGTCATTTTCATAAAACAAATATAGATAATAAATTGAAAATAACATGATTTGAAAACTGACAAGAATACCAACAAACTTGGTTCACCAGGACCTGAGAGGGCCCACCACATGCATTTGCTATCACCTATCCGTGGACAAAAACTTGTATCCTTTTCGAATCAATTCGCGACTTTCACTAGGAACACAGGGTGCAACGACAGTGAAAGAGGACTAGCACACTGTAATCACCTACCACTGTGATGTTTGCTCCGCCAATTGATGGACGGAACACGATGGTGGGCAATAGCAATGAAACAAGCACTGATATCAAAGAACTAGTTATAGATTCTAGATGGGACGATCCTTGTTCCTATATCTTTTGATCTAAGTAATGATGCTTGAGAATAATATAACAACTTTATCTAAAAGATTTGAAGACTTATTGATTCTAAAAACTGATTACAAAGTGGATCATTCGGACCTTTCAACTCATAGATGTGGATCTCAGACTTATGAATAGAGATACTCGCAAAACTCACAAAGAAAAAAGGAAGTGAATAAGACGAAAAGAGAAGAAACTTAGACAAAAAAAGAAGTAACTTAGACAAAAAAAAAAAACATATTTCTAGATGGTGATTTCAGTTTTTCCCTGGATCACACAAAGTATACTCTTCAACGAGAATGCTTCGGATATTTAGAACGATCTGAATGTTTCTCACAAGGTGACTTGGTTATATTTCAATGTTCTTTATATATATATATATAAGGAACACTCAATTAAGTTAATAAACGGTACAAATAGACAATCTGCTTCATTTCCTTAAACTGCAGCCAATCTTGATGAAGCAAACCTACAATCTTTATTTTCACATACATTGTACATTAAGATATTGCCAGAGTAAAAGAAAATCGAAATTCATTTGTCAATGTAATTTGTGCTGGTGGATGCTCGAGGGTTTCAATATAAGGATTTCCATGTAAACAATTTACAATCCTGACAAAACTGGCCAAAGTATACACACAAGACTTCAATTATGTGATTACCAATTAACACCTCTAAAACACTGATTATCATCTTAAAATGAATAATCCTTCAAATCAGATTTTGAGTCGCCCAATTCCATGTCTGCCATGCACTCTTCCTCGGTAAGTGGTGGGAGTTGCCTTGTCTTACGCTTCATATTGTGCTTGTGCCACTCACTCTTGTGATGTTCCCTATACAGTTTGGAGTCTTCAAAAGAAACATTACATGTGTTGCACTTGTTTTGCTTTTGTTGTTGTCCCTCAGTAGGCCTACTCCTAGATGAAATTGTTTGCTTTTGAAGTTTCTCATTCAATTCAAGCACAGAATCAGGAGTTTCTTTGGGCAACAATGCAGGCATATCCTCAAAATCATTGTATTGGTCCACATGGGTATCCCCCTCAACATAAAGAGTGTGCGCAAGAACTTCAAATCTTCCATGCATCTTATTCATAACAAAATCATGACAATCCTTATATAGACCAGGCTCCAATTCAAAAATCTGCAATCCAATCAAAGATAATACAGTAATACCAATATCTCTCAACACATTAGCAGATTCAAGATTAACCGTATACGTATACACATTATGTAGATACACCAAACCCACACAACTTTTGGAAAGGATTATATTTTCAATAGTTAACCATAAACAAGGACTATAAAGTAACAGCATTTGAAACAGGAGAATCATGGAATAGTTATAGAAATAGACTTCCCTTTTGAAATTTTTATGGGTTATTTGATTGTGTTGGGGGATGAGATGAGAAATCCAAAATTAAAGCTAATATTGCATTGGTTAAAACTAGTCTTTATTTGAGCTTATGAAAGAGGCTTGTAACTTTCTTATACGTTCTACTCGCCTTATTTCAACATGCTTTACGTAGAAGCCTTTCAAAAAAACATATTCTTAGCTTATTTCACTTAAGTTTTAAAGTGAAGCTTATGAATAAACTCCCATACAATAAACATGTATCAAAGAAGTGTTTAACAAAGCAGTTTACCCAAGCACGCACAGATAATAAGAGGAGCTCCTAAAACTAGCAAGCATCGCAATACTTTTAGTTTCACTTTCAAGAAATATATACTACAGCAAGTACAAGCAATCAGAATATCCAGTATAGCTAAATTGAAAAGGGATGCAACAAGAACTTACCACAGATAACTGAGCAGAAGATCCTTCTTTGGAAATAAGTGTGGCATCCCACATACTGAGCTTTTCTAAAAGCTGAGGCGCTTGATCCTCAGGAGCAGTAGCTCGTATTCTCAACGGGCACCGTTTTATAGGGAAGTGCTTTTGAAGCTCTTGAATTAACTCCAAAGCCTGTATCATGATGATCATACATAAAAACAAATCTAACTAACTTCGAAAATTTGCATCATCATTACAATCATTGATTGAATTGTAGCAGTTAAATGAATGAGAGACCTGCTTCTTGGAGTTGCTGTGAGGATCAACGGCGAAATGGATTTCGCGCATGAGGCGTTCGATCATGCTGATAGTGTAAGGGCGCTGAGTCTCGGGATTGTAAGTCTTATGCATCACTATGGTCGCAATGTCCCTAAACTGATTCGATAGCATCGATTCCCTTTCTTTACCAGCTACCTGAAGCTCCCCTTTCTTTAAAATCTGCACCCTCAAACCAAAACAAGAATAAAAACGTTATCATAAAGTTTTGATGGTATGTGTGAGGCGTACATAATTACATTACATACCTCTAAGCATATTTTGGAGTGGTCATCGGTGCCAAAAGCTGCGGTTAAATCTTTGGACTTGGCGAGAACGCCTTTGGAGACGTTGGAGTAAACGGTGTGGGACTGCAGCACTTCATCAATGTCCTTTTCCCTGTTGTTATTATAATTTTAATTTAAATGAAAAATTGGAGATTTGAGTGGATAATAAAGAGAAAGGGGCGAAGAAAAATATTACACGCCGGAACGCCATGAGAGGACGGTGTTAGGGTAGCAAGCGATCTCGAAGCGCATCCCGTGCTTCTTCAGACGCACCACTGCCACGTTCGTTAACCTCTTTTGCCCTATGGGCTGCACCAGCGTCCTCGACATCTCTCTCTCTCTCTCTCTCTCTCTCTCTCTCTTTTGGGTTGGTTTACCTGAACGAATAATCAACGAGGGAGAAAAGAATCGAAGAAATAAAGAGAAGCGGTGGGGTAAAATACGACGACGTTTGGGACTGTGGCCTAGGTCCGAGGATTTCCGCAGAGGCCCGTGTGCTTGCGAATGGTAGCACCATTCCTAGTTTTTAATCAAACTACATAAATTGGCATATGCTGTTTAAACGTGACATTTGACTACAAAAAACCAAATGAAACAGAGTTCTTCTTTGTCATTTAGTAATTAGATTGCCTATTCTGCAATTCAAGTTTGAGTTATTATAAAAAATATTATTAAATCCTTTTTATGATGTGAATTAAAGAAGGTACAATAAAGATAAAAGCTTTAAAATATTAGAAAAACTTCAAAAATTAATAACAAAAATAAATATAGAGAGAATAAAAGGAAACCTACTAAAAATTATTTTAATCATGTTTAAAAGTAAACTTAATTTAGAGTTAGAACAATTTAAAATGAATCAATTGCATATACTTAAATAACTTAAATTCAAGTAAGTCTCATTATAATTTAATTACTATGTTTAGTTTAATTATTTTAATATTAAATATAACTTACTTTAAACTTTTATTTAATATATTTAGATTTTATCTTACAAGCATAAAAAAAATTAGTTTATATTTGTATTAATTTATGAATATAAGATATATATATATATATATATGTTTTTGTAAATATATTTTTAATTAGTTTTGATTGTAATTTGAGATTAAACATTTTTATAAAAATATATAATTCTTTATTTTTAAGTGAATCAATTTTTCTTAATTTTATAAAAAAATTTAACTTTTGTAGCGATCATTTCTTTAACTTATCAAATATCTTTTATATTTATTTTATTTTTACTTATATTATTTTTTTGTCTCAGTTCTTATTTTTATTCTAATAACTCTAATTTTTTATATTGTGTGTAATCTAATTCAAAACCATATATTTTATAATACAAATCATTATTGTTATCATTTTATTTTTTATTAATTGACAATTTCTCTTTACTTAAGTTAGGCGGTTGGAGTGCATATGTAGCTTCTTTAATCACAAACTTAGCTTTTTGAGTTTTATAGGCAATAGATTAATAAAAATTAACAAAATAATATTATACTTTTCAAAACCTAGCAACAAAAAAAAAAAAAAAAAAAAAAAGAAGTCCCCCCAACAAGCATGATTGCATAAGGAATGTTCCACAGAAGTGGCTATAATCGAAAAGGCGTCATTGCTCTTGTTGGAGTGCCATTTAGGGGAGAGAGACCAAGCGTAAAGGTATATTTTTTAAATATTTTTTACTGCTTTGTTATTTTATATTTTAAAAAATTAATTTGATTTATTCACTTTTCTATTAGTTGTAATAGTTTTATTTTTGAATTAAAATAGAAAAATTAATTATAATATAATTAGTAAAGATTAAAAATTATGTAGTTAATTTAGTAAAAATTTTGAAAATATATAGTTAGGTTAGTAAAGAGTTAAAAAGGTATAGTATAAGTTTGGAAATGCTATAATAAAAATTTAAAATAATTAAAAACATATACAAAATTTATTTAGCATAATAAAATTTGAATAAATAAATAATTTTATTTTTATATTATTTTTAAAATATGATTTGAAAATTTTATTAAGGTAGTTATTTGAGATAATTAAGGTAAAATAAAAAATATTTTTTTGGGATACAAAAGTTAAAAAGTTAAGTTAATATAACTTTGAAAATGTATAACAGTATTTTTCTATGGTATAATTCTTTTAAATAAGTATATTAAATTTAAGTAACTTAATGAATTTAGTAAAATAAGAAATTGTAAAAATGAGTGTATTAAGTTATGTATAATCAGTAAAATATTTTTTTAATGTTGTTATAGTCTATGAATATTATATTTGAGGCAATAATATTTTAATCATCGTATTGTATTTAGTAAAACAATATCATTATATGAAGGAATATAAGAAATTAAATTTCTAAATTATATTTAATTAAATAAATAAAAATTAATATTAATGTTGCGTTAACTAAAATGAAATGTAAATTAACATAATAATGGGATAATATTATATTAAAATTTGTGTTATTATATTTAATTTAATAATAACTAATTATACTTAAAGTAATTATTTTTATATTATAATTAATTACAAATCTAATAATAAAAAAATATTTAAGTGACTATTAAGTATTATAAAATTGACACGTGGTGATACTCTATAAGTGACACGTTTGCAATAGGAGCAACTCATATATAGATAGTAGCTTATACATGTCGACACAATGCTATTGGTGCCCTTCCAACAAGAATAACTCACTTATACCTTCATATGACATAACTCACTCGGTTAGCTAGGTGTTTTTCTTGTGTTTTGCAAAGTGTCACAAATGTGCTCCATGACGTTGTTTCAATTTTTCATTACTCAATTTGCCTATTCTAGTAAATTATTTAAAAATTATATTATTTTAGTAATTTTTATTAATTTTTTCCTACAAAAGTTAAAAAGCCAACTTCTATTTAATATACTTAGGGATCACAACGGGTAAAGTATCCGATGACATCGACAAAATTTATCCACAATGGATAAGGTATTTATCCGCTATATGAGTACGGATTTGTGTATAGTTAAAAATACGTAAATTTTAATGGGAATGGTATGGATATCTAAGTACCCACCTCAATCCATAACTGCATATATATATATATATATATATATATATATATATATATATATATATATGCATGCTTGAACTTTGTTCTATAACTATGTATTAAATTTTTGTATTATTATACTATTTATGTGAAGATATATAAGATTAATATAAAAATATATTTAATAATAAAATCTTTTATTTATTTATTTTGGTTTATATTTTTCATAAAAAATTTTATTTATTATTTTATATCGTTTAATTAGGCTGATAAAATTTAATTATTACATAATTGATATGAGATTGACTTTTAAAAAAAATATTATTTATATATGACACATATAAAATATTTTTCACACAAATATTTTTGTTAATAAAATTATATTGATATTTAAATCATAAAGTGAATGATAAATAATCAATATATTGTAAATATTTTATAAATTTTACAATCACTTACTATTACCGTAAACTTACTATTTATTAATAATATTTAAATTTTATTTTTAATTTTAATTTAAAATAATATTTTTCGATGCAACGTATGCATTACAAGCATAACTATAATCTATTGAATTTAAATAATATTATTCTTATTATTTATTTACGTTCAAATTGTTTTTTGAAAAGATATAAAATATAAAAAATTATTGTTAATTTTTATTTGTTAATTTTTTTCAGATAAAAAAAGTATAATTTTTTTATATACACATATATTTCTTTGTTATAAAATTTTATTGTAACTATTTATCTTTTAAATTTTATATATATTATAAATATTTAATTTATTAAAATATTTTTTAAAAAATTTGTATTTTTGACAAAATGCTTTCGTATAATATATGAGTTAAAAATGCTAGTATTAATATATGTATATGTATAATATATATATATATATATATATATATATATATATTATCCTTATAATTTTAAATTCAAAAGTTAAAAAAAAAAATTATGTATCCATTTTTCGTTGTTAGTACTTGAACTGCTCTATTCTAACTTTACTATCATTCTCAATCTCTGTCTCATTAAAACCTAACAACTATGAAACGTTATTCATTAGAGTTAGTTGTTAATGCCGCTATAAGAGGTCACCAAGTGATCCCACAAAGGACCACCTATTGTGCAGATCTATTTTGTTGTCGTTCTGACGTTACTGATCGATCGAATCTCACACAAGATAGGGTTATCGTTGATAAATAATTTATGTGTTTAGTTTTGCTTATTGTTTCTAAGAATTTTAGTGTAAAAAATTATTGTATTAAGATACATTTAGTACTTGTCATTTTTGAATTTTTTTTTATCTATATTTATACCTTGTTCGACAACTACATATTGAATTTTTATATTATTATGCTACTTATGTGAAGTTATATAAACATATTTTTTTTATAAGTATATTTTGCTTAAACAAATACGGGTAATGGGTACAAGATAGGTATGCGGATACCCAGAGGGTACGGGTATAAGGATTAATGTTCATAACCACGCAGGTATGGGATTAGATACAGGTCTTTTTTTAAAACGCAAGTATGAGGATGAATACTATAATACCCTGCCCATGACCATCCCTAAACACACCATGAGTTATGCCCTTCTAACAAAACAACTAACACGTGTCACACACTCCTTATAAGTGACACCTTATCAGTTTGAGTCACTTTGATAAGAGTGACATGTGTCACTTCCTTATATAATAATGTCAGTTGGTTGGACTCATTTTAAGAAGAATTTTACCAAATTTTTATTACTCATTTTATTTATTATGATAAATTGTTTGAAAATATATTATTTTAATAATTTCTATTAATATTTTACCTACAAAAGTCAAAAAGTCCATAAATTTTGCGTTATTATTTCTTTCTATATATAAATTATATACTATTATTAACTATAAATATGACATGTTACTCAAACTCACTAAATTGTTGCTTTTGTCGAGAGAAAGAGATGCACATTGTATTTCTACTATTTGCAATGACTCAATGAATAATAGTAGTAACTCAATGAATTTGAACAATGTGTTGGAGCTTTAACCTCCACATTTGTTCCTCTCTTCCACATTGTCAACACTTTTAAGAGGTTGTTTGAATTTGCTAAGTCATTGCTCAAATTGAAGACTAAGTATATGTGAACTTACAAAATATGATAGTGAAAAAAAATTAGAATTTTTATTTAAAAATTTAAATTAAATTATATATATAATGAACATATACTGTATATATAATTGTTGATTATATTTTGTTAGAATTATTTATAAATTTGATTTAATAAAGTAAAAGAAGAGAAAGAATGGGAGAATAAGAGTGTTAACACTATATTTTTCTAATATACTATTACTTATTAAAATTTATTAGAAATAATGAAAATATAAGTGATATTTTAATTTTTTTAAATTTTAATAAATTTTAATTAATAATAAATAATATATTTATGTTATAATTTTTTAATATGTGTCTAATGTTTCACAATAAAAAAAATAATAAATAACAATATTTTGCATACGTTTAAAAAAGTTTGTGTAAAATTGATTATTCTCATAAATATATATATATATATATATATATATATATTTTTATCTTATTTCAATAGAATAGTTCATATAGTTTATCAAACTATCTTTTTTTAGATTTTGTCAATAAATTTTAAGACAAAATTTATGATACAATAAGAGTTTTTTTAATAAATACTTAATTTTATCATAAACTGTAACACTTAATGTTATTATATAATTTTTAATGCATTAAATTCTATAATTAACTTTTAACTAATATCCATTATCTAACTTCTTAGTTTCTCTACCATATCTATATATCTCTTCCTAATTTTTTTTTTAAATTCAATAAAACATTAATTACTTAATGTTTTTAAAAAGAGAAATAAACACAATTTTTACATAACCTTAACTGCAACATAAGGAATTAAGGATATTTGTTTAAAAAATTATTATTATATTACATTATAATAACTGATCTAATATATAAATTACTAAAAAAATTCATGGATTTAAATACCTATAAGCACGAGTCCATCCTCATGTGCCAAATAAAATTTTCAAATTCGGTCACTGGTGCAGCGAAGTGCATAAGATGGTTTGCATTGTAAGAGAAACCCGTGCACACTGCACATAGACACTGGTAGTGAGAGACCGTTGTGCATCTCAGTAAGTTACTCTACACAATATCCTTTTCTACCAATAATAATAATAATATTATGGTCGTCGCCGATTCCGACTACGAAGGCTCTGCAATCGAAGCCCTCGGTTCTAACTTCAAAGTCACGCAAGTCTTCCTCTGGTTAGTACTTTCTCTCTATTCTCTTTTCTCTTTGTTTTGCTTTGCACGCACAAAACTAGGTTTTATTTTATTGTACTTCACTTTTCACAGGGATGATGGCTTTCAGGTTTCTTCATCAGCTGAACGCTTCGTAAGTTTATATGTGCTTGTTTATTAACTGAACTTTTATAATAATCGCGTTTGGATTTTGATGCGTGGTATTGCTTTCTTGTGTATTAGAAATTGGCTGAAGCTGATGACAATCACGCCTCAAACCTCACTCCTGGCAAGTGCTTTTCATTCTAGAATTGTGTGGTTTTCTTGTGTGGAGAATTTATTTAATTATTCCTTTTTTAAAATGTTTTTCTTGTATTTTATGCAGATTGGATTGAACTTATTCCGCCTGAGGATTTGTTGGAACTTAACAAACAGATGAATGATTTGGGGCTCCCTCTTTCATTTCATACAAACAAGCAGGTTAGCAAACCTATTAATTATTTTGGTTCAATGCTTTAATTGAAGTTTTCATAAACTCTCAAACAAGGCCTAAGGCAACAAAAGCACTTTGGAGGGAAAAGTATTGAGTTACAACTGTTATTTGGAAAATCAACAGCTGATATTGTAATACAATTAAGCATCTATTTGGTGGATATGATAGGATAGAAAAACAAAATATGAAAGTTAGATAAGAACATGATAGAAAAGTAGTGAATACCTATTTTGGTCCTTCAAATTGTAAGTGTCAATTATTTTAGTCTCTGACTGTATAAAAATCTCACTTTAATCTCTGACTTTACAAAACAACATTTATTTTAGTTTTGTTTTTATATATAAAACAACAACAACAAATGAAGTAAAGAAGAACTAAAATGAATGTTTTTTAAAATATTAAGGACTAAAGTGAGAATTTTATAAAGTTAAAGATTAAATTGATTGTCATTTACAATTTTAAGGACTAAAATAGATATTTACCCGATAATAGTATGATAGACTTTTATTTTGTTTTATGTTTGATGCTTACTAAGATAATAAACTAGACATGTTATATTATTTTATTTTGTCTATTTTTAACCCAGCCTTCCAATAGGGTAAAATTTATACCAGAGAGAAGGAGAAGATAAGCCTATAGGATAGACTTATCATATCCTGTTAGTTAAACAAATGTCAGAAATATTATATGATAGGAAAAGTTATCTTATCCTATTTTCTTATTTTGTCCACCAAATGGGCCATAAAATATATACACATATCTATCAATTTATGAAGTTTTTTAAATCCATTCTATTAATTTTCTAATCAACAGTTATAATTTTTCATATTTTTTCTTTTAAACTGCACCTCTTACTTTCCAAGAGTCAAATCCATGGTGCTCAAGCTCTGGCTTGACCCAATAAGAATTCATTACAGCTTAGGCTCAATGTTTGATAAGAAAGTGAGTATGTTTTCTTGGCGCAAGCTCATCTCACTATAAGCTTTGAGCTTGATCATGAGCTTAATTGACCAGGTTCAAATTCTATGCCAATTGAACCCTTCAGGCTTAACAAGTTAGGCTATGAGCTAGGCTAAAATTGTGACCCAATAAATTAGTCTCTTTTTTTTTACCATATTTAATTTTAAAAAAGGTTCGATCGTAGCATAAAAAAAAAGAAAATACTTATTCAGTGGTTAGCTTGTGAACCTAACTTATTAACATGTCAGCAGATGAGCTTTGATCAGCTGACAAGATGGCTCAACTCATTGTCAGCCCAAGTTCTGATTAAAAGATAGTGAAGTCAAATCTAACTATAGAAGACAATGAGGTGTGCTTTTAATACTGTATAGTTGATGCTTTTGTCTTTGCAGTGCAATTCAATAACAGGTGTCGTTGATACAGTGGCAATCTGAACTAGTCCAATAAAAAAATTGATTTTAATTTTCTCGTAACAAATTTTGTCTATTCTGTTTTCAGTGTGAGCATCACCATTTATTCTTTTCTATGTTTCATGTTCTGGTCTGTATACACCTTTAGCTTATTACTTTCAAGAGTTCTATTAATTATATTTTTGGACTATCTTGTCATAGAAAAATGGACTAGGAAAAGGCAAAAAAAAGGGTTCACGTTCAAAGCATCCACGTACTTGTCATAACCATGTAGATGAAACTCTGTATGAAGTGAGTGGGGAGGAAAATGTATCTCCTGCTATATTTCATGATAAAACAAACAGTTCTATACCTTGTACATCAATGTTGGGCCAAAGCAAATCATCTAACTATGATGGTGCAATGGAGATTGATATGACCCAATTTGCCCCTGGTGAAGAAGATAGGTCAGCATGTTGTACTGGGTTTGCTACCGGTGTTTCCAGGGAGATAAATAATGATAACAGAAATAAGGCAGCAACTAACAATGTCCAGGATGTTGACTTTTTAATCAGCAATGTTTGTATTGATTTAAAAAATGCACCTGCTCCAGATACGGGAATTTCTGCTGGAAGCCATTTGACTGGTGCTGATGTCAATAACTGTGGGATAGAATATGGTGAAAGCTTGGTCGACAATGGATGTATAGATTTGTCACCAATTATTTTCAAAGATACAGATTATGTGACTATTTATGATGATGATGGGACTTGTCAGTCAATTGCTATTAAATCAGAATCGTTTCCTGTGAGTTCAGAAAAGACTGGATGTGACAGAATTGATGTTTCAAATAATTGTGGTGAACTTGGAGATTGGGCAGTCTTCTGGGATACTTTTTATATGAGAAGATACTTCTATAATATTAAAACACAGACTTCTACGTGGGACCCACCCTCAGGGATGGAGCATCTAGCAATTGGTGGGTGTCCTGAATCAGGTGATAGTGAAGCTCCGAAGGCAGCAGAGGAGTGTGGGACACCAAATAACACTAAACCACCTGAGGAAACCTTGATTGAAGAGAACTTAGAAGGAAAGCAGTGTGAAGAGTATTTGGCTGAGAATGGAGTTGCTGTTGGCAATTTTGCCTTTGATATCACTACACATAGCGAAGACCAATTTCTTGATCCTTCAGATGAGTGTCTTGACCAAATTAGTTTCTATGATGGGGATTCGTGCTACTCAGTATCAAATACTCTGGATCATATCAGTAGGTAATACTTTTTTCTAGTTTTAATTCAAGCATACATAAATGACATAAATGCTTCTCTATAAACTATTATCAAATCATTTTGGAAAAACTTATCTGTATAAAAATTCTTTACACATTGCAACATTCAACTAAAGCAAATTGATCTTGACAAGGTTTGCAGCTTGTAAATAAAAATATTAGTGCTAAACCTCTACCTTATACTTTTTGTCATCTAAATATGCCTAATAGTACTAAAAATTTACCCAGACTGATTATATAAATTGCAAAGTTGACAAAGCCTTTAATGTTAAAAACAACTAGAAGGTACGAAAGCATCAAGGTTTAGCTCTTCTAGAAGTTTAAGTTGTAAGGTGAAAATGGTCAAGCTAGAATAAAGCAGCGCAGATCCACTCAAAGTAGCTTACGTTTTTTAAATTGGAAGATTAGGGATGGCAAGACTAACAATACTGATCAGTTGGCTAAAGAGGCTCTGATATGATGTCATGAACAAATGCTCCCAAAAGCTTAACCAAGTGATTAGTATTTTTTATTTTTGCCGTTCTAGTTGTTATTTTTACTTCCTCTCCTAACAACTGATATGCTTTGCAGTTCTAATGAGAGATGCATTCTAGCAGCATCAGAAGTTGATCATACACCCTTGGAAACAATGGTAATTGATATGTCTGGATTGGATACGAAATCTGATCCTTTCAAACATGGAAAGAAAGTGAATGGAAAGAAAGTGAAAAGAAGACAAAAGCAGAGGAGATTATATAATGAAATTGAAGGTTTGTGCCAATACTTTTATTCTTGGTAACTGCTCTTCTACTAAATCCCTTAGCTAATTGGATCCACTGTTATGACAATACTTTCTACTAGAAGTCCAATACATATAACACTTTGATATTTACTTATGTGATTGCTTTGCTGTTCTTGGAGACAAATATCTAGAATGTTGGGTAGATGCTTGTATGATTGATAAAATATAATCTCTCAATGTCATGTGACATATTAATGCCTAAATATAGATTTTGCCCAGTAGGTTCACCTTTTTGAAAGTTGAGAGCTATTATTGCCCTTGAATTTGACATAAACCATTTTTCATTTTGCAGATCTTCACTTTCAAGAAATGCCTGAAGAGTATTCTGCTACAGTTGAAAAATATTGGTGTCAAAGGTATATTTTGTTCTCTAGATTTGATGATGGTGTAAAAATGGATGAGGAAGGATGGTTTTCCGTCACCCCAGAGGCGATTGCTCGGTATCAAGCAGTACGTTGTGCTAGTGGCGTGATAATTGACTGTTTTGCTGGCGTTGGTGGGAATTCCATCCAATTTGCTCAACAGTGAGTACTGAGTAGTGGGTACTTAGTAGTCCTTTGTTGATCGTCTATAAATTTATTTTATGTTTTTGGTGAATTTTATGGACAATATTTATTAGATGTGTTGTATTTGCCAAGCTCATAAAAATACTTCTATTTTTAGGGTAAAAATAATAATAATAATAAAAATAAATAAATATATATATATGTAGGCTATTGCCAATATTCATTTCCTTTTGATTGCTAATTGCAGCTAGATTAAGAATAATGATGTTTGTTATTTGAGGAATGCTAATAACACTCTAATAAATTATTTTTAACAGTCTTAATTATTGACTAAAATATATTGAAAATTTAAAAAATTATGTGGGTTCCACTCTTTTTCACTCCTAATTTAATGTTTCTCTCTCATACTTTTATAGATTTCAATAAATTTTAGTTAATAGTTAAGAGTGTGTTGCTAGCATTTCTCTTATTATTTTATCTAGTTAAGTGATTCAAGCCAGATCCTTAATGTTCTTCCACTATTAAACAATTTTCATTTATAATTTCTTCTACATTGGTATAATGTTGTAATTTTGGTCAAATACCCGTGTCTTCCATGGGAAGTTTCTTCTTCTTATTCTTTGAAAATGATTGTTTATCTTTGTGCTTGGCATTGGCAATGAATCATTTGATACTGCAGGTGCAAACATGTAATTGCAATTGATATTGATCCATTGAAGATCGATTATGCTAGGCATAATGCTGCTATTTATGGGGTGGATGATCAAATTGACTTCATAATGGGTGATTTCTTCCTCTTGGCACCAAAACTGAAGGTACTAAAGTTATCATATTACATGCTTTGATGCTGTTAGTAGTTTTTATTATTTTTTGCTTGGGGAAGGTCCATATCATAATGGATATGTTATGGTTATCTGCTGCTTTTTGGGATCTTTTAAAATGAGTAACAAATATATTGAATTGAAGGTAGGCAAGAGTAGAAATTGGGACTTTCTTTTTTTTTTCATTCTTACTTGTCTAATTGTGTTCTTTTACCTCTGCTGTACTTTACCAATACCAAGGTGAGACTTACGCTCTGCCTGCCTTCTAAACTTATTTTATCTTCCTCTCTACCCTGCCCACTGCTTTGTTCTCCTTGTTTATTCTCTCTTGATCGGAACTTGGGTCATAACCTGTATGAAACAAGGGAAACCATTGGCTTGCCCAAGTCACACAAATCTCCAATGTCTGTAATTCATATAAATATTCCAGGAATAACAAAGTAGCTGCCAAGAAGTTAAAATTCCTTGGAAAATCGAATGATCAATGTAATTTTGATGGCTGATATAACATTACATGAAATCATTCAAAGACCCTGGTGCAAAACTGTGAATCTATGTAAGAAAAGAGGGAGGAGCATGTCAGTGGTAGCAGATTAACCTTTATTGACCTACGAAAGAGAGAGTGGATAAGAAAGTTGTGCTCCATATTTTTTATCCCTGATTTTTCTCTTTCTTTGTGCCTTAAGATATGGAATATCTGCCATCTTTTTCCCCTTATTTCATGGTTTATCCGCTTGCACTTGGTAGGTTGCTTCCTTTGCAATTTCATATGGAATCGAATGCTGAGATGCAATTGTAAGAAGCCAAAATTTGTAAATTGTGTAATAGTAAATTTTAACTTTTGGAAGTAATGTATTGATAAAATGCACACTTATTATGCTGACAATTGATAATATTAAATAATTGAATAATCATATTAGTAAGAAGAGTGGTAGATTTTCCTTTTGTCTTCATTTATTTATTTTGAGATGACCTGTCAGTGTTATTTTTCTGGATGAGTAGTATTAATGACAAAAATGGGCTTCAGACATGCTGTCTCAACTCCCCTGACCCAAAAAGAATATATCTACTACTGTGGCATTTATGGAAAATGCACTATTAAAAACATCAATCACGTCTGTACAAAATTTCCAGGGGCTATTCTCTGACATTGTAGAATCTGTAGCATTATCACAATCTTCTCAAATAAGCTTTAGTCTGTATCTCTCCCCTACCCAATACATCCATGTAATGTGTTTCAATCCATGGCTGATTCTGTTTCATGTTGTCTTACCTTCTAGTTAGTTAGCATGCAAGAAGATACAGTTATGATGTTATTATCAGTAGCCTAGTGCTTTTCTGCTACCTACCTTCTGATGAGCAATATTTGTGTATTTCTAGGAGTTCAAATTAAAATGTGTTAACAAATACCATTATTGGCCCTTCTTCCTTGTAGCTTAAGCTTTTAGGATGGTTTATATTTAATACAGTACCTAAGCTTCTTTGACCAAGCGGTCAAGGTCTCCAAGATTCAATCATTTGCTGCTCCCACTTTTCTGATTAAATTAAAATTTATGCACAAGGTTTGGATGGAACTGTATGTGATTTCTACTTGCAAGGAGCTTGTTCTAGATATTAACCAAATCATGTTGGGATAGTTCATGACAAAATATTTTGCCTTGCAGGCTGATACTGTTTTCTTATCTCCACCATGGGGGGGACCTGATTATGCCAAGGTTACAACTTATGACATGAAGACAATGCTTAGACCACATGATGGGTGGGTTATCTGCTTGTCTTTTTGCTTTGATTTTTGTCTGAATTTTAATCTTCTAGTTAGATATATAACTCTGTTTTTTGGTATAAAGATACATAGCCTTCTACTCTCCCATTTTAACTCAATGCTGCTTCTAAGTAGATATACACTATTCAATGTTGCAAAGGAGATAGCTTCCAGAGTTGTTATGTTCCTTCCAAGAAACATCAACTTCAACCAATTGGCAGAATTGTGTTTGTCTTCTTGTCCAACATGGTCACTAGAGGTAGTTTCAACTTTTTGTTTATTTCATTTGCTTTATTTTGAAGTGTAATCTATGAATATCCCCTATGTTTTTAGGGGGAAAAAAGTGTGTCTGTGGAGGGGGGAAGAGATGCAATATGTCTTACTTGGGTTAAGGGTATTTTATTATCAATGGTGTGATTTGTGTTTGCTTGCTTGATAAACTATTTAGATGAAACTGTATTTAACTTGATCAGATTGTTGTGTTCACTTGAAAATATGGGGAAAAACTTGAAAATACCAGAGAACTGAATATTATTTCATTTTGACTGTACTACATAAAATTACAATACGTAGCCAAATGTAATCTGTCCTAACAAAATACAAGAAACTTAAAATCTGTACAATCAACTATCTTATTACAGGAAGTTAGGAAAACAAATTTTTACAAATAAAAAGGAAAGAAAATAGTGTTAATAATACTGGCTTAAAAGGTGTAACAGAATAAACAAGAGCAGTAGATATATTGTCATGAATTGTTTTATAGGTGTATTATGTGGTAACTCTGACTTCCGTTTACTCAAGTATTCAATTGCCCAGTTTTGGGGACCTTTAGTTTGGAGGATGATGCTAGGAAAATAATGAAATAAAAAAAAGTGTAGGTTGTATGTTGGATGTCTTGAGCAATGTTGTCAAGATCGGGATCTTACCTTAGGATCGTGAGGGGAGTAAAAAATCGTAAATTGTGGGTTCGTAAAATAGATTGTAAGATTCTACCAAACATATAAAACTATACTTAGACACATATATATATATATATATATATATATATATATATATATGTCTAAGTATAGTTTTATATGTTTGGTATATATATATATAAGCATAAAAAATAACATACATAAGGAAATTAACATCTAAATCACATAATTTAATTAAACATAACTTAAAAGTCATAGATTTTAGATTCAATACAACACATAATTACTAATCTATTACAATAAATTTTACAAGCCTCAATCAGGATAATCAAACACGTAGAACCAGCCACTCCCATGGAGAACAGTGAAACAAAATAGAAAACCAGAACAGCAAACATCAACCAACACAAAACCAATGGGAAGAAGAAAGGAAAGATTGAGAGATTATCGCACAGAACAGCAAACACCAACCAACCAAAACAGCTGAAAGCCTGAAATCCACACTGTAGAAGTTGCAAAATCAGAACCCAAACAAAGAGAAGATGAGAGATTGAGTGTTGTTGCAGTTCAAAAACAGAGAAGATGAGAGATTGAGTGTTGTCGACTGGTCGCACAGTTCAGAACAGAGAAGATGAGAAAATGGGGTGTCGTCACACGGAAGAGAACTTGAGAATGGGAAAAAATTTACCTATAACTGTTTTTAAAAACTGGGTTGCAAAAACCGGACCCAGAAACCCAAGTCTAGAAACTGACCCAGAAAATCGAGCCTCATAATCGGATTGGATCACCAATCTTACGATCCTAAGGAAGAAGACCAGGATCTCATCCGATCTTGTTGATGTCCGATCCTAGTTCCGATCAAGACTGTGAGGGAGGTTTCAGATCGTAAAATCGTACGATCTTGCGATTTTAACAACATTGGTCTTGAGAGTAGGAGATACGAACAAGATGTGAATATGCAGTTAGTAGTTGATCCTCATGATCCATCTCATTAACTGTGCTGTTTTCCTCCCTTTCTTTGGGTCCAAGAATTTTCATGTTTTTATATGATTTTGTTACTGTAGAAGCAGCTTTGTAGTTTAATTTGATCTTCAGCTGCTTGGTTTGTTAAGATCTTTATTGTATAAAATTACTTAAAACAAAAAATACAGGCCCAGCTGGCTGTTATGCTAATAAACAAGTTGGGGCTAAAGCATGTGGCAACGATGTAAAATAGGAGGAAAATAAAACACAAATGTATACTTGATAAACGGGTTGACAAGTGTACCAAATTATTTGCAATAACAATTAAATTTTATCGTCCATTGGGATTAATGTTAATTACTAAACTACAAGAATATCGCTAGTTGTGTTGAAAAATAGAGTAAAACTTTGAAAGAAAATTTAAATATTGTGTAGAAGGTAAAGGTAAGCTAAAAGTGCTGGAAAATTAAATTAACATTAAGAGTAAAAGTTAAGCGTAAGAAATTAATTGTAAATGAAGCTAAGCTGCAGAATGTAACTAATAAGGAAATGAAAATTGAGTTGTAATTTGATTAAGAAGTGGGTTGAGTTCAGAATCTCTTAATCCCTTCTCATTGCATACAAATATATATATATATATATATATATATATAACCCATAATATAATCCAATCTAATGGTTAGAATTTCCACAGTACCTAATACCAATTTCTTAGTTGATTGGTTTTAAACTAGTTTTAGATTCCTAATTCCTTAGGCAAATAAAAAGATGATCAACATTAAGTTAAGAAATCAACATACTACATCATTAAATATTCCTATTCCTATATAATTTATAATGAGCGATTTAATCCAAATCCAAGAAAGATTACAACTTTTCATTTATAAATTTTATTTCATCAACTCTGAGTGTGAAGAAGCATAGAATCATTAAGTTCAAAATTAAATACGTTAGATTATAAATTTCATTTGAGTTATATTCAATGTTCAGTTCATTGTAATGAACAAAAGATTAAGTTCATCCTTTTTCAACCCCAATAAAATTAGCAAGACATAGCAGAAATAAAGAAGAAGAAACTGAAATATATTGTAGAAATAAATTCCATGTTCAACTGAAAGCAAATTACAAGAAAATGTAAATGTAAGAATCATTGTTTCATTAAAGAGTAAAAAGAATGGAGGAATGTATCCTTACTTCCCATTAAAATCTCATGCAAGAGAAAAGGAAAAATGGAACGAAAGACATCCTTACGTAAAGATGTATGAAAAATCTAAAATTCTATGTTTGAAAAGTGTATAAAAGACATCGCCTTTATAGTAGAAAATTTTGTTTTTATGTGCTCTGTCAAGCTCGTGTCCTCACAATCAGTTATGCATGTACTCACAAATACGTCCTGTAATAATTCAACTTCTCTTTTAGATCCAATTGCAATGTTTTTTCTCAACCCTTCAAAATCTAATTACAAATTATTAATAATTGAACAATTCATTGCAGTCCAAATAATAACATCTTTTCATTGAGTATTCCAATTAATTACATTAATCTTAGATTATTTACTCAATGAAATGTGCCATTCAGTTTACTATATGAGTAAATGACTTATCAATACTTAAGGGAGAAAAAGAAACGAAGTGCACTATGGTTCTTAGTGCTACGTTATCTTCACCACTGATCTTATGTGAATCATAATATATCTACTAGGAGGTTTATTGTTATGTTCTTATATCATCATTGTATTCTTTGGTGGCTTCTTATATATTTTTCCTTTGGTAAATTAAGACTTTCTACTATATTGGTTCTAGGTGGAGAAAGTTCATTTAAATGGAAGGTTGAAGGCGATCAATGCTTATTTCAGTGATACAGCAGTTGGAGGATGCTAGGTTAAACACACCCACTTCTGCTACAAGTGAAATTAAGGATGATCATCCCTCCTCTCACACAAAAAATCCCCACTATCTAAGGTGATTTTTAAGTTACGCTGCTGGTATTTATACTTGTTTTGGTGAGCCATTTTAGCTTAATAAAAGAAGAGGAGTGTGTACATATTTTAAACATTTTAAATATGCACAACTTTACAATGTAACTAAGTGGCACTAGTGATAAAGAGAAAATGTTTTGGGATAGGTTTTTGGATTGTATAAATGCATTTATAAGCCAGTAGAAGAGAATAGTTCCCATTAGTTCACAAGCTTGAAAGACGGGTTGCCGGTGACAAAACAAATCTTCTTGTTCTGGCAAATGGATAGTTCCTGAAGCTATTTCCATCCATGAGTGTTGAGATCTAAGGCCAAGCACTAGTACACATATAGGGGTCTATTGTAAATGAGAATCAATTACCATTTTATGAATCTTTGCAATTGTGTCGTACAATTTTCACCCACTTTAATAGTTTTGCCCATTATTATTTATCTATTTTGCCTTTTTTTTGTCTTACTAGTTGCCAGATAGCGTTACTCGTTGTGCAAAATAGATGCAATTATTGGGGCCAGGGTAAAATAAATGACAGTCCTACGGTGGGTAAGTAATGCCTCAGTTCTTGATTGAGTAACGCTACTTTCAAAAACTCTAATACACAATCTGCTCTAAATTCCCTGATATATTCATCAACTTACTTTTACTTATTTAATCGCAATAATCTCTTCTCTATTGTTTTAAAACAAACAAAATTAAAGGAAGTTTGTGAACGAAGATTTGCCAGAATAGCATTGGCAGTTCTAGCTTAGATCCCTTAAGATGGAATCACGATGGCATATGAGCTACTGATCGGGTCCACGTTTCCAAGTCGCGCAGATTGGTTCCAAGGGAGCGTGAACGCGATTTCTTTATATGGGAAACAATTAATTAAACCATTGGCTTAAGGGTAAAGCTGAATAGCATTTTCTATTATGGCCTTTGAATATCACCAAATGGTTGCTTAATTTGCGCCCTCGTTACGTTGCTTCCGAAAGAGGTTAAATATTTCACCAAAGATATTAAAATATTACAAGCTGTTAGCTGCATTAATTTTTGCTGAGAAAAATGTCAGTCAGGCATCACATGCGCGAGCCTTTCTGCATAAAAATAGGAAGCACGATTTTGTTTTATTTTTTGAAATGGTAGTAAAGAAAACGAATTCTAAGAATTGAAATTTTGTCGGGACCGAAAGATATGGCCGGCACTTGCTCACTGTTGTTTTCAATGGAGACAACTCAAACAAACATTTTTCTTTTTCCTTTTCCCTTTCGTTGTCATTTCTTACTAAGATGTCAAAATTACATTTTAGGGAGCATATACGAAATTATGCTCCCTACCCACCTCATATTCGCACGGCATTATTATATTTTGAATCACATTTTGTCACTTTCAGCAATAATCGGCCCTTTCTTTCTTAAACAATTATATCTTTTAAATAGTTTCTAGTAGTGGAGGAAAAAGTAAAGTGTTTCACGACCAAGGAAAAGTGTTTTAGCAAAATATTGAGCGCTTCTTTTTCGGTACCCAATATTGAGCGCTTTTATATCGTAAGGGAATAGGCAAATATAAAATATTAAATTAAAAAGATCATCCCTTTTGGACTTGATTAAAATTTTGTGAGTTTATTATGTATATATATAATAGATATTTTGTTAGATATAGCTATATGCTACTTTTGCTCGTAGAATGTATTTATCTAAGCCATTTATTTTTTAATTTTCAAAATAATTATACAAACCATAATTGTTTGAAACTTTATTTTAAGAAAATAATTGCCGACTTCTATTTTGGTGCAACATCACAATCACACAGGGAACTTATTAATTTATTTAAAATTCAATACATACAGCTAAAACTTGGGAATATAAATGCTAAAGTTAAGAAATAAATGCACACTAACATAAATCGTCATTTTAGAAATATACTATAGCTTCCTGTAGCTCCCCCCTCCCCTGGTTTTTTTAAGAAAAATAGGAAAATAAAAGTTAGAGATAAATCACTTTTATTGTATGAGAAATATTAGGTTAGTCAACTACTACTATTAATAAGGAAGACAATCATTTAGGTTAGTTCATTATGACAGTTTTTAACATCTCGTATTTAATTAATGCACGGTGAATAGTTAACTCAATACAAAAAACGATGAAAGTACACAACAAAATAGATAGATAAAGTGAAAGAAAGATTTCGTTAAATTAATCAACTGAAGTAATTTAGTTCAAATTTTGTTAATTCTAATTATCATGGATCACCGAATAAATATTTTAAGTAATGACAAATGATTCTAGGGATAATTTGGTCCCCCCAGCTAAATTTTACATTTAAAGAATGTTCAACAACGTGATAGCCTAAAAAGTAATCCTACTTTAACCCAAAAGCAAGAAAGAATAGTGGCTATCAAGTAGGACCTTTGGACCCATAACGGTAAACCGCAGCAGGCATAATCATGATTATCACTATTGGTCCTCTAATTGTGGAACCAAAAAGACAATAATACCCACAAAAATTACCCCTTAATTAATGCACAGATGGACCTCATGGTAACTTCATACCCAGTCAAATTCCACGGTCAAATATAACTACGATGATTGAGCATCAAAAGAAAACAATCCCACAAACCCTCACTTGATTAACAAAGACAAATATAGCTCCCCCTCAAAAGTACACCCACAAGGTCACCTTCACAATAAATATTTGAACCTTTGCATAGTCTACGAGACACGACTACAAGTCTAACTAAGTAGACTATGACTCACACTCACTCAATCCCATTCCGTTGCAGCAAGTCATTATCCTAGCTTTGGCTTTCATTTTCGTAGCATATATATAAATATATATATTACTTTGAGTCAAACGACAATGACGTGTTAAAACGTAAAATTCAACAACACCATCCATGCTACGACGCATCTTTCTTCCTTATAGTAATACCCGCCATATTTACTGCGTGAGTGTGTGTGTGAGAGTGTGTGGTTCTCTTTCTCTCTGCAAAATGCAAATGCGATTCAATGCTTGTTGAGAATGCCAGAGTTAGGGTTTCAGGAACGAAGATCCTGGAGGCGTGCGGGTTCCAGAAGAGGTGGCGGCGACACCAGCCCTGATTCCGTCATCTTCACGCTCGAATCCAACTTGAGTCTCTTCTCTTCCGCTTCCGCAAGCGTCGATCGTTGTTCCTTCGCTTCCGATGCACACGATCATGATTCGTTAGCCTCCGAACTCTCGCTGGTACGCGAAACGTTCTCTAACCTTCTCGAACGTGCTGTTGAAATAATAATTGAAATTCTGAAAATGAAAACTGAGTTTCTCACATGCTGGAAAGGGTGATAGTCTGAGAGGATCTGGTTGTTATGTTTCAGCATTTGGCAGCGCAGGAACACGACGGCGATTTTGCTCCAAGCGAGAGCTGGAGCGGTCCAGATCCAGATCCGGATCCGAATAAACAGCAACAACTGCAACTGCATCATGCGGATGCAGTACATAAGAAGCAGCACCAAATTCGTTTCTCTGGAAAGGGAGAGAAAGCGAAAGGTGTGTGCGTGTAACGTTATTATTACTTTAACATGCACTTACGCTTAGTTTCGTTTATAATTGAAAAGAAGTAAAAAAAAAAAGTGAGTGCGTTGTTGTTTGTTGATGCACTTTCCGTATCGCAGTTCAAAAGGAAGAAGACAGTGACGGTGACACTGAAGACGGAAATCAACACCTGGAATTTGATTCAGCGAGAAACTCTTTCTCTCTAGCTCTTAAAGGTACCGTTACTAACTACCACTACAAATTACAGTTTCAAAATTTCAATTCAAGCATTTTTGTATAATTTATTTTTTTATTTTTATTTTTATTTTCTGTTATAGAATGTCAGGATCGGAGATCAAGATCTGAGGCCTTATTCAAGAAGCACGATCGGCGAAGGCCTGCTTCTTTAGACCTGAACAATGCTTCTTCGCCTCGCTTGGGATTGGCAGCAATGAAGAAGAGTACTGTTTCGTCACGAAGGTCTGGTTCTGGCTCTGGCACTTTCCCAAGTCCTGGAACGCCTAATTATCTTCAAGCTGGTGTTGCAATGCAAAAGGGTTGGAGCTCAGAGCGAGTTCCTTTGCATACAGGTGCTGTCCGGAAACATGTTGGTGCGGCTCTGTTGCCTTTAAACAATGGGAGAACGTTGCCATCCAAATGGGAAGATGCTGAGCGGTGGATTCTCAGTCCCGTTTCTGGTGATGGCACTGGCAGGGCCTCGCTTCCGCCACCGCAGAGGAGGCCGAAGTCCAAGAGTGGTCCACTTGGCCCCCCAGGTGCTGCTGCTGTTGCGTATTATTCCATGTACTCCCCTGTAGGGCCTTTGTTTGATGGTGGCAATTCGGGGAGTTTTATGGCGGCTTCTCCATTTTCTGCTGCTGTTAATATCTCAGCCGCTGATGGGTTGACAACCAGTTCTGGTGGCAGTTGCGGAGTGCCTCCCACCAGAACTGATCCTTGCATGGCTCGCTCTGTTAGTGTCCATGGATGCTCTCAGATGCAGAGTCCGTCATCAATGCCTGCCCAAGGTTGTTATATTATATTTTTATTGTATCCCTTTTTTTTTAAACTTAATTATGAATATGATTTTGACGTAATTCATCTGTCAAGTTGAGCTTGGGAAACAGCTTTGTGTCTATGTATGTGTACTTAGTACTAGGATATAATAATTTTTATGTTGGTTCTAATTTACAGGGGAGAAGTTTGATGGTTTCAAAGATGCGGGCACTAATGTCTCTCCTGGAGTTTCAAGGAGGGATATGGCAACCCAGATGAGCCCAGAGGGTAGCTCATGCTCCTCTCCCAATATGAGGCCATCTTTCTCTGCTTCCACTCCACCTGCTCTTCCTATCACAGAGTTGCAGAGTGTCTCCTTCTCTAAAATGGATATCAGGGATGTGCAGGTAGATGAACGTGTAACCATGACAAGGTGGTCGAAGAAACACAGAGCCCTATTCTCTGGCCGAGGCTCTGAAAATGTTGACAGCTGGAAAAAGAAAGAAACAAGCTGTCGATCTTCATCTTGGGACGTTTCTGAAAGGTCAAAGAATGTTTCAAAGTATGTCTACTTCAGTATGGTATCAATTTCGTTTAATTATTCTGGCAATTAAAGAATGAGTCGGGACAATTTTAAACAGAAACTTGTTGATCATATAAAGAATTTGCTGTTAAACAATCAATGAGGTTTTCCCTTTACAGTTAACCTTTTTCTCTCCCTGCACTTATTTAAATGCTACAAGTTACCTAGGAATTATATATAGTTCATGATGGGTACCACAACAATTGGAGTTTGTAGAATTTATGGTGATGGATTTGCTAAATTAGTTATCTTATTGGCCTTGGAATTATTTAAATAACGGTAAGGTGTGTTGAAAGATATACAATAAAAAGTTAATAAAAAATATATTTTAATTTAAAATTATTGCATTTAATGTTATATATTAAATTCTATGATTTTTAATAAAACTTACTGTATTAAGTTCTTCTTGTTTGTCTTTCAGAACACACTAGAAAAACGATTTAATTAAAATGCTAAGTGAGCGGGAGTCCTTTCTTTATTGCCTTCCAAATATAACAAAAATTGACCATTCTTATGCGATTGCAACTAGAAAATATATAATGTGAAATATTTGATTTGACAATTTTATACCTGAGAAAACATCATAATTAACTGTAAGAAATCTTTGCATAAACTTCACATTGTTTCTGAAACTCCAGCATTTTTTACGTGTCCAGGACTAAAAGGGAGGAAGCCAGAATCACTGCATGGGAGAACTTGCAGAAGGCAAAAGCTGAGGCAGCAATACGGAAACTAGAGGTTAATTCCTAGTGTTTTCTTTTTTAGGAAAATTGACAAGAAACTCCTCTTACATATATTTATTAATTATTATAAAATTCCTAGTGTTTTCTGCTTAATGGCATGCTCTTACAACCATTTGGATAGTAAAGTAGTTCTTCTGATCAATGATCAAATATCCCTTATCTTAAAAGGATGAACAAGTTATTGTGTACGTTGTCATGACGGTCAGAAACAACAATAGATCATGATCTCATTTTGATATTTCAGATGAAGTTGGAAAAGAAGCGAGCATCGTCTATGGATAAGATTATGAACAAGCTAAGATTGGCTCAGAAAAAAGCACAGGAAATGAGAAGTTCAGTTTTAACCAACCAGGCCCATCAAGTTGCTACAACTCCTCACAAGGCAATATTATTTCGTAGAACCAGCCAGATGGGTTCTTTAAGTGGTTGTTTCACCTGTCATGCCTTTTAAGCTTCTCCGGCATTCTTTTCCGTTCAAGTGAAGCAGGGTAATTTTTTCTGTAGTCCTTGAACTAAGAGCAGTTGTTTCCAAGTCTTTGATTAATTTGGTATTATTTTGGTTTCGGAAGTCTTTAAAGCAACACACACTTCAATATCAATTGTCTACATAATTTTGAATTTAAAAAGCTGTACACTTTGTCAAATGTACCTGATTTTTCTGCTAAGTGAAAAAGGTTTAGTATGAAAGTTATGCCGGAAACATTTTCGGGTATGGACAGATTTTAAGAAAACAGATGCCTGCTTTCCCCAGCTTCCCCTAGAGTTTTGATAGGCCCAGGTTTATTATTCCTTTATCTACTTACGGTGGAAATTTGCAGTAATTATAACCTTTTTCATTCTTATGCATTTTGATAAAAGGTTGTTACATGTCTTACCAGGTTTCAGCATTCAGAAGGATTCAAAATGCCGCCTGTTAATGAATGAAAGGTGGGTAAAAGAGAGAGCAACTTAGTATGTTGACACTAAATTGGTGTCATCTCGGTTTTGCAATGCATGAAATTGCATCACATTCTTAAGGTATCCGATGAAATCTAAATCCCCTTGTGCCCTCACCCTTGGGAGTATGGATTCAATGATAAATAATATATGTATGTACGTAGGCCGAACTTTAGAAATAAGCTTCTTTTTGTTTTTTATTTTTTTTTCTTGTGTTTTTTTTGCTCTCCTTACATGAAGTTTGCCGTTCAAATGTAATCTATTATCCATCTATAGTAGAACGATAAATCTTAACCACTAATCTGCAATTTGAATTTTTCCTTCTCAAAATCACGATTGGTTCAATTCGTTCTTCGTTCGTTGTTTGACTTATATTTGTTCCTTGTGTCCTATCTCTTGCAAATTTTGCCTCGCTGATACAAATTTTCGTGTGAGTATGCAATCATGCCATCCTGTTATATTTGCACGAGAATACGAAAAGGATTGGTGGACTTGAGAAATTGGCGTATGTCATTAGTTATTGGTCCCAGGATATTTTGAATTCTATCTAAATTTGAGTACCCCACAGCTAGCAAAAACATATCTTCAAAGTAATTTGTTCAATGAACATTCCAATATCAGAAAGGAAAGGAAAAGAGCAAACGACTTGTGATTATGTATAATTAGTTGCTGGTTACGAAAACGTTGACATTAGTCAGCCTTGGAATCTTCTGATTTTTGAATTTCTAGAAGTTCGTGTAAGGATCCCAATGTGGTAACATTGACGTAATCCGGAGGAAGATGAGCCGGTAGTCCTGGAATTATCAATCCAATGAGCCTGAACACCGTCATGAACCAATTCTGTTTATAGTCTTTACCTTTAACGAATGGGATAAGGAATCCTCTAACAACCTCCCAAATTGCGTTTAGGATCTTAGGTATTACCCAGAACAAAGAGAAATAATTCATGTTTGGCTCCTCCTCTAGAACCTTGATTTCAATACATGTAAAAGTATTTAGTCAGAATATATCCTCTCTACTAGTAGAGTAAAACAAAGCACATAAAATGAATTTGCATTCATACCTGGCCGTGGTAAAAGCTGTTGAAATAGAGGCAAGGACCGAAGTGCTTAAAGAAGAGGGTTTTGTCATCGTAAGGAACCCTAGGCACCATGTCATTGCAGTAAACATACCTCAAATACCTCACATCATACTTTCTCAACTTGTCCTTCATGTACTCCCCAAACTGATTGTCCCCTACTCTTGGCTGCCCAAATGTATAAACCCCTTCTAACTTGTCCAAAAGCCATGCCTCCTCATGAAAGACGAGCACCGTTGCAAACAGAATGGCCAAGGCTCCTCCCAAGCTGTGCCCTGTCAATATGAATTTTGCATCCTCTTTTGCCTCCAACATGGCTCTCAGCTTCTCTCTTATTGTATAGTAGGCATAACTATGCTGAGCACAACCACTACTGCTACTTTGCTCTATCTCTTTGGGCCATCCACTGTTTTTCTGCAGACCTAAAGCTTTCATGAACCCACTATGTATCCTACCCACGTTGGCCAATTCATACCAAGAGATGTCAACATCTGTTCTCCATTGGTCCGCATCAAATGGCTCTGTTCCCCTGAATGCAACCACAATCAAGTTGGGTTCAGACTTGGTATCTTGCAATATGATTGCACGTGTGGACCAGAGCTCTTGGTAATCTGGAACCCATCATTTAGATTGTCAAATATGGTGTCAATCCCGTTGAAGAAGAAGATAAACACGTTTCTAAGTACTTATCCCAATACAAGAGACTGAAAAAAAATAATTAATTAAAAATAATAAAGTTAAAAAATATTAAATTTTTTTATTTTTAAGATATTAAAAAAATCACAATCATTAATTTAAAAAAATTATATGTTTATAAATATCAGGATAAGCACAAAAAAAAATCTAACAAAAATTACTTGATATAAAATCTATTTTTATAAACTTACGTGTTTCATAGCTTAATTAATACTAAACATGTCACATGTACATTGTTATTAAATAGATTACACCAAATTATTTTTAGAATAATATAACATATTGTCTAAGGTGTCTCTTTACACTTTTATTAGCTTAATTTTATGAAAAAATGATTTTTTTACAAAATTGTATTTTGACTATAATTATATTTATACCCTATAAAATGTTAGAACTTTTATTGTCTACAAAGGAAGAGGGAGAGTGGACTTATGCTTGAGAGATTTGTTTATTTAAAATTTCTTAAATAAATTATTTAGATTCATAACTCTCTTACATATTCTTATTATTTGATTTGTTACTAATCATAGGTATAAAACCTTAATGTAAGTAAGTTTTATATCTCAATCTATATACAATCCACACAAAATAGGAGTTTCTTCTTAAGCTTTTTATTAGTGAAGATATCGACATCTTCTAATATTGAATATTTACTTAATCACCCTAAACTAATAATTACATAATTGCAAAATTTACGAATGGCCTAAAACAATAGATACCCTAGAAAACTTTTAAAAACTAATCACTTTAAGAATATTAAGTAATAAAGGAACAGAGAAAAAGTAATTTATAAAAAAATATCACAAATTTGAGGCAGAGAACTTTCAATTTCTCTCTTTTGTCGGCAATTTACTCCCTCCATTTTTTTAATATATATATATATATATATATATATATATTCTAAATTTTATATATAAAATATTAAAGATTATAATATTTAATATTATTAATGTATTAAACTTTGTTATAACTTAAAAATACTATTCAAAGTAACTTCTGACATTAAAAAAAATCTGAATTTTTATAAATTATTTTTTCAAACTTTAAGAAAAAAAAAAAAAACAATAACAAGAAGCATTAAAAAATTAAAAATGATTTTTTTTTCAAAATCAAAGTGATTCTAAACTTTGGCTAATGACGGCTATTCAGCTAATAATCTAAATATAGAATCATCAGAAACTTTAAAATCAGTCCAGAGCCCATGAATGTAAATGTCATGAATAGGATAAGGTTTAAACTGAATGCTTGTTATATAAAAGGTAAATATTTATTGGAGGTTCATATATTATTTCAATAAATTTATATCTTTCTTCATGAGGTGTAACTTTATTCATAAGTTTGTAATTCTTTAATCAATCTTATAATTTTGTCTAAAAAAATTAGCATTCATAAAAAGTAATTTTTTTAAAAAAAAATTATTATGATAATATGATGCTTTCTATTTTATTATTAGGAGCAATGAATGGACCAAGATATATCGTTCTTTAGAGAAAATTTGTCACTCCAAAAGACTTACAGTCACAGCCACCTCTTTACACCGTGTAGTAGCAACCCCACCACCCCCCCATTGCAAAGTTTTAATTGTCATCTTTTCTATTTACCTTTTTTGACCACACAATCTTCTAATATTGAGGGGAAATAACTTGGAACCATCACCACCTATTTATGCTGTACAGTAATAGTAAGACTTAATTGTCTTCGTCCTTTTCTTTTACCTTTTTTGACTACAACTTTTGTACGAGTTATATTAAGAATTACAAAATTAATAAATTTATGTGAATATTATTTTTTCAATTTAACCGTTAACTTATAATTATATATTATTTAACTATTTATGTTAAATAATTATAAAAATATAATTAAATGCTCTTTACTTTTATATATTGTAAAAGGATATATTATGTTTTTATTATTGATTTCTCACTTTTTTTAATATTTGAACTTACAAACTTATTTTCCTTAAAGACACGTGACAAATGAATTGAAAGATTAATAGAACAAATCACATGACAAATGTGTTACGCATGTAACTCTAAAATTCTACATTAGTGCAAGGAAATTGAAAGCAGACCATCAAAATCAAAGGTTAGGTCGACCGGAAGAAAAATGTGACTAGTCAATGGAGGACGGATTGCTAAACCTTCTCCAGTTGCTTTTTTCTTTTTAATTATTGAGTTTAACGTTGATTAACTGTACACTAAAATATTTTGTAATCAATCTTTGATATAAAACTTCTTACCTTACCATAAATTCTGTGTTGTTTCATAGTAAAAGTTTTCAAAATTGTGTGAAAACAATAGTGGTGTAACCTTAATTAGCAACTATTTCTTTACTTCTAATGTGATTACACCGCCAATTATGTTGTAATTTATGCAATACATGTGCTTTATATTCTTCATACGATGGTGCCACTTTGATAATGCTGGTTTAATTTATGAGAAATTAACTTAGTAAAAATATTTCTAGTGACAGTGCTGAATCGAAGTTTTACCTATCTATATATTTCGTATCTTCTAAGTAAAATTTGCAAAGGATGGTTCTTATGGTTACTCACCGTTCCAGAAGCTATGTAGTCCCAAGAAATCCATCTGCAATCATATCATAACCGGGAAAAAAAATGTAATACCGAATCGGCCATCAAATTCACCAAAATATGAAAAAAAAATTGTATTACTAAAAAAAAGGTTTTGTTACATTTACTCTAATTGAACTACTTCTATCACAAATGCTTACATATATAGAACTTACATGCCAATGATTTCTGACTGCGTTACTAATGAATTGTTCATTCTCGTAAGATAATTTGGAAGCCATCATTGATAGCATCCCTTTGTACTTGGAATCTTTCTCTTCAATGTTCTTGTCTAAATCAACTCGTGTATCAAGGTTGCCCACCACAGACAAGAACGAAGCAGATGATCTTTCCGGTGTTATCATCTTTCCTGTATCACATCCCAATCTCAAACTCCACAAATCATTAATAAATTCTCACATGCATACATGCAAAGCCTAACAAATATTAGTAAAGTTAAAAGTTTGTATTTTGATAATTCATATATAAAAAGTTACATTCATGTTATTTAAATAAGTTTTAAAAAACTTACCAGAATGGTAATAATGTTTCATAAACTTTTCCCTATATTCTTTCTTACGCTTCTATAATCTCATAAATGGAAAGCTTGTTTTCTAAGATTTAAACATGATGTCACAAAACAGTGTTATCAACTCTTGCGTCAAGGTTTACCCAGGCATTAGGCAAATGGCAATGATGATATTCACCAAGATAGAGAAAGAAACTAATGATCCAATGGATTATACCTCTTAGAAAGTTAAGGAAGAGCCTTATTAAGCCTCCATTACTTGATAGACAATTGAGGCACCACTCCAACGTATCGCCAACCTTTTTGAATGAGTTTGCTGAGAGCAAGAGGACCTTTTGGGCCACAACAGATGTGAAGAGTAGCCATCTTTGGCGAAACTCGCTTGCCTCAACATCTTCTGGGCACTCTATGAATTTTCTATTGTTTAAGTTAGAAGATAATAAGAGGTGCCCAAGATCCACAACACTCGCCTCTTCTGGCCTCAGCAAAAGGTAATTGCTACCGAATGGTTCTCCTGAAGCCATAATAGCTTCACGAAATGGCTTTGCCAAATGAATAAGCAAAAAGATGATAGGTTCCAACTGTTGTGTCAAAGTCTCTCTCACAAAACCTTATATTGCAAGTATAGGACACGGTGTTCACTTTTATAACATTATATATGATCATAATGTTGATTATCGTTTAGTAGTATATATTATTATTTTAGGATTGATTGAAACGTTCAAAAGTAAAAAATTAATTGATTATATATAATTTCAATAAAAAATATTAATTTTATTAGTAATTTAAAGTAAAACTGAATGGCTAGTATTAACTTTCTTCAATGATTAGATGCATGGTCATATAAATTGAAGAAAAATAATGTTATCTCTACTCGTATTTATAGGAAACAATTATTAATATCTTTTTTATCTTAAATATAAAAAATTAAGATATATTCATTATTAAGTTTTTTTTATACCATTATTTATTATAAGATTTGTTAACAAGGTACACATAATTTATTCATTCAATATAAATACATCATTTTGTATATTTTTAAATTAAATTATAAATTTATAATGGATAACTATTTTGTATTCGTTTTAATAAATTAAATATTTATTTTTTATAAATAAGATAAAAGCACGAAGAAAGAAGCATTATATAATTAATTAATGACTTGTATTTTGGCTTTTAGCCTTGATGCTGGTTTTCGTAGTTGCTGCTAATTAAAGATTAAATATAACTGATGGCAGTAGGGGGGTAGGTGTCCATTTCAGTGGGTCTTTGCTAGTCAATGGAGGTTTTATTATAACTTGTTTGGGCATAATGGGGTGTGAATACACGTAACTCTGCGTGCGGTTTTTGTCATTACTCATAAACTTCATGCTGTGTATATTTTATGGCATCACTCTTTGATTTAATAATGGATGGATATAGAATTTGTCGCCAATATTTAGAGACGAGGGGTTTTGGGTTAATTAAACTTTGTATTTCAGCTTTTTATTTTTTCTTTAGTACTTCTGCCACGCGTTATATATGATATATCTTTTACCTACCCACTTCAAATTTTCGTGAGCAAAAGAAGTTTCGTGTCTATCTCAAATGTAGCTTGATTTCTAAGGTGAGGTTTTGTTTATAGTTTTTCGAAAAAATGCAGCTAAGTCATGCACGTTAAGCCTGAGTTTAGGGGATTATAAAGAAATTTCTTGTGGGCTTAATTTAAGAAACTAATAAGATTAAGATTCAAAGTTCAAACTTCTGACTCCGCACATAATCATACATTTTGCAAAACTAAACATCTAATATACATTATTTAACTGAATAAACTAAGAAGATGTGTGGAAGTCACGAACACCACTTTCCTTGAAAGCTCGAACCACTTAAAATAATAGAAGTTAACGAATAAGAAGAGGGAATTGTTGGAATTATTTTATTCCAATAAATAATGTATGGGCTACATATTAAATATAATAATACATTTATATTAAGCTATTTACGCTAATTGGGCTAATTGCAAGTGATCTGCATCGGGTGAGCCCATTTGGATTACAGTAGAAAGTAATGTGGGTCCATATGAGTGGATACCGGACTTGGCCTATTTCGGTATAGTGGGAACCCTAACAGGTGAATATAAAAATAAGCCCCCCTAGCGGTGCTGGTCCCCAATAGACCAAATAAAAAAAAAAATTGCCTCTATATTTCTTCCCATCAGGAGTTTGGCTCTCAAGTCCCTGTAATTAGGATTACAGCGATTTGGTTGAAGAAGACTATAACACCACCATTCTTGAATCAACTTGCAACAGGAACGGTAATCACTCATAGTGGAGTCCATTACCTAGACTAAAGTTTCCGCTGTCATTTAACCGCAGCAAAAGCGTAATAGATCCGAGTATGTACTTTCTACTCTAATGAATATCTAATAATAAGATCTGTTATTTATCTTTCTTATTGATCTAATATGGATAATCAATTGGATTAATATATAATAGAGAATTTTCTAAGAGGAAAAGGATCGCATGGAGTACTCTGATGAGGTTTGGAGGTTTATGGAACTGAACTTGTTTCCATTTTGACCATAAATTTTATATTAGACTCTGTTTACATGTGGAATAAACTAATTAACTAAAAAAATGTTGGTTTAATTGAATTAATCACGCAAATTATTGATGCAAAGATATACACAACATAAGCCTCTCTTCAACGTTGACATTACATAGAATAGTGTGTGTCTGTGTGATGTATCCTAATATCCTATGTAATCCGTAGGGTCCTTTTGGTGTCAATATATTCACTCTTTCCATTACTGCCCAGTATGTTGTTTGCTGCTATGACTGTGGGCTAATCTAAATTTTGTATCGGGAGTTGTTTTTTGCATTTTTTTTTACACTATTAATTTTTTAAAAAACATATTTATAATGATAAAAAATATTTTTTTTTATTTTCAATTTTAGTGCAGAATTTAAAGTTCAAAATATGTTTAAAATTGGCTTTTAAAAGTTAAATTATGGAAAATTGTATAGAAAAATATTTTTAAAAACTTAAGTTTGAAAACATACATAAAAATATTAATTATAAAAGTGTAGAATTTTAATTTTAAAAATTTATTTTAGAAACAGTTAAAATTTAAATTGCTAAATTTTATTTTCAGAAATATTTAATAATTTTATAAATTAATTTTCATAATTGTAAAAACTTAAATTTAGAAATCAACCTCTAATCAGAGTTTACTATTTGGAAAATGAAGCTTACATATTCTCTTGATTCAATAAGTTTATTTTTTACTCACTTTTATTATCTTTGTTACTTAACTTTTTCTTGTTACCTTACATAAATTCTTAAATTTTTTAAATATCCATTTTATATTTATAAATTTTGTTTTATTTTTTATTTTCAATTTTACAATTTTATATAAACTTACTTTTAAAAAATGCAAAATTCTTTATATTTATCTTTTTTTCTTGAAATTTATATTGTTTTTAAATACTTATCTCACGAATTTTTAAATTAATTATAACAAATTTATTTTTAATATTAAAAAGTATCTCTTACTCTTCTTTCTCTCTCTATATACAATAGGTGTATCTTTTAATATTTATATTTTTTAACAATATATTTGTAAAATACATTTTTATTGAGACATGCATCATAATTGATCCAATTTTTATTAGTGTATTATATTTGATTGATTTTATAATTATATAAAATTATTAATTTTTACATATTTGGATCTTTACAACATATTTTGATGTTTTAAATTTATAAAATTTTATTTTTTAATTATTAAACTATATGTATATTTATTTTAAAATGAAATAACATTGCACGTACTATTAAACTTGTTAATTTATCTTAAAAAAATTATTTATATCCTAATTTCTGAAACTTATTTTTTAAAATAATTAGTAATTTTAAAAATTAATTTTTAAAAGTTTGAAAGAATAAATTTGAAAATTAATTTAATTTCAAAATTTTGTTTCCAAAAAGTGTTGAATCATAATTCTAGAAACTAATTTAAAAATTAATTTCTAAAGTATAGAATTTTAATTTCACAAAATTATTTTTAAAAAGTGTTTGGGATAGCAAGTCAACAAATAAATCAAGTTTTCTATTGTGCATTTAATACAATAGATATATTTGAAGAGTACAATACTTAGAATACATTCAAAGACTCAAGTTGATAGAAGAACAACGAAGCTTAAAAGCAATAGAAAGAAATAAAGAAATGCAACAAAGACTATCTAAAACAAAAATAAAATAATTTAGAGGTTGTTCAGTATTAGAAAAAAAATTATTTTTAATTTAATAATTTGAATTTTTATTAAAAATATTTTAAGAAAAATTAAAATTTTTTATTGTAATATAAAAAAATAAAAAGTTAAAAAAGCAAACTTGTTAGTGAATGACATGAGCTAAAATTTAGTTTTTTTTTCACTCCCTTATTTGTATTTTAAAATGATATATATGACTATTTTTAGTTTTGTTAAAAAATTTTAAAAAATATTTTTATTAAAATTGTGTTAGCATTTACCATGAATTATATATAAGAATTAATGTACGTTGAAAGACTTTTAACATATGTTATTAGTTTTTTTTAATATATGTAAAAAGTGTTTTAGTCTTTATAAAAGTTGTATATTTTAAATTTAGTTTCTATAAAATTTATTATTAAGGTTTTACTTTTTTGTATAAAATGTTATTTTTAACTCATCTAATTAATGTAATTTATTGAGATATTATTAAGTATAAACTTTTATTGGATTATATTAGTTAGATGAACTAAAAATAATAGTTCCTAAAAAAGTAAGAATTATATTATAAATTTTTTTTACAAGGAGTAAGACTAAATTGTATAATTTTTAAAGAGAATAAATACTAATTAAACCTTATAAGCAATGATGTTGATACTTAATATTGAGTGCACTTGTCTCAAAGAAAAAAAGAAAGAAAAAAAAAGATGTGACAAGAAAGAAAAAAAAATACAAAAAAAAAAAAGAAACACATAAATATTAAGATAAATTAATGGAGTTAAGCTAAAAAATAAACAAAAATTTAAACAACCATTGTAAGAAACTAAATGTTCAAAGCATTTAGTTTCAAAAAGAGGTTATAAAGAAGAAAGAGAATGATGAAAGGATTGTCAAAATATAAGTAAAGTTAATGTAGTACTAGGTTGAATTAACCTAAATTGTCTTCTTGTGAACATTAAGTAAGATCAAATATATATCAAACATGAATTGTGCATTAGGTGAAGCAAACAATAAAAGGAGGAGTTTGTAGCTTTTAGGTTACCAAACATTCTAAGTGAAAACACAGGTAGAGAGAATCAATTAACAAAAGATATTAACCCCTAGCTTATCCATATTGGTTCAATCATAAATCGACTAAGAATTAATAACTCATCCCTTCCTACCCTAAATTCTCATACAATATTAAGCAAATCACATGAACTCTAATTCCTGATCCTTAGAATTAAGTAAACTTAGGACCCAACCCAAAATTAAGCAAACTGAGTTTTGAAACCCTTGTTAAGAATGAAATTTAGATTGATTAAGTAACAACCACCATTTAATTCCTAACTCAGTCCTCAAGAAATTAGAAAAAAAAATTCAATGGGAAGGAAATTCGTATTGACCATCAAATCAAGATTTCAATAACCATTATGAACTTACTAGAGATTAATAAACAAAAATTAGTCTTCCATGTAGATGGGGTTCAACATTACAAGTGAATAATATTCAGCAAAACCAGAAAAATTGAAAGTAAGTGGAAGGAAAGAAGAAGAAGAAGAAGAAGAAAAAGAAAAAGAAAGAAAGAACTCTAAAAATGAACCATTGGCAGTCACTTAGAGTTTTGACCTAAGCCTCTACAAAGTGTATCAAAAGAAAGTACAATGAAAATGGCAAAAAAGATCTCTATCCTATAAGTGAAAATCTATTTATAGTAAGGGTAATGCTTTCTGAAGTGATCACTATGACTGCTGAAAGTATTTATACCCAGCTCTATACACTTGAATTGCTATAGTTAGTGAAAGTAATTATGCGCAGCTTCTCCTCTTGAATTGCTCTCTGTGGTGTTCACTATCACTGGTGATAGTAAACACGCATAGGCTTGCTTCTTGGAATTGGCTCTGAAGTGATAACTTTCAGTGTTGGAAGTGATTACTTTCACTTGAATCTTAGAGCAGCTTGCTGAAGTGATTACTTTGGGTGCTGGAAGTGATTACTTTCACCTAATTTTCTCTCAAGAGCTTAAATCTCATGGATTGTTGTCCAACAATTCCTGCACAACTATTCTAGTGAGCAGAATTGCAAAAGAAAATTACAAAATTTATGTAAATTTAATCAAAATTAAGAAAGTTGGAATAAATAACATAATTGAAATTTTTATGGTATTTACATTTTCTAACTTTATTTTTTGATTAAAAATCTATTAAAAAGATAAGTAAAATATTAACAAAATGTGGATTCATCATAGACCTATCAAGTAAAAGAACAAATATTATTCTAATCATATTTCACTCTAAGAATTGCGGTGTTTAGCATTGATTAATTAATAGAGGTTCCAAAAAATCGCCAAAAAAATAATAAAAAAGAAAATTTAATATCAATTTTAACAACTATAGGTAAAATGAAAGAGATTAACATCGATTTTTAAAACCGCCAGCAAAGATTAATATTTTTACGTCGAATTTGTGTAACTGCTGGTAAATAAAAGGGATTTAACGTCGTTTATTATACAACTGTTGCCAACTATGTTTTTGCGCCAACCTTATTTATTTTTACGCGCCATGCAACGATTCTACCCTAATCTCCTACAAAATTGTTTCATGGTCTTCAAGCTGGAGTTCACATGCTCACTACAAATCTAATTTCGTAAAATATCCCAATCTCGTTCTTCATACTAAACACTCTCATCACATACTCTTATTTTTTCATCCACCATTTGAAACTCAATCTCATTTTCAGATATGTTGTTTGAATCTCAATCTCGTTTTTTCATCTATTGTTTGACCCTAATCTTGTTTTCACATTTTCTCATTAGTTGTTTGAATCTAAATATCATTTTCACATTCTCTCATCTTTTATTTGAACCCTAATCTCATTTTTCACATCATATATTTGAACCCCAATCTCATTTTCACATAATATATTTAAACTCCAATATTGTTTTGATTTGTTAATATTACAAAGCTATTAAGGAAAGCAAGTGCTAAGAAAATGTGTGATTTTTACTCTTTGATAATTTGTTTATTGAATCCTTAATTTGGAATTTCGATTACATACAAAAGTTGATTGTGTTTACAGAGTTCCTAATGCATGGGTTCTCTATGATTGTGTTTCAATTCTCTTTTTGTTCTCATTACAAGTTTGTTAGATAAGACTTGAAGAAATGGAAAAATCTTTAGCTACTCAATACTAAAGGTATTTTTTTTAGCGCTATGTCTACCATTGTTGATTTTGTTTTGTCATAACACTGGATCTTTGTTTTGTCGTATAAATTGGCAACAAGGAAGATATGTTGTTGTTCTTTTCTTTTTTATTCTATTTTGTCATGTGTATATTGTTGATTTTTTTACCAATGGAGGAGCTTTAGGACAAAGGTATTTATTGTAGCTTGGCTTAGACTATCCATCCCATTGTTTTTAGTAGAATGAGTTATTCAAATCATTGACCAGGTTGAATGGTTTTAATGTCCTTTTCACCTGTATAAGATTGATCAACAAATTATTTTCTAAAATTGGGATTGTCAAGCATTTTATTTTGAAAAAATTTTAGAATTTTTAATTTTTCTTGTTTTTCACCTTTCAGTATGCTCGTATTATCCAAAAGCTTGGCTTTCCTGTCAAATTTAAGGTATTGGTTCTACTCTTTGTCATGATCTTTGCTGAAATTATTTTATTCATTATTGTCATTGTTCTTTTCCTTTGTTCACTTATGCAGTGCTTGATTATTAATTAGCTCCTTTGGCATTGTTCTATAGGATTTCAAAATTGAGAACATTGTTGGCTCTTGTGATGTCAAGTTTCCTACACGACTGGAGGGGTTTGTATATTCCCATGGTGTATTTTCTCTAAAATACTATGTAAAAAATTATGAAAAATATTGACTTATCTTAGATATAATTACAAATGCAAAATCGATGCTAATTTCCATGGTAGTAAAACACTAACAAAGGTGGTTTTATTTATTTATTATTATAAAGAAGTTGCTTTGATGCATTATTGAACATTGCAGATACTTATAGGATGGAAAGGGTTTTAAAGTTTTGAAAATTTAAATGGTATGAAATGGTTTAACTTAATGAATATGATTAGGAAAAGGACCATCTTTTGTTGTGTCTATGCATGTGCTATCACCAGAGAATGATTAACTCATGCCAGCTGGCAACTATATAAGTTTCACTTTGTTACAAACTAATTATAGTTTAGTTAGTTAGTTAGCATTTAGTTAATTTGTTACTGATAAAAATTCAAATTCCTCTTGTATAAATACTATGTTCCTGTTCATTGAATAATAAGAATAATTTTTCTATCATATTATGTTATGGTATCAGTAGACTCTTCCATGTGCGTCTGATTCTCTCTCTGAGCTTCTTCTGTCATGGATGTCTCTCTTTCCTCTGCTGCACCACCACCGCTGGTGCCCGTTGCGCCACCGCGTACGGTGGAGAATATTCAAGATCTGTCCAACGTCTATTACTTGCATCCTAGTGAGAATCTGTCTTTGATTCTTGTTTCTACTCCTCTGAATGGTTTGAACTACTATAGTTGGGCTCGCGCTATGAAAATGAGCCTCATGTCCAAAAATAAACTCAAGTTCGTGGATCAAACGATTCTTACACCTATTTATACCAATCCTCTGTTTTCTCCCTAGGAGTGGTGTAACACCATGGTTCTCTCATGGCTTACACGTTCCTTGGAGCCTTCAATTGCTCAGAGCATCCTCGAGATAGACAAGGCTTATGAAGTTTGGGACGACCTCCGTGAGCGTTTCTCTTAAGGCTATTTTTTCGCATTGCAAATCTTCAAGACGAGATCTCATTTCTTAAACAAGGTGATCTCAACTCGACAAAGTACTTCACTGAACTAAAGACTCTGTGAGATGAATTCAAGATCTTTTGCCCTCCACCTGTTTGTCGTTGTGTCTCTCTATGTGATTGCGGTGTTGTCAGCGATGTGGCGCCTCAACGCCATGTCGATCAAGTGATCAAGTTTCTTAAAGGCTTAAATGACCAATTTGCTGTTGTTCATTTTCAAATCATGTTGCTAGATCCACTTCCTCCTTTAAACAAGGTGTTTTCCCTCTTGATTCAGCAAGAGCGACAATTTTTTATCGACAGCTTGGAAATGCGCTCTCTCGCCAATACAGTTGAGAGCTCTTCTTAGCGTTCTGTTGGACCTGGACCTCCTCGTCCTCGATCTGGATCCGACAACAAGCGTCTTTGCTCTCATTGTAGTCGCATAGGCCATACTGTGGATATGTGTTAAAAGAAACACAGTTATCCTCTTGGATACAAGCCAAGAAACTCTAATAGGAGTGTTGATGTTGTGGTTACCAATTTTGGTAGTGTTCCTGCTCGTAATGATATTTAGAATTCAAGTTTTACTTTCAGTAAAGAGCAATATCAAAGCCTGCTTGCTTTACAAGCTCAACATGCTTCTATGATAGCTTTGACCCTCGATTCAAACTGCATTCAAGCAAATCTTATCTCTGTCAACCATAACTCTGTTTCTAATCCTCCTTTTGATCTCTCAGGTACTGATTGGTGGATCCTTGACATTGGTGCCACTGATTATATTTGTAATTCTTTGCCTTTTGTCATTGCTTATAAACGCATTAGTCTCGTGTGTGTCAATTTACCTAATGGTCAGCATGTTCTTGCATTTTATTCTGGTACCGTTCATTTTTCACCAGATTTTTATTTGTTCAATGTTCTATTTGTTCTTCAATTTTCTATCAACTTGATATTTGTTGCTAAGCTAGAGCATACTCTTGAGTGCAAAATAATTTTTTTCTTCTCAGTTTTGTCATATCCAGGACCTTCGTTCTTCGATGACGATTGGACTTGCTGAGGTTGTTGATGGTTTGTATCAATTGAAGTCTTCTGCCTCCACTACATTTGAATCCTGTCACACTTTCAATGTAAACTCTACTCCTACTCTCCATCTTAATGTATGTTATTTTAGGTTGGCCACGCCTCTGATGATCGATTGCGTCATTTGCAAACTGATTTCCCTTACATTTCAATTTCCAGTAATAAACATGTTTGTGACATATGTCATTTTTCAAAGCAAAAACGACTTTCTTTTCCTGTAAGCAATTCAAAATATAATAAAGTCTTTGAGTTGATTGATTGTGATATTTGGGGTCCCATTGCCACTCCTTCAATTCACGGCCATAACTATTTCTTAACAATAGTTAATAATTTTACATGCTTTACTTGAATTTTTCTGTTAAAATTAAAATCTGATGCACAAATTGCACTCAAACATTTTATTTCTTTAACTAACACCCAATTTTAGACCAAAATTAAGAAGATATGCATTGATAATGGTTCTGAATTTTCTCTTCCACATTTTTTTTGCCTCCGAAGGTGTTCTTCACCAAACCTTTTGTGTTGAGACTCCTCAACAAAATGCTATTGTGGAAAGGAAATATCAATCCATTCTCAATATAGCTCGATTCCTTTTATTTCAATCTAACCTTCCTAAAAATCACTGTCTTTTGCTATGATGCATGCAGTTTTTTTCCTTAATTGTTTACCTATTGCAGCTTTAAATAATATGTCCCCATACTACAAGCTTTTTACCAAACTTCTAGATTTGAGTTTCTTACGCATTTTTTGTTCCCTTACTTTTGCTTTAACTTTAACTTGTAATCACACTAAACTTGATCCAAAAGCCCATAAATCCATTTTTCTGGGGTATAAACCTGACACCAAAGATTTTCTACTACTTGATTTAAAATTTAATAAAATTTTCATCAGTCGCCATGTTGTCTTTCATGAAAACATCTTTCCATTACATGTTGCAAACAATGGAGATACTTAGAAAGTTGCAGCTCCTATCCCTATGCCTTTACACACTACCCTACCTAATTATGATGCTCTCACACCTTCCCCACCCTTGCAACAACCTGAAAATACTATTGCTTCATAGCCCGCCCCTATCACCAATGACACATAAACTCTACCTCTCAGATGATCCACTCGTCCTGAGGACGGCCCAGCCTATCTTCGAGACTTCTACTACAACCTTTCAACAACCTCTGGAATTGCACATGAGTCTTCTTGTATGGATGTCTCAGGTTCTACTCCCTATCCCTTGCCTTCTATTTTTTCATTTACAAATTTATCTCTCAAACATCACGTCTTCTCTATTAATATTTCCTCTTTTAATGAGTCCAAATCTTACTCTTAAGCTGTCAAATATAGTTGTTGGCATGATGCAATGCAAGCTAAAATAAAGGCACTTTAGGATAATAATACTTGAACTCTGGTAGATTTGCCTCCTGGGAAGTCACCAATCGGCGCTAAATGGGTCTACAAGATGAAATTGATATCTGATGGCTCCATTGAGCACTACAAAGCCCGATTGGTTGCCAAAGGTTATACACAAACCCATGACATTGATTATCTCGAAACATTCAACCATGTAGCTAAGATGTCCACTATACTTTTACTTCTTGTTGTAGCAGCTACCAAAGATTGGTACATTCACCAATTAGACGTTAATAACGCCTTCCTTCATGGAGATCTTAATAAAGAAGTTTAAATGACCGTACCTCCTATTTTTTCAACTTCTTCTCCCACTCAAGTATCCCACTTATAGAAATTCTTCTATGGTCTAAAACAAGCAAGCCGTCAATGGTTCTCTAAACTTTCTTCCTGCCTCATTTCATTTGGTTTTATCCAGTCTCATTCTGATTATTCTCTGTTTACCAAAGGCAGTGGCAGCTCTTTTATTACTTTGCTTGTTTATGTTGATGACGTCATTGTAGCTGGGTTAGATCTCTCTTTAATTTCTTCATTGAAGCAAATTCTTGATGCCATGTTCGGAATTAAGGACTTAGGGGATCTCAATTTTTTTCTGGGCCTAGAAGTTGCTCGCTCCACTGTTGGTATCTCCCTTTGCCAGCGCAAATATGCCCTTGACTTGGTTTCTGATGTTGGTCTCCTAGGATGCAAGCCATCCCACACTTCCATGGCTAGCTCTGTTCGCTTATCCAAAGAGGGTGATGAGTCTCTTTCTGATGTCTTTGCTTACTGGTGCCTCATTGGATGTCTTCTCTACCTTACCACCACTCGTCCAGACCTATCATTTGCTGTTAACTAGCTCAATCGGTTTCTCTCTTCCCCAGCCATTTCACATTATCAAGTTGCCACCAAAATCCTACATTACATCAAAGGTACCCCAGGTCTTGGCTTGTTCTTCTCTACTACTTCTGATTTATGCTTATGTGCTTACTGTGACGCTGATTGGGCCACATGCATTGACACTCACTGCTCCATGACTGGCTTTTGTTTTTACCTGGGAGATTCCTTAATCAGTTGGCGCTTCAAGAAGTAGCATACTATTTCACACTCCTCATGTGAAGCTGAATATCAATCCATTGCTATCACTGCTTGTGAGCTCCAATGCCTCACTTTCCTTCTACAAGACCTTCAGCTGCTTATTGCATGACCCGCTTCCATATACTGTGATAATGCTTCTATAATTCATATAGCTTCCAATCCTTCTTTCCATGAATGAACAAAGCACATCAACCTCGACTATCACTTGGTGTGTGAAAAATCCAACAAGCCCTCATTCACCTCCTTCCTGTATCCACCAAGTTCCAGCTTGCTGAATATTTACTAAAGTCTTGCTTCCTTCTTTCCACACACTACATTCCAAGCTTGGCCTCATCAACATTTTTCAGCCTCAATTCGACCTAACTTGTGGGGGAGTATCACCAGAGAATGGTTAACTCATGCCAGTTGGCAACTATATAAGTTTAACTTAGTTGCAAATTAATTATAGTTGAGTTAGTCAGTTAGCATTTAGTTAATTTGTTACTGATAAAAATTTCAATTCCTATTGTATAAATATTGTGTTCCTATTCATTGAATAATAAGAATAATTTTTCTATCATATTATGTTATGTGCTTTGCTTTAAATTGTTTAAGTTGAGGGAAAAGATGAATATATGTTGATACTTGCTTGTTTGTGGTGGTAGTATGAACTAGAATTGTTTCCAGAACTAATCTACCATATGAAGTAACCTAAAATTGTCTTACTTATTTTTGTCTTGAAAAATTGTTCTAACAGGAGTCAAGTTATTATATTTACTTGTAATTCTCTCATATATATTTTTCCTCTTTTTTTTCTGGTTCATTGGATTTCTTTGTTTTCATTTCCATTTTTAGGTAAGAGATGAGACTTACACTGCCTTTGAGAACATTTATCATGTGCTTATTGAGTTTAGGAAAAACCAACAATGATCTGAACATGTCTTTATGTTTCTCTCTAACTTTTTTGTTGGTATTTACCGTGTATAAAGATTGTTATAATTTCAATGAATCTCCATTATTGCTTGTTTTTGAATGTTTGATACTTAAAAACACAAAAATTGAATTTTTGCTGCTTTTAAAGCTTTTTCTTCTAGATATTTGATGTATGTGACAATTTGCTGGGAAAAAGGAGCAGGGTTCTGGCAGAGAAGTTCATGGAACTATAAATACTAAGACAAAGGAGATATTTAGATTGATATAAATTAAAGACAACAGTCTATTTTGCTCTTTCTCTATTTTTGGAATGGGTCTTAACGTAGTTAATTGAACGATATTTGTTCTATTGAATTGACATTTAAAAAAAAATTGATGAGGTAAAAAAAAAAGACTCATGAAAAAAAAAATTGACTTTGACAGTTGGACATGAAATTTAAAAGTATCATATTATGGTTCAGAAAAATAAAAATACCAGTGTGATATGATGTATTGAATGTTGAGCAACAAATCAAAGCTAAATGTATTCAGCAAGATAAATAGAATTGTTAAATTTATAAGTGTATTTTAAAATTATAATAAACTACTACAAAAGTTATGTAAATTAATGACATTTAGTAAATTAACGACAATTAGCTAACAACCACAATAATATTAAAATTTAGTTTTTTTAAATTTTATAACTTAGTGGCAGTTATAACTGCCACAAATTTTCTTTTATCATTTTTATAGATTAACAGCAGTTGTATTATTGCCACAATAATATTAAAATTAATTTTTTTTTAATTTTAAAACTTAGTGGTAGTTGAAATTGCCACAAATTTTTAAAATATTTTTTATAATTTAGTAGCGATTTAAACTGCCACAATAATTTTATATTTTTTCTTAAACTTTAGTGGCAGTTATGGACAACTATTAATACCCTTTTTATTTTATTTTTCTTTCTGTTTATTAGTGGTTTATTGTTGACAAATTGCCACTAAAAAACTGCCATGAATTATTTCTAGCGGTCTCATAAAACCGTCATAATTCAACTTAGTATTGTCAATTTTAGCATCGATTGTCTAATTGTCAGAATATTTTTTAATGGTCGATAAAATCGTTGCTAAATAAAAAATTTAATCGCTACTAATTAATTATCTTTTTAGTGTTTTAGAAGTTTATTATCACTTTAATTAACTTTCCTACAAATATGGTTAAATATGATGAATTTAATATATTTAAATAAATTTCAAATAGTATTTATTAGTAAAAATAAAGGGTGATTACAATTTTAAATAGTCAAAACTAATGATATAACTTCTTTATAATTACTTTTAATTTAAATTAGTTAAATACTTTTATGGATAACTAATTTTACCTTTAAATAAATACTCCATAGTTCATTAGTGAAATGACCTTGATCATTTCAAATTAAATCTCCACAGTCAACAACTTCAAGATAATGCGAAGTTAAGTCATTTAACTTTGACTACCCCTCAAAAGGATGATTCTATCTAATGTGACTTTAATCATTTATAAGACTAGATACATTTTTAAATTTGCCTCATTAAAATACTCGAAATTATATAAATTTTTTTGCATTAAAATTATAGGTTAAATAGAAAAATTTTGAAATATTTCATTGTTCCTATCTTTTTATAAATATCATATAATAACCTCAAATAATCTATTTTAATAAAAAAAAATTATTAAAATCATGAGATAAGTTATGAATCATTCGGCTAGTAAGATCAATTGAGAAAATAAGATGATTTCAAACCTATCTAACATTTTAGTATGTACATATTTTTTGGTGTTTTTACGACTTAATTAAAACTATAATTTTATTTAATAAGATATTTATATTTTATATTATAATAGATTATTAAAATAAAAATATAATTTTAATAAATGAATAACCTATGCTACACCTAAAAACTTGCACTTAATTTTATTCTTTAGCGATTTCATAGTCCCATTCTAAGTTAAAGTAGGTAAGAAATGGTGTTCTCTCCCTATATAGCAATGTACAATCATTGAAGCGAGAGAAATAAAGCGAGTTGCCCAATTATTAATATTCTAAGCTAGGAAAATATTATTATTAATATATAATTATTGAAATATATAATTTTAAAAAATTATATAACATTGAGTTGAGTCGAAATAATTTAAAAGTAACTCAAATTTATTTTTAAAAATTTAGATTTATCAAAATTAATTATTCTCTTAAAATTAATAATGTAAACTTGAAATTGTTTATTTCCTTTAAAATTTTAGAGATTCTCGTAAAAAATGTTTTCTAAACATTAAAATATTCAAATAATAAGGCTATTCACGTGGGGTAATAAATTGTGAAAATTCCATCATTAATGAATGAATCATTAGATGTTACCTCTCTTAAGATTTGTTGATGTTCAAAGATAGGGTCTTTTTTTTTTATATGGGATTTTTTTTACTTAATTATGATAATATGGACTTTAGAAAAATTACATAAATATGGGAAATTTAAAAAATTGCCAGTGACAATTTTTGAAAGTTAGAAAAATTAATTTTATATGATGGTAAAAATTGTTACTGGCGAGTTTTGGAAAAAAAATTAAAAAATAGTCAAAAATTGCCACTTGCGAGTTTTCAAAAATTTTTGACAGTAAAAATCGTTTATGATGATTTTTAAGAAATAAAATCACCACTAGCGTTTTTTAAAATCTTATTCTATATATAGTCATTGCTATTTGTGATAAATTGCATTGTAACCATATTCTCTCCGCTCTCTAAAGCTTTCTATTGCATTGTTGCTATTTGCATTTTATTTTTTTTTTGTCAAATTTGGCCATTCTATTGTATTTGAAAAAAGAAATGAGTACAAATATAGTGGTGTACTTTAATGGTGAAATTATTACAAACACATGTGAAGGTGTGAAATTTACATGTGAGAAGCTAATTTGTATGCATATTCGTTATAATATATCATATGCAGCAATAAGATGAAGTAACGAACAATGGGAACCTCCAAAGGCATTTCATATGTATTGTATCAGGCATATTGTTGTTAATTTCTTGCGAAGATTTAAGACACTTTACTTGCATAAACTTGTCATCCGCATGGGTAATTGACATTATTCTTCTGTCAATGATATTTACATTGAATTATAAATTTTATATGTTGTTGACATACTTATATTAATGAGTTTGTGGTATGCAGGTTATTCAAGAACTGAATCAGAATTTAATATTCATTATGAACGGTTGAGACAACGTGGAGAGGTATATACAGACTGGCTTGATGAAATTCCACGAGAGAAGTGAGTTCTTACATATGACGGCAGGCATCGATGGGGTCACATGACTATCAATCTTATTGAGTGCATTAATTCAGTATTAAAGGGCGCTCGTAATCTTCCAATAACAACACTGGTTAGAGCAACTTACTTTCGATTGACTGAGTTATTTGCACGTAAAGGTTATGAGGCATATGCGCGAAAAAAGGCTAGACATATTTTCTCTGAAGCTGTGATGACTCGACATCTAGAAACCTTTGTGTTACTGTATTTGATAGACGAAATGAGACTTTTCTTGTTCAAGATGTAAACAACAATCAAGAATATAAAGTCCAACTCAGGCAAAGGTATTGTGATTGTGGTGACATTTAAACTAATAGATATCCATGTCATCATGTCATTGTTGCTTGCTCTAGTCAGAACATTGATTGGCGTTGTTATGTCAAAGATATTTACAAGATAAATGAGTTGTACAAAGTATATAAGAAGGAGCTTGGAGTCATTGGAAATGAAAGTACGTGCCGGATATATAGAGGCCCAAAACTTATTCCTAACCCAAATTTAAAGTGCATAATAAGAGGTTGTCCAAAATCAACACGTTTTCTGAATGAAATAGATAGGCGTGAGATGAGAAGAACCCGACGTTGCACTCTTTGCCGAGGTAAAAGCCATAGTAGAAGAACATGTCCAAATGCTCCTGAGTCAAGTTTGCAAGGTTGATGTTGTTGGTTTATGTAGTTTTAATTTATGTTATTGTTGTTGTTGATGATGATTAAGTTGTTATCGTCATGTAAGATGAAGTAGTATTGTTTAATTATAAATGTAAGGGTCATATGCAATATTTTATAAGAGTATCTGCATTAAGAGATGATAAATCATATAATATTGAACTAACAAACAAAGCTTCCTTTATTAAATATTTTACTGACAAACAAAGTTGCATAATATAAATAACATTTCATGCTTAAACATAAAGACAATAATGAAAACAAATATTAAACATAAACATAAACATTAAACAAACATAATTTTTCTTTCTTTTTTTTTCTTGATTAATGACGGGCTATATCTATCAGGGGTATGGGTGAAGGGACGTAACATGCGCGAAAAAAATCTCCTTCGTCTTCCTTCGGTAGAACTGTCATCCCCAACACCCTCATTATCTGTGGCATCGTGTGTAACTCTCTCATCAACTGTAGGTTCTGCTTGTACCACATTTTTAGATGTATTTGTACATATTTTGTGTTGTTATGTCATCTCCCAAGACATGATTGGCACAAAATACTGTTCACCCAATGAAAATGTTTGCTGAGAAGTACCACCACACTCTGTTGTCACAAGTTCTAGTCGATAAACATCTTCATCATCATAATTTCCTTCATCCACAATTGTGTCTTCATTAAGGTCAAAGTTCCATGCATGAATGACAAGAGAAGGTCTGGCATCCTCAATGAGAAAGTCATATATAGAAAGTAACCCATGAGATGTCCCACTTCCACTGCTGCAATCAAGTGATCTCCTTCGACGTGATTCATTGCTTGTTGACCTACGACGATTATCTCTTCTATCAATAAACATTCGTGAAGGTTGTTGTTGTGGGGGTTCTTCATCCTATTCAAATGGCTGCCATTGGTTTGTGTGGTGACTAGTAAAACTCCTCATTTGGTTGAACTGACGGTAGTGGAATACCCTGTTGATGTTTGGACAGTGGTGAGGACATAAGTTCTTCATCCACCAAAAACTATTGTTGTTGGGATGGTGGTTGTTCCATTTGTGGAGACAACCATAACCAATTCATTACATACAATGTGTACCAATTCCAATACTCATTGAACGGGTAATACTGGTCAATTGCCATTCCCTGTAATGTATGTGATATCGTTGTTCCCACATCATCACCCAATCATCATGTATCAACCTCCAGTCCTTTGGGGCGGGAGAGGAATAGGTTGAGCAAATCCATATTGCTGCATCATACGATCAGTTGCATGGCAATCTACAACCTAAAAGCATATCAACGAGCTTACAGTGGACCACAATAAACGTTCTCCTCTCATATCATGTGGAACAACGGCATCAATCACTTCATCCTCATATGGTCGTCACATGAACTGCATTTTCAAAAATAATTATTCATAAATAATTTCAAACATGTATAAAAATAGTTAAGAAATGTATAAATATATTAACAAGTACCTCATGTAGTGCTATTTTATCTAGTCTAACATTTTCAAGATCCCTATATGGAGTCTTGGTTGGATATCGAAGACTTCTCCATCTGAGTATAAGTGGAAATACTACTAGTTCACCAGGTATTGGAGCCAACCACAGGAGCCTGTGTCATGCCCATACCTGCAATAATATTATACATCCATAAATTTCTTTGGCATCATGTCGTGAACAACGATCCAAACCTCTATACAGAAAAGCAAGGCATGCTGAACCCCAACTGTACATTCCAATTTCATGGACATTTACCAATAATTGTAAGAATTTTCCATGTACCAGGGAGTTGCTCTTGTTTGGCATTAAAATATGTCCCAACAAAAAAAGTACATATCCTCAAGCATTTTGTGCTATCCTAATGTTTGAATTAGCAGGAAGCCAACCAAGATGTTGTGTGGTCCACTTTAATCTTATTTCAGAACCTTCAATATCATTTGATTCGGGCTGACTTCCTTGTAACTGTTCACACATATTCTGCAATGCCAAAGTATTTGGATTAGTAGAACCAGTAACTGTTATACCATTGCATCGCAGTCCAAACAACATCTTCTAATGGTATTGTGCATTCTCCACAAGAAAGATGAAATGTATGTGTTTCTGCTCTCCAACGTTCAACAAGTACATTTATAAGACCATCATTTATATGCATGTGACATAATTGTGCAATACGATCAAAACTGGCATTTCATATAATCTCATTTATTTCAGGCCTAGGTGGCATTATAGATAAGTGACGTGGTCGTAATACTTTCATTACCTGAAATTTAAAAATAGTAATTTTTCAGTAATCTATGAATTAAATATATATTAATATATAAAAAACTAACTACAAAAAAACGATGTTTCTACTTAATTATACCCGCACATACTATTATTATTATTTTAATATAAATTGTGCTTTAGTTATTTTTGCATCTATTATTATTATTATTATTATTATTATTATTATTATGCTATACAATGGCTAATATTAACACTTAGTACGAATAATTTATTATATATTTTTCAATGATAATAATTTTTATTAAAAGTAAATAATAAAATAAAAATTATCCAATACTAAAATTTTATAAATTTTATTATGTTTACTTAGACTAAAATAATTATCTTAAAATAAATTACATTAATTAAAAAATAAATAACTCAAATAAAATTAAGAAAAAATTTTATTATACTACATTGTATGTATTAAAAAATAAATATTTACTTACATTTTGAGTACGAATATGTTGTGAAATATGTTTGTGCGATTCCATAGTCACGTCTTGAACCATTTTATTCCCCTCTTTAATATTGTTCTTCTATAAGCTTCTTCCTCGTTTTCTTTTTCGTATTTCCCTTTCTCATCCGCACATACAACATGGTTCAATTCCTATTTATAAGCATAGTTCCAACTCCATCCACACAAAATGACATTTCAATACATTATTGTATTAGTAAAATTGTCACTCACGATTTTTCCGTTGCAGGACAATGTATTACTATGTTGGTAAAAATCGCTACCCACGATTTTTCAATTGCAGAACTGAGCTAGTAAAACTCGCCACTCACAATTTTACTGGCTTCCCATAACACATGTACCCACCTAATTTTACTGAGTGTTCATTACATAAGCATGCTCACCTAATGCTTGTACCTCATTTTAGCCTGGAAAGATATAGTCAAAATTGTAGATTAAAAAGTCAAAATTGAAAGATATTGTAAACATCATCGCTAGCGACTTTTAAAATATCACACTTTTGTAATTATACAAAAAAATCATATTCCAGTAATTATGTTAGGAAAACACTATATTAAAATTAAATTTCCTCAGAGATACACTCCATGGACATTGCTTACCCCACTAGTGTCACATAGGACAAAATGAGAGCAATATTATAGCTTCTTATAAAATTTAATTTTAAATTATTAAATAAAAAACTAATTTTCTGTATAAAAAGGATTAATTTAATTTAACTTAAATTTATTTTTTATTTAAAATTTATCATTTTACTTAAGTTTTTTAATATAATAAAATATTTATTATTAATAATTATAATTTTTTGAATTTTATAATAATAACGTAATATATTTTCAATTAACTATTTAAAAAAATATATTTTAATTTAATCGTACTTATACAATAGAAAAAAGATATTAATATATTAAATCTCTTAGAAAAGCAAAATATTTGAAATTATTCAAAGAAGAAAAAAAAGACGTGTGGTCTTGTGACAGTAATTTATATGCAGGTGTATGATGACATCAACGAAGAAGCAGCTTAAGCATTTGAGATAAATATCCGACGTGGAAGCCACGTAAGACGAAACGGTTGAGGAAGCAGATGATGATCACGTGTGAGGGTACTGGTGTTGCCTCATCCAAAACGCAGCTACCGCAATGTGTCAGATTATCACGTGCATGTCACATGCCTTGCCCCCCTCTGTCAGACTTTATTGCTACACACGCACAAAACTCCATGCACTTCCCATCACACACAACATAAGTAGTTAGTATATCATATTACTCACGCAATTTTTATATAAATTAGATAAACAAACAAAATACGTTATACAATATACGATCCTATTATCCTTTATAGCTCGGTCCTCTGTTCTTTCACGTGCCCCCTTCCCTCCATATCTGCCAAATTTGCAAATTACCTGCAACTACATCTTCCCTATATTTTTGTGAACAATTATATTATTTATATAATATTTTAGCTTCTTATATATATAATATCTTCATTACAAATACCAGCTTTCTTTACATGCATTTCACCAAAAATTGTATCATTTGGATCCACCCATCCTCTGTTCTTTACGTGCCCACCTTTTTTTTCCTTTATCTAATTCCGCAAATTTGCAAATTACCTGTAGTTAATATACAATTTGAACCAAAATTTTCAATTTTGTAGCATACAAACACCACATCCCGGAAGTCATTATATATGAAATTAGTCACACACACACAATTGAAGACTTTCCAAAGAAATAAAATGAAGAAAAATTAGAGTTCTGCTCCAATTAATAGGTCGAACAAATATAAATTTCATGCATCAGTCTTCGATCATCAACAACAGACAAAAGAGTTCAAACTAAATGGCCCAATGCAATCAACGACAAGAGTACGTTGATTAACGAATGATTAACATGCACGTTAGACATTACACATAAGATAAAGGATCATCGTTTAATTAATCAATCCTATAACATGTGCTAAACCATATGAATATCATAGCGTGTCATAACGCATCACTGAAATACTCAACACTTTGAACACGAGAACCTTCATAATTGGTGGCAGTGGAAGTAGTTACAGTACTCCCACTAGACAAAAATGACACAGGGAATCCAAGCCCAGTATTAGTAGCAGCGACACGTTCAAGTGACTGAACCTGGGTTTTGAGAAATTTAAGGTAGTGAATTGCTTCATCCAACATAGAAGCAGTGTCCATTTTGGTTCCTCCAGGGACCAATCTCTGCAATATCCTTATCCTCTCACTGATCCTTTCTCTTCTGTGTCGTGCAGCCACACTTTGAGGATCCTTAGAAATCTTCACGTTCCTTCTCTTTGGTGCCTTCACCCACTCAGGTTCTATCTTTATCGGTTGCATAGCTGCTATTCTGAATATCATTTCCCTCATCAAGTTGGGTTTCTCAGTGGTTAATGAATTAGGGGTAATGTTAGAGAAAGAGGTTGTGGTTGATGGTGAGTGTTGTGTGAATGATGACCATGGTATGGAACTTGGAGTGTTATTAATTGAATTTGCTAGTGGCAATGATGTGGTGTTATTATTGTGTGTGATGGTTGATTCAGAGAACTCTTGTGGTTGAAAATTTGTCACCGAGTTGTTGGCTTCAGGAAAATGTTGCATCATCATCACCATCACCATCGTGTCCATCTCATTGTTATCTAACGAAAGGGTTGAGTTTAATCTCTTGAGAGTGTCCATTCAAGTAAAAATGTGAGAAATGGTAGCGGAGTATTTGAAGGATAATGAAATTGAAGAACTAGAAAATTTAATTAGAAGGTAGATAGATATGAAGGGATGGAAAATGGAAAAGATAAAAGAGAATAGTGGTAGAATTGATACTAGGACAAAGTATATATATATATATATATATATATATATATATATATATATATATATATATATATATATATTTGGAAGTCACTCTCTTTAGAAGGACTTGGAGTGCGTATATTACTATTGTTGAATTATTTTAATAATGTAGTATATGTAATTTATATCATAATTTTGATTAAATATTTAATGTGATAATTGTTAAATATAAAATATAAAGTTAGTAAAATATAATTGTAAATATAACTATAAAAAAAATACTTTTTAAAATAAAGAAGTGTTTATCAAAATAAGATTACAGTCTCTTTCATTTCACTTACATACTCAATAAACACTTACTTTTAACTATTAAAAAAATTATATATAAATATTACATAATAAAATCAATTCTTCGATCATATGTAAATGAGAGGTGGGCCTATCGGCACTATAATATTATAAACCGTGGATGAGCTTTCCTTGTTCTTATCATCACGAAGTTGTTAAAGCATTCGTATTTATATTTCCAATTTAGGAAAGCATCTCCTTTTGAATTTAAAAGAACACCGCACCATCCTCTTTTTTTTGGTCAAACAAAGGGAAAATGTGATCAATAAAAAAACATAATTATTCTTTTCATAATTCATTTTGGGTATTATACCATAAAATATTCATTAAAAAAATGAAATAAGATAAGAATATTATACAAGGTTCTGAAAGTGAAAACTTAAAAAAAGTGTTAAAAAAGACATTAATAAGATAGAGAGAAATAAAAGAGATTGTGAGGGAGTGGAGTAAATTAACATATTCAGCGAGTTTTCTTGAGTTAGTACAATTTATACTACAAAATTTTAAGAGTAACAACTATTTATTCACAATCTCTTGTGCAGCAAATTCAAACTTAAAAGATGAATTTGTAAATAAAATTTTCTACTATAATTTAATATTTATTGATAAGAAATCGTTGAATAATGCAATCTATTATTGTATGTGAGCACGCGCAGAAACACATAGAAAGTTATTCAAATAAAATAATTTGATTATTATAAAAGTGGGAATAACAAAACAAATAATATATTTCGATTGTTTAGAAAATGGGCTAAAAGATTAAAATAATATTTTTTTAAAACTAATTACCAAAATAAATTAAAACTCAAACTATTTTTTTATCTGGGATAAATTTTTGCCAACCCAGCACTAATTTTGTATAAAAATCAGATGAAATTAATTTTTATTTTTTATTTAACTATTTCGTCTAAGAGTGGGACGAAATTACTGAAATAATGACATATGTCCCATATTAAATAAAAAAAATAAAAACTCCAAAAAGATTTGAAATTTAGTTTGCTGCCTCGCAGACAGGTGGACCAATGGGAGAATTTCATCTCTGATTTAGATGAAATCACTATTTCATCTAAATCAAAGACGAAAGTCACTCATTGGTCCATGTGTCGGCAAAGTGAACGGACACCGAGAATCCTCTTCTCCTTCTCCCCACCGCCTCTGGTTCGAATCTAAAAGCCATAACCATTTTTGCTCTGTCACACAGTAGGATTTTTTGTTGTTTGTTTGAGCGATTTTTGAGTGAGTAAGTGGTTTTGTTCTTAATCCATTACAGATCCGTGATTTCGTCCATTTCCATTGTCACCGGTTGTCACTGTTCTTGGACTAAAAGTCTGAGAAAGTTGGAAAAACTTCCAACCTTTGCCGTCGGTGACAAGGGAGAAGAAAGGTACGAGGTAGTGGAGATACGCCACACATTGCACAAACTGCCATCGCCACCAAAGTCGTCCGTCGCCAGAAAAACTGTGCTTGACCGGAAAAATCTACACTAGGTTACTTTTATTTTATGTAATTTAAATTTTTTATAATTCAAATTTTATTGATTAGAAAAATATTGATAGAGTAGTTTAGATTAAAAATTGATTTTAATTTAATTTAGTAATTTTTTAGAAATATAAAACTAATCTTAATTTGTAAAAAAAATAAAATTTTACATGTAAAATTATCATAGTAATTTGAGGTGTAAATTAAAAAAAATAAAAATAAATTAAATACATTATATTAAATTATTAAATAATATTTAGAATAGAAAAATAAAAATAGTTGTATAAGATTGGTTGATTAATAATATAATAAATGATATTTAGAATACATATAAATTTGAAAATGAAATTTTCGTTTTTTAATATTAAATAACATTAAAAAATGTAAAATGATAACTCAATTTATGATTAAAAAATATTAATAGATAATTACAAAAAAATTATAAAAGTAAAAAATTAAATGTATTATAATTGACTATATATTAATTTATATTCAAATTATACTAGTAAATATTTAAGATTATAAATAATATAAAAATAAATAATATAATGACAATTAATTAATTATGATGAAATTAAAAATTTACTTATGTAAATAAAATGTTTAGAAAAAATAAATTTAAATATATAATTTAATTTATGATGAAATAACAATTTTAGTTAGTGAATTAAAATTTTTAGATTGATACTAAATATTTATATGTATTTATGATGAAATAACAATTTCAATTAGTGAATTAAAATTTTTATTAAATGTTCATAAATTTTAACTATCTTTATTTATTTTAGTAATTAAAAAATTATAATTTTAATAATTAATTAATAATAAAAAAATCATAAAATATCCAAAATTTACTAAAATTGATCGGGGGCAGAGCATGTAAGTGAGCGTGGATCCAAATGAATTTCGTCTTGGATGTAGACGAATTTAGATATGATTTCGTTTAATATGAAGACAAAATTAACAAGATTGTGTCACGTTTCATAATCCGGTTGTTTCATCTAAAACTGAAATTAATTTACATGTGATTTCATTCAATATCAAGACGAAATTAACAAGATTGTTTCATGTGTCAATATCCTGTGGTTTCATCCAAAATTAAGATAAATTTAACGAGATATGGACATGTGACGATATCCTAAAATTTTGTTCTAGTTTCATACGAAATTAACACATGTTTAATTGAGTGTTTTGTCTTACTTTTAGATGAAATAGTTAAATAAAAAAATAAAAATTAATTTTGTCTAATTTTTATATGAAACTAGTACTGAGTTGGCAAAAATTTATCTGACAAAAAAATAGTGAGTTTTAATTTATTTTGATAATTAATTTTTAAAAAATATTATTTTAATCTTTTAGCCTAGAAAAGGTCGAAGGCCCACTCACATGCCAAGTGCCAGAAATCTTACCTTTAACTTTAAATGGCTAAATTCCGCCGTTGACGGTGGGATCTGCTGCACCTGATTTCAACACCTCGCTTCTATCCAGTGGAAGAAGCTGAAGCTATGCCATTATCCTTTATGGGCACCAACTTCAACCAAAAACGTCACAAAAGTTAAGGATAAAACTGTAAGTGTAACTACAATTATTCTTTAATTAAAATTAAAGTTTTATTATTTTTTAGATTATAATTTTTTTTTGGTCAGAGACAATTATATTTGAGCTGAGGAAGATTATTGTGAACGATAATTTTTTTTAAAATATTTAACAAAGTTAAATTTATTATAACTTAACATTGTATTACTTTTAATTTTAGTAAATAAGAAAGTGGTTTTTAAAATATATAAAAATTAATTTATTTTTAAATATTTTATAAAAAGGTTATTTTTTATAATAATAAAAATATTTTTTATTTCAATAAGTAGTTATATTTTTTAAGTTATTCAAAATAATTTCTCTAAAGAAATTAAAAAAAAAAGTATACAATCTTAACCCAATAATCTAAAAAATTAAAAAGTGATTCTCAACTTTGTAAAAGTATAAAGCTTAGATACATACAGTATGATAAATATTTTTCGTATGGTTTCATTAAGTACGTCGATTTTTAATATTATCCATTATTATGTGGGTTATTAAAGTCACATCTTGTAACATCCTTATTTTTTGAAGATAATAAAGAAATAATTTTGTAATTAAAAAGAAAAAAATAAATTAAATTTATTTAACAATCAAAATAATACGTAGAATTATAAAGCATTTTACTTATTTTACTTAAATTTATAAAAACTTAAATACAAAGTAATAAAAATTAAACAAATTTAAGAAAAAGCATTGACAGAGCATCAATATATACATACATTATTCTAGCGAATTTACAAGGTTTAACATTAGCAAAATTTATATTAAAAAAATATTAAGACTCATTTACAATATATACAAAATATAAAAAAAATACAACAAGTCTTAGTGAGCAGTCTATCCACAAAAAAGACTGAAAGAAAATACTAGTCATCTCCATATTATCCCTCTATTATCGCGATATCGTCAGAATCGAGATCATCATTCGATCCTAGATATAGATCGCCTGAATCTGCAGTAACTTGTGTACCAATAATTCATTCAAAAGTCCATTGAGACAGCCTTTCAAGGTGATCGTGGTCATGATATGTAAATAGATAGGTTACAGCTGCTGGGATTCTAACTATACCATGATAAAGGTATATATACAAGGTATGGTGGATTCTATTGTTCATAGGGAAATTGCAAGGAACACTATAGGATAGTTCCATATCTAACATAATAATGTTACGGGGTATATCATCGAAATGTAAGGCTAACTTAAAATAACAAAACCTATGGTATTCATTAAATACATAGTTCAACCTACATTGTAAAAAACTATCTATGAGCCTAATGCTCTCTTTGGGTGTTGTCATCTTGATTCCTTGAAATATTTATGTAAGGATGAGTCTCTATTTTTATTACCAAGCATGCATATACAATTAAATCAACGATACAAATAAGAAAATACTACAAATCATCATATAACAAGATTATAAATTATTTAAATTATTTTATTTTATGTCTATTAATACTTAAAACTTTCATCTCACACTTTCACTGCTCCTGAGATCCCTCGAGGTAGTCCTTAGCATAGATAGTTGGTGGATAATCGCAGCTACACAGATACAACATGTGCCAACCCGACCTCTTTTAGCAAAAGCATGGTCAGGAGTATCAGTAAGGAAATGAGTGTGAGACATGTGGTGTTTTTACTCTCATTTGTTTTGCGCAATTCAACAGGAATATCCACCACCCTCATTTTTCTAAGACTTTTTAGTCGTCTCCATCTTCCACACTTCCAGTGTACCTCTGAACTATCTATACTCATTCTTGCCGTATTCCTTTCTCATTTCATTTGTCTTTCCATATTTCCTATCTCATCTCTCTATTTTACTTTAGTTCATTAGTACATCATACATCAATCCATCATTGCCGAGAGTAGGTCACTCTCAGACTCAGTCCATAACATACGTGCCACACATCATTAAACACTACACACATGCTTCAAGAATAACAAAAACATATTCTCATCCATCATATAATCAAAATCAAACATTTCATCACAACATTTTCATGAACACAAACACACCACTTGTATAGTAACAAGATAGAGCTCTCTTTACCTTAAAAGACAAGTTTGGTGAAGAAAAAATGAGAAAAGAATGATTCATAGACCAAGGTAGTTCTACACCTTACAGAAAAGAGTATTATTTGAGTAAAGAGAAAACAGAGAAGATAGAAGTAAGAACAAGGAGTTTGGGCTCTGAGATATTGATAGACGATTGCTGAGTCGCTATCAAAATAAATAAGTTTTCTAAAGATTTTGTAGTATAGAGTCAAACCTAAGTTGATTCATGGAGACACATTTTCAGTCAAATTTAATTTTAGGTTTTCTTTTAAAAAAATGCAAACAAGGTTTTTAGGGTTTTGAAAATTGCAATTAATCAAATTAAATTACAAATAGAATTAAAGTGGGTAAAATAAATAAATTAAGAAACATCAATCTACATAATACCAATTGCGTGTAACTCTGACTATCACAGTATCTAAAGTTTTAAATTCACGTTTGAACAGTCACTCAATTCAATTATTAATTCAATCGAACAACCTAATTGAATAGAGTTACGAATTAAATCAAATAATCATTTAACCTAATTCACATTAATTATTAAATTAGAGAATCAATTGAGTCCTAATTTGAAATCTAACAACAGAAAAGTCAATCACGATTGCAATAAACAATTTTGATATTACAGAGAAAAAGAGAACAAACTCAGAGTAATTAGCACATAACTCAAGTCAGAATTATACCATTTGGATTCCGCAGATTAAACGAGGGGTTTAGCCTTACATCGAAATGCTTAACCCACGCAAGAATGAGAGAGTTTGAGAGAAAGTAAAAACAAGAATTCTTATTTCGGCCAAGTCTCAAAAGATCAAAGTGTCTAATCACCTTCCCTAATTCAGAACCTTATTAGTCTATTTATAGGTTTTGATTAGGGTAAATTAAGTGGCCCTCAATAATATCTAAAAGTCCAAATACAATTATTAAATAACAAGGGTCCAAATGCAATCCTGCAACAATATTTAGCAAATCTGTCTCAATTTTAAAAAAATTATAAAAAATTGAAAACAACTCCAAATCTAACGATCCATATATGCATTTTGAAGCCCTAGATGAGTAGAATCCAATGCAACTAGAATCAGTCAAAAATGATATCTATAGAAAAAGTTATTGGTAAAAGAGTAGTCAAAGTTCAGAATAACCGAAAATATGAAATTAAAACATTTATTTGTAATAGGCCTAATTTATTCAAATAAGTAGAAAATGGTAAAAACTATAAAAATAAAGCATATAAAAAGTGTTTATTAATCAAAATAAAATATTAAATGTAAACATAAAATATGTTACATCAGATACTCACCGATGATTATGTGGAGTCGAAGTTTGAGCTCAAATTCGGTGCAGTTTCGGAGGTTTCAAAGCTTTTCTCTGTAATAGGGAAGACAGAGTACAGAGAAAATGATAGAGGAACATGAGTTTTGAAAGGAAATGAAATTTTTATGCTGGAAATCTCTTAAATACCACTCAGCCCCGCACGCTCTTGCTTGAGTAAGGAACATCTCGATTGAGCGACGCATTGCTCGCCTAGGCGAAATCCATCTTGTCTGAGCGAGATATGCAGACAGTGATTTTCTCAATTATTTTCTGATATGCTTGCTTGAGCGAGATCACTCTCGCCTAGACGAGGTAACAGTTGAGCTGAATTTATCCTATCTCGCTTGAGCAAGATTTATCTCGCCTAAGCGAGATTACCCTGAAATAAGGTGTTTCTGGACGCTCAGTCTCGCTTGAGCGAGGTTTCTCTCTCTTGGGCGAGACCCCTACAACAACTTCTTCTAAAAACTCTTCATAAGTCACTCCTAAACACATCCTAATATTATTTAACATCAAATTAAACATCATGCTTAAGCGAGATCCCATGCAGCAACTTCTTCTAAAAACTCTTCATAAGTCACTCCTAAACACATCCTAATCCTATTTAACATCAAATAAAACATCATTTTCTAAATAATGAAAAAGAAAGTGTTACAATTTTCTCACATTTTTAGGAATTTCTCCCTCGAAATTCATTGATTCAGAAAGAGATAAGAGTAAACTTCCTTTATTTTGTTCTCAAATTCCCAAGTGGCATCACCTTCATCGCTCACGTTCCATATTACTTTCACTAAAGATATATCTTTGTCCCTCAATTGCTTGATCCAACGATCAGCAATCCTCACAGGTAATACATCATATGAAAGATTTTCCCAAACTTGGATAGGGTCAATTTCGATCACATAAGATGGATCTGGAATGTATTTTCTGAGTTGAGATATATGAAATAAGGATACATATTTGATTGATTTAGAGGCAATGCAATTTGATATGTTACAGAACCAATTCTACTCAAAATTTTGAATGGTCCAATAAATTTTAAGGATAGTTTTCAGGATTTCAATGCCCTACTGATTATAGTGATGGGTGAAACTCTTAAGAACACATGATCTTCCACTAATTTACTTAAATTAACTATATATCACAACCTAACTACATAATTAATAGATAAATTTTAGCTAAATTTTTATATATTTTAAACTAATTTTAACTTATATTTTATTTTTAATTATTCATATTTAGTTTTTTAAAAAAAATTAGCCACTTAATTAATTTTCTGAAGTTAAAATCTTGTTCTATAATTAACAAAAAATTTAGAAAAAGGGATGTGCGTTACTGAATTGTATAAATTAGTAAAAATAAATAAATTATTTAAATATGATAAAAACCATTTTATTATTATTAAATAATTATATATATGTTTTTATTTGTGAATCAATAAAATCAATAATATATCATATTTTTGTTGTATTTCGTTTAATTATGGGATTAAAATTCAGGTAGAAGTTTTATTTGAATAAATAATAAAATTATGAAGAGTAAAATGTATATAATTAAAATTAGATGGTAAAATAATTACACAAACTAAAATTGTGGACTAAAAGTATAATTAATCTTATATTTTTATTATTTATGTATTAAATTTTAAAATTTGAGTCTTACTTAATATAATTTTTTATTTTTTATAAACATATTTAATTAAATTACACAAACTAATTAAATTAGTTAAAATTAATTAATTTTTAAAAATCTTATAACATTTTTTATCCTCATTCAATGTCATAGAACTTAATTTTATCATGCAATATTTTAATGTCCATTCCTTATTTGACCAAATGCATTTTTTTTAAAAAACAATTAGAAAAAAAATAATTTATAAAAGTTATAAAATATTTTATAATAATGGTCACCAAACTCTTCTAAATAATACTTTATAAAAATAAAAGTTGAGAGAGAGAGCAATTTTCTAAAGTATGATTTAAAAAAATAAAAACTATAGTTTAATCTAAACTTATTTTCATTTCGTTAAGGAAAAACTTATATAGTAAGTCTTGTAGGAGGAGATAAGGGAATATTTTGCAACACATATTCTCTTCTAATCATTCAACAGTAAAGTTATATTTTTATGATGTTATTTGTAAAATAAATAAATAAATATTATTATTATTATTTATCCAAAATATAAGAAACAAACTATTGAGCATATGAATAAATTAAGAGGAGTTGTTTAAGCATAACATGTAATTTCAAATTTAAGTATACTTATAGTTTTAAAAAAATTTAAGAAGTAAAAATTTATGTTAAGATACATTAATTACTAAATTCTTTCATGCTTTTATTTATTGTGATTTTTGAATTAACATAATACATACCTATTATCTATATATGTAGGCAAATTTATTCATTTAATGTATTAATTACTAATTTAATAACTACTTTTTATTGACAATGATGAATTAGTTATTTGTAATTTATAAAAAGAATTAAAGAGAATAATATTAATGACAAAAACTATCTAAATACAAGTAGCTTCAATTATTATCCAAATTCAAGTTAAAGGATGATTGAAAGACTGCTTAAATCAATTTTAGTGGAATAGAAAATTTATTGTTGTCTAATTTCAGTTAAAATTTTTGTTTAGAAAATTTTGAATATTTATTTAAAATCAAAAATTGATTTTGGACAAGCAAAATCTCAAACTAAACAAGCTCTTAAATAAAATTCTATCTTTGATCTTATTTGTAAAAAATAAATAATTAACTCATCAAGATCAATAAAAAGTAATTATATATTATAAATTTATATTATATGTCAAAAATATTTGTAGCATTAGTTGATGATCTATATATTAAATAATTAATATGTCTATTTATATAGATAAAGGATAAGTATTTTATTAACACAAAATTTACATCAAATAAGTTTATAAAAAACATAGTAATTAATGCATTAAAAATATATTTATATTTCTTATATTTTAGACTAAAAAAGTATTGATAGTTATTTCTTATAAATAGAATTTGAAGTAATATATTTTTCTTTTAATGCACTTTCTTTTAATATTATCATAATTGAAAAGTTATTGTAGATTGAGTTAAAAAATAATTTACTACTTTTTCAACTAACAAAAATGAAATGTGTGAAATGGAAACATGAGTATATTGTAAGTAATAAAATTCAAGCTTATCTAGTAATAAATTTTTATAAGATTTTTTATTTAATTAATAAATAAATTCTTTGACTCTTAATTTTGTTTCAATTTAGTTCTTTAATTTATAATTTTTAAAAAAAATTATTTATCATTATTCTTCCTCTTATTTTTTATACACATTTTCACAACCTATTTTATTTTTCTCTTTCCCGAACTTTGACAAAAATGTATTATATTTCAATGAATTTTTCTATTGAGTTTGATGATCGTAAAAGATGAAGAATAACATAACAATGTTAATATCAAATAAGATACTAATAATTATTTTAACGAAGAGAAAGCTTTTTACCATTTTTTTTTTCTCTACCTCAAAACTTTTCTCCTTATTTTCTCTTTCATCTTTTTCTTTCTCTTACCACCATCCACACTTTCTCAGCCTGATTTTTTTCACTATAAACTTTGAAAATAACACATATTTTATTAGGTACAAAGGTGTTTTAATATTGTCACCAACACTTCTTTTCCATATTGTTGCTTCAACTATTAATTTTATAGTAATAAGGATCAGAAGAAGATAATAGCAACTAGTTTAGCTAGAAAAATTAAAATTCTAATTTGAAAAAGATTGAACAAAAAAGAATTAAAGAGTGAAATTTACCAAAAAGATATTAAATTTTTTTTATGAAAGATATCATCTTTATTCCAAAGAACTATATTTTTTTATATATAAAAACTGGATAAAAATTACTCAAAGTGAAAATGATAGTCCATAGAATGCAACCATCCACAGGATACTTAGATATTCAATCTTTTGGGACTTTTTTTTCTCTCTTTCCAACGTTAAAATTTTTTTCAACAACAAAAGAAAAAAGATAAAAAAAAAAGGAGGAAGAAGAAAAAAAATAGACAAAAAATTAATCAAAATTATTATGTTTTTCACCCGAGTTTGTAAAAGTTGAAAAATAATTTTTTTAATAAATTAACTTTTTTATGAAAAATAACTTATTTAAAATATTTTTTTAATTTTATAAATTAAAAAGTAAAACTAAAACAAAATTGAAAGTTAGAAAATAATTTACTAATCCAATTTTTTTAAACCATCTTTAACTTTCACGTTAAGGTTCGGGTTTTAGTTTTTTATCAAAAAGAAATAGTAGGTCAGTAGCTAATCAAAACTTATTCCTGAATTTTGAGACATACTGTTGATCTACTCTTTTTGTTTTTTGTTTTTTATTTTGTCAAGGAGACGCAATATGACAGTGAAATAGTGCCATAATTTATCACAATGAGAGTGGGCTAGATTATCAATTATTGTGCTTGGACCAAGTAAATAGTATGATTTAGTCCATGGGCCAAGTATATCTCAGCTACCATTTTTTCGCTCCCTTACCAATTAAACTTGCACTAGGCATATGATTCATTTTCTATCCTATAGCACAATTAAAAAAAAACATATCAATATTTTAATATTTTGAATCTTATGACACATTTTTATTTATACACGACAAAGATCGATATCCCATCTTTCCATTGTTTTATTTCTCTAGAGACTCAAAAATAGATCTTTCTAAACTCGCTTTCTTAATCAGGATGCCTATCAGGCATTTTAATCAAAAGTCATTTTTATAGTTTTTACAAAATTAAAATTAACTGAATTAATTACAATATGTACAAAGTACTTTCCTTATTTTGTGTATACGGGACAGGACAGCATGGAGGTATGAAAAAGTGAATGATAAATAATGGCGTATATACTTAATTAATATACAAGAAAAAGACAAAATAAGAAAAGTGCAGGAAAGCTATAGAGTAGGCCTGTGAAAATACATAGTCAAACTTTATGGAACACTTTACCCGTACAAGGATGTTGAACGATGTGACAATAAAAACCCAACTCAACTTAACAAAGGAGGAGTCATAAACTTGCGGGCAAAGGCGCACCTTTTGTTCAATACACTCTCATGAACATTCACTCTGGTGTTGTTCTCTAGAAAGGATCAAAATCTGAAGCAGCAAAATGGACCCGAGAATGGAGTGTGGTGGGGGAAAAGGAAAAGAATATAAGTGGAATCCGAAGAATGCTCTGAAAACGTTAATCAAATGACAACCAAATGTGGGAAAAAGCGAAGGTTTAAATCTGCTCTTCACAACTATAGAAGAAGCCTCGATACAAACATTTCTATAGCATTTTTACTGTGTTTCCCTCACATTTCGCTTTCAATCAACAATTCATATGAGATAAGCATGTTGGAAAGCTTTACTCCGTAGTTCGTGACTCTTTCTAGACTTGAAATTCAAATAACAGAAATAATATTTTACTTTAATTTTAGTCAGTAAAACTTTTTATACTTTTAATTACTAAATCAAGATAATATTTCCCTCTTCATAGTGGGTTTGAGTAGTTCATACACTCAAATTACTAATAGATTCATTATATATTTTGCTTATAAAAAACTTCTCCTAAAAATAAGAAAAGCTGAATATATTAATATCATATAAAAGCTTAAAGCCATTAGAGTTTCGCAAGCTCCACTCTTCATCATCCAGCTTCTTTTTTTTTTTTTAATCAAAGGCAGCTCAAATTCGAGTGTTAAAACCATTTTCACTTTCAGTCCCAACTAAGTTATTTGGTAAACGCTTATAAATGACTTTTGTCAATTTCTTTGTTCATATGAAGAGATTAAAAAGTCAAATCCCTTAAACCTACGCTTAAAAATTTGTCCTAAAATAACGGTTCCTAAAAAATGAAAAAATAGCATTTGTCTTTAAGTCACGTTGTCTGCGTGCTGGGAAATGATTTCATGGCAACGCTTTCGATCTTTTGTGTAAATCCGGAGTTTCCTTTTCTGTCCGACTGACACCCAATTCTTAAAAACGAGAAGTAGAAATTATAGCCATCACTGGACGAAACGGTATGATATAATTGTGATTTTTTCTCCCAATAACTCGACAAAAAGTATACTATAAATTAATAAGATTTTTTCTTAAAAGCATAAAATATAACTATTTTTTATAAAAAAATTATATTTACTGTATTAATGTTATAAAAACATAATAAATATATTTAATAAAAAAATTTATTATTATTTACTTAAATTCAATCTTAATAATTAAGAATAATATTTTAAATTAATAATATTAAATTTTTAACTAGCTAATACTATTACGTACAAAATTAACAACTATCGACAAATAATCATAACAACCACAAATGCTATACTGCTAATAGGATTTTTTAATGAAAGAATGTAAAACATTTGTCATTTGCTGTCAGCTCCTTTATAGCAATGAATCTTTGTAGCATATCACTCGTCATTTCATCGGTTTTTGAATCGAGCTGCAAAGTATTTCGTGTTCCTCACTTCGTACATGGAAGCCATTAATGGGGCTTGGTCAAGATCAAGAAAGCCCTAGAGAAAAAACTTCTTTACGCCAGCCTGTTACATTCTCAGTCCTCAGCTTTTTCTCCATTAAAATTTATGTAAGTAACCCCTTTATCATTAATTTTCCTTCTCTCTCTCTAACACACATTTAGGAGAATGAAGCATGCGGAGATCAACATCAGAAAAAGGAGAAGATGAACAGAAGAAAGACAAAAATTCCCATTATCCCACAAAATCAAGGGCAATATGTTGCACTTGCACCAATGAGAACAAAGGGAATTCTACCATGGAGAAAGTTGAAACATTTATACTTGGCTTTAATTTGAGATGTTTTAATCCAGCCATCCCCACCTGCATCCATGTATAGATAGATGATGATGGTGGGTGGGGAACAAAACATAAAATCTATAGGCACTAAGTTATATGTACACAGAATCACCAACAAAACAGTCACACACCCGCACGCACACACGTTAGTTTCCATCAATCTAATTTGCCTTCTTCATAACCTCAATTAAAGGGAAAAAAATTAAAAATATTTATATATATGAAGCAACCAAAAGAAAATATAGCCAGCAGCTTCTAAATTATAAAATTTTCGAGGACTAACAAGTAGACGGGGGCATGAGATTCAAGCCCAAATCATAATTTTCTAACACCAAACGAGCCTTGTTTGTTTCGGAACTCAGGAAATTACTAGATTCAAACTCGGAGTGCATCCTTTTCTTGGATTGAAGAGACACCCCAAAAAGCTTGGTCCTGCAGTTTTCACTACTAGCCTCTTCAACAATTGTTATGGAACTGTTAGTGGGAGAGTTCACAGCATGAGCTTGTTTTGTATTAGTGGAATAACACCCCACAAGCTGATTCGTTGGCCTTTGCACCGTTGAAACATTACTTATTTGAGAGGCTTGTGCTTGTGGTGTGTTATTATTATTATTATTATTATTGCAGAGAAGAAAAGAAGGGAAAGTGTTGCTTGGAGACACGGGTTTGACATGGTTCTGAACGAAGTAGATTATGTCGTTGTAAAGCTTCTTCATGTGTGCAAGCTCTGACATGAGCATGTTGTTGCTTCGCCTGAGTCTTTCGTTGTCCTCAGAAAGAGCAGTGACAGTGTTGAAGTTGTTGTTGATTGAAGCGGTTCCACTTGGTCTCGGGGAAGTGAGTGGCGGTGAGTCACACCAATTGGCCAACTCGTCCGAGTCAGTGGGAGGCGAAACGCTGAGTCTGTTGTGTAAGGGAAAGAAAGTAGGAGGAACGCTAAGTCCAAATTGATGAGAAGAATGATGTTGATGGTGAAGATTCATGGCTGCAGGCACTTGTTGATGCTGAGGAGTTTTTCTTCTGTGGATCTTACACAGCAAGTGCTTCTCTCCTTTTTTGAAGAACTCATTCGCAAACTCCCACCTGTCAGGCACGATCTTTCTGAAACCCTATCGGAAAAATCAAAAAGAAAAAGCAAGTTAGTTAGAGAAAAAGCAAAAGATAACATCTTGAAGGTTATGTATATGTGGGTGTGAATGTGTAGTTACATAAGTGTTGAGTTGGCGAACGAAGCTCGAAAAGTTGTTGTGTTTGAAGTAGTTTGGAAGAAGGTCTCTGGCGAACTCTGGGGGGCGCCAAACGACAAAGGTGGTGTCGTCTTGGCCCCAAGAGACTATGTGGTCGGTGTTGGGATCGTCTACAAGTTGGTATGTTTTGGTGAGGAAGGGTGCAGGAACTGATTTGTGAGTGTCCAAAGAGAGTAAAATGCTTTCGCAGTTGTTGTCTAGGAGAAGGGCCATTGTTGGGAAGCTAAGAGAAGAGAAGAGAAGAGACAGAAGGAAGATCAGAGAGAAAGAGACAGTGTGAATGTGTGTGTGGAAAGAATGTGAGTGAGAATAGGGATGGTGGTAGATAAAGGATGCGAGAAAAACACAAATTAATGGAAAGGAAGGACTAGCACTGCTACTCTTACTGTGTAATGTGGTTTGCCTCTGTCTTTTTGTTCCTCTTTTTCTTATTTACTTGTCAATTATATTATTTATTTGTATAATTATTTTCTAATAAATTATATTTATACTTCTTAAAATTTAGCTTTCTTTAATTTCATATCCCGTGTTGCTTTGACCTTACTTAATTCATATAATTACGTAAAAAAGAGAATGTATAATGAAAAATAAAATTAAAAAAGAAATGAATTTGTTTACCGTCTTCCTCGATTAGGTAGTGAGAGAATAAGTGTCTGTCTGTCTAGGACTGTGAAACAAGGGCCTTTCAAGATAAACCCGTGACTCTCTCTTTCTACGTGTACGTGTCAACGTGTGCGTTTGTGTTTGTGATTCAGAGAGAGGGTTCTGATATCTGACATTGATCCCGCGCACACCCAATTAAAATCGCGCACAAGAGGAAGAAAACGTTTCCATCTTTTGCAAATTGACAATTACACCCTTCCTCAACGCAACCCTTTTTCTTTTCTCACTTTTATTCTATTACAAGCAATCAGTCAAACAATTCCTGCCCTAGCTAGCCTACTGTCTTTTTCCGTAATCAATTTCCCCAAGCATTTTCGTTTCAAAATAATAAATACACACCTTTTGTTAAAATCATTCCTTTTTTCGTGAGTTATTAAAAATCATTCCACATATTATACAAAAATTAGGATAAAAGTATATTCATAATATTTTTAACATATTTTCAAGAGTACAGTAGTTAGTGTTTATTTTTAAATATAACAGTGATGATAATTTGACGCGATAAGTGGGTAAATTAATAAGCCAGTGATAATCATTTTGACGCAATAAGGGCAATCTATCGATCTTTGGGTAATAAGCTAAGAACCAGTAGGTGGGTAGTAAATAATTAAGTTATCAAGGATTGCTATCTCCAATTCCAAAGTAGTGGACTACATACCTCGGTAAGAGGGGTAATTCAGTGCAAGAGTCGGGTTTATTGAGTATGGATACGAAAAAATTTAGGAGTTTTTGTTAATTTATTGTTTTTAGAACGTTAAGACTGAAGTTTACGTTTTCTTTCTTTTATTAATGCAATAAAACTAATGGAATCTTAAGAAAGAATATAAGTGGGATATGGGAAAAAGAAGGTGGGTTTGATTTCACGTCAAACGAGTGTCCTCTTTCCGTTTTGTAGGTTTCCTTTTGTTGTTTATTGTCACCAACCAAGCAGTGTCTAATTTCGAATCCCTATTCATTATTCTATTGCACCTCTAGTATAGCAAAGGATACATCGAACTACGTGATAGGAATTAAAGACTGTTTTGGTTAGGTGACGACATGTCTAACCTTCTATGGCTTCTCTTCTTCTAGTAGCATAGAATAGTATATTTGCTTCTATATCTTTCCATCACTCTCTTTCCCGCCACCTTTTCTTCCCTTCTTCTTGATAAACTCATTAACACATTATTCAAATTTCAACATCATGTGCAGTGTGGTAAGAGTCGTATGGTATACCCTTTTATCTCTATTGTTAGTGCCTTTTACTCGTAAGCACTAGCTTACAATGCCTAGCTCTAGCTTCTTCTGTTTTGCTTTCCCTTACTTTTACGTTGAGATTCCAGCTTTGGCTCTTCCATAACTAGACATTCATTTGCTGACGTGTCCAGGTGATTGAATTATTGACCCCCAAAAGTTCCCATAAATAACTGGGAAAATTTTTACAGCTTTTCCACCTCCCTTTGTGTATGGCCTCCCCCACAATAACATATTTTTTCTTTACTTTTCTTCCCTTTTCCCTTAGCCCAAAGCATGCATCAGCTGTTCGTGTATCACAATTTCTAGGTAAAGCCAAACCTAAGCAGAGGCTAGTTCATTACATGGTACGCTATACTCTTCTAAGGATACGTAACATGCCATAAGTTATCATATTAAAGTACATGTGTTGACCTTAAATCCTTAGTATATACTTGAAAAAAAATATTGTCTTTAAGATAATTTTAATTTATTAATATAATTTTTGTCTGACAGAAATTAAACTATTAATATACATTGTTTTAAAAGTTTAATGCATCATATTATTATTTGATATATTTATAAAAAAATATTTACTAATATTATTCATGATAGTGTTTATATAAACTCATAATTTATATACTAATATTTAATTTTTATGATAAAACTTATATTAGCATAAGTTAATCAACTTCTATATTATAAATAAATTTTATCTCAGAAGTAAGGTGTTTAATAAATCTATTTTCTTTTATAATTGGTCACAGATAGAATTAAAATTAATTAAAAATATGTCTGAACTGACTAATTTAGTATTAAATTACTATTATCTATAAAATATATGTTTATTGTACATACTACTGACAAGTTTAATATTAAATCACTAGTATCTGCATTGTTTTACACAATGCAAATGCAATTCACATAACACACGGTAAATAACACTTACATGACATGGTTGGACTTGGATTGAATTAAATGCCTACATATTTCGTTAAGCATCAAATTAATCTGAGTTGAATTAAATAAAATTGTTATGAACGATAACTTTTTTTTTGGTAAAATTTTTAATGCAACTACATTTGAATGCGTTATGAGAGATTATTATCTATTGTAATGTACGACCACGCTCATAAAATAAAATTTTCAAAATATTTTATAAGAAACTTAAATTATAAATGTTGAAAAATGCTTTAGAACAATAGACTACTAAGTCATGATTTTAAATAGCAACAATACCACCATTTTTCTGCCAAAAACGGTATCGCATTTTAATTAACAGTTTTGTCATTTAAATAATTAAATTAACATTGTATGAAACTATATAATTGCTGTTATATTTTCTACATTTTTATTTATATATATACGTGTATCTTGAAAAAATATTTCACATATAAAAAAGGTACCTAAAAATGTTCACCTAAATTAATGTACAAATTGTTTCCTATTAAATAATTACATATAATTTTCTGTATTTCTATCATATCTTCAATTGGGGTTTGAGTAAAAACTAACAAGAAAACTTTTTCATAAACTCTAGCAGCTTGAGAATTTTAAGGTGCTCTTATAATTGAGAAAATGGTAGAATTAATCCTAATAAAATAATTTTGAATTCCTAAATGAATTAAAATAAGCTAATAATCTAATTATATATTAGCAGAGAAATGTTATTTTTATTTAAAAATATGATAAATATTTTTTAAAAACTTTAAAACAACATAGACAAATAAAATTACAAACCAATAACACTGAGTTGGTAAAAGGAATTAATGTATAGTTTATATATTTATGCTATAAGTTGCTCTGGTCGTACTCTATTTGCAACACAATAAAGTGAAATTAAATTTGTAAATTGTAATAGATGTATGAAAAGAAAACGAACTTGAAATGTGATAACATGAAAATGTGGCAGCAGCAATAGGCAGTAGTAATGATAAGAGGAGTTTCAAGTCCCGATATCCAGTTGAGAATATGTGGGTGGCTTCTACTCTAGTTCTTCGGGTCCCTAGTCTACCACGCAGTAGTGTAGTTTCAGATGTAAAGAGAAGAGAAGTAGGGAAGGAACCAATGTCATAACTATCTGCTTCTCCTATGTTCTAAACAATCATGCCCTTGTTTTCTCTTTCTCTTTGCAGCTGCTTCCCCACACTGTTTTCATTTCATATATTACTTTTTCGTAATATTGTTTTCTATCTCTTATTTTATATATATTTTTACTTTAATTTTAATGCATTGTTAGTATAAAATATTTACATTATCAATTAATTAAAATAATTTTTAATATAACATTTTTATATTGTAAAATTTATTGCGAGATTGAATAGCATTAGTCTTTCTTAATTCCTTCCCAGTTCTGAGTTCTGAGTTCTGAGTTCTCACACAAACCCTGACGCTTTTGGTGTACTATGCTGCCTCGTTTCAGCGGCTGACATGGAGACAGTAGTCCTTTCTCTATTTTGATGGGTCTGTAAGTATTGCCACTCTCGTGATTCTTACTTTGTTCTTTTCCGTTGAGAGAACGTATACGCATAATTACTGCGCTCACCTTCTTCGCTTGTTCAAGTTACATGCATCTTTAGGGTAATTCTGGTTCTTCAATATCATTTTTCAAAATTCATCGACCCTGTTATCTCATGCTCTATTTCACGTTCATTTCTTTATAGAGGTTAAGCATTTTTAATTCAGCTTACTTTTTTAAATAAGTGGGTACAATGTTTTTCTTAATTTTAAACAAAACGTAAGTATATAAAAACACATTAATTTATGTGGTTTTGTAATTTTAATTCTAAAGCTAAGTTTTAATATTTTTACTAAAAATATAATATTTATTGCACTTTTATATGTTTGTGATTATAAATAAATATTTTATTATAAATTTATTATTTCAATTATTTATTCTTAATCTTTAGGATTGAGATTGATATCTTTTATTTATATAATCTTTTGCACTTGAATATTATGTTAACCTACTACATGACATACGAATAAATACATGAATATTTTACTCACTTTGTAAATAAAGTTTTCAATTTATGAATCAAATTACTTTTTCAAAAGTTTAAAATAATGCTAAGATGATTTTTTATCTAGATTTTTATCATACTAATTAATAATTATTAACTATACGATAAATGAATCAGATCTTTGGAACCTGGTGGATAAATTGAAGTACTTCACGAACAAATTAAAAACCTTTCCACGTTGTCATGTTCTCAGTCAATAATAATATGTCTATCCACATTCCAACTTTTACACAATTATGGCCGATTGATTGGCTTTACCAGACCAGAATTAGACCTAATTATGTTACTGTGAATGAATGACATAAACCTAAGATTGGGTGGGTCCATCTATGTGGCACCGAGCAGAACACACAGCTTTTCTTCTTTTTTTTTAATTCAGATTTATAAGCACTATCACATTATTAATATTTATTTAGTATTATTATTTTTTAATATTAAACAGAGTCAAACAACTAAGAACAACATTCTATTATGTTAAATATCCAAGTTCAAGAAAGGGATTTAGTATTATTTTTGTCATATTATATTACTTAAGGTTAAATAAATTATTACTCTCTAAAAATATCATATTTTTTGTTTTAATTCTGATCACTAAATTTAAAAAATTACGTGATTTTATTTCCTTCTTATATATTAAAATTACATATTTTTTAAGACTAATAATTTGTTTAAGCCTATTATTTATTATAATTATGTTTTTTTTGCATGTATACATTGATCCAAACAACATCTATAAACTTTTTTTTAAGGGTAATAGAAAAAGAGGACGAAGCTCTTAGGAGGAAAAAGGTTTTACTTTGGCGAAATTTTACCCATGCCCTCCTTCCAAACACAAGAGTTATTGAACTGTTCGTTGTGTATTCTGATAATGATTATGGTAATTCCAACGAAAGATTATATATAGTTGGTATGGTCTTATTTATAAGACTTTTTAATTGAATTATATAAATTAAAAGAAACTGTTCAAAAGATTGATATATTGATTTTTATAAATAGTTATAATATTTCAAATCTATTTTTATTTTTATTTAAATTATATTATCATATTAATTATTAAAAAGTTAAGAATTACTATTTAATTTGTAAAGATAAAATATATGAAAAGATAATAAAATACTTCTAAAATTTTGTAAAGAGTTTTATATTAAAGATCACTGAAGATCTTTGAGGGCATTTTATAAAAAGAACTAGGTAAGAGTTGTATTAATCAAATTTTGAACGGGAGAAAAAGAAAACAAAATATCTTTACACTTCTTTTTTTTTTTTGGTTTTAAATAATTTATTCAATCAAACAAAATATTAATATGTTACAATTTTATTTTATTCTCAAAATTAAATTTATTACTTAATAAATAAATAAACATATTTTTATTAACATGTCCACGAACTGTATTTGCTCTTAATTTTTGGATTTAAATTATACCATTATAAATCATGGGAACTTTTAATTTTGTCTAAATAAAAATAATATGTATTTTGAATAAAAAAAAGTATATGTTCGTTTCATTTTTTTCCCTATTTTTATCATGTCATATTAAAGGAAGTTGGTTTAAATGGTTTTAATTTTTGTTCAAATATAAATAAGGATAAGCTTGAAAATAGGAAAAAGAAAAGAAAAGATATTGAATGTGGATAGATATATATTTTTTATATTAATGTGAATAGATATATTAAAATATTCTTAGTTTCACCATCAATATATAAAAAGAAATAAATTATATGATTTTATTTCATTTGAAAAACTATATTAGTAAAATTAGCGGATTGAATAAAAAAAAAGAGTGAATAAATATATTATAATGTTATCCATCTCAATAGTTTCAATGACAATAGTAAAGATAATATTAGTATTATTTTGATTGTAATAAATTAAATATTATTAGAAAATATCTTTTATATTGTCTCTATTGTAACTTCCGATCAAATTTGATTATAACGAAAATAAATTTAATATCACTATTGTTGACTTAAGTTATTTCTTTTCTTCTATTTTTAACATCTTTAATTAATATTATCTGGTAAAGATATTTATGATTTAATTTTATCACTCAACCCAAATTTGTATTTTAAAAATAGAATACATAAAATCTTACCAGTAAAATTCTAATCCAATATCAAGTTTGGATGAATTGAACTTTCGATAAATATTTCAGTTACTTGATTATACATGTTCTGGTAATCTCACTTTATAAGATTAAATATACGAATTTAAAAATAAAAATCATAAAAATAATATATTCATTATATTAAAGTTATAATAATATAATAAATATTTTTCAAATATTGATGTGTTAATAATTTTTTATATAAAATAAACTATTAAATTTTAAAAATTAAAAGTTTGAAACAATTTTTTAATATATATTTTAAATATATCTTTTATTATTAACTAAAATTTATTAACAATTATATATGTACACACACTCATAATTCTAATTAATAATATATATATATATATATATATATATATATTAACACTTATAAAATTTTTAATCTTAAAAATACTTTTTTAATTACCTACAAAATTATATGATGAATTATTTGATTTTTTTTATATAGTTAAGTTTTTTTTTGTAATCTTAACATAAAATAATATCATTTCATTTTATTGTGAACAGCTCAAGCTCATCTAGGTATTAACACTTTGAACCCACTTATGATTTAGGGTAAAATGGGTTGCTTAATCAAAATTAAATTTGTTTAAACTTTAAATTTAATAAATTATGTCTTCAATTTCTTACTAAATTCTTACTTCAATCTCTAGGAGAGTAAATGTCAAACGTTCAGATTATTTTCTTACTTTTGTTTTTATCTATGATTTTGCGGTTCTTTGAGGTGCACAGTATTAATACATTGTAAAATAATGTTAACACTTAATATGTTATATTAAGTGGCACATATAATTGATTATGTGACAAAAATAATATTGTATATGATGTGATATGTATTTTTATTTTATTTTAATATCAAAGATTGTCATTTGTAAAATATGTTATTATGTAATTTTTAAAACGTTTCATTTACTAATTTTTTTTTACTTAATATTACTATTATAAAAAAAATTACTATTTCTTATCATTTGTGTTCTTCGTCAATGACTTCAAACTTAAACAGTGAACCAAAAAAAAAAGAGTTATGTTAAAGTATGAGTAAATATTAAAAATAAACTCATGTTCTTTCATCTTTTTCATTAGGCTTTGTCAAAGTTTGAGCTTTTGCCAATAAAAATTCAAAAGTTAGAACTTAATCATTGTTGAAGCTCTTCAAAAGATAAAATCACGTCTATTTAAGTGTTAGAGCAACTAAATTAGGAGGAGATAATTTTTTTTAAAATCATGATTATTGCTTTGAATTTGTTGAGGTTGCTTTTCTTGAAAGTTTGTTTCATAACTTTGGACTTAATACTAAGTATGTGGGTGTAAAACCCAATGAGTGAGTGAAAGGATAACAAAGTCAATATCCAAGTCTCGTTGAAGAAGTTGAATTGTCAAAAAAATTTAACCTAAGATAGGAGTTCTTATGACTTTAACGACTTAATAATGGTGTAGAAAGCGCTATTATAAAAGAAGTAATACAAATTATTTTAGCAACGCTGAAATTGCCAACAAAAAACACAAATGGAAATGGCAAGCAACAATAGTAGCTTAAATGTAATATTAAGAAAAAAAAATGAAGATGAAAGATGGATATGTGAAAAGATTTAAGAATTATAAGCTAAAATATTTAACATTTAATATTCTCAAAATATATATATATATATATATATATATATACCACAAGATATATTATATGTTGACAATGTATAGTCCAAAGAATTAAAATAATACATGAAGACAAAAATTAAATATTAACCTAATATTTTTAAAATTTTAAAGACTAAAATATTTAAATTTTTTATAATTTTATTCTTAATTTTTATGAATATATTCGGATCAAAGTTAGCCTTAGCCAATTTTGACAACTTTAACATTTGTGTCATATTTACTTTAGAATTAATTAAACTATTCACTTACATTCTAAATAATTGGTTTAATATATTGATTTTTATCTTTATATTATTTATTAAAAGTCTCAGTATACTTTAATCTAATTGATCCCATCTTACATAGACCTGAATATTGTCAGGTTATTTCAAAATTGAAGAGGGATTCAAGACTAAAGACTGTGAATCGGGACAAAATTTGGAAAAATCTATCTCAACTAGTTCCGTGAGCACCCTTGTAAATATCCAATACTGATATTTGGCACATTACAATCAATAGTAAAAGAACATTAAACTCATAATGTATTACATACATGTTTGTTCGAAAAAATGTGTTAGAAAGACCACCCAACCCCACACATCATGAAAATCTATAGAACAAAGGCTGAATTTCTCCCCACAAATTGTCAGCAACTTAGTCAGATCCAACCGAGCCCAGCACAATAGATTTCACTACTCACTCCCAAAAATTACCCCACAAATAAAACACACCTCTTCTTTCTTCTTTCTCTCTCCACACGTTGAAGGCCCAAGAAGATTCTATTCTAATTTCTAAAACGCTGTGAAAGTAAACTAACCCCACCTCCTATCACATGACCACCGCCGGTACCTTTGAAATAAAATCATATTTGTTATTATTGAACAAAACTCGTTGAGAATTTCAAGGAGAGACAACATCAAAACACAGACCGTATACTGTTAAACGACGACTTAAAAAATAACATAACATCCATCACTTTTTCCAAGTTTTAATTAATTCACAGCTAGCTGTTGTAATTCACCCCACAAAACATGTTACGTCACTTTATTGGTATAAAATATAAATAGATACATTAGTTGTTTATTTGCACATCGGATAACAGAAAATGAGTATCTTTTTCAATCTTTAGAAATGTAATCATTAAATCTTCATGAACGAAATTAAGCGGTAGAAAACTAGATATAAAGATTTATAAAAAAAACACGGTCACATACACAACTTTTGAATATTATTGTTTTTCTTTTCTTTAATCCATGTTCTACGACAAAGCTAGCAAGGTTCTTTCTTCTATCTCTTTTCGCTCTCTTTTTTGTCTGTTTCACTGGCCTTTCTTTGCTTTTTATAAAAACATACACTTTTTACATGAATAAAATAATTTAACCTACATAGAATACATGCATGCTTAGAATAGAAAAATAAAGTATAAGACAGAGAAAGACACGGCCAAGCTTTGTCGTTGATGCGAGGTTATGGGTATACATACATACACGAGATGAGAGATTGGATGGGTCTGAGTCAAACAAGTTCTATTCAAAGTTCCTTTAAAGGTTCTGTTTCCAGACAATATTACTTAATTGCAGGGTCACGAGGGGCTATCAAATATGAATCTCACGAGCATATAGCACTCTGATAATAACATATTGGACAAGATAACCATTTTCCTTTTAGTGCGACTTTTATACACACACATGTGCCTCAGCCTAGGTTCTTATTGTCCTTCCCCAACCCCAAACATGTATTCTATCACATTTTTTTGTTAATTATACTCTCATTAACTGAGATTCATATTTTAACGGTGAGTTTTTTTAGCGATATATAGTTTTATTACTTTCCATTAGCATTATTAATTACACCTTTTGCTAATTATAATGTATTACATTTTACTAAACTAGCTAGTGGTATGTGAAATGCACTGTATTTTATTTTAAATATATATATATATATATATATATATATATATTAATAATTAAATAAAAATATTTTATAAATTTTTTAAATAATTGTATATATATTTATGTAATATAATAAATTCTTTCTAATAAAAAATTATTTAATAATTTTTTAACTTTATAATTATAAAATATAAGGTAATTAATAATTTTTATAAATATAATTATTCACAAAAAATTTGTAAAAATAATAAAAAAATAAATAACAAATTTATCTTCAAAATATAAGATAAAATTAACAAATTTAAAATTAAATTAGTTACGATAAAAGAAGATGTAATTCATACTTCATTCTTAATCAATTTTAATCTTAAAACTAATTGTAAAAAAAAATAATTTTACTAATTTTCTATAAATACTCTCGTTTATAATATAAAATTTAATTTAAATTATTACGAATAAAGTACACTTTTAAGCGGATCATAGATTTCTGTTCCCTTCATTATCAAGTTAATGCTGATCCATCCAATGATCCTCATAGAATTCATTGAAATAGATGTGTACTTTAGAGGCCTAGTTAAGTTAAAAAACAGCTCGAATTTTGCATTAATTAACGGTGTTTTTATAAAATTAAGGATGTGACACATTAAAAAAATGTACTTGTAAGATATATATATATATATATGTGTGTGTGATAAACATTTCACACTTAGAAAAAAAGAATACTATTCATCCAAGTAAAATAATACCAAACTATGTTAGTGAAATATTTAGCGGATTTCAATAATCTGAACAAGAATAAATAGACATTTTATATAATAAATAAACTAAATTAACGCCAAATCTTTTCCCAAAGAGACATAATAATAACTGGGCATTTGTTAAATTAGAAAGATTTCACTCTTACTGAATGAAAAATAGAGCAATTCATAAAAGTCCACTATTTACATTTAGAGCATGTACATAAACGTATATGAAAAAAATATTATTTATTAATGACTTAATATTAAATTATCTTTTATTAGTAGTTTTTTAATTCTTATATGATATTTTAAAATAATACATACCAAACTATGAAATTTTTTAAAAAAATACTGAAATATGGAATTAAAAAAATGTAATCACGATTTTTAGTGCAGATATTTTGATATAAAACTACTTAAACATTATAAAGTACCAAAAATTGTTATTTAATATTTTAAAAAATTAAAAAAATTGTAAATTTAAAAAAAAAAAAATTAAACTACCAATAACAGTTTGTTAACTCAAAAATCATTATTAACAATTTTTAAAATTTTCCATAAGTCATAATCTTTATATGATATTTAAATTTTTTCCATATAAAAAAAGCCTTTATTAGTGTATATTTTTTAATAAAAAATATTTATATATACTTAAGGTTTATAATAATAATATAATATATTGTACTAATAGATAATTTTATTAAAAAAATATTAATATATATTACAAGAACTGGAACATCTAAGTTTATTAGGGCGGTTATCAATAATTACTAACACAAAATATTTAATATTTAATTATAGCTGATAAAATTAAAAATTCAACGTCAATTGCTAAAAAATAAAAAAAATTAACATAAATTATAATGATTGCCAACAAAATCAGTTTGATATAATCACGTGTAAATAAATATATTTTGACATCGATTTTAATAAATACAGTAAAAAAAAAAAAGTTTAACGTGGATACATCATCCAGTAATTATGATTTCTTCCCTCCTCCATTTAGGAAAATGATTTATTTATTTATTTATTTATTTTATTTTCATATGTTGCAAATAAAATTCATCCATGACTACTTCCGTAACTGACAGTAAGAAACTCATTTGGAGTGGCTTAGAAGCTGACGCCAAATTATTAGGTTCTTTGGTGTCTTTTTTTTTTTTCATTTAGTTTAACTTTCTCTCATTTATTTCTTTTATATAGTCAGCTGCACGGAAAATTTTTGTTTGAGAAATAATTCTTTTATAAGTATGTTTGGGGGAGGGTTTTTGAAAGGGAAGGAAGGGAAGAGCTTATTTTTATATTTTAAATAAATATATTTAAAATTAATAATTTTTAAAAATAAAAGATATAAATTAATATAATAACAAAAATTTAATGTTTTAATAATATATTTATTATTCTAAATAATATATAATTTTTTTAATATGAAATTAAAAAATAAGATCTCCCTTTCTTTTCTTTCAAAAATAAAGTTACACTGATATTTGTTGATCAACAAATGTCATATAAATTAACAACAGTTATATTTTAAAATTCATTCTCTTAAAATTTGAAAAAATTTGGTTAATGCCACCAATTTAGTTTAATCTCATACAGCCCACAATTTAGTTTAATGTAATCAATTCTAGCGTGAGTTTAGTTTAATATCACTAATTTTAACGTTAGTTTATTAAGACTATATTTAAAAGTTGTGTTTAAAAGGAGAGAGAAAAAAACGAATTAAGAAAGGTTAACCCTTATTTAGAAGTTACTTAATTAAAAGAAAAGGATTTAGAAATTTTTCTAAACCCATTAAAGTCCTTTTAATGCTAGTCTTTTGAGTTCATTCAATTTAGAGTTTTTTAAGGATTTTTTTCTCTTTCTCTCACTCACTCCTACTATTTCATGATTAGGATTTTAATTTTTTTAAATATTAATTTTTTAAGTGAAATTTTTTTAAAATTTATAAAAAATAAAAATATTAATTTTTAGAGAAAAATATTTAATTTTTTGTTAAAAAATTATATAAATAAAAATATAAAATATAATAATATCATTTATATAATTAAAGTCACCTTCTCCTCTCAATATTAAACATCAAAATAAGATAGAGACTTAACTTCTTTCCCCCTTCCTTCTCCCTTTAAATCATTCCCTTCCCTCTTCCTCCAAACTTTCAAACAAAGCTTAATGGTCAAAAAATAATTTAATAATAAGTAAAATTGTTACTAATTGTAAAATTTAACTACCACTAACTAGTAATTTTTTGTGTGTGGTGATATACTATTAAAATACAAACTATAATATATACTTTCAAAACTTTTATTAACAGTTTTTTTTTGTTAAACAAAGAATATACTAAGAAATGTTATTTTAATTTTTGATAATTTTTCTAATAAATTATATCTTTTTATAGTGCGTAATTGATAATATTTGAGTGAAATGTAGGAATTTATTTAATAGGTGTAAAAATTTAAAAACTTCAAAACATTTTAAATTATAAAAATCTAGTTAAAAATTTAGTTAAACAAGAAAGACTTATCATTAATTTAACCTTTATCATAATTATACGGATTAATGAATGTTTAGAATTAAATCCTTATTTAGTTAATGCTTCGTTAATAAGGTCTAGCCCAGGCACAAGTATATATCAGACTAATTATATAAGTAGAAGAGTAAAATAATAAAGATATTTGTCCAGTATTAAGAAGTACTTGTGTATGTAATTTGTTTTTCACTAATAATTTAGGTTTCTTTATGTTTTACTTTTATAGCATAAACGACTCCAATTACTCGATTATTATTCCTTAAATTATTATTAGGGCTTTAAGGTGTTTGTTTAAACATACAAAAATATATTTTTATTAAATAAATGCTTATCATAATTAATTATAAAATTGCATCTTTCTCCCATGTGATTGAGGAGAATATCCAAAACTCAAAACATTAATGCATGATTGATCAGATAGAAAGTGGCATAATAAAGGCCACAGAGTACAGTTATGTACATGAGAGAAATTGTTTGCATGCGGGAGTTGAATTGTTTAGTATAAAATACGTTGAAAAGCAGCTTCCGGGAAGAGTATTTATATCCCTCTCATCAAAATGTTAGATTTTCATTGGATCTCATCACTATAGAAAAGATCATTTTAACATGCTTTAGAGTTAACATTAAAAGGAGAGAACAAGAGAGAGCTTTCCTCTTCTATCTTTAATCCCCTTTTCTCTTCTTTTCTCTCTCTTTTTCTTTCCTTTCTTTTTATTTGCTGTTTCTTTTTCTTAAAGTCATCAACACGACTTGTACATGGAAAAAGGAGAGATCGAGATCCTTCTATTTATGTGAGAAGGTGAGAGATACTATGCCTTGTATATCAAAGAATGAGAATAGAACGATCGAGTAGCATCTTCATATATTCCATATACCATCTGACCAATCACACACCAAACGCTTATCCAACTTTTTCCTGATTTAATTAAAAGAAAAGCAAAGAGTAGTGTTAGGTAGTCCATTTGATTTGATATTAGGCCTAAGAAACTCAACTATTTAACTTCAAATGTGCTTTAATTTGATGGATGATCAAGCACATTAATTCGCATGCAAGCATGCATGGCCGACCTCGCGTGTCTAATAGTGGGACCCTGAATTGTGTTTTTAGTACAATTAAGACATAAACGTGTTGCTTGACCATAACATTATTAACCAAAAAGTATATCATTCACCGAATGTCCAAAAGGATACATAAAGATAAGTAATGACCACCACCGAACACGTAAATGTCTCGATAGAATTTATTTTATTTTAATTAACAATCTCGAATTCAAATATCCAAATTCAAAGAATTATATGCTTTCACGTCCATGACTCATTCCCAAAAAATGAGACATGGCTAGTGGTTCCCTTAACTTGAAAATAATTAAGCATAAGAGGGAAGAATAAACATACACATATAGCTAAATAGCTATAGAGATGGGAGGAGGTAATAACGGGGAACATAAAGTCTGTTGTATCACATGCATTATACAATCTTTTTCTTCTTCTTCTCCTTCTCTTCTTTTTATAATGTAAGTGATGAATGTTTAAAGGGAGGAAAAAAACATAATAAAGTTGATTACTAACCAACAAAATTAAAAAGGAATAATAAGAAGAAAAGCGAATGGTTCGTTCCCCGTACAACCACATACATTCCAAAGTTTAAACTTAAGAGCTCTTCCTCAATCCAAGGGATTCCGTGAGATGATGAAGCTGCTTCCTTCAGGTTTTGGGTCCCTCGTCATCATTTCATGAATATAGTTGAAAGACCCACCTCTCTCATGTCCATAACTTTGTAAAGCATTTGCTTAAAGTGGCATTTTTTTTCTGATGCCATCCATCCAATAATGCATGACTGCATCTGTATGTTTATCACAACGATCGCTCTCATTATCTTATCATCGATTTTCGGCAAAGAATTATATATAAATTTGAATTCTAATTGCATTAGTTTTATTATAATTATGTATGTTGTGATCGGAGAATTGTTTATGTACCTTGTTTGATAGATAACAACTATCCAGTTTTTCCAATAAATAAAATTATTATAAAACTCTCATTACTAAAACAAGTATAGAAAAAGAAAAAAGACAGGAAAAAACTGTTTCGTAAACGGAATCATTTTGCATATAAATAAGTAATAATAAAAATATCATTGGCAATGCCACCTAGTTTTCCACTAAATAATAATAACCTTCTGGCTGAGTCAATCATGTCTGAAATAAAGTTGTCTTTGCCAACTGAGACGGGTCTCATTCGATCAACGAGGCAGAAGCTATGCCATGGAATGGAATTGACGGTTTGCCTCAAATGACAAATGCTATCACCGTTCAAAATTCTGTCAGCTATTTATCATTACGAGGAGGCTAGTACATCACTTTTATTTTTATAACTTTTTATTTTCTTTATTAGATCATTATTTTTATCTTAAAAAAGTTATTAAGGGAATATAATATAAAAATATATTATTTTGTTTATTTACTTTTATTTTTTATTCTATAATCAATGTTTTCATCGTCACATCTCTCTAAAGTAGTATATTATCGATGAGTTGCATCTACTAAGAGTTGTTATGTCAACTTTAAAATAATATGGTTAACACAGAGCTTAAGTTTTGTATGGATTTTGTTTTAGCAATTCTAAACTTACAACATATTTAATTTAAATAATTTTTTTATTATTTTCAAATGTGACATTTTTGTTTCCTTTTTATAGATTTATCGTTAGAATATATTATGATCATTCTGCAATTTTTTAAAATTAAGCATTAAATTAAAATCAATTAAAATCATACATGTTAAAAACAAACTCTACATTTATAATATAATTTATTTTTTTAAAAATTACACAATTAGATCTATCATATAAATTGTAGAAATAAAATAATTTTTATTTGTCTTTATTACATAATTTTTATCTGAAAATAATATTATTAAAGCAATATAATATAAAAAATATTGTATCCGGAATAGTATTACAAAAGTGAATAAACTTGAAGTTTGAGTTTCGTCTAATTTTTCTTTTAACTTGAACTTTATTATTATATTAAAATTTTAAAATGTAGCTACGATCTAATAAAGAGATATTAGTAATATATTTTTAAAATATATTTTTAAGTATTATTAAAAATTATCAACTGTACTTAAAGTTTGAATGATATATTTATCAAAAATATTTAAGCAATTTAAAGTCATAATTTTCTTATTTACATACTCTTCATTTTGTTGCTAAGTAATCACAGTAAGACTTTATTATCTTAACGTATGTCTAACTATTTCTCTTTCATTAGTAAATAATTTTCTTTTGTATGGTTTGAAAAACTCGCACAATTAGGTGGGCTTCTGAGTTAATTGTAGATAAATTTGTGGTTAGTAGTTCTGTTTTAGTGCCTTCTTAATTGAACAAGAATCGCACAGCTGTTGCTAGAAGTGGAACCAACACCCAATTATGGCTTGTTTGGAATTGGCTTTACTTGCAGAACAAGATTACAAGAGTGAGGCTGTTTTCACGTCCCACTCAAAAAAGCATAGGCACACACCAAATATTTCCTCATTGCAGATATATGTAAAAGCGCTAGTGGGTACAAGAATATCAGAGAAAGCCAACATGCAGTTTTCGATGGTGGACGCTAGCTAGCTAGCTATAGAGAGATCAATCGTGGTGAACGTTGGTTTCAGTGTTTTAGCCTTAAAATAAAAATAAACTAAATTATTAAACATAATTCCAAAAAAAAAAGTTAAAACTATCATAGCTCTACGTGGATATCAAAGAAAATATGTTCAATTACATATAAACTTTACAATTTAATAGTACGTATTTTTTAGTGCAACTTCTAAAAAAGTGTTGCTAGAATGATAATAAGCTAGGACTTGACACATTTAAGGAGAATGTGTCTAACTAGAACTACTATTAATTTGTACACATCTTAAAGCTACTCACTTAAATTAATAATATATATATATCCTGCAAAAAAACAAATGTTTCATTTACGTGAAGTGAAGCTTTGCATCAGAGCGCAATATCCATCAAAAGCAGAAGTTGTGGGCATAAGTAGCTACATTGTTCAGCTTAAAGAAGGAATAACTTTGACTGCAAAAGAACATATAAATTGGAGTCCCAAAATAAATTCACAGAGGCTTATGATATGAGTGAAAAAAGAAAGAAAGCATATAGTGATACAAAGTGGAAGGAAGCAGGCCTAGCTAGAGAAGGCTGACCACAGACCCCACAAAGAGAAAGAAGAAAAAAGAAAGTATAAAAAAACAGCTTTATAGGGAATAAGGATGAGGTTGCATGATTGAACTCAGGTAAAGAGTCTCACTCTCATTCATTTTAAGTTTTAACTAAACATTATTTTTGCAAACCTTATGTTTTATCCATCCTGTTTTTTTTTCTCTAGGGAAAAAATTAAGGTATGTTTGACAAAATGAATGGATAAGTTGATTGAAGGTAGAAATGCTTGTTGAAAATTGAAATATTAATTAAAAGGTGATGAGGTGCTAATTGAATAAAAAATTATTTAATAAAATTAATTGTTGAACTAACTAATAAGTATAAAATAATATAAAAATACATTTAATTGTTTAGTCATAACTTGAAATTTTGTAATTATAAATATTTTCAAATAATTACTAATTTTCATATTTTATTTAATGTTAAATAATTGATGATCTTAAGAATTAGGACAGTAAACTGTTTTAATGTCATTCTTATTTTTAAATATTTTATTAAATAAAATGAGATAATATGAATAATTTTATAATATAATTTTACTAAATTTATACTATAAATAAATTATAGTTAATGAGAGTAAAAGAAAGTGAGAGAGTGTGTGTTAAGGATTTCTCAATATAAGAAGAATAAAAGATGAAATTTAATAAGATATTAAGAAAATAAAAATTAATAAGCTAAGGGCTTATATAAACTTCCACATTACATGAAACAGCATTTTAAAAAACACTTCAAGATAGATAAATAAATTTTTATTAAAAAATTAGTTTAGGTAAATAAGCTTTTAAACTAGTAAAAAAATTAGAAGCTAACTTATTCATCTTGCTAAAATACATTATTAAGTGATGTTTGGTTTATCTTTTATTATAGTTAATTTATTTTTTAATAATAATATATCATTCATCATATTCTTCATGGTATAGTATATATATATAGGAAAGGATGTAAAAACTTTCCTTTTCATTTAATCATAAAACAAAAATGCAGAATAGAAGTGTAAAAATAATATTTGATTTGAATTATATGTTGGAACTAGACGAAATGATTCTTTTCCTTTCACGAGAGATAAGAAGAAAAAGGCAAAGAAAGAGAGAAAGCGTGCACAGAACTAAAGAGAAAGAAAAGGAAAAATAAAAGGCAATGAGGTATGAGTATGACAGGACTAAGATCAACTAGAGTTTGCGGTGCAAGATTGTGGAAGTGAAAGAGTTGTAGCAAATAATTATAATCATAATAATTTTTATCATTGCATGATAGAGATATGTAGTTATAATAATCATGGGCGAAGCACATCACTTTCCTTTGTCATCACTTTCTAAGGCATGATTAGAAAAAAGTTCAACCATGTTTTCCTCCTCCTTCAAAGAAAAACGTTCTTTTCCCTTGTGCTTTCTTCCTATTAAACTTTAGACCATAATGAAATAAGAGAGAAAAACTCAATAAGTATATATAGCATGAAGGGAAAAAAATCTTGTTTTTCAGGTACAAACTGGTAGAACTGAAAATTGAGTGTGCATACTCAAGTGGATGGAGTGTGATTAATATTTTGTCAAATCTATTGGTAGAAATTTATGTTTACCTAATGATTTTTTTGGGAGGATGTTTGCTCTGTGATTCTTCTACTATAAGTTAAATATATAATTTTTCAATTTAAAAACTCAGACTGCCCCTTCCTTTCTCCAACAACAATGAAACTTGGCAATTTTCCAATAATATTAAAGTATCTTTTGGCATATTTTATTATCTGCTAACTTTTTTTTATTTATACATTGGAAATTTATATTAAACCGGCATATTTTATAAAAATAAATACACAAATAAAATGGTATTCCATTGATCTACTTCAAAGGGAATATGGGAAAAGTTGATATTGTGTAAATCTTAAGGCTTTTTTTTTTCTTGATAATTTATGGGGCTTTAAGAATTATGGTTAACAATTCACTTGCACCGAATTGGGTCTTTATTTTTTTAGTCTGTACAAGAGTGGATTGGATTTTTCACTTGGCTAAATTGGACTTCAGAGCTACAATTGAGCAATGTGCCGAAGCCTTAGCCTATCTCCTTAAATGGGCTTCATACCCATGAAGGTAGCGTTTCAAATTGGAAACTCAACTACTGATCCACGACTAAAGCAGCAATAACTGAGTATGATATCAAGAAAATTTAACTCAACTCATTTAAGCTCAAGAGATTTTAAAATAATGAACATACAATTCAGATTTAATTTACAATTTACCATATTATATTTTAAATTTAGTTTAATGACAGCATAGTGGAAATGACAGCTAATGGTTTCGATGTTTCAATTTATTTGAATATCTTGATAATGAAATACTTGTGCTCCATTGCAAGCACTTCTCACGTTGTCAATGAAATTAGTTCCCAGAGATATCTACAGCACATTCTTGGTAATAGATTGTCAAATAGTCTAAATAAATTTCAACATTTATTTGTCCTAAATGTAGTCACGTGATGTCACCAGCCACGTGCATGAGCCATTTTAACAGACATGCTTTCAAAATTTACAACTGTTTATCAATAAGTGAAGTGAAATTCATTATGGTCAAATGCATCTTAAAAACTAGTTACAAGGTGTCATGATCCTTGAAGATACAAGCTACAAGAGAAGACACAACTTTAACGTTAAAATTTCACGTGTCCAAGTATAATTTCCAATTGAGAAACTTCCAAATTTGACTGAGATTATATGGATATAACATTTTAAGCTCTTAAGATTGTAAAAGCTCTCCGTTAATTCCTGACTTTATAAAACAGCATTCACCTTATTTCATCATTTTATTCCTTTTAAGAGCAAAATAACGGTGAAAAAACACTAGGATGAATGACACTTTGTAAAGTCAGGAATTAGTGAATATTTAAAATCTCAAGAACTAAAATGTTCAACTCATACAATCTTGAAGACTAATTTAGAGGTTTACTCATTCTAGTTACATGTAGACCTCCAAGCCGATAAATTTGGAGCATTGACATAAAGGACAGAAACTAAGCTTACTTTCACAATCTTTACAGAGGCAAAGATGCTTACAAGGTAACAAAACCATGGTCACTTCATTGACTCTGCAAGCCTTACATGTCATTATCTCTTTCATATCAGTATTCTCCTTCGAAAGCAGATGGAAATCAAGGGATCGGTCATTGCAGCAAGATGCGGTATCATCTACCTCACTGTCACCACATCCTTCTTTACTGTCTCTGCTTTGGACATAGGCTTGCTGAATATTAAACTTGAGAGCAGATATCATATTTTCGTTGTATCTGGCTCGCTGTTGCCAGGTACCAGCTTCCACACTCAACTGCTCCATTCGGTCTTCAAGTTCCATATTCCTCTTGTTGATGCTTTCTAGTTCGGCATCTTTCTCTCGAAGCTTTTGAAGGACTTTGTCTTCAAGGATTGAGATACTCTGAAGCTGTGTTGCCTGAACCTTCTCTAAAATGGCTTCCCGCAATCGTTCACCCTATTTTACAAAGTAGAATGTTAACTAGTGTTGCATCCTCAATTTAGATATTTTTGCCCCCATCTATACAGATGTCAGTTAAGGCTATAACAAATATAATATATAAGTTCTAATGCTGCACATTAAGGCCTTTGAACTTTGAAGATTTTACTAGAAAGAAAAGTAGTGTATTGATGCTGCCATAATGCAGAAAAACAAGAAGATGATGAAGCTTGATCAGAAAATACTAAGCTTTTGCCATCAGTTCTTGTATTTGACTCATGTTATAAAGAAACTAAAATAGCAAGTGATTTCAATACTCAATAACAACACAAAGCAAGCTAAATATTGGCATCATAGGATTTAGAGCACTAACACTTTAAAAATAAATAAATAAATACTGGGAATGGAATGAACCAAAAAGATCTCCTTCAAAGTTTGACATTAATTTTTTATTATTATTATTATTTTTTGGGGGAGGGGGGGGGGGGGAGTGGCTCATGTGTTGACCAAGGAAAGTTATTCCAAACATCAAATATGCAAACTTCAACAAGTTAGTAATAAAACAGAAAGTACTCTATATTAGAACGAAACTTGGGTAACAAATCAGTCACCCATGACTCTTCAAAAATAATCAAAACAGATTTTACTTAAGGTGTCTAAATGCCTCCAATGGATGTGCAGGCAGGTTCTTCGCTTAGTTATGGTAAATGGTAATTCAGTGCAATGCAATGAGAATTACAAATGACAATTCTGTCAAGGTTCCATTTCCAATACATAATCTAATCTACACATGCCACTTCTGATGGCTATTATTTCCCTAAACCATTTATTCAGATAACTGTCATACTTCAAACAACATCAGCAAGAGGAACAATACTTACATAATTTATTGCACCTGCGCCCATCATATCAGCAAGATTTGAAATACTTTCTAAAACCTAGTGCACCTATGTTGGGTGCACTAGTCCAATCACATCATTAACTTTGCTTGTTAATATCAATTAATTATGATAAGCATCTTAATTAGTTTTGTGATTGGCCTAAGGCACCCTACTTAAGTACACTAGATTCATGCAAATAATTCTCTCATAAGAGACCTTGCAAAATGGACTAAAAATAACACAGCCTCAGAAGAAAAAAGTTATATAAAATCATCACTTTATTTATCTTCAGACACGTGGTCTAACAATAAAATACATCAAATATCAAAAACATTATCTATCAGAAGTAAAACAAAACATGTATACACCAAAATGCCACTAACACTTTTCTGTAACATCTTCTCAGATCATGCAATGACTCGGCAGACCCACTTATGGACCACACTCTTATTCATGGGGGTGTCTATCTTGTCTGATAATATATCCGAATTAACTGAAAATCATAACATAACATGTAACCAATAAAACGGTAAGCCAAACATAAAAACCAGGGCTCACCTGCATTTTGAGAAATCTATCCATCTCTACATCCTGCCTCTGTAACTCACGTTCAATGTCATCGCCAATGAGCGACAATAAAGCCGAGTCTCCAGTGGAAGTCAGGCGAGTATTATCAAGTGACAGGCCCAATCCAGTGGACACAGATCGAGGTTGCAAGAAATCCACAGAAGATATCTGAGAATTGTTCTCCAAAAAATCTTGTTCTTTTACTCTCTTCCTCTCTGGTTCCAACCCATAATTCCATTGCAATTGCAAATCAACGGCCCCATCACTGCCATCATTAGGAGGAACAGGACCCGGAGCAAATCCAACAACATGAACTAGGAAAAAAAAATCTAGGGTTTAACTTGTAATCTCAACCCCACAGAACCCCAAATAAATGTTAAGGAAAAACACATAATTGGCTTAAAAAAATTTAAAATTTCCAGTGATTGAATCATCATATAACATAAAAGAAACAACTTTAATTCAAGATGACCAAAAGGGGTGCCACCAAGAAACCTAGGTGGGGTAATTTCCTGAAGGGTTTCAGATTTTTGAGAGCATTAAAGAGATGTAAGTAAAAAAAAAGAGAGAGAGAAAATTTGAAGAAGTGGAAGCTAAGATGAAGAATTTACATACAAGGAGGAATATAGGGTGGATGCTGAGACTGATCTTGTAAATCAGTGGGGTTGAAAAACGCCACCTGCTGAGACATTTGACCATCCATTGTTTGAAGATTTCTGAATGAAAAAAGTAAAAAGTTAAAAAGGAGAAAGAAATATAGGAAAGGGGGGGAATGAGTAGATTAAATTGCAAAGATAATTTATAAAAGAAAAAGAGTTTGTTAAAATGAAAGGTGTAAATAAAAGGAAATTGTTTGGGGATTTGAATAAATTATGAGAGGGTAATTACCTGAAGGATTTGGTTTGTGGTTGGTGTTGTTGGGTTTGGTAGTGCCGTTGTAAGTGGTGCTGAGGGAAAGCCATGGATGAACCACACCGTCAGAAGAAGACTACCTATGAAATGGAAATGACGAGGTGACCAATGCAGAAGCTTCTTTCAATTTCCACACTTGCCCCTCCCCTCCTTGCTTTTTCGTTTATTAAAATAAGGTTAAAAATATACTATTATTATTTTACTCATTTATGAATTATTTTTTATATTTAAAATATTTAAGTATTTAAAAAATTTATATATTTTTAGTTTTGTTGTTACATTTTAATTTCTTTTATTAACAAAATTATAACGGAGAAGACTAAAATATAACAATGTAAAAAATCTTTCATAAACATAGTTTCAAAAAATTAAAAATAAGATAGTAATAAAATAACTATGAATTTTTAAACTACTAACTATACCTATATTTAAATTAAATATTATTTATGATTTAAGGTCACACGTGTAGATAATAATTTTTTTATTGATTTAGTAAATAAATCAGTTCATTTAACAAAATTATAATTAATAAAATATTAAAAAATTCACACGTAACAAAAGAAAATTAATGCTGCTAGAAAAAAAAGTAGAATATCTATATATTTTTCATAAATAAAAAATTCAGTTGATAAAAAATATTTAAATAAATTTTAAGAAATTCATTTATTTTAAGAGATTTTAAAAATTTACTCAGTTGCTTTTCTAAAATTTTGAATACTACAGTGTTTCATGCACAAATGTAATAAAAAAAGTATTTTTAAAAATTTAATAATATAAATTAAGATTGTTAAATATTAATTGATACTTTATTTATTTTTTAAAAGAAAAAATAAAAATAAAAAATATCAATTAAGCATTAATATGTATTATGAAAAAACAAAATTAAGTTATAATATATTTTTTAACTAAATTTAATATTATGAATTATTTTATTTTTTTCTATTCAAAGGAGTTAAACAGTTCAGAAAAAATATATTTAATTTTTATAGTTAATATTTATTTATAAATTAATTTTTAAATTTAAAAATTGTATATTTTAGTTTTTATATAAATATTTTATTATATTCTAATGTCTTTTATCATAACTACTTAAATTAAAATATAAGAAAATATTTATATAATGATTAAAAAATATTTTTTTAACTTTATTCATTAATTTGTAAATGAATATTAATTATAAAAACTAAATGTTTATTTTAATTAATAAAAATAATTCTAAATTCTTTTAGGTTTCTTGCTTATAAAATTATAAATTATTTTTTTCTAAAATATTTTTTTTTCATAAAGCTTAGAGTATTCCTAATATTACAACTCATTAGAGTTGTATAACTTTATAATTATAATTTTGTATTTAGCTTTTAGTAGGACACCACCTTTTTTCTTTGATTTTTGTAAAATATTTTTCTTGATCTTTGGAATAAGGTCTTTTACGAAATTTTAAGAGTATTTGTTTGTTTTTACATATTTATCTTCTATTTTTTTTTAAATTTATCAATAATTAACACTATCTTTATTCTTTTTTTTACCAAAATTAAAAGAAATTATTCTTAATTATCAAATAGAGCTTTTAACTACGGATAAACATAAAATATTGTAATTATTTTTTAAAAAATTAATATATTAATTAATTTTAATAAATTTTAATTTATGTTATTTAGTAAAAAAAAAGTATCTCAAGAAACTCTGACTTTTTAACATAAATAAAATAAATAAATAAGAAATATTATATATATACATCGGTCAAAATTTATTTATAAAAATATTTTAGTTTTTATATATAATAGAAATTGACTTTTATTTAATTATTTTTAACTATGTAGAAATTGATTATAATTAACTTTTCTAGTCTTATATTCTTACACTTTGTAAAAGTTGATTATAATATATTTTTATACACTTTTTTATAATATAAAATCTATTTTAATATATTTCATTTTTATGTTTTAAATATATATTTAAATATTTTAAAAAATATTTTTCTATAATTTTAAAATTTGTAATTAATATGATTTTATAAATTATATTGAAATGATAGTTAACATGAAATAGAAAAAAGTAACTAATTACACTAATTTATGAAATTAATCTAACACATCTCTAACTAAATTAGCCATATAAATTATTAATGCTATAAGAAAAATAGCAATATCAGTATCTAACAAATACTTGTGGTTTAAAAAAAATTTAAAAAAAATTATTAAAAAATATTATAATAAAAAATTATTATTTTTATATATTTTTAATAAAACACAATTTTTTTTCACATTCTTTTTTACTCATTCAAACAAATGAAAAAAAAAATTATTATTTTCTTACTTCTTATTTCAGTTTATCCAAACATTAAATATTTCTCACTCTATTTCCACTTTATTTCCCATCCTCTTATTTCTTTCTTTTGTTTCACCTCGCATCCAATGCCACAGAAGAAAAAGACTCTTCCAAGCATGCAGTAATTCCATCCCTTCTCTCCCTCCATGCTAATTTTATAATCATTATCCGCACACCCCTTTTAAGATTGCACAGTAGATTCTAAGAAGCAAAGGAATATAGAGAAGGTAGGGTCATTCTTGAACCTACAACGATGTTCTCTCTGTTCTAGCAAATTCTAGATCATTTATGTCTATTGTAAATCTAATCATTCAATAATATAACAGATCCAAAAATATCAAAAGAAAATGGTGACATGTTGCAGAATGTTCATTAGCTTCATTTTGCAATTAGTGATGTTAAAAAATACTTGTACATTTCAATACAAGTGACAACGGCACAAAGATTGTGTCAAACTGTTACTACTGCACCACGAGCTGAACCCTTTTACAAGGTGACTTGCCATATAAAAAATCTTTATATCCCTGATGAAATCATGCTCTTTAAGACACGTCTGGAGAAGGGGTTTTTCCAATCTTTGTTGTATCCAAAAACGCTTGTGGCATGTTGCTGTAGAGTGTATCCTTCATATCACACAAGGAAAAGTTGTTAAGCTCAACATATTGATAAATGAAGTACTATTTATGGCAATTATTTGAGATGGGTGGAAAAAAGCCAATCTTAACCAGGGCTTTGTAAATTTAAGCCTGAGCCTGACTTGACTCTCAATTTAAGGCTTGAGTTTGATTTATTTACCTACCACAAATCATTAAGATACGGCTTCATCTATTTAGAAGTCTAATCTGCCTTGTAAGCCTACTTTGTAATAAAGTTTTTTAAATATGTAAGAAAACTGACCTCTAAATAAAATAAATATATAATATTAAAATATTACATTGATAATGATACATTATTATTATTATTATTATTATTATTTAATTAAATAGGTCAATCTATTAAGCTTAAAAGACTTTTTAACTAAATAAATTTATAATAAAACTTTGTTGATCTATTTAATAATGATTCTAACCTGTGCAAAAGATTAAAAAAAATTGTATATAATTATTGAAAATTATGTATTTAATAGATTAATGCATGGAATTACATTATATTCTATAATTTTTAATAAAAATTTATTATATATAACTTCTTATCACATGCAAATGTTAAAAAAAATTGATTTAATAAATAAACTTGACCTAATGTATGCTAGGCCATAAGTCCACCAGCTGAACTCATTTCCACCCTAAAATGATATTGAAGGGTCAAAGTATGTATCCATCATGAACCTTTATAGTGGGTTGAAAACTAGATGAGATGTCCGAAGTAGCCTTATTTGTCAGTGAGGGTATGATAATAGCCTGATTTGAGATGCTACATTGCCTTGGGAAACTGAAAGCATGTCGCACTAAGCTTTCATCATTTGCTGTTGAGGCAACTGCACTGGTGGAATTCTGAAATCCATTGCCCTCATCAAGGTTCAACCCAGTCTGAGGCAATATCATAGGTCTCAGTCCACCTGGCAAAGACATTGGATGCCAGCTCAAACCATTTCTCACCATTAACATCTGCATAATCAATCACAAGCACTAAAGTAACAATTAGTCAAATGTGGCAACGGCAATTCCAAGCCTTTTCTTTGTTGTTTTTCTCAATTAGCAGAAGTGAATAAATTAAAATTCTAGCCTCTTGGGTTCATTTTACAGGTTCAAGATGCTCTTGACAACATAAAAATGTGTTAAAAGATGTAATATAAAAACCATTAGTGTATCTTCACCTAACAGCTTATCCACACTTCAAACCCAAAGGGCTCTTGTGTGAAGGGGCATGTTAGAGATGTGATATAACAATTTAAAACCATTCTTGCGACTTTACCTACCAATTTAAGCTTTTGGAATAGTTAGTTCACAAAATGTAACAATTTAAAATGCAATCTTTTGTTTGATTGACAATCCTGTCATAGTAAGGGCAAATGTGTTGCACAAAAATATTCAAGAGCTAACTGAAGCTCTCCAGCTATGTATATAGTACTAATGGAAAGTGCATCTTTTGATGACTAACAGAAGAAATCTCCATGCCAAATCATGGTTGAGCATGCGCACAGACAGTCATAATGTTTGCTGTTTATTGAATTTTGTAACTCAACACAGCAGTATGGTAAATTGATTGCACTACCCAAAACAGGTTTTTGAAGTTCTCAACTTCACATCTTATGTGAAATTCTTGATGAAAAATTCATCATTTAGATGATCACAAAAAGCGCATTCTCGAAAAAAAAAATTGAATTGAAATAATTATTCCTGTTAAGGTATGTTTTTGGCTTTTAGACAGTTACTCAGGCAATCACTCAAATAAAATAACAGCAAATGATTGTAGTTAAAATATATAAGAATTACGTAGAAAACAAAAGACATGTTGAAAGAGTGGTTATATAATATCACAAGCTGACTGAAAGAAAACTCACCTGAACTTGAAGCTGAAGCTGCTTTAAATATTCTATGGCCTCGTCTAGCATTGAAGCTTTGTCCGTCTATTGAAAACACACACAAATTGGACTCATCCATAAGCAAAACAAAAACACAAAACAAAATCCTTTGCAAGATAAATTAGCTTAATTTAGAGGAAAGGATGGTGTGTATATATATATATATATAGAGAGAGAGAGAGAGAGATACCTTATTAGAATTTGGAATTAAATTCTGCAAGGCTTTCATTTTCTCGTTAATCCTACTCCTCCTTCTCTGCACAAAATCAAAATTTCAGTGAAAACTAGGAAATCAGAAAGATTTCTCAAAAATTTGAAGGATAAAAGAGAACCTTTTCAGACAAATTATGGAACTCTGCAGCTCTGCTTCTCTTTGATGAAGTACGTGGTGCTGGGACAGGTTTTGATGGCAACACTGAACCCTCCACATTCTTCTACCCACAAAAGAAAAACATCAAAATCCACTCATTAAAAAACAAAGGCTTCCATTATGTAATTTTAGAAATTTCAAAATATGTATCATAAGATCTACCCACCTCTATGTTTAAAGTTTCATTAAGCTTTGCTTGCACCCAGAAGCATATGACACAAACTATTAGCAATTAAGAATTTTATTTGTTTTGAAAGTTTCAATTTTGATATTTGAATTGAAAAGATGGGCTTAAAGGGTGTATGTATAATTGTATACGATACCATAATTGTAAAGAAACAAAAAGAATATGAAGGAGTGGTACCTCAACAGGTGAAACAATGGGGTGTTGTTTGAAGGAGTTGGCATCAGAGTGAGGGATGTAAGGATTAGCATGATGGGGATCAGAGAAATGGAAATTCGAAGAGGAAACCGGGTTATGTGGGGTGAAATCCGACCCGGAATCATTCGGGTCCATCCCAAGTGGTGCAGAATTATGGAGGAGTTGGTTGCAGAAGGTAGAGAACTCTTCTGAATCAGGGGGCAAGGCTCTCCCTGAAGATGATTGTGTTTGGTGCATGCCACCATCCATTGAACTTAAGAGAGAGAGAGAGTTGTTGATGGTGTGTATGGTATGGGATCAACAACTTGGAAATAGCAAATAAAACAAAAAGGTTGGAGTTGGGGTTTTAGTGTAACTGTGTAAGCGGGATTAACGTTTCAAAATGGCTTTATAGTATTTGTACGAGGTCGTTATTACACTGATTACTGTCGCGCCTCTTATTACCTTCCTCTGCATCATATTTTTACGACTTTTCAACGAGCATATACAGATATATAATAAAATAGTTACTTTTATCAATATTTCATGTTGTTAATGCATTTTTTATAATTAATAATAAAAAGTATTACATACAAATTTTTTATGCATATTAGAAAATTATTTTTATATATTCTAATATATCTTTTTAATATTTTGTAGAATTTTGTTATATATTTTATAAATTTTCTATAATTCTTCTGTTACGTTATAAAATGTGTATATATATATATATATATATATATATATATATATATATTAAATAATAAAGTATGTAAAATTATTATTTCAAAATTATAAATTTATTTAGTATTTTTATTTAATAATTAAATGAATTTATAAACATAAAAAATAGTAAAATTTAGAATTATTTATTCTTCTTATATTTTATAAAATAAATATTTAAAATGTATGTGTTTGTTATTTTTAAAATATAAATAATACTTAATTATTTTATTTATTTAATAATTAAAAATTATAAACATAAAATAATAATTCTTGTAACATGTGTCTAATTGCATACACAATAAAAATGTATTTATACTAATTTTTTAATAAAAATATATATGATATTATTAAATTCAATATATTGATAATTTTATTAAAAAAATTATAATTTATTTATTATTATATGTCGTTAAAAAATAAATAAATACTAAGCAATGTCCTTATTAAAGTTAGGCAAACGTTACATGTAAAAAAAAAAAAAAAAGTTAGCCAAATACTAACTTGTGATTTTTAATGTATCTCATACTTATATATATTTTTCTTATTCTTTTTCAAAATATATTATTTCCATCGAGTTTTTCTTTGATAATAGAATGACATGCAAATGCTTATTTTAAAATTTTAATGGCATATATTTGAACAAAAAAGATTATGAAGAGAATATAAAAAATTGTTCCAAGTTTTGTCATTTTATGCATATATGTTGATGGCTGTAAAGGGTGGGTCGATACAAGGAACAATTCTATCAACTCTAATTATGAAGACGATAATACAAATTCAAATTTCCACGAAGCAACTTATGAAAAATCGTAGAATTCGTATACCTGTGGATGAACACCAACTCATTCCATGAATCGTTTGTGTTTAGTTGAATCTATAAGATTTCTCACTGGAAAAGAAATTGTATACGATAAACAGATTTTTACTCAAAATAGAAGATTGTCTAAATAAGTGATTTTATAAGTTGTACTCCATGATAAGAAGATAGGCCTCCATGATTGAATAAGTGATCAAATAAATATGCACTTACGTTTAAATGTTCATTTATTTTGAAGAAAAGAAAAGTCATTGATCATCTGCTATGCTCTTTCCTTCTAGATAAAACTATTTATTCATTGCAGTGTCAGAAACAGTTCCTTTTTATTATTATCTTTTTCTTTCCTTCTTGGTCAATTTTATTTATTATTTGACACCTTTTTTATTATTAGATAAAATTTATTAAAAATTATAAAAAATAATTATAAATAGGAGAATATAACAAATCTTAATTTGCAAGGCATTTTCAGAAAATCAAGGGAAGAATAATCGCTACGCCCCCATACAATTGAAAAAAGAATTGAGAATAATAATCTTATGAAACTGATTTAAAAAATGAATATTTTTTTTTGAAATTATTTTTTATTTATTATAATTTTCATATGCTTATTATAACAACTATTTATTAATTTCTTAAATAATATTTTTCAAAACACTCGTTAATAAGAAAAAGAATTTAAGAAAAGAAAATAATTAAAATAAAGAAAAGAAAAAATCAAAAGTCAAAGACGTCATAGTAATCGTCACCGTCTTATCCAACCAAACGACCAGAAGAGCAATTTATTATAGAGCCGAAATGTGCAACTCCCGAGGCTACTTTTGGTACCGTGTTTTATATAATACCGTCTTTAATTTCCTTTTAAAACAATTATTAATATTTTTATTTTAATTATAATTTTTTAAAATATATTAATGCAAAAACTTATTTTATATTTACTTTTTTTATAAAATTTGTAATAAAAAAATACTCACTTGTTTCCTATTCAGATATTTAATATCATGATAATTTTTTAAATAAAATATAAACTTCAATATCTAACTGTTTTCATTTATTTGGAATTAGTTATTTTTTATATAAAAAAAAGAGAATAAATATCATTTTCAACCAAAAAAAAATATTTTTTATATACTTACACTTATCTCTAAATGTTGAAGTTAACATCTTTTTAAGTTCTTATATTTTCACACATGATAAAAAAGTCTGAAGTGGATAAAAATAAGAGATTATTAACAAAAGAAGAAATACAAGTATATAATAGATTCTGCTATAAAAAAAAACTGAATATACAAAATGCGTGTTAATATCATAATTACTTTTCCACTCTTTCAATTGGAAAATCTTTTTAAGTAAAATCTTTAATTTCAGTTTTTTGCTTTGATTATTTTAGATATTTAATAATGAATAAAACAAAAATAAAATGAACTTGTCGTGTTATGGTTTAAATATTTTGTAATTGAATAAAAAAAAATTTGTTCAAGTGATATATCTTAACATAGAGAAATGAGAAATAAACAAGAATTGGTTTAATAATAAACTCCAACTCACTTATTGTCTCTGGATGGATTAAGAGATTCAATAATTATGTGACTCAGAATGCTAAAACCACCCAGTGATCCAGATCTGATCACCTGGCCATTTGACACAACAAAAAAAGGTAATGTATGACTAATATTTCACACTCACAGTTTCCATCTTGTGCTTTGAAACCATTCTCTAGCACAATTTAACTTCGGGTTACCCATATATAAATCATATCATAAATCAAACAAGTGCAATATAAAATGAGCAGAGTAAAAAATATTTCATAAATGTAAAACAAGCCTTGACAACTACAGTTAAGAAATGTTCCTTTATCCACACCAATCATCTCATGTGTCACCTTACTCAGAGATCATTGGCTTTGACAAATAAACAAAAAATGACAATAAGAAATTCGGCTAAGACTTAAGGTAGGCCATTTACTAAGCAGCAAAGCACCAGAGACTTCAGTTGCAAATAATTGTGCCACTTTTCTTGACCTCCAAATTCATCTTCTAAGAATATTTTGAGACAAGTTTCATGTTGCCAAGCCCGTTGTTTTACAAATTGGACACAAATTCTTATGCATTAACCACTGTTTAATACAGTTTGTATGGTAATCATGCCCACAATCCAGTGATCCTATATCATCTCCATCGTTATACTCCTCCTGTACATAAAGATAAAGTTATAAGATAAATGTGTACCAATGCATTTATATTAATCATTACTCCAGGTATACAAGACCAATGTGCATATGCATGCAGAAGAAAAGGTATCACCAAATTATTAAGAAATGTTAGCAATACATTCGCTGACATATTCTTTCAGACACTATTATTGGTTAAAGTTTATTAAAAATCATAAAAAAAAAATATACAAGTTTCACTCCTTATTAAACAAGTCTCTAAGTTAATTTTGTAGTATTCAATAAATTTCCACCAATGCTCATGAGTCTATCAGAAGGTATGTGTTTGAGAGGGTGTTACTAGTATTCCTCTTATTAAGTTTACCTGACAAACACAGCAAGGTTCTGCCTCAAGCTGAGAACCAGGTTCAGCTGAATACTTCTTCTGTTTCAAAAGTTTGAATATGGTCTCTTCACTCAATCCAGTACTCACATTTCCAATGCGTTCTTCTAGGGCCAATAGCTCCTGTTATATATTCATGGGTGTTGCATATTAAGAAAAAGAAGCATCAACTTAAAATAAAAAGCAAGGGACAAAAGGATACAAAGGAGTACACATGTATCAATATATATGCATCCAAATGTAGAACTAAGGTTGCATCCAAATGTAGAACAAGGTTTACCTCATAAGACATGTTATCAACATCAAGTCGCATATCCCTGTGTCGGTCGTGAATATCAGCAATTCCAGACAACACTGTATGGTCGAGGATCATAACATCCTATCATAAAATCAAAGCACGGGTCTTACAATATAACCTTGGTATAAATATATCAATTCAAATAGCTCACACAACCAGATGAGATAAACAGAAAACAATTCATATCACTTTCAAGCCAGTTTGATGTTGGTTGCAAATGCAATTTTCCGAAATCAAAACAAAATCCATAAAATTTATAACTTTGAAGTCCACCCTGAGCTATTTGGATCTGCAGATCAGTGGGTATATATACCACCAAACTAATACTTAGCACGATATAGAGTTCTTGCTCATGTCCAGGCCCACAACACTTTGACAAAGTAACAAAATGATATAGATCTTTTATTATCTTTCAAGACACAGAACTCCTCAGCCAGGCTCATTGGCCTTTTGTTTTGTAGCAAAACAGCATTTTCTGGTCAAAAGGGGTAAATACCAATATCCATGACTTACAACTATACAGTAGAGATTTAAGATATGGGCTCAAGAAGATCAGACAAAGCACCCAAAAATAATTCAGAAACATTCTAACATAAGAACATTGAGATTACAACACATTTCATCATGCATAAATTTTGATTTAGAGAAAATTCATGCTCTTTTTTTTATGAAAAGTAGAACATAAATAATTTGTTAGCTTTAACCTCTTTTTTTGAGCCCCTCAAGCATTTGATACCTGAATCCCATCCTGTTTGCATTTTAACAATATTCTTAGATACAATTAGACATCTATTCATTCTTCTAGGTAGATAGGATATATTACTATCTGACATACATCAAGTTTGGATAAACTTCTCAATAAGTACTTATAGGAGTAAAAATTAAGTAATAAAATGAATAAAACTCCTCCCATAAATTAAAAATAACTTATGCTTCTATATTTTTTAAGAATTTCTCTATAGGTTGCTTTTAACTTATGAGAGAAGTTCTATTTATATTTTCTGTTCGTTTTCTTCTCCTATATAAAGCTTACCTAAACTAGACCATATTAAGGTAGCAAAACTATTAGTGTTAAGTGTAAACAAATATTAGGGCCAACTTAACAATTCAGCACTGATAGCTAAACCATAAAACAATAAGACAAGTAAACATATCTTTTGCATTAGAGTTGAACCGGTTTAAAGCCTCAAATATGCCAATAATTTGAAATAAAACTAACCTCAAATCGCAGGTTCCCACTCCTACGCATGAGGCCCAACATATTGCGAAGCTGCCCAAAAGAGAATGTCAACTCAGAGAACGATTATTCACAATAAAAAATAAAAATATAGCAGCTCACAAAAGTATTATTATAGTGAAAGAGCTTGGAAAGTGTCTTGAGAAGGTACTGAGAGGATACAGGCTTACATTCAAAATAGAAGTAAGATTATCTTCAATTTTTTACGCAAAGTGACAAGTCAAGCAATTCAGTCAAACCTAGTGCGATGAATGAGCAACCTTACAAATCATTATCCATTGTTATAATCAACACTACCTCATTTGGCTTGGTGTTTTCTTTAAATGAACTCTCAAGGCCTGAGGCTGAGATCAAATATGTAATTTCAAAGAAAAAGTAGGATGATATCACAGATGCCTCATCTAAGAAACAATTTTTTCCAGCAATTACAACTACAATAATAATGAAATGGAAGAGAAGAAAGAGCTGAATACAGACCTCAGATACAAGTCTACTACTTCCTTCACCAGCAACAGCCAAAGATCGTAATGAATAGGGAATTCCAAATTCACTGTCACTTGGCCTCTCATACCATGAAGATGATCCAGGGTTTACCCTAGACGACAGTCCCCTTGATTCAGATGAGGTAGAAGGAACATGCAAGGAAGAATAATTATTACTTGAACTTCCAGCAGCTTCCAAACCAGGAGCAAACAAAGACCGACGAACATATTCAGATAGCCTGCGTGGATACTGCTGAGGATTAGGCCAAGAAACCCCTGCCGAGGCAGATGATGGATTGATTGCTGCATTTGATCCAGTCCGCAATGAAGAACCAACAGTTCCTGGAATACTTAAATTTGCACTACTTGACACTCTTGCTGGATTTCGAGGCACATTTCTTAAATTGGTTGCAGGTACGAACACTGGATGTTCTAAAATGTTTCTAGGCATAATTCTCAAGCCTGTTTCTTCAATTGGTAGATTATCCCTATCACCACATATAACTGGGTTTGATGAATGGCTATTAGTTGAGCTGGAACCACCACTCCACCTGAATGACTGCATATTCCTTGGTAAAGCAGGAACATGAATTACAAAGGGTTCTTGGGCTTGAGGAATCATAGTATCTACTGGTGGTACTGACCTCAAGTCTGGAGCATTATCAACAGGATGAAATTGTTGCAATATTGGAGAGGATGAAGAAACATCAGAATTCCTAATCACACTCCCACTTGAGATTGCAGTGGGAGGAACAGAAATTTGTTGGCTTGAAGGATTTATCCTCAAACGAAAATTTCTGTGAAAGCTTTCTGAGCTTCCTGCAACATTAGACTCGGGAAGACTTTTAGAGGCTCCATCCCCCATACTCAGGCCAAGCCGTGCATTAACCTGTTCTGCAGGGGCAGATCTATTAAAATTGTTCCATGCATAATCCTGAGTAGGAAGAGTGTTCCAAGTACTACCATTTGTATGCTGACTATAGCTAGAACTTCCACCATCCGAAGATTGTCCAACATTTCGTTCAATGGCCTTTCTTTTACAAGATACACGGCGAGTGTCTAGAGAACAACCTGGCCTACCATCAGTACCCTCAATAAAACAGCCTTTACTTCCAGAAGGAAGCAGAAAAGTGCCGGAACCAACTGCAGGTGGTACATGCTCATTTACTGGTCCACTAGACTTGTGCAAGTTAGGATGTTCCACATGATAGTTAATATCACTACCACTATCTGCTAAACCTGCATTTAAATTGAGATTCTGCGACACCATATGAGAATTAGAGCTGCGCATATACATAGGACTTGTAGTAACATTGTCCAATGAAAAAGTATTGTTTGGTTCAAAGCGCCTTTCTTCAAGTCTCGGACCAGCAATTGCACCAGAACTTATTGAAGATGATAATCCTAGCTCTCTTTTCAGCTCATTGTTGTTAACCTTGTTTTGTGTGTTACTGGAACTAGGCTCACCTAAGCTCCATCCACTCATGTTCTGCCATTCATGATTTATAGAATTCATGTAAGATGGATTTATATCACCAGGGGAAAGTATATACTGATTTTCAGCAGGATTCCGCATATTATTCCAGAAAATATGCTGATCAACTGTAGCAGTACTTGATGTAGATCCACAATCAAATTCTAAGGTTTCAGGCAAGGAACCAATTGTACCCCTCTGTCCTTGCATTTAGGATATCTATAAGTTTCCAACTTGAAACAGTCAAGTATACAAAAGGAATTCTTCAAATAAAGCAGCAAGGCATGCACCCAGTTTAACAAATCTGTCCAAAAGTAATCATTAGGCATTGAAAATGGAAATACCTTAAAAAAAATTACTACCAATAAAATGCTGCAAGTCACATAAAATAGTGATCATTGTATAAACACAGTTTGTAATAATTAGTTGTAGTTGCATTATGTCACTCAATCTCCAATTTGAACTCTTAAAAGGAACGATTATCCTAATTTTGAAAATTCACATTTTATCTATAATGCACCAGTTACAAGTGCATCTCTTTGGTAGACCTTTAGTTGTAGTAGCAGTTGTCACAACATACTAGAAGGCACTGTGACTAGAGAACAACTGAAAAATTATGACATTTAAATTAGATGCAACATATTCAAGTAAAATCCAGAAGACAAAAAGCATGAAATCAAACAATCTACACAATTACAATACGCAAAAATAGATACAGAAAATGCTAATAATTTATTATTTGTTAGTTTTATTTTATTATACAAAAATTGTGTTTTAAACCTGCATGGCCCAACCCTACAAAGCCCAATCTCATAAAGTAAACCCATTTATTGGACCTACTAAACCCTTTTTTATATTTAGTCAATGAACCATTTGGATCAAACAGCAGTCCCATTACCATGCAAAATACACTAGCATGTGGCCCAAAACACGCTTAGACTAATCCAAATTAGTAATCAGAAAGGGAGGGGAAATGAGATGAGATATACAAATGTAAAATAAAATAAAAGATGGAGAAATGGGCACAAAACTGGACCCAGGCAGAATGGGCCTAGGGTTGATGCGAGCAGAGCTCAACCTTGGGCTTATGGTGTTGTCAACGTTGCTGTTTGGTGATGTTGGTGGTGGTTGGGCTCTTTCGGTGATTTTCATGGCCATGACCCATGAGGAGAGTATATGGGTGCTGTGAGTGAATGGACACTTCATTATTCTTTAAAAAAAAATCAACCCAGAAATTCTCTCTCATACTACATTATAGTTTTCTTAATCATCATATTCTAAGTTTTTAAAATTTGTGCAACAACATTTTACTTTTATTTGCTTATTCTCATAATTTTAAAATCCAAAATTAACGCATTTATTTAAGTTGGACCATAAATAAAATCATGAATGAATACTAACCCATTTCCTATGCTTGGACCACTAAATTAATAACTAGGCTTAAAATAATTAAATTTAGGGAGTGTTATTAATATTTTTAGAATTTTCCCTTTAATTCCTAAAAAGGAAAGGACAAATAAATAATTAAATGTAAATATAATGCATTATTTATTAATTATTATTATTATTATTATTATTATTATTATTATAGTTTGAAAATTCTTAAAGAAATTAAGACAAAAAGCTTGTGCCTTGTATTGATTCTCTTTGCACAAACACTGAAAGAGAGTCTCAGGAATTACAATGACTATGATAAGAAGGCACCAAGTAGTCAAGACCAATTATGTGATAACATACAAGATTTTAATCAATCTCAAGACACATTTGGTAGTATCTGTTGAAAGTTGAAAAAATCAATCAGCAATGAGAAGGTCGAAGCAACCTCTGCTTAAGAAAATTGTTGTATATCAACAGCAGTGCTTGACAATCAAGAATCTCGTGCTTTGTCAACACAAGTTTTACATTATGGCACGAAATAATAAAATAAAAATACTTTAACATAAGAAAGTCATAGCCATCAGTAATATCAATATATAACTAAGCACCTAAGCTCAAAACCATCATAACCACCGTCACAACTCAAACACGTCTTTTATCAACTAAGCAGTGCAAAACTCAATAATGCAGCATTACCAATTAATTAAGACCAAAGAAAATTACGCACCCACCAAAGAAAGAGACATTATGCCAAAACATAAAAATAAAGTCAACTCCTTTTTACACAACATAATGAACAAAACAGAGGGAGAAAAGGGGGAAAACTGAAATTTTTGCCAAGATCAGCAAGACTATTGTAACACCAAATTTGGTTTAAAACTATTCAAAACCAGTTTGGATTAAAAAATTCGAGACAGGATTGAAAAAAAACATGCAATATATCAGGCAAAATATACACAGCCCAAAATAATTTCCAAAAAGTTGAAAATCCAATCAAACACCCAAAAACAAAAACAAAACCCAGAAAAATTCAAACTTTATAGCTTCAGAATCCTAGCAAACCATAGACTCATCAAACCAAAGGAGAAAGAAGAAAAGGGTATAGGAAACTTACAGGAAGAAAATGAAACAAGGCCGATCTATGAGAAAAAAGAATCAAAGGGTTATTAGCTGAGAGAATAAGAAAACAAAGAGAACACCCCAACCCATGTTTTGTTGTGCTTTTTCTTCTCTCTTTTATTGTTCCCCTTTCCACACTTGGGGAGGGAAAAAACAAAGAGGGGGAAGAAGAAACAGTGAGAAATGAAAAGGAAGAGAAGAGAAGAAAAAAGAGGGTTTTGCTGTTGGTGGAGGTTGAAGAAGAATGATATCAAAAAAATGAGAAATGTGAGGAGAGATTAAAGAGGGTAGTAATCTTCAATTTACAAAAACAGCCCAATAGAGAAGAGAGAGAGAGAGAGAGAGCAAAAGTCATAGCCTTGGAGGTGGAGACAGCAGCTTCCCTTCCAACAAAGACATGAATGATATTAACTATTAATAAATAATTTATTATTTTTTGTATTAAGAAAAATTATTACTGATGGTAATTGGTGATTGTATTATTTATTAAGTAATTGGTAATGTGGCTAGAGGTTGAAAGGGTGTGCCTGCTGCCCCTTTTTGGCAGCTTACCAAATGGGTGATGTTTGCATGGGTCCTTGTTTCTTCTGATTTTTCTCCATGAAATTAACAAATGCATCATCTCCCTCTGTTCTCTGTCCCCAAACACAACGAAATAACATAATGCTAATAAATGACCAGGGTTGCCAACACACCTCCCACTTCCCCATTTTTTTTAATAAATATAATAGCACGGTATTATTTTAAGTATTTTTTCAACTATATTTAATTTATTTATATTATTTTTTAATTCAACAACTTATAATTGTGCCATGTTATGCGTTACATTTTTAATAATAACAGTAGCAGTAGTAATATTAAAACGCTCAAATCAGACAAAAACCTCTCCAACTTCACCCTTAATGTGGTTACATCTTCTACACGCCAAGCACCAACCTCTAATCTTTTTAACCATCCTGTTCACACTTGTACTCACATGCTCCTTCCTCTTTTCTTCTGTTTTATTTCCTCCTCTTGTGACTTGGTTTGGTATATAAAAATAAATGAATAAATAGTAGTGCACGTGGCTTTAGTTATAATATCTAGGGTCCACACCCAAATGACTTGCATTTTTTCCTCTTTCTCTATTTGTTGTGCCCAAAATCTTGGTGCTCGCTTGTATGAATTTTGACTAGCTATTTATGGGTCTTTTTGTCTTTTGTCTTTCTCCCCACATAAGATAATGATATACCCCTCGTTTTGGTTGGGTGAAGAAATTACTTGGGTTGAATAGTAAATAAAAATGACCAAATGTGAAACATCCTAGGGTCCCTAAATTTTGTGTCGGTACAATTTTAGGTGGAACTTAGCAAAAGTGTTAATGTATGCCTGCGTGGTGTGGTTGTGTGGATTGTGATGATGGAGCTGTAGCTTTTGGGTGTTTGAGGATGCAACCAATTTATCTATCAATTTTACTTTGCTTTAAAGAGGTGTGAAGGCATGGACCTAAAAGCCCCCCAAGTACCTTTGCAATTGCATGTTCCACCACCATAACCTCTTTTCCTTCTCTTGAATTTATTTTTCTTGTTTTTCCCTAAAAAGACTTCAACTCCATCAACTATATATCGGATTCTAATCTTCTTTAAAGGGTGTGTGACATTGCTCCTATCGTGGGGCATTTTATTTTATTCTTTATGAACTTGGGTCATCTTTGTGTGCTTCCTTTCTCCCACTGCCTTCTTCTCTAACCCTTCTAAACGGGGTTACTTTGCTTTCCATCTGTCTCCACTACCACTAGCTAGTTTTTATTATTTTTTTATTATATTGTTTTGCCCATTAAATCAACCTCTTCTCTATCCATTTGGTTAGCTTTGATTCACGACTCAACTCGTGATGGCCCCTTTGAAAAACTACAGAACCATTAATTGAATAGCATATGGATCTCCATAAACGAATATCTAAAGTTTTCCATGATTCTGACGTTTCTGGAACCTTATGTAGATTATTGTAATGTAAAACTTACTCTTAAAATGACAAATAATAATCTCTATGCATATGCATATCATTTTACTAAGACTTTTTGCTTTTGCTCTAATTATTTATATAATGTTGATTTTGTACAGATTTTACATTATTGTTGCATATATTTTCTCATGAAAAATTAATTGTATAATGACTCATTGCAGAATCAAGATTTCACCGACACCCTTAAAGTTTAGGAAGAAAAAATAACCGTATATACTCCGCACAGCTGACAATGTGTCTTGATTTTATTATTAAAAGAATATTTATTAATTTATCAAATTTAAATAAATATATAACTACAAGTAAAATATAATATACTTGTATATACTAACATCAAACATTATGTTACCGTAAATTTCAGCAGAATTAACTTAACAGTTAAAATTGAGTAAAATATTTTGAATTAAACTCATTAAAGTAATAATTATACAGTATTGAATATATTTTTTAGTTCAAAAGTTGCAAAATGACATATGTTGCCGAATGATAATATAAAGAAAACAAGTTATAAACCAACGCATAAGGAGAAATTAATCCATTGTAGATAATTGCATGTTTCAATCCAAATTGAATTGCCTCCAACTTTACAATTCTACTTTATGAACACAAGAGTTGACTAAGAGAAAAAGATAATTCCCTGATAAAAATATAACTTGATTATAATAATAAAAATAAAAGACCGAAAGAGTCAAGGGGGTTAAAGCATTAGCCATTACGATGGGACATCAAGCGTTAACAAAACAGAACTTCGTTGAAATTTCAAATTTGATGCCTTTCAAATTAGGTTTAGTACTTTTCTTCTTTTTATGCCTAACTTGGCCTCTTTCCCCTCCTCATAACAAAAAGGAAAGCAAAAGAAAAAACAAAGATTGGGTCAATGACAAAATTTGAGAAAAAAAGACAAAGGGATAGCTTATAATTACAAATGAGAAAAGGATTAATCGATAAAATAACATTTGAGATCAAGATTGCTTCATGTCTACCAAATTTCAAAGATAAAAACGATTTTTCTTTGAAAGAAAATGGTCATCATTAATCAGCCCAACTCTAAAAAATTGAAGTCACCCTCCCTATTTGTCCCAATGTGCCTGAAAAATGAGAATAAATGCCCGAAGTTCCACAACCACATGTAAAGTATAGCATCAAACAGCTTGCACTACTCAATATCACTTCCCAAAGCATTCTTGTTGCTAATAATTCAAGCTACTGTCTCCTTTGACGTACAATAAAACAAAACAATATTTCAAAGCTATATACCAAAATTCAGCAACGAAATAGAATTTCGATTGAAAAATAAAAATAAACCAAAAAATATGGAGGCATAAGAGGGATCATGAGTCATGACGCCCTAGCAACGAGTAGTTTGACCTTAATTCATATAAATTATTACAAGTCGCACTACAAAACAAAATAATGATCAAACTTGTGACTACTGGTTAGGTGGTAAATTCAAGATTTTGAGGCACCTGTAGGTTACAGACACATAAGAACAGTGAAAAATTTTAAATAAATTGACAAAAATCAATTGGGCACTTATAATTCTAGATATGATTGTTATTGATTAGTTTGCAATATTACGGCAAATTATGTAATTTAAGAAAAGAATAAGAGTGACAAAAATATAAATCAATATAATTTATAGAGGTCTAGTACAACTTGTGTACTTACATTAACATCAGATTATTGATCATATCCTCCAGCAACATTTTTCTCCCATTTATGCATCCACAAACTTTGTTCGTTATTATTCTAAAGTTGTCTTGATGCAAGGAATTTTTAAACAATGTGTCTAAACCTTTTTCTTTCTATTTTGAGATTTACACCTTCTATTAGGGATGAAAATATATCAGGTCAGGTTAGGCTTTACTCTAAACAAGCTTCACCTGTAACATGATTATTAGGTCTTAGTTTAACCTGTTACCTGTTAAAGACTTTATTTTAGGCTTGGCCTGACCTGTTTAAGTAATATGGCCTAACTTGAAGCCTGCTAACAAAGATTGTTACAAAAAAAAATTAATATTAATAAAAATATAAATATTTTATTATCAAATTAGTTTATATTTTTTTTTAATTTCTATCTATGTTATTAATAATTATTAAATAATTATAATAATATTTATATAATTTTATAAATAATTTTTAAAATGTTATTTAAGTATTAATTATAAATATTTTATATTAAAAAAATTTATATTTATATTTTTCTTAATTTATTTTTTAAAAATTATATAAATAGTAAATATTTTAATTTTATTTTAAAAATATATTTTATTTATTTAAAGACATCTTATATTCAACAAATAAAGTTATAGTAAACGCATAAAATTGATAAAAAAAAATAACATTTGTTGAATCACTTAAAAGAAAATTATTATGTTTTAAAAAATAAATAAATTTAAACTTAATGCAATCTATATATAATGATAATAACAATAACTATTAAATTAAAAAATAATTACAAAATATTTAATTTTATTTGTTTCATTAATTTGTTATTTTAAATTAACAAATAAACATAAAATTAACTACATTATAATATTAATGTAATATAGAAAATATTACTGATATAATAAATTAAAATATATACTTATATATTACATATAAATTGATAAATTAACTAATAATAATTTAATTAAAACATGTAGAAGTTACAAAAATATATATTATTATATAATTTATTTATAATTATATTATTTATATTATTTGCTATATAGTCTGATTATATATATATATATATATATATATATATTATAATAATAAATTTTTTATTTTATTTTCTTATCATTTTTTATAAATTTTTTCTTTCAAATAAAATATAATTTAAATTTAAGTAATTTTAATTTATTATAAATATAAAAAATTATAACATAATATATTAATATAATAATTAAATATTCATAATAATAAAATTAAAAATATAAAAAATTTAATAAAAAATATTAATATTTTATTTTTAAATTTTAATTCGTTTAGTTTTGATCGTGTCTTATTCTTCTTTAACTTGTTTAAATATAATAAATATAATAATTTATGATTAAATAAATTTATTTTTTAAACACATGTAATCGTATATAAATATTTTTAGTTTTGAATATAATATAATTTTTATTTATTATAAATAAAAAATTATAACATAATATATTAATATAATAATTAAATATTAATAATAATAAAATTAAGAAGATAAAAAATAAATTAATATAATATTATTTTTTATTTTTAAATATTAGTTTCTTTAATTTTAATTGTATTTTAATCTTATTCGAAAACTTTGCTGCTCTTCAACCTTTTCAAATAAATATAATAATTTACTTTATATTTATATTTAATAAAACAAGAATAAAAAATAAGTGCGATAGCAACTTTGACTCAGAGGTATGTGGTTATGATAGGTTTGTGATTTGTTGTGATGTAGTGAATACAATCAATGAAATTTTTTATTACAAATTTTATACTAATAAAATTGCTTAAGAAAAGATAAAAATAAAATAAAATTTATATAATATTAAAAATTTATAATAATTGTTGTTATTGGAGAATATTAATAAAAATATAATTATTTTATTATTAAATTAGATTACATATATTCAAATTTTTATGTGTTATTGATAATTATTAAATAATTATAATAATTTTTATATAATTTTATAAATAATTTTTAAAATATTATTTAAGCATTAATTATAAATATTTTCATATTATAAAATTTTTATTTTTTTATTTTTTTCAATTTAATTTTATAAAATTATTAAATTATTAAATATTTTAATTATTTTTTATGATAATTATATTTTGTTTGTATAAAGATATCTTATATTCAATAATTTAAAAACACTTATAAAAAAATCAAAGCCATATTGAAAGAAAAGGATAAAATCTCAAATTATACATATATTTATAATTTTTAAAAACATTTAAAAAAAAAAGGAAAATAGCATAGGAAGAATACATATAATTCATGACAGTATGCGTACCATATGTTATTTAAATAGAATATCATTAACAATGAGTATGATATAGGTTTTAAAATCATAACATATTACCAACTTTATTACAATACTTAGATATACCCGTATGAGTTTATAATATATCAGTATTAATAATATTATTTTTTATTTATATTAAGTATATGTTTAATAAAAAATATTAAAATTTATTAATTTAAAAATAAAAAATATCACAAGACATTTTTAACAAAAGGTCTTTATTATATAGATAGATATTATATTATTAATGATATTATTAAATCATTTATTTCATGCATAAAAATTACTTAATATCAATGTAATAAGTTAAAATCATAAAGTATTTAATAAGAAATAAAAGGTTACAAATGTAAAACCTATAAAAATAAATAAAGTAATAAATCAAAAAATAGAAAATGGAAAATACGTAAAAAAAAATACAATTAGTGTTTTTATTGAAAGAGTTCAAAAGTTTAAAAATAAGAAAATAAATTCCATGTGACAATTTTTAGTGAAATAAGTTTAGAAATATAATATAGATACAAATATCATTTTAACATAAAAAAATTTTCTTGAATTGTATGCAAATACTATCTTATTGTCATTTTTAATTAGAATAATCAAAACTTTAGAGCTTAAGTTAACTTTTTATGTTATTGGAGTACTGAATTGTAATTAATAAAGACTTTAAAAATAAGAGAATATAATAAAATGTTAGCTTGATTTATTACTGTAAAAATAATTTTAATCACATCCAAATACTGACAAAAAGACAAGTTATACTTTTTGTTATAGGAACTTTTTGGCACAGAAATATTTTTTCATTACTCCTTGATAAATGCCTTCTATACTTAATTCTAAAATGTAATTTATGAATGATAATTGTGATTTTTGAGTACATTTTATTCATATTTCAAGAAAAAAGATCAAGAAATGAGAGCTTAAAGAATATTAGAAATTGAAGCAAGAAAAAATCAAAAATATACACAGGCAGGTACATGCCTGTGTACATGAGCGTGTATCTCACTGGTTGCATCAATCAATCACATAATCAGAGACAGAGACATACATGGGCAAGTACACACCATGTATATGAGCATGTATCTTACTAGTCAGGTCAATTGAAGTACATCATCAAAACCAAAGATGTACACGGTCAAAGTACATGATCGTGTATATAAGCGTGTACTTTTCAGAAAAACTTTCAAGGGCAAATTTTAGAGACCAAATATGTACACGGTCAAAGTACATGACCATATACATGGGGCATGTACTTTTAACTTACGTCAAAATTAAACTTCTGTGATAAGATGAGCCCTGGGACCACTCATATAAAAGAAAACTTGGCACAAAAACTTGAGAGAACGCCGTTTGTGGGAAAGAAAGAGTTAGTGACGTTGGAAGGATGCAATCAAAATCTTTAATTTCTTTCCTTTGTGATTGTAGTTTCGACATGTTTAGGTTTTAATTTTTCTTTGAGTATCTAGACGTAATGAATCTTATGTGACCAAACCTTCTGGAATTCTTCTTAATGTTTTCTCATGTTTTCTTCTCTTGAGTTTAATTGAATAGTATCAATTATTTTCTATCTTATTTTCTTGTTTGATTTTGAGTAAAAATCTGCATAAAATTATTATTGCTCAATTAAAAGGACTTAAATGTATTTCTAGAGATAGAAAGACATAAGTTTTTTGTATTAGGAATAACCCTAATTATGAAATTCATAATAAACTTAATGCAACCTAGGGGAACTAATTCATGAAGAGATTATGATTAATCAACTAAAGGTTATGAACCATTATCCTTGAGAAAGGTATTGCTTTATTTTAGGAATTCATATAGCAACAAGAGACTAGAACTAAGTAGTTGAAGGAGAATCTCAGTTATTTAGACATTTAGGAGAATTTACAATCTAGATACTTACTTATTTCTCTTGAATACACTTAGTCTTACTTTTCTAGATTTTATTATCATATAAATATATTCCTTTTAATTTGTTATTTTCTTAGTTCAGCAAATTTATCAACATAATATCTTGCTCATATTCATTAACAATTGGGTAATCAAGTAAGCAATTCTTAGTAACAGTCCTTGTGGATACGACACTTAGTACTCTATTTTTCGCAATATTACTCTGACAATAGGTGCACTTGCCTAGTAATCGAATTTTACACATCAAGTTTTTTGGGCCGTTGCCGGGGACTAGTTAATTAGGATTTTCTTGTTTGTCTTTAATAATTTTCTTGATTTCCTTAGTCTTGAATTAACTTTTCTAATTTACTTTCATTCTTTTTAGGAGCTAATTTTTCTGGTACATGACCAAAACCCGTTTTGCTGCACTACTTGAACTCGACCCAGAAATAGAGAAAACTTTGCAAAAAATTTGGAAAGAGAGACAACTACTAGTACAGAGGGAAAATGCACAAAACCATATGGAAGGAATGACAAACAATGAAGATCAAACAAGGACCATGTCCGATTATGCTCATCCATCATTAACTAGGACAAAATCTAGCATTGTTCGTCCGGATGTGCAGGAAAATTTTGAAATAAAGTCCAATGTTATTCAGATGGTTCAACAGTTTGTTTAATTTGATGGGCTCGTTAGTTTTTTGGAGATCTGTGATACTTTCAAGATTAATGGAGCTACTAATGATACAATCTGCTTGAGGCTATTTCCATTTTTTCTCAAGAGTAGAGCAAAATAATGGTTAAACTCTCTCCCACGAGGATCTATCACTTCATAGGAGGCTATGGCAGAAAAGTTCTTAGTAAAGTATTTCCCTCCCGCAAAGACTACCAAGATGAGGAATAATATCTCTTCCTTTTACCAATTAGAGTCAGAGACTTTGTATGATACGTAGGAGAGGTTTAAGGAATTGTTAAGGAAGTGCCCACGTCATGGGATTCCTGACTGGCTTTAAGTGCAAACATTCTACAATGGATTGAACATAACCACAAGACAAATGATAAATGGTACAACTGGAAAAACTTTAAATAGCAAGACACCAAGGGCTGCATAAGAACTGTTTGAAGAAATGGCAATGACAACTACTAGTGGAGCTCCACTCGATCTAAACCTACAAAATTTGTTGGGATTTATAGTCTTGATGCAGTAACATCCTTAGCAATGCAAGTTGAAGCTTTAGGAAAGAAGATTGATAGTTTATCTGTTAATCATACAGTTGCTCCAGTGATAAGATGTGATATTTGTGGAGGAGGCCATCCTAATCATGAGTGTCAAGCTACTCAAGAAGAGCATGCCAATATGATAAGAAATAGACCACCTTACCAAAATTATAATGGCATGCATAATTCGGGCTGGAGAAATTATGCAAACACACCATGGAACAACAACCAACAACTAATGCAGAACAACACACTCTCAAGATTTTAACAAGCTTCACATCCACCATCACCCCCAGATGAAAAGAAGTCAAACTTTGAGGAGTTAATGACTAAATTCAATCAAACTTCAAAATCTCAGTTTTAATCCACCGAGACAGAACTAAGAAATCAACAAGCCTCTATCTATAATCTAGAAAATCAGCTAGGTCAAACTTCTAGACTCCTCTCAGAAAGACCCCAAGGAAGCTTGCCTAGCAATACTAAGACTAATCCTAAGGAGTAGGTTAAGGTAGTTACATTAAGGAGTAACAAAACATTACAAGAGAAGGGGAAGTAAGAAGCAAAAAAAAACTACAGTTGAAGAGGAGGATAAATGTCAAGAAGAGATTATGGACAAGCCCCCTACAGTGAAGGAATTTATACCTCAACTTCCCTACCCAGCAAGATTGAAGAAAGACAAAGATGATGAACAATTTGGTAAAAAAATTTTCCTTATTTCGTCAACTTCATATCAATTTATTGTTTGTTAATGCTCTGGCACAGATGCCCAAGTATGCCAAATTTCTGAAAGATCTATTGTCCAACAAGAAGAAGTTGGAAGAGTTGGTCACGGTAACTCTGAATGAAGAATGTTCAGCAATTCTACAAAACAAGATGCCCGAGAAATTGAAGGATCTAGGGAGTTTACTCTTTCTTGTCTCATTTGTAGATTGATAGTTAATAGGGTTTTGGCTGATTTAGGTGCTAGCATTAATTTGATATCATATTCTGTCTTTAAGAAATTGGGTTTGGAGAAACTTAAGCCAATTATGATGAGTATTCAACTAGCTGATAGGTCAATTAAATATCCTAGGGGTATCATCGAGGATGTGCTTGTAAAAGTGAACAAATTCATTTTTCCTGTTAATTTTGTGATTCTTGATATAAACGAGGACACTGAAGTTCTTTTGATCTTAGGTCGTCCATTTTTAGCTACTGCAAAGGCTATAATTGATGTGAGTGATGAAAAGTTAATTTTGAGAGTTGGAAATGAAAAAGTCACTTTCAAAATTCCTGATGTAATGAAAAAATCTTTGAAACAAGACGATTCTCGCTATTTTGTTAATGTAATTGATGATTTTGTTTCTGATTGTGCACAAAAATTCTTAATTTCAAACCCATTGGAAAGAAGTTTAGTTCATAAAGAAGGAAAAGATGATATGAGCTTGTTAACTCAAGAACAGTGGTGTCATTTAGAAACCACTAAGTCATTATTAAGAAAGAGGGACTTTGAAGTTTTGGAGTGAGATTCAGAGAAGCAACCCAACCCATCCACTAATGAACCACCAGATATAGAATTAAAAGTTTTACCTGAATACTTGGAGTATGCTTTTTTGGAGGATGGTTACAAGTTACTGGTTATTATTGCTTTAGACTTAACACAAGAATAAAAAGCCCAACTGCTGAATGTACTTTAGGAACACAAGAAAGCAATAGCATGGAAGATCTCTGACATAAGAGAGATTAGTCCTTCCTTCTGCACTCACAAGATATTGATGAAGTCTAATTTTAAGGCTGTAGTGCAACCACAAAGAAGGCTAAACTCAAATATGAAGGAAGTGGTGAAGGCTAAAGTGATTAAGCTACTTGATGCCGAAATGATATATCCCATCTCGAATAGTCCTTAGGTAAGTCCGGTGCAAGTCGTTTCAAAGAAAGGAGGAATGACTGTAGTGCCCAATGAAAAAAATGAGTTGGTGCCTACTAGGACTGTCACTGGATGGAGGGTTTGTATTGACTACCAAAAATGGAATGATGCAACAAGGAAATACCACTTCCCTCTCCCATTCATTGACCAATTGTTGGAGTGTCTTTCAGGCCATATGTTTTACTGTTTCATGGATGGGCTCTTAGGATATTTCTAAATCTCAATAGCACTGGAAGATCAAGAGAAAACGACCTTCACATGCCTATATGAAATATTTGCCTACTGCTAGATGTCGTTCGGGTTGTGCAATGCACCGACAACTTTTCAGCGGTGCGTGATAGCTATTTTTTATGAGATGATAGAGGACATAATAGAGGTATACATGGATGATTTCTTAGTCTTTGGTGACTCATTCTCTCATTGTTTAAAAAATTTGTCAAGGGTACTTCGAAGATGTGAAGAAACCAATTTAGTGCTTAATTGAGAGAAGTGTTATTTTATGGTGCAAAAGGGTATTGTACTTGGTCATAAAATTTCCTGTAGGAGAATTGAGGTAGATAAGGCAAAGATTAACACAATTGAGAAGCTATCGCCTTCTACTTCTGTTAATGCAGTTTGGAGCTTCTTAGGCCATGCAGGATTCTATAAGAGATTTATTAAGGATTTCTCCAAGATCACCAAACCTCTGACCAGACTTTTAGAAAAGAAAAATTCTTTTATTTTTAATGAGGAGTGTTTGATTGCTTTCGAGCTACTCAAAGGGAAACTAACCCAAGCTTCTATTTTGTGTGGTCCCAATTGGAACTATCCATTTGAGTTGATATGCGATGCAAGCGACTACGCTGTGGGAGCTGTACTTGACCAGAGAAAAGACAAACATTTTCAGCCCATTTATTATACCAGCAAGACCCTAACAAGTGCTCAAGAGAATTACACTACAAGAGAGAAAGAATTATTGGTTGTGGTGTGTGCATTTGATAAATTTCACCAATATTTAATTCTTTCTAAAGTTATAGTGTATACTAATAATTCTGCATTATGTTATTTGCTAAACAAAACTGATGCAAAGCCTAGAATAATGAGGTGGGTCTTGTTGCTGTAGGAATTCGACTTGGAAATCAAGGATAAGAAAGGTTCAGAAAATTTGGCTGCTGATCATTTATCAAGGCTGGAAAATCCCAGTATGGAGGAATTAGATGAAAAGAGTATTAATAACAAATATCTAGAAGAACACTTGTATAATGTGGTAACTGATTCTGATTTTTATTTTTCATGATTTGCAGATTTTGCTAACTATTTGGTTCCTAAGGTTTTACTACAAGAGTTTTCAAATCAACAAAAGAAGAAATTTTTTTCTGATTTGAAATACTACTTTTAGGAGGACCAATATCTGTTCTGAATTTGTGCAAACTAGGTTATTAGAAGGTATGTATCACACTCTGAAGGATGGAAAATTTTAGGACATTGTCACACTAAACCTGCTGGAGGTCATCATTCTGGAAGTAGGACAGCTAAAAAGGTGTTAAAATCCAGATTTTAATGACCTTCTATTTTTAAGGATGTTCACAAGTATGTTGAGTTATGTGATAATTGCCAGAAATCATGTAATATCTCTCAAAAAAATGAAATGTCTTATAATTATATCTTAACTTATGAAATTTTTTATGTTTAGGGGATAGATTTTATGGGACCCTTTCCTAGTTCAAAAGGGAATAAATACATTTTAGTGGCTATTGATTATCTGTCCAAATGGGTAGAGACACAAACTTTACCTACTAATGATGCAAGAGTAGTCACTAGGTTCCTTAAAAAGCTATTTTCATGATTTGGCACATCAAGAGCTTTAATTAGTGATAGGAGGTACACATTTTTACAATACACAACTTGAAAAAATTCTAAATAAATATGGAGTCACCCATAAAATTTTTACCCCATATCACCCTCAAACAAGTGACCAAGTTGAAGTAGCTAATAGGGAGTTGAAAAGAGTGTTAGAAAAAACAGTAGAGAAGAATAAGAAGAACTGAGCTGATAAGTTAGATGATACCTTGTGGGCTATTAGGATAGCTTTTAAAACTCCCATAGACGCTACACCATATAGACTTGTGTTTGGTAAAGCCTGTCATCTCCCAGTTGAATTAAAACATAGCGCATTTTGGGCAATCAAATCTCTGAATATGGATCTTAATCATACAGGTAACAAGCGGATGATGCAATTGAATGAATTGGAAGAATGGCACATGGAAGCCTATGAAAACTTCAGGATCTACAAGGAAAGAATGAATGTTTACCATGATAAAAAAAATCAAGGGAGGTAAACTATTTCAAAAAGGGTGATTTGGTACTATTGTACAACTCTCACCTCAAATTATTTTCAGAGAAACTCAAATCCCATTGGTTTGGACCGTTCACTATGCATGAGGTATTTTTTTATGGTACATAGGCTAAAACTGAATGGACATAGGCTAAAACTGTATCAAGGGGTCAATTTCAAACTTTTGCAAATGAGGAGTTTAAACCCCTCTATGTTGAATGCTAAATTACATTTAATAGTTTAGGTTATATAGGTTTATTTTATTTTAATTTAGTTATTTATCTGTTCAATTATTTATAAAAAGAAAAAAGGGAGCAGTAAGATACACCTCCATATACACGACCATGTACGTGTATTTGTATTTCATGTTATTTCTGTTAGGCAGTGATGTACACGGCCAAATACACATCCATGTACTTTTATTTTGCTTAGACATAGGTTGGGCAGAGATGTACATGCTCAGTTACACGCCCATGTACTTTTATTTTCTTTTGATATTGTTGAGGCAGTGATGTACACGATCATGTACACGGCTGTGTACATGCCCAGGTGAGTCCTTTGTTTTGATATAGTTTTTGGCACAAAAATATTTTCTCATTACCCCTCCAAAAGGAATGTGAATAATTGATGTAAGAAGAGAAAAGTGAGAGAAAGAAAAAAAAGTGAATAATTGTAATGAGATGTTGGTGAGATACGTGAAAAATTTCGTGTGTGTAGCGTAGCAATTTAGATATATATTATTTAAAATTATAATGTTTTAGCTAAAAAACCTTAATTAAAAAATTATTTTTAAATTTATAACTCTCGTCAAACAAAATATATTGTAACACGTCAAGATTACTATGTCCCAGATTCTGATTTAACAATTTGTAACTTTATTTTCGAGCAGATATGTGCTTACATAAGTAAAATACTCATAAAGATCTTAACAAAAATGGAAATCATGTTAAGGTTTTGTATTACCATTTGGAACAGTTGCTTTTCAAATTAATAAAAAAAAAAACTCTTTACTTTATAAGGAATTTTTAAAAATAAAATCATCTTTTAAAAAACTTTCCTACTCGAGATTTTAGACAATTTAAAGTTTGGCTCCTCCTAATTTTTAGCGGTAGCTCCAATATCTTTTTTTCTTATTTCAAATATTGTAAATTATTCAGATTGTTTTAAAGTGAATTACGGTCATTCAGTAATAGGGCTTAGTTGAACCTGACACTAGATTTTAGATCCATTTGTAAACTGACACTGTTTTTTAAATTATAACTATAAGATTAAATTACAATTTTTTAAACAACATTTGGAAGAGGAAAAACACCTAAATGATATGAGGACAACCCCAGAGAAAAGAGAGGAGGCCAGCTAATTTTGTTGACTAAAATTACAGAACCGGGTATAAGTACCTGAAAATACGAGGCACCTACCCTGATTTGTTGGCTTTCTTGGAAAACACAATAGGACGCAACTTGAACTTAAGATGCATTCATTTCATTCAACAAAAGTCACTCCTCAAGCATCAGAGCATTTGAATTGAATCTAAGCTCGAGAAGTCAAATAAACTATAAGCTTTTCCTAGAGCTTGGAAGTTGAAACTCCTGAAACTATCAATTTCATTCATAGCGTCCATTTGTACAACTTGCTTGTTAATTATTTTTATGATGGGTAAAGGGCGGGGAGTACTGCAAAGCTTCCCATCCTTACTGTGAATTGGACCCGTGAACAACTTTAGCAGAGTGGTGTTTAAGTAGAACAAAATATAAGCCATTTCACCTTCGCATCACACAAGTAAAATACTTAAAACGTTCCACTGGGACGGCCTGACGGATCAAGCCAACATTGGCATTATTCACACAAATAAAGCGCTTCAATATGTTCACGCAATCACTACTTTTGTGGATTACATCGAGCCACCCAACAAAAATTATTTCTACATAGGTGGTGCCAAACTTGACAGGCCCACGACGCAATCCCCCATGCTTTGTGTAAAAGAAAGAATTTTGATCCAACAATCAAAGTATGCCCAAAATCTTGATGTCTTTACTGAAGGTAGAGGATATATGTTTAAATAAAATAACATCTACGCACAAACAGGATCTCATGGAACCATGAATTTTCTGAAACCTTCGAATGAGACTTGAAGTTAAAGCAAATAGCACACAACACCAAACAAATATGAACTCTCAAATATTAGTACATTAATTGCACATTTCAAAGCAAAACATATGTGAACTGCACAGCTCCCAAATAGACATCAACTAGCGACACACTCTTCACAACATATTTTTTATTATCAGATAAAATCTGTCAGGCCCGCTAAAAAAAGTGAATCAAGATGCGCGTGTTCCCAGCATTGCTCTCACATTAAATAATTTCATAGACACAGAAGAAAACAAGATTCCAAAAGATAAATGATCATTGATGTACATCATGTACTGATAACTAGTTTTCAGAACTTTTTCATAGCACACAAAAATCAAGTGGAATTTAAACCGATTCAGATACATTTTAGATCCAACATTTTAGCCAAAAAAAAGAGGGCGAACAAAATTGGCTTTCCACAGAATAGTCATACCACACATGTAGCAATAAATTGAAAACAATTACTTAGAACACACATAAAAATGAAATATGGACAGAGTAAATCCTTATTTTAGTTCCTAAAATTATAAGTATCGATCATTGTAATAAAAAAAAAAATCATTTTAGTCATTTTTCAACAAATTTTTTACTGTCATTTTGTATTACAAAGGACAAAAATAAATATTTTGTAAAATTAGAAATTAAAGTGAAGATTGTGTAAAGTCAAAGATTAAAGTGAGCAACACAATCTGAAGGGCTAAAATGGGACTTTACTGGGTAAGCAAGTGGAATTTGTCCTCTCCCCTCCTCTCCACCGCCCAGTTTACACCAAATGTGAATACACACATAATTTGATAGAACTTGTGCCACGGCCACGTGCAAAGGCATAAGCATCATTGTTATTCTTAACAAAAACTACACAAACCCAAATGTAAAAAACCACCATATATGGCATAGTAACATATTACAGTATAGAATACCTAATACCAAGAAGAACATAAAATTAGTAAGCTAACCAAAGAAGTAATACAAAGGTTAAGGCAATTCATAAGCTACTGTTATATAATAACACTTACAAAAATCCTTAGTTTGGAATTCATCTGATTTGCCTCTTGAACAAGTTTAGAAAAAAGAAAGTAGCACAGACAGTAACGAATAGGCCTTGCCAATATGGGGCAGATAGGAAATTCGGATGGTCCCAGGAATGCTAAATAAAATTTAAATATACTGTCAAGTGAACAATGACAGCGTGAAGTAAGATGATGTTGCCCACAGCATACTAGAGTAAATTGCATGTTGCAATTACCAATACCAATACCAATATCTAACTCTAACTCTATTCCTCTGGAGCCAATTGCCTTTCATTAGGCACAGGAGAAAATCTGCATGCTCAAAACAAAGAAGATCTACTGAATATTTCCTTAAGTAGGGCTCAAGAGTGTAACATACAAAGATCTATAGTAACTACCTTAACATGCGAAGTGATTGTTCCATGACATATGCCTCAACCCCTCTGACATGTTTCTTCGAGTGGAAAAAGTTTACGCAGTATCATAAATCTTTCTCCTCAGTAGCGGGGGCATTACCCCATTCTGAATACAGTTGTTTCAGGTGATAAATACTCCTGAGAGCAGCATTAGAATGCATATATCTCTTAAATCAATTCATGCAATATCATTCAATTCAATGAAATCCTCCTCCTCTAGAATGGAAAGTAGTTGTTGAGATGTCACAGCTTCAATGAAAAATGCACTGCCACCAGGAAGTCCACAGAGCCTTTCCTGATTACCATCAACAGCAAACAAAAGAATATGATGCTTTAGCAATACTTTCTTTTCTCCCCTATAAAATGAAATGAAGGTGCAACGACAAAAGAATATGCTAAACTAAATAGATAGGATATATTGTAAGCAATGATGGAATAACAAGTACCAACGTTAACTATTCAATTGGTACATGCAGAGTTTCTGCCAACCAGTAAATGTGTTTTCCTCCTTCAGAAGAGCAGAAGATCACGCAATTTTCACATAACATTTATAAAAGAAGATATATGTGCCTATTTCCAGTTCCCAAGTGTTGAAATTTTAATGCCATACCGTGACAGAATAATTAGAAGCTTAAATGTTAAAACGTTACATCCAATAGTAAAAATGATATCATTACTGAAGAAGCACATGCAATCAAAGAAAGACCACCACATGAATGAGTTGTAAGATTTTCCAAATTTAAAAAACATGGTTGCAACAAATATTCAACATGAATTGACCGGCTTCCAATATTGATAATAGCCCTAATTCTGATTAAACTTTTCAGGTTATTGCTGAAGAGTTTGCAGCTGACAGCGTGCAAAACCAAACATAATTTAACAATTGCAAAAGAACTATTTGCTTCAACCACAATACCTACAAATGCACAAAGTCTTCCCAGCAGTAAGTCAAATATAGATGCAGCATGAGAACAAAAAGGAAACACAAAAAAAGTAAACAAGCAGTAATAATGCTTTCTCAGAGCTCACTAAGCTAATGTTTAGTGCATATACAGAACACAATAAAATGAAGGATAATACTTGCAGTAACATAAGTGCTTTTGGTGTTGATCTTCAATTAAAATTGAAATTGCAACAAGATAACTAGTTTAAACCTTTGACGCCGACCACAGCATGAGAACAAGTTGGGAAACTCCAGATTTTGTCCTTAAATGAAATGGAACGATTTTGTTTTATTCTCTTCCATTGCACCTCTTTCGTAGAAACAAAATGTTCCACTTTTTAACCTCAAAGTTTGTTATATTTTTCCAATACGCTAAACACAAGCTTCCTAAGTCACACACTCGTGAAAACAAAATAATACAAGAGATCAATACCAAAGTTGAATTTACCTGTTGACTACCCTGAACAACGGAAACTGGTAGCGCGGCACTATCATCATGTTCACCACCACACCTAATTGGAAGCTCAGTGATCTCATTCTTTCTGTTATCATCACACACAATAGCTTCAACAACATCACTTCTAACATATCCATCACACTGAACCCCAACATGACGCACCGCGGACACACTCTCTTCCGCATAACAACTGAGACCAATCTCCGATGGACTATTCTTCTGATGAGGCTTATTAAACACGCGACAGAGCGCAAATGAAGCCTGCATTACAATCATTACGGATTAATTAATTATTCGCTAATTTGTATTAATTCAATTATCACACATCGGTGTAGGCTTTAATAAAGTTTCGTAAATGAATTATTGAAGAATCTGTACCAAAACACGGTCAACCAATGCGTATTCGTACAAAATCCAATCCGTTCTGGTAGCGCTTTTTACGGAATTGCCAACGTAGAAAACGAAACGTGTCCTTGTTCCCAAAACGGCGTTTCCACCGTTACCGAAAACATCGCGAACCCTTCCCTTTCGAAGCCAGAACCCACTTTTCACCTTCCTGGTACCGCGCTTAGGCACCTTAACGGTGTAACAGAACCAATGCCTCTTCCTCCCTCGGTAACCGTACGAAAAGCACGCAGCGTCCGGTAATTCGAAAGGGTCGTAACCGTAGAGGTCCAGTTCCCGAATCAAATCAGAACCGTAGAAATCCCCTTCGCGGTTTTCGTTCTTGTTGGTTAAGTAGTAACGGAGGAGAAGCTCTTCGGAGGGATGGAACCGGCAACCGGGAGGGAGGGTAGCACGGTGTTGGTCTTCCATGAATCATAAGCGAGGTTGAGAGTGTAAATTGTTGGGGCTAGCCGGTTAGGGTTTATGGAGGATTTAGGAAACGGAAGAAGAAGAAGCGAAGGAAACGAGTGAGAGTGTGTGTGTGGATTTGTTGTGTGAGAAATGAGAATCGTGTCTTGCAAGCTTTCTCACACTCCCGCCGGTGACTGTGCGTGTGGGACATGGCGCGTGGTTATTGGCTGTGACAACAGCGTGGTGATGGAGATGCGATCGGTCGATAGTGAGTGGCGGAACCATCGTGCGGCGTGCGGCTGCGGAGCATGTGGTTAGATTTCCTTAAGTGGATTGGATTGGGGGATGTATCTGCTACGTTGCTGGCTTACGATAGTGCCACCGATGGATCGAACGTATGAGTCACACGTGTCGATTATACAACGGATGCCGCTTGTTCTGCGACATAGGGGCTTGCGTGTCTCTGTCTTGCTTCGGACAAGTAATACCGACAGCAAACCTCAATGCCATAAATGTAAATTCTCATAATCGCGTCAGATAATTTTGTAGTTCTGTTATTTTATCGCATTTGCAAAGTTATACAATAATAATAAAAAAAAAATTTAATACATGTTAGTAGTATCTTAATAAAAAAATTGTGTATGTATTAAAACATAAATTTATAAGTATTATAATCTTATTATTAAAGACAAAAGTCTAATAGAGTATACAAAGATTCAAAGGTAAAGTCGATTTATTATTTTTTAATAATATTTTTCTTTGTTATAAATAATTTATGTTAATTAACTATTAAAATAATCTTAAAATTAGTTGTCATCTAACTACTACATTAATTTTAACAAGCTTAAATGATGTATTTTAGTGAAAACTAATTTATTTTGACATGATTGTTAATAAAATTAATCAATCTCTTAACATATGTGTATTAATATTAAGTATCATTTAATATTAGATGAAATGAGTAGTATAAAAGAATTGGTTCTCAGAAATGTTAATTTTAACAACTTTAGTTGATGTGTTTTAGTAAAAATAGTTATATTTTACATGGTTGCGAATAAAATAATTATGATAATCTTATCTTAGGTAAATATAAGTTTTAAAGCAATAATGAAATCCAATTTATATAAAATAATTAAATCATTGTTCATGCGATAAAATTTCCTCCTACTAATTCTTCTACAATTTCAAATGAGGTCATTCATTAAGAGCGAAATAAAAAATTAGGCTGCGTTCTACATATATTGATGAGTTATGAAAACATGTTCAAATCTTTAAAGTCATTGATTGTATTATGATTTATGCTAGAAGGTCTTCTATAGTCTTATTATCTATGTTCAGTAATTTCAAGAACATTGTCCTTATACACACTTAACTTGTATTTTTTAGCCAAATTGTTATCTAATAGATTTTCTATAAAAAGCCTCATTTTGACAATATAATTGTATTTATATTTGATATATGTTCATTAAATTTAAGACTTTCTCATCTCTACCTCTTTTTGAAACAACTAGATTCATTTGATAAATTTTATTAAAGGTCGGGTGTTATTAACTAAATAGTTAATAGAATTCTCTTTATATATTTTCTATTTAATTTAAAAAAAAAAACATTTGCTTTAGCATTTGCTGACGCTTAAAATTATATAAAGTTGTACCAAATTGCAGCTTCTAAGATTTAGTAATAGATTTATCAGTGATGTTATGTTTTGCCCTGAGTTAAAATTAATATTTGGATCAGGATATAGAATATTATCTTAGGAAAAGTTTATTTGAGTTTGTGTATATTTAGTTATATGTAATTTAAACCTTTACTTTTGAAAGTAATGCAATATTTTATATTTTTTAAAATATGCAGATAAACCCCTCCATTACTCAATATCACTTGAGGAGATTAAGATCCATAGGCTTTTTTTTAGACATAAATACTCTAAAAATAATTGTCATTATATAGAGAGGGGAAGTTAGGGATGGCAATGGGTAGGGTATGGGTAGGGTACTACAGTACCCATCCCCATACCCGCGTTTTAAAAAAATACCCGTACCCGGCCCCATACCCGCGTGGGTATGAACATTAATCCCCGTACCCGTACCCTCTGGGTACTCGCATACCCGTCTTGTACTCATTACCCGCGCTTGTTTGAGAAAAAAATATTTATAAAGAAAAATATGTTTATATAATTTCACATAAGTAGCATAATAATACAAAAATTCAATATGTAGTTGTCGAACAAGGTACAAATATAGATAAAAAAATAAATATTCAAAGATCATAAATGTTAAATGTATCTTAATATAATAATTTTCTAAACTAAAATTTTTAGAAACAATAAGCAAAACTAAACACACAAGTTATTTGTCAGTGATAATCCTATCTTGTGTGAGATTTGATTGATTAGTAATGTCAGAACGACAACGAAATAGATCTGTACAATGGTTGTCCCTTCGTGTGGGATCACTTAGTAACCTCTTGTGACGGCATTAACAACTAACTCTAATGAATAACATTTCATAGTTATTAAGTTTTAGTGAGACAGACATTGAGAATGAGAATAGAGTTAAAGTAGAGAAGTTCAATACTAACAATAGAAAGTTGATACATAAAATATTTTTTTTAACTTTTGAATTTGAAATTGTAAGAAAAATAATAGATTTAATTAAAATAATATAATATAATTAATATATATATATATATATATATATATATATTAATACTAGTATTTTTTAACTCATATACTATACGAAAGTATTTTATCAAAAATATAAATTTTTGAAAAATTATTTTAGTGAATTAAATATTTCTAATGTATATAAATTTAAAAAAAAAATATTTGAATAAAAGATAAATAGTTACAATAAAATTTTATAATAAAGAAATATACGTGTATATTAAAAAATTATACTTTTTTATCTTAAAAAAATTAACAATAATTTTTTATATTTATATCTTTTCAAAAACTTCTTTGAATGTGAATAAATAGTAAGAATAATATTATTTAGATTTAATAAATTATAGTTGTGCTTATAATACATATGTTGCATAGAAAAATATTATTTTAAATTAAAATATAAAAATAAAATTTAAATATTATTAATAAATAATAAATTTATGGTAATAGTAGGTGATTGTAAAATTTATAAAATATTTATAATATATTTATTATTTATCATTCACTTTATGATTGAAACATCAATATGATTTTATTAACAAAAGTATTTGTGTAAAAAATATTTTATGTGTGTCATATATAAATAATATTTTAAAAAAAGTCAATCTCATATTAAATATGTAATAATTAAATTGTGTTAGCCGAATTAAATGATATAAAATAGTAAATAAATTTTTCTATTAAAAATATAAACCAAAATAAATTTTTTGGTTTACTTTATTATTAAATATATTTTTATATTAATCTTATATAACTTCACATAAGTAATATAATAATACAAAAAATCAAATCATAATTGTAGAATAAAGTTCAAGCATATATATATATATACCCCGCCCCATACCCGCATATATATATATATATATATATATATGCGGGTATGGGGCGGGGTGGGTACTTAGATACCCATACCCGCACCCATCTCCATTAAAATTTGCGGGTTTTTATCCACACCCATACCCGTACCCGTATAGCAGGTAAATACCCTACCCATTGTGAGTAAATTTTGCGGGTGCCTATCGGGTAATTTACCCATTGCCATCCCTAGGGGAAGTTAGGCATTTTTTTTTTTATATATACTTTCAAAAATATAGGATGTCAGATTGCACATATCTAAAAATCAAGAGTCTAAATTGTACATCACAAAACATGTAGAAATGATTATTTTTAGGGTTTATATTATCTAAAATATAAAATATACACAAAATTAATATCCCTGTTTTTGCCTATATTATTTAGAACATTTTGTTTAAAATTTTGAGTCATTGTCTTCCCCAAGTATTTTGTAACTAACATTAAGGGCCAAAATTAGGATGATTACTTTTTTCCTTTTTGGACGAGTAATTTTGATTTTGATAAAATTATGATTCTTTTGAAAATATTGATTAAAATAAAATTGAAGAAGCAATATATTTTTATTTAAAAAATTATTGGTTTCATATTTTTGAAAGATTAATATTTCAAAAAAATTAAGAACTTTAAAATATCAAACACATAAAGTATATATATATATATATATATATATATATATATATATATATATATTATAATTATACCGGTATAAATTGTACTCACTTTTATGCTATTTAATAATTTTTATTAAATAATTTATTTTTAAAATCAACTAATTAGATTAAAACTTTTAAAACATTGATCATATTTACAAAATTTAAGATTAATTTAAAATTTGTTGACACCTTCTTCGTACGCATCAAACTTAATAAAATATATGCATTTAAAATATGTAAATGTAAGAACTTTTTAATTGAAATTCCCTAGTTTTTCAATTTTAAATAAATCTGATAAAAATAATATAAATAATATATAATTATAATTTAACAATTAAATTGACAAAAAATATTTTTTATATTAAATTATAAATAGTTTAAATGTGAGCATAACACACATATATATATATATATATATATATATATATATATATATATATTAAAACGATTGAAATTGAGAAGGAAAATATTTTATTTGTTACTTTTACACAAGATTAGAACCGATAAAATAAGTTTGTCCAATTAAATTAATTTGAATAAATTTCAACTTTTTTAACTTGGATATAATTAAGTCTAAAGAGAACTAAGCTTACTAAAATTAAGTTTTAACGATTTTATTTTTTATTTTTAAAAGATTGGGATTTTAAAAAATTTGAATAAATTTATAGTTGTAAGAGATAATTTTAAATTTTGAAAAGAAGACATTTTAATTTTAAAAATATTTATTTTAAACCTTATAAATTTTTTTTAAACTTATTTTATAAAAAATAAATTAAAATTTATTTTTAAATATCTTAAAAAAATAATATTTTTAGATTTTTAGAAGGGGTTGATTTTTAAACATAGAGAGATGTTTTTTTAATTATTTTTTTTTGCAATATTGATTTTTATTTGTAAGAACGATAATATTTTTATTTGAGAAAATGATCAATTTTATTTTGAGAAATGAATATTTTGATTTTCCTTTGAGAAATGCTCATTTTTAAACGTGGAAAGAAAATATTTTTATTTTATGAAAATAATGGATCTTAGAAAAAAAATATTATTTGGAAAACGAGTATATATATAATATCACTGTAGCATTATTCTTGATGATAAGTGTTGAAAGATAATTTCATGGCAGATAGAGCTCAAATATCGGTAGAAGGGAAAAATATTACTCTTGTATAAAATTAAAATTGACATGTGAATATTTTATAAATCCTTATAATATAAACAATACTAAAGGTAATTTTATCATCCAATTAATAATAATTATTTAATTATTTATTATTTGAATTAAAAATAATACATATGTATATATTAAACTAATACATTTTTAAAAGATAATATTATGAACTTTTTATATGTACATGATACGCAATAAAAAAATTGACACACAAACTTTTTAATTTTAGCTTAAATATATTTATAGCTATTATATTATAATAAATTTTCAGTTTTAATATTTCAAACATTTTTTATAATCTTATAGTTTAATAAATTATAAGTTTTAGTTCCTTCTTCTATTTGATAAAATTTTAATAAACTAAATTAACAATAGAACTAAAACGTAAAAAAAAAAAAAACATTTAAAGGAATTAAAATAAAAATTTATTAAAATGTGAGGATATATATATATATATATATATACCTTTAATTTTATTATAAATATACATAAAAGAAATTTATTATTATAATCTTATACTATAACCATTAGCAGTTTATTGTCCTATGTATTATTATATATATCATTGCACCAAAAATTATTATTGTTAGTAATTGTATTATTTTTATAAATTTAAGAAAAATCTATAAATAAAGCAAAAGATAAAAAAAGAGAAATAAAAATAATACATATTAATATCACTAGTAAATCTTTCGTTCATAGGATGCTATTAAATTTATTTTTTTTTTTGCTAAAATTAAATTAAAATTTTTAAATGAATAATTTTAAAAATATTTAATGACTGCTTTTAAATTTAATAAATTTTTAAAATTAAAAAAATGTTTTTATTAATATAAAATAAAAAAATAATTTTTAATACTTTCATTTAAGAAAACAGTACTCATAAATTATACATATACTAATTTTTTTAAAATTTATCTATTTTTAGGGTAAGCGTGGTTAGTTTTTCTTTTCCAGGTTTTATAATTTTTATTTATATTTATTTTATTTTAAAAATAAATTACGTTTTTGTTTCTTAAAAGAAGCATATATTATACTACTTTATTTTTTTAATTTTAAAATTATATAATCATTCCTTTAAATAATTAAAATGCATCATAATTTAATTTAAATATTTGTATGTCATAATTTTAAATTTATTTTTTTAATTTTTTATTTCTAGTTTAATTTTTATTTGTGTGATTTAATTTCTTAATTTTTTTAAAGTTTTTTTAATATGTTAAAGTTAGAGATCATTTATAGTATATTTTCATCAAATGTGAGCTTAAATTTATTCTAATTTCATTATTTGATATTAATATAAATATTTAAAACTTTTATAATAATAATAAATATTTATTATTCTATAAAAATTATTTGAGCTCATTAAGTATTTTGAAAAATATTAAAAATATATAAAATTCATTAAAAAATTGTAAAAAAAAATTCAAATAGATATTCAGAAAAAGTTTAGAATAAATTAATTTATGATGTAGTTTAATTTTTTTAAGAGAAACAGTTTATAATTTTATAATAAAAAGATAATAGTACTGTATATACATCAATTAACAGGGAAAATTGTAATTAAGTCGAGAAAATTTGAATATTCACGCATTGTTCACAGGCCTCCCCAAAACTGAGCCTAATTCCCACTTTCGACTATAAATTTACTGAGTTTATGTTCCCTCATATCCAATAGTATTTCTTTCTCCAATGCAAATGTCGGGTTACTTAAAATATTTTCATATACTAGGATAAGTTGTTTTTTTAATACAAGGATTTACATTAAAATCGTGTAAATTTAAAATATTGAATTTATATTTTAACTTAATTTTGATATATTGTCATTATTAACAAAATTTGTACTGTGATTTTATTATAATATATTATAAATATAATTTTTATTTAAATTATTATAAAAATTAATAATTTTTATTGATAAATTGTTTTTAAATTAAATTATAAATATTATTTATTAAAGCAATTATTTTCAAGTTGAATAAAATAATTCTGTTATCAGTGACAATTTTTTTAAGTATTTAAGTCACTTATATTTAAATTTAAAATTACAAGTTAAGCTTGTAATATATTAATTTATTATTAAATAACAAGATTAATATACATTATATATGAATCACACGAATATAAATACTAGTTAAAATATAATGATTTATAAATCAAATAGATAAATTTTAATATCATAAAAAGATAATGTTACATTAAAAATATTAATATTTAATTTGGAAAATAAATATTTATATGATAAAAATTTAAAATTTTACATATAAAAATTAAAAAAATGTCTATCATGCATAAATAGTATAAAAATATTTATTAAAAAAAATTGAAAACTTTATATTAAACCTATTAAAATTAAAATAATCAAAATAAACATTTTATGTAAATATTCATATTTAAATATATTTATTACTTAAAATTGAATTATATGTCAAAAACAATTGTATAGCCTCAGGCTTTGCCCTAGAATTTCCAAATACATGCAGGGTCAGACAGTGGAAGTTTATTCCTCTTGCGCAGCATTATGGAGCTTCAAACTCAAACGGGATTTGCCTAAAATTCGATTTTTCAGGGTAAAGTCTCTATCTTTCTCTCCCTCTTAGAGTTTCCATACTCAAAATCAAAAGTGGTTTATCATACTGTAACTTCTCGACTTCCTTCAGTTACTGTACCTCATTCCTCACAGTGCTTCCTCCGATACTGAGCCTAATTCACAGTTTGGATTATAGATTTTTTGAGTTTATGTTCACATCATGTCTAATAATCCAACCACCTCAAGAACTCAACCCAGTTTCTCGAATGTTCCTAAACCCCAAATTTTGATGCAAAACAACGGTGTGGGCATGCAAACACAGCCTCTTTCAGGTGCAGGCAATCACCAAGGTCAAAACTTGATGACCCCTTTTGTGCCCAACATGCAACAGCCCATGAACACACCACCTTTCATGAATGCTGCTAATCAGTTCCTTCCCTTGCGGAACAATCAGATGCATCTACCTCATATGGGTTTGGTTGGTCCTCTACAGGGTCAACCCCATGCGGGGGCTTTAGGTCAACAAAATAGTGTAGGCAGTGCCAATTACAATCCAATGTTTCCTGTTCAGGGACTTGCCATGCAGAATGCAGCTCCAATCAATTTGTCTCAACTTCAGGGGCAACTTTTAGCACAAGGTATTTTGAATATGCTTCAACAGCCTAATCTGAACTTGAGTATGCAAAATGGTCAATTTTGTGCCCCATATCATGTGCAAAATATGAATCAACAGTTACCTATGCAAGTACCAAACCCTTCTCAAGTTGTTCCATATAGTATGCTTCCTAGTTCTTGTCCAATGTTTGGGTTTCCAAACCAAGTGGCTCAGCCTATGGTCCCTCAAAGTTCAGTCTATTCTTCAAATTCCCAGTTTGGTCTTGTGCCTGGAAATCAGGTTGGGCTGCAGATTGATCCAAATGAGAAAAACCTGGTTCCACCAAATGCGAACACAAATGCTTTTGTATCATCATCACCGTTTTCATCTCAGCAGTTGCAAGGCAATGCTTCTGGACCACTTAATCCCAATTCAGTTCATGCAAATAACTCTCAGCCTTCTGCATTTACGAAGTCACACTCACAGGTATTTGAAACTGAAATGTTTCTGCCTTTTCAATGTGTATTAGCCGAGTTTGTTATTCAGCTACCTGTGAATACTATTGTTAAAAAAAGTTGTGGCTACTATATTTATGGTATTCTCAATAATTTCTGCAGGATAATCCTAATAGCAATGTTAAAACTAATGTTCCAAAATCTAATTGGAAAGGATCACCAAGCAAACACTTCAAAAATAAACCAAATCAAGGGGGGTTTCAAGGAGGGTATGTTATTTCTTTTCTCTTATATCTCTCTTGGTTTATTAGGTTAACAATTTATTAGTTTCATACTTTTCCTGTGAGTTACAATCATTGTCCTGTTCATGTAGATTCCAGAAGTCTAAATTTCATGATATCAACAATGGAAAGAGGAGAATTGGGTTTCCTAAAGAACATAAGGGCAAAGGTTTGGACTTTCTACCATGTTACCATGATGAAAACATTTTTTTTGGGTTTGACTAATGCATGTGGTGAAAACAGGGCCTAACAATGGGAAGGCAGGACAGGATGCTTTAAAACCAAAGGAACTTAAGCAGGAACAGGAAAGGTAGCTTCTGCTTGACTTTCTGTTCCTTTCTTACTTGGTTCCAGTCTATTACTTACTAGCAGTGCCTTACGTTCAACTGCTTTAAACTGTGCTTTGTTCATGATAAATTGGTAACAATAGTAATAATCAAGGTAGTTAAAATCGGGATTTTACTTTAAATCGTAAAGGAGAGTGAAAATCGTAAATCGTAAATTAAATCGTAAGATTTTATAAAATTCATATATATGATATAAATTCATATTATTCATATAAAATATCATAAATTAAGGGAAACAAGCTTCAAATAAGTAAAAGTACTTAAACAACGTAGCACTCACAAATCATAATTTATTCCATAAGAATGTAATGCATTTACGTGAATAAAAAATAGACCAGAACAGAAAAGATGCAAGAACAACAAGAATAGATTTAGTTGCAGACCAGGTTGCACGCACTAGGAGGACTGTTGAATGTTGACAACAATGTTAGGGTTCAAAGCTGCTAGAGGCAAATTAGATTCCATAAAAAGGAGATATATGAAAGAGGCGAACGATAGGGTTCAACAAAATAGACTTTGCGAGAAATTTTCAAAATCGAAGTGAAATCGTAAAATCCCACAATTTGAGGGATTTTATGATTCAAATCGGGATTTTACAAGGATTTTACTCAATTAGGATTTTATCCACGATTTAAATCGGTGAGACTTCCAAAATCGTAAAATCGTAAGATTTTAAGATTCAAATCGGGATTTTAACTACCGTGGTAATAATAATGTGTAACAAGATGCTAATGAACTGGCACTTTGTTTATTGACTGATTCACTGGAAATGAAGGTTATTTTATTTTAGTTTCTGTTACAACTATCAGGAAAATAGCTCTGTCAATGAACTATTTTCTCTTTAAACTAGGGTTCTAAATATGCTTTCTAGTACATATCGTCTGAATGCAATATTTTATTTAGATTTATAGAATGTTACTGTCATTATAATGTTCGCATAACAATTATGTTAATCACAGAGGCAAAATAATGCTTCTAGAAGATTTTTGCCATGCTTTGCAAAGTTTTGGCATATTATCCTTGATTCTGTGCCCAAATGTTGTCCAGTTTTTTAGTCTGTCACTAGTTACTACATTTACTGGATTTTATAGAATGGTGGGATATAGGGAATAAGTCAATTCTATATTCCCACCCCCCCCCCCCCTGATTTTTTACCAGCTTTCTTAAATTCAATGAGTTACTCAATTGTTCATTATAGCTAAAGGTAGTTTAGGAGCGTAAATGTGTAATTGATGATGAAATTAATTTGGAAAACTAAATTGAGATGTAAAAGGAGATAAATCCACTAAGGATATTAAATGTTCACTGATTAAGGGAGTGCCAATAGTCCATTTGAATTTTGAACTATGAGATCAAGTATGGTAGTCAAATAACATCCATGATTCAATATAATTAAAATACCCGGCCTCCCTTCAACATATTGACTCAATATGTTGTGACCTTTTAACAATTTTCGTATAACCATCTAAATGAAAATATAGATATCTTTTTGGTGTTATTTTTAGAAATAATGTCTGCTTTCTTGTCAGTTTTTTGTCTTTTCTCTATTCAATTACTTAAAATTTTAATTTTGAAACTTATCCTTTTATACTTGCTATATCTTAACTCTAACCTTGTTTATGTATGATTGCTATTATTTTATTTCTTGAATGATTAGATCCTTCTCTGTGACATACACTGAGCAAGAAATCCAACAGTGGCGTGAAGCACGGAAAAAGAATCACCCTTTCAGTAACAATATTCAGAAGGTTTTAAACAAACTGCTCTATCTACAGCTTGTGTTTATCACATGTTATTGTCTAATGAGTGATTGCTGAATTATTACTTTCAGAAGCACAGTGAACGCCTGAAAGACTCCAAGGTCATTGATAGGGAGGTCTTACAAAGAGAGGTACACTTATTAGTGGGATGATTTCAACATATATAATATCTTCCAATATAACATACTTATGTTTCCAAATTGATTTTGTTGTTCAATCAAGAACTAAGAAAATAGTATTTCTTTTAGCATGATGTATAAATGCTGACAAATAAATCTTTCTTGGACTAGTAACAAATAGTATTTCAATTCATTACTGCAGTATATAAGTATATATCTTATCATTGCAGCTAACGAAGGTTTTAGCAAAGCAAGCTGAGTTGGGACTTGAAGTTGCTGAAATTCCATCATGCTACCTGAAGAATTCTGAAAATCAAGGTCTTCAGAGTGAAGGAAAAAACAAATTTACTAACAAAAGAAAATTCCAAAACAAGTTCAACAAGAAATCAGACAGAAAAGGTCGGTTTGCCAAGAAGCAGAAGTTTGCTGACAAAGATTTTTCAGAGAACCCTTCATCAAAGAAGAGGAAGCCAACTTTATTGCAGAAACTTTTAAGTGCAGATATAAAGAGGGATAAGAGCTACCTGTTTCAGGTTTTCAGGTTCATGGTAATGAATTCTTTCTTCAAACATTGTCCTGAAAAGCCACTGAGGTATCCATCAGTCCTGATTGAAGAAAATGGATCTGAAGGTGGTGGTGAAGGAAAATACTTGCACACTGGACAAGATGTTCTTAAACCCGAGAATGAGAGCACAGTTCAAAAAATTGTAAACCACAATAATGATAAGGGCCGTGATAGTGAAGATGAAGACAGTGATGATGATGACAATGACACTGTTATTGATAATGATCCACACAAAGAACCTTCTTCCTTGGTTGAAAGAAATTGTGATAATGGAGAAGGAATTGAGGGATCTGATGAAGAGGAGGGAGAAATTATAGAATAAACTTAAGATTACTCTCTATTTTTGCAGCAAAGATTTTGATTACTAAGATGTTAATATTTTCTGTTAAATCAGTTTTGTTTCCATTATTATTCGATATACCTTAATTCATCGCAATGCTCTAGTTTAGGACTTGTTTGAATAGCAAGTTCTTAACTATTGTTTCAAAGGGAGACAACCAAGGGAACATCCATTCAATTATTAAAGCATTAACAACTATGTAGCAAAATCATGTAAGAGGACTGCCTTAACCTTTGTAATCTTTAGTAGGGATGAAAATGAAGTGTTAAAGAAAAAAAAATGTACATAGGAGGGGTTGATTGGGATGTTTTTGTTAAATTTTCATGGCTTAAACAGAATCAATTTTGATTGATGAATATAGTGTGAACACCTCTTTGATGTGTCTAAATTAAATTGCAAGGAGTTGGATTATCTCTATTCAAGTAAGTTTACTATTAAGATGAAAATAGGTTAAGTTGTGGTAGACTTTGTATAAATAGGAATGATTTATTTAATAATTTTAAAATCTAAGTTGAGTTTATTATCTGTTATAAATTTTTTATTAAGTTTAATCTAACTTTTAAAAAAGTCTGTTTTAATATATTAACCTTTTTAATTATTTATTTTGTATTAAAACTTTTAATAGATCATTAAACTTCTTTATAAAAATTAATTGAATTTAATTATAATTGATTATTCACAAGAGAATAAGAGTAGATAAAATTATTTTATTACTCAATTAAAAAAAAATATTTTGTTAACCTCAAAATAAAAAAAATAATAAAAAAAGTTATATAAAATATAAATAAGTATGCAAGAAGATAATAAATAATTATATATTTATATGGAGAAGGATTTTTCTACACTAGTGCAAGTTAAAAAATTTTATACTTAATCTGAATCTTTCATTTAATTTATATTGGTGTAAAAATATCTTACTTCTATTTATATTATAATTTTTATATAAAATAAGTTAATATATTATTATAAATTTTATAAATTATTCTAATAAATCTAATAAATTTTTTTTAAGCATAAATTTCATCAATTTTATTTTTATCCCCAACTCCATTCACCTCGATTATTATTAATAATTATTAATATTATTATTATCTCCATTCAACTTAATTTTTTACTTATTTTCTTTTTGAAACAAAATTCAGCAGTATCAACAATAAAATAAAATAAAATAAAATATAATGCTTCAATTCATACATAAAAAAATGTGACAACTAATTCAATGGTGTCATTTTTAAAAATTTAAATTTAAAAATTGCTCCCAAAATTTAATTTGTAATCTTAATACATCGGATACATCATTACGAATTAATATTTTAATAATATTAAACATTTGCAATTTAATTAAAAAAATTAACTTCTAATTTCTTAACCATTATTCCTAATAAAACTCCATAATTCTTGTCCATATTAATTTATGTGAAAATTATTCATATTTTAATGATTTTTCTTTATTAAAATATTACTAAGTAATTTTTAGTTAATTTATGTGAATATTACTCATTTTATAATAAAGATTTTTATTAATAATTGCCAAAAAAAAAAAAACTAGTTCATCCACCTCTTTTTCACCAAATTAAAATTAAGAAAACTTCATGCAAAAGCATTTTTAAGATTCATCTTATTTAAAATATAAGATCATTTGAAAATTTAATGTACATCGCAAAGTTAATAAAATTTACTAGCTTCGACCTAGTACACCCATACATTCAAAACTTAAGTTTAATTAGGACGAATAATCTAAATAAAAGCAAACAATTTAAATAAATCCATAAAATAACAAATCAAACAAGCTATGCTATAATCCTACAGCAAGCCAGAAACGAAAATAAATAAACAAAATGTGAAAGCATAAAAAAGCAAGCATAACAAAGCTTTAGTACTGACTAAAACATCAAATACCTAAGAGAAATGCAAATAAACTGGAAGTAAAGCATAACTAAAGTGCAGATTCCTGTCAAAAGACTAAGAATCTAAGACACAAGATTGTCGTTTAGAGAGAGTGAGGCTAGTTGATCGGCTGGGCTATTGGCTTGCTGTTGAGCAACATTTCTCAACACATCCATGGCTTCAGCAACTTTTGACTTGAGAGCATCTGGTGACTCAATCAGATGCAGTACTTCAGGCTGATCCATCTCCAAAAGCATGCCTGTAACCTTTGCTGCTGCATCATGTTCCAGCTGATCCACAAGCGGGTATAAAGCTTCACCAAGCATCTAGTAAACCATTTCAGAAGAAAGAATCAGTATGATATTATAACCATAGAGCCCTAAAAGCAATTAAAAACCAGATGATAAAAAGACAAAAGCAGGAAACAGGACTTACAGTCCTCTGCTGTTCAGGAGGAGCATTTGCAAGGGCTGTAGCCAATGCTTGAATAGGCATTGGCTGTCCCACAGCATCACGGATTGGCAGACCACCCATGTCATAAGGGACTGACAGCATTCCTCCAGCTACTCCTGGAAGTGGAACTTCTTGCATGTTGCGGCCAGGAGGGTAACGATAGACGCGTCCCCTTGGAAGCATCTGAGAAACAAATCAAATTACCACATCTCAGGCATAGAGAATAGAAAAGATACAAAAGAAATAGAAAAACCATGTGCTAGAGCAGACCTGCTGCTGCATCATTGGCACTGCCTGCTGGGGTTGTTGCACAGGGCCTGCTCCACGGCGTCCTCCAGGGCGCTGCCCTTGTTGGCCCTGTTGAACAAGAGGAACAAAGAAGCTTGGCATTGGAGCACCACCAGGCCTCATTCCAGGTACTAGTTGTTGCTGGTAACCAAATCCAGCCTGTATTTATAATTGGAATGATAATTATAGTTATCTATCAATACACATCAAATAATCAAACACATTAACTGACCCCAGGTATTATGTTAACAAATATGCAGGCCCTTGCACAAGGTCAAGACCAACTGATATATATATATATATTGAGTTGACATTTTCACAACTGTAGTGCAGAAATTTCTAATGCATGGTAGTGCCAAAAATAAAACTTCAATTTGCCAACTGGCTAATATTTACTTGTGGAGGAATCATGGCTGGAGGTCCTTGGCCATACAAAAATTGTTGTCCTAAACCAGGAGCACCAGGAGGGTAGAGTGGCATGCGGGGTGCAACAGAAGGTGTAATTGCAACAGGCCTCATCTGTGAAAATTGTGCCTGCATGAAATGAGTAAAAATATTGAAAGAAAAGGTTAAGATCCCCTGTCATTTGCATTTTTCATTGTCACAATAACCAGTCAATCATCATACAAGAACAGAAAAGAGACTGAAAAAGTTTATAAAAATAATAAATAAAACTAAATAGACTAGGAAAATTTTCATATCATGAATTCATCAATGAATTAATGATTGTCTTCCTAGGGTGGTGGGCTTCATAAGTGAAATGTCATGTTTTTGTTTTCCTGGTGATACACTGCCTCAGTTCAACCACGGAAACAATGAATCTGAATATGAATAACATTATTCTCAAAAGTTGAGAATACACAGCCGAAGTCAAAAGGGGGCAACAGTTTATAAAAAACTAGTGAAAATAGCTTATGACTGTTGTAAACTTAAAATTATTCCACTAAACTCAAGGTTTAACTTATCAAAATAAGTTATTTTCAGCTGGTTTCAATAAATTTCACGATCAAAATTATGCAGTAAGGCCTCGTATAAAGAGAGCTTAGTGAATAGGCCCTAAATTACACTATTTACCCAAACACACCCTAAATCTACTTGCTGATGTGTGTTGTTGCTAACAGTTGAACTTTTTCCTTCTAAATTTCTTCCTCTAAAGTGAGCTATCACAGATTTGGAACTTAAGGCCTTAGTTTACTTAATACAGCTTGCATATATCAGCCAAAAACCCACAAGACACTAACATTTTCCCCCCAATTCTAATTGTAGCTTCAATGTGAATTGACTTTCATGTCATCAAACCATCAAATAGGGAAAGATTATGTTACACCCTCTCCAGTTTAAACTGTGTCCCATGACACCACTCAGCAGTACGGATAGGATTCTGATTATACTCAATAAAGCAATTCAATAGCATCAGTTTGCATTTTTCCATTAGTAACAGGAGGAGGATATGATAAAAAAAGATCTTATCTGTTTCATAGTTATGTGAAATTCATATAAGAATTAGTATTTATATACAATTGATATATATTTCTGCAAACCCATACCAACCATTTCTTATTTTGTATGTATTACAAAATTTCATATCAATGATAGTAGAGGTTAATGTCATGCCCATAATGAAAGGGTTTAAATTTGTATAAGTAAAATAAAGCACAATACTAAGTCATAATAATTGCATAAAAAATAAAAATAGGGACAGCAAAGTGAGTAAATCACACATAAAACATAGCACATGCAAAACAATTTTTTGTAGATCATTGTGTTAAAGAAACAAGTTTAATGATCAAAGGTACAAAGAAGAATGATAGGCAGATTGAAAATCCAAAATTGAAAACAGAAATGCAGCTTTATCAGTCGTATGACAGCAATATTATCAACAAAGAAGAAAGCACTTGTTTCCTTAATAATGACTCTATTTTATTGTGTTACATACAACTTCGATTGTACAGTAATCTTACTAGCCGCTAAGATTTAAAATGAAAAACAATGTTTTCATGGGCTGGGCATTTGTGAAGTCAACTGCCAGCAGACAAATGTTAGCTCAATCCTTAACTAAGAACCTAAGGCATTCCCCTCAACACCACCAACTACACTAATCAAACCATACAAATATTGTATTTATCATCAATGCTTCAGCCTTCAGGGAAATAAAATTTCACATTTTCAACACACTACCCAAATAATTATTGAGATCACATTTAAGTTAATATACTAAAAGAGGAAAACAGAAGTACACAAATTAACCACCATTCATGGACCAAATGAAAGAATTTCTATGCTAAAAACAATCAGAATCAGAGCACTTGTAAAGCACAACATAAGTTGCTGATGCATGGTAACTATGGGATTACCTGCAACCTTGCTCTTCTCTCTTCTTTCCTCTGTGCAAGGGCAACATACAGAGGTTTCCCAGCAATCATTTTACCATTCATCTCTCCAAGCTACACGTACCAACAAAATTGTAAATGAAACATAAACTTCCTTTGTATGATAATAATAATAATAATAGTAACATACAGTTCTATACTTACAGCTCGAGAAGCCTCCTCAGTTGTTGAAAATGCAACAAATCCTGATCCTCTACTGATTCCATTTGGGTCTCGCATAACCTGCAGAAAAAGTTAAGACGTGAATTTGTCAGCTCTGCTGCCCACAAAAAAGGATTGGACCATAACATATACAAGAAAATACATCACATTTGCATACCTTGCATGAAGTTATAGTGCCAAACTCAGAGAACAATTCTTTAAGTTTTTCATCACTGATGGTATCATCCAAGTTCTTAAGATACAAGTTCACACCTTGATATTTGTCAGCAGCTTCCTTTATGCTCTGCTCAAATCGTCCTTTCAGTTCCTGTTCTCGTTCAGATTTTTTTTGGGCTTTTCCAACATACCACTCCTTGTCATCAAACTTCTTCCCGTTAAGAGCCTCAACAGCTTTAGCAGCATCATCTGGGTTCTCAAAATTTACAAAACCAAAACATTTTGATTTACCATCAGCTTCTCTCATTACTACAGCACTAGTAATAGTCCCAAACTCTCCAAAAATGTTCTTCAACTCATCATCCGTGATTGAATCCGTTAGGTTTTTCACATAGACATTATTGAATTTTGTCTTATTGAGAGCATTCTCTCTATCCTGCTTTCGTAGGAAATGACCTACATAAACCTGTTTATCATTGATGAGCATTCCATTCAACTTGTCAATTGCATTCTGTGCAGACTCTTCGTTGTCAAACTGAACAAAACCATAGCCTTTAGACTGGCCAGAAGTGTCAGTTGCTATTTTGCAAGAAAGAATGTGTCCAAAAGAAGAAAAAGTATCATGTAAGGCTTTGTGATCAATAGCCTTATCCAAATTCTGCAACACCAATATCATTAGAAAATTATGAGAATCAATATGCCAATTGAAACAGCAGACCAATAAAATTCATTGTCCAGCATAAAAACTGGCTAAATAGGCAATTTAGTTATATAATTATTCTCCATTTTACAGGAACAAATGAGAATATTAAGATATAAAAAAGTAATATATACTTTGATTTCCAATACAAATCCTCATCTCATAGTTACCTAAAAATAAAATTGGCCACACTGACCAACATTCCCAAAACCACTACAATATCCCTGAATTTTTAAAACTTTGTAAATTCAAGGACTAATTCCACTGACTATCTGAAATTAATTGTTTTATCTAATATAAGAGATAAAAAGGGGTACCTTGATAAAAATATTAGCAGTACCACTCTTCCGAATACTGGGATCCCGGTGAGAATACATGATCCTAATAGGTTTGTTGTTCAGTGGAGTGAAATTCAGCACATCCAATGCCCTTGCCGCTGATAAAGCAACACCAAACAAATCACAATTAACCACAATCTTCACCCAAAAACAAGACAATGCAGCTAAAAATAATGAAAAGAAAAAACTAACCATCCTGAGGGTTACTGTAATTAACATAGCCGTAACCGAGTGAACGACGAGTAGTCAAGTCCCTGCAAACCCTAACCGAAACGACTTGGCCAACCTGGTTGAACAGATCGTAGAGCTGGGAATCGTTGACATTCTGGTCAAGATCCCCAACGTACAACGACGTGGTCACGAACTGGTTGGCGTTCTGAGCAGTAGCTACGCCGTTGGGAGGAGTCGACACGGGACCCTGATGCTGCACCTGAATCTGCGCCATCACCGCCTCAAATTGATGATAATGATAGATAGATGAAACTCAGATAAACTAAACCCTAACCACTTCTCGCGAAGAAAACTCGGAAAAAATTCTAAATAATTTTTTTGATTTTGCTTCCGTGCGCGTGTAAATAGGCTAGGGATAGTGCCGCCGCAGATCGGAACGGAGGTAGGTAGCGGCGGAGGATGGCGGCGGAGAAACTGAAAAATAAAATAGTTTTTTGAATTTTTTGTTTTTTTCAGTTTTGGGGAGGGCAGGAAGGTGCTGCACCGCACCAGCAAATACGTAAGAGTGTGGGTTAAATAGGAGGCAATGGGAAACCCTAGTTTAATCCGTAGGTCAAAGATGTGACATTGCCTCTCACGTGTGCCGTTAACAGATGCCGTTTCTACCGGATCATATCAATATACCATTTGCTTCGTTGTCGTTTCCTTCATTTTTTTTTGCACATGTTGGACTCCGCCACTGTGTTCGTCGAATGGTTTTAACTGCCTCTCTACAAAATGGGCCACGAACCTGTACCTCTCTCTCCCCATAATACTCCGCACTGCAATTTTATAATAATCACAAATAAGGTTTTTAAATTATATTTTTATAAATATTAATTTCTAAAATTATTATTTCTTTTATAAAATAAAATTCAAAATCAATATTTTACACTTCAATAAATTAATTTCTACAATTAATTTTTTACACTTTTTTGAAATTAACTGTTTTGACAATTAAAATAACTGTTCTTCACAAATATATTCTCCACATGTATCATAACATGTTAATGGTTGAAATTTATGCTTCTTCTGAGTGATAAAATAATAAATTTGTAGAGCTACAAGGTAGTTAATCTTTGAAAATGTTAAATAGTTTGTATCTCAAATGGAACTAGTGCTCCTCTTTTATTTTTTATATTATAAACAGACTTAATAACTCAAAAAAACATGTTAACAATAATTACTGTAACATTGATACTTCATTATAATTACTACAAAAATAATTTTCAATTAATTGAAATAATTACGACATATTAAATTTCTAATTAGTTATATCACAACAAATATATTTAGGTTATATTTTTTAAGTAATAAAATTTTAAGATAAATGTTAATAAATTTCAAAAACACTAATTTAAAAAATATATGTTTTATTTTAATATTATAAACATATTTAATAACTCGAAAATAGACGTTAATAATAATTACTATAACATTTATATTTCGTTATAATTTCTTCCAAAATAATTTAAATAAATTAACATAATAATGTCATATGAAATTTGTAACTATTATGGCACATGAAATTTTAAATAGATGTTAATAGCTGCTTTTTTTATTTAAATTTTATTATAATTATATATATATATATATATAGCATAATTATGTTATATCAAGTTTATAACTAATTATACGACTACATATATTTAAGAAAATATTTATTAAATTAAAAATACTAATTAAGATATTAAAATTAATATATTTTTTAATTTTTTATTATAAAAATAATTTTTAACTCTAAACTCTAAACAAGACATTATAAATACTTTTAAAAAAAATTTAATTCATTAAAATTACTATATGTCAACAACATTAAATATTTTTTGTAGAAAATTTACCATAATTAAAGAATAACATTCAAACAATAATATAAACAAAAGTAAATTTTTTATGAAATTATTTATATTTTGTTTAGATACTTTTGTGACTTTTTTTTAGTTTAATTAACTTCTGAATATAAGAATTAAAAATTAAAGTGAACCACCTAAAAAATATTATTGATATCTTCGAAGTAGTATATAAAAAAAAATATCTGAATTAATTATTTAATACTATTAATTAAATCACATCAAGTTTGTAGAAAAATCTATTACCTACATCTATCAAATTATCATTTTTTAAAGTAATATTATTTTTATTTTTATTTTTATTTATAATTATTTGTTTTTTGAAATATTTTCTATACAAAATAAGAGGTTAAGAAATTTAATATAAATATTTATATTACTCAAATAAAAAATTATTTATAAAGATATTAATATCTATATTATGAAAAATAAAATTTACCTCACATATAAATATTTATTTTAAAAAATTCATAAAAATATATTAATTGACGAAGTAACCATTAAAATAGTTAATTTTATCATATTTTTAATAAAAAAATTTATTTATTATTTTTTATATCATTGAATTAGGATAAGATAATTTAATTATTGTAGGAGTGATACGAGAAATAATTTTTTTAAATGTATTCAAAGTGTATTTATATTTGAAAGAAATAATAATTTTTTGTTTTACACAAATATTTATATATAAAATTATATTAATATCTAAAATATATATTAAATTTATTTTTATTATTTATTGATAATATCTATATTTCATTTATCAAATTTTGATTTATTCAGAATATTATTTCATGTAATGAACATAATTCATTCAAAAAATCATTTTTATATAATGTAAAATGAATATTAAGTAATAAATATCTATTCTACAAATATATTTTATGTAGAAAATGTTAAATTTTTATTATTACATCATATATAAAATTTATCTTATATAATATTAAACAAATCATAATTTATTTAAGAAATAGTTTTTATATTTATATTATTAATGTTGTTTCTTTTTCACACAGAAATAACGTTTATATTAATCATCATAGTAATTTTGTACACCAAATAATTGATAATTTTCTTAAAAAATTTATTGTTAAATGATCGTTATAGTTGTGTTTACTATTATAAAATAAATGTAGTAAATAATTATTATAAAAACTTATTGTTTTGAAAATATATTATTAACATTGATTCAATGAAATGTCATATAGAATATTTAACGTTAATTAAATGTTAAAATTTTATTAATTTTAGTCATATTAAACTAAGTTTTTAAAATTTAATATACTCACTTAGTTTAAAATTTAAGTATCTTGAATGTTTTTTTACATTATTTTATAAATAATATATATTTTAAAAATTAATATTAAATTTTATCTCATTTAGTACACAGGGTCAAAATATTAGTATTATTTACATTTGTAACTAAATTACTATATTTAAATTAATAAACTATAGTTGGCTACACTAAAATAGACAATATAATCTATATAATTTATTATCTTGCATGCATTAAATATAATATAAAATAAAGATATTAATCTGAAACTAATTTTTTTACTCAATCATTGTGAATTCGCTTTAATGGCCTGAAATCCGTCATGGATGATGCTATACCATGAGGCCATACCACTTAAATTATTTTTTCCATATCAAAATTAAGGTACAACAATATAATTGCATTTTAACACTCCTAACACAACAATTTTATTTCACAACGCAACACAATAACATCTAACGTCTAACAATACGTGACAAGTGCATTAAGAGACAAAGTTATTTAAGTCTTTATATAAAGGAATAATTTTCTTAAGTATCTTCTCTAACATAATTCATATCTAATTCGGATAAACTCTTTTAACTATTCTTTTATCATAAACTACAATCTTTCCTAAAGGAGCCTCTCACCCAGCCATGCTATATTGAACATATATAAAAAATAATTTAAAATGTCGTATATGATTTTAGAATATTAAATATATCAAAATAAAAAATACACTTAACACAAAAAAATACATATAAAATGATAACTTAATGGATTAATGCAGTCACTAATAAAGTACAATGTGTCCAAAATCTAATACATATAATCAATAAAATAAAAAAGCTTTTAAGGCATTATATATCAAATGGATAGTAGCATTTGTTCATAGGGTTATCAATTGCGTTGATTTAATTTTTTTTAAAAAGTAAAAATATAGTTTTAGCTTTGGAGTTTGATTCCTCCTTCAAAAGTAAAAGTATAAGTGAGGGCCTACACTTAAATTATACATAAAATAAAATAATGTATAATTAAATTTATATTTAATAAACTTTTTTGAAATAAAAAATTATATTATAAATTAACAATAAAATTATTTGAGATAAGTTAAAAAAATTTATTTAGATCATATATATCAATAAATTTATTTAAATAAGTTAAAAATTACTTATAAAAATTATAAATTATTTTCTACAAGATATTCACAAGTTGTTTTTTTAATAAGTTCATAATATATTAAAATATTATTCCTTTCATATATTTTTTAGGTGTACTTTTTTATTTGTTTATTTCAAGTTTGGATAATTGTGTTTAAGTGGTTAGGAGTTAACATGGTTATGTGCTAGTATCTAAAGTAACTATCATTTTGGTTCCTTAGATTGTTAGCATCCGTCATATTAGTCATTGATTTCCACATCCGTCGGGCACTATAGTCCTTAAATCCACACACCGTTAATAAACAATAACAAAATATCCATGTGTCATGTTAAGTGCCATATCAGAAGCTCAATTGGCAAAAATGTTGTCGTTTTGAAGAAGTGGAGAAGTTAATGTGACCACACATTTGGCAGAAACGACATTGTTCTAGAAAATTAAAAAGGGTCCTAATTGTCGAAACATATCATCATATTTCTCCTTTTCACTCTTAAAAAAACCCTAATTTTTCTCAAATTTTCACCCAAATTCGAAATCGTAATTATGTTTGGTGCTGAAAAAATTGAGATTGAACTTTGTTATACTCGTAAGAAGAAGAATCACATAGGGATTCAGTAATATTCTTTTTCCTAATTCATTGTGAGTCATTTTCTATTACTTAGATAAGTAACAAAACCCTAATTTTTTGTGCGTTATTGGGGACAAAGAATCCTAATTGTTTTCTTTCTCCTTTATTGGTGTTAATGTGGTTTTTAGAAAATATTTTTTATTATTTTGTGAGAAGAAAATGGTGGTATGGTAGGAAGTGATTCCCTTATTTCTGTTACAGTTTTTTGCTTTTAAAAAAAATGATAATATGAATTGAGATGGTCCCCTTTTTGCATGGTTTTACTCGCTTCCCCATGTGCTTGCATGACTTTCATTATTTAATTGTTGAATTACTTTAAAAATTGCAAAGGATTGTTGATTCTTCTAACAATTTTGTCTCTGTCAATGCAAACAATATTGTTTTACATTAACCACGGAGGCAATTTTGTGGAAGAAAATGAGAATAGGAAGGAGTACAAGTGGGATAAATTTGAAGTTTAGCTTGATGTTGATGAAGACATTATAGATATTTTTAGCTTTCAAAACTTTAGCAAGGTAATTGGGTATTTCACCAACCTAAAAAATATTTTCTAGTTGGACCTTGCTAAAAAGTTTAATGAAGGTTTAAATTCATTGAAATATGATGTTGATGTCTTGGAAATAGTGGTTGTTGCTAAGAGGAATGAAGAGGAGATGTATGAATATTATGATTATGAAATTACTAAACCACAATTGCTTGATGAGCATGAAATTAGACTATTGGAAGGCCTAGAAGTTGAAGAACTAGCAATGAAACAATGCATTGAAGTTGAAGATATAACAACAAAAAAAGAAGTAGAAGTTGAAGCCACAACAAGAGAAAGAGTAGAAGTGCAATGTTTGCTAACAATAGAAGAAGTACAAGTTGAAGTTAAGAGGGAAGAACCAAAGAAAAAGGCAAAGGCAAAGGGTGACTGTGGTAAATCACATATAGAACAAAAAAAAAAGCAAGGAAAGAGGGAAAGGGAAAGCCAAATGTGAGTCTACTAAATCAAAAGGAAAACATAAACATAGAGGCATGAGAAAGGGAGAAGGAAAAGGGAAAGAGGCAACAAAAAGTGAAGGGAAAGGTAAAGAAAAAATGACCATAGTTGATGAAGAAGATTATTTACATAAGGAACATGTTGAAAATGTTATGGAAGATCTAGAAGATGTGGGTCATAGGAAAAGTTACCACTGTGAAAAAAGAGAAGAGAATTTAGAAAATTCATTAAGGTCTGAAGAATTAATAACTCTAGCCTATTCAAATAATAAAGACAATAACAAAGAAAATTTTCCCCAATTTAAAGAAGCTGCCAAATTTGGAAATGTGAACTTGGAGCTAAGAATGGAGTTTGGAAGTTTAGAATCCTTCAAAAAAGATGTTAAGAGTTATACAATCTAGATGGGAAGAGAAATTAAGTGAGTAAAAAAATGACAAAGTGAAAGCAAGAGTCAAGCGTAGGAATGATAATTGCAAGTGAGAAATATATTGTGCAAAAAGCAATGTGACACATAGCTTTCAGATCAAGACTTTTCTCAGTGAACACAGTTGTGGCAGAGTTTTTAGGAATAAACAAGCAACACAAAATTGGATTGTAAGAAAGCTTGTTCTAAAATTAAGCAAACATCTTTGTATGAAATATTTTGAAGTTCTTGAGTACTTTAAAAAGAAATATGGTGTGCATTTAGAAGATAACAAAATTTATAGATCAATAGTTAAGGTAAGAGATAAGAAACAATTTGGCAAATTGTGAGACTTGTGGAGAACTTATAAGATGTAATCGAGGTTCAATTATGAAAATAGAAATTGTTTCTCATGTTGAAGGTCCACCATAGTTTAAAAGATTATATATATACCTTGCTGGGTGCAAACATGACTTTAAGCTAGGTGCAGACCAATGATAGGTCTTGATGATACATTTCTAAAATATAATTACAGAGGATAGTTGTTGACAGTAGTGGGACATGATGTTAATAATCATATATAAGTAATAACCTTTGTTGTTGTGATGTTAAAAATAAAGAGAATTAACATTAGTTTTTATCACTCTTATATGAAGATATGGGAGATCATAAGCAACATGGTTAGAATTTTATATATAATATGCAGAAGGTAAATAACTACGTAGGACTAAGTTACTAATTAGATATGTCTGATAGGGACTAAATTGCATGATTAGTATATTTGTTAGAAACTAATTTGCATGATTTTAAAAATTTAGAGGACTAAAATATATTTTACTACAGGGTTTGACACCAGCTTTACAAGAAGTCATGCTAAATGTACACCATAGGTTTTGTGTGTGACATTTATAGCAAAATTTTTGTAAGCAATTGAATGATAAAATATTAAAGTACCTTGTATGGGAATGTGCAAGATCAACCACAGTCTCACAATTCAATGCAAACATGCACACAATAAAGATAATGAATGAAAAGGCATGGGCATACCTAGACAAGTGGCCAAAGGAGGCACAGACTAAGGCATACTTTAGTGAATGACCGAAGGTTAATAACATATGTAACAATAATTGCAAGGTCTTCAACTCAAAAAATGTAAATGCAAGGTCTAAGCTAATATTAACAATGTTAGAAAAAGTCAGATGCTATATCATGACAACAATTAGTACAAATAAATTGAAGTTGGCAGCCCATGGATGTCATTTGCCTCCTATACAACAAAGCAAGCTAGAGAAATTAAAATGACAAAACATTAAGTGGACACCAGTATGGACAAGTAAACATAATGTTACTTTATTGATCATTTTAAACTTTATAACATGAAATTTGTCTTAACTAAACTTGCATTATAGATGATATTAATACTCATAAATTTGAAGTGCAATGTTCGCCAACTAAGGTTGCTATTAACTTGGGCACTCATACATGCACTTGTAGATTTTGGCAATTGACATGTTTGTTAAATATATATGATGGCTAATGTGTGAAATATATATATCAATATGCATCATATATCATGTTTAATATATTTTTTGGGTATTTTTATAGACATGCCTTGTATGCATGCTATTGCTGCAATAACATATAGAAATGAGAGTCCAGAAGACTACTATCATGGATGGTTAACAATAGAAGCATATCGTGCAACCTATCAATATCATGTTCAATTACAAGGTCAAGAATTTTGAGAGAAAAGTAAGCAAATTTCACCACTACCACCAATTGTTAAGAAGATTATAGATAAATCTAAGAAGCAAAGAAGAAATGATGAATAAGGAAAGGAAACAATTGATATTCCACAAAAACATAAACTGAAAAGAAAATTGTCACAGTTTAAGTGTTCATGTTGTAGAGTTTTGAACCACAACAAACAGACTTGCCCTATGCAAAAAAAAGTAAAGAATGGAAGACTCTCAAGTCCAAAATAACAATACAATAGCCCTCAATTGTACCTGTAGAAGAAGCCTTAACAAAGCAATCTTCCACTGTACCTGCAAAGGAATGCCTAATAGATGCAATAGCAGAAAACCAACAAGGTAGAATCAGGCCTAAACTAACCATGAGACAAATGTTATCTGATACAAATGTTCCCACATTACCTCAGTAAAGTCCACCACCATTTTCACCAAACGAAAAAGAAGATGACTTTGCAAAGGCTGCACAATTTATGCCAACACCTGAATTGGGGACTTAACAACCAGTTGTTGTGAACATGTTACTTGTGTTTATTATTTTGGATGTACCAAGGGTGTATTATGTATAAGTTGTGTTATTTGGACATGTTGTTTTATTTGAACAAGTTGTTATGTTTTATGTTCCACCAACTTAATGCAGTGAATGTTTTAAGTTCCATTCAAGTATTATGTTTTAAGTTATTATATTAGAAAAAATAAAAATAAAAACTAGATGTGGGTCATTAACAAAGGATAAAATATTCTTTATTAATTAAAGCAAACTACATCATTCTCTTACAATAAAGTACATGTCAATTCACATCAAAATACACATCAAATACATAGCATTCATACAAAGAACTTTAATTTCCTAATTTGAACCCTAAATATGTTATTTTAATAGTCAAATTCTTCCTCCATTATTCATCCACAGTTACTGCACTTGTAAGAGGAGATATTACTTGAGAGATTGTTGGATTAGCAATATTAAAACTATCCTCCATGCTAGTGTTGTTACCAACTCACGCAAAATAATTACAATGCTCATCAACCTACACCATGTGTAAGAAGTTATTTAATTTCTCAGACGTAACAATTGAACACAATACTAAATCAACTTTGGCTATCATATATTTAGCACATCTAAAGAAAAATAATCTGGGATTAACTTCTGTTTGTGAGATTCTAACAACTACTCTCAACCCACAATGACAAGTCTTATCATTTTGTCTCTTATTTTGTTGTGATGATGACCTTGAGAATGAACTCATAAGAGGGTTTTTGTTGTTATTACTAGCCATTTAAAGTGCTGGAAACCTAAATAGTGGAAGGAAGGAAAGAATCCTAATAATGGAAGAAAGAAACCCAATAGTGAAAAGAAGAACCCTAACAACAAAAGAAACTATAGTTGCAAAGGCAATAGAAAGAGACTAAAATGTTTGGGCAATTAAAGCACTTTTTAATTTCCTAGAACGATGTCATTTATGCCAACTGCGCTTTTGATATAGCACTTAACGTGACACATGAGCATTTTATTACTGTTTGTTAATGATGTGTGAATTTAAGAATTATAGTGTTTGACAAAGATAGAAATCAAGGACTAACGTGACATTTTAGGGACTGAAATGCTAGACGCTAACAATCTAAGAGACCAAAATAAAAGTTTAATTAAAGTTTTTTTCTTTTTTCAACACAAGGTTTGGCTATTAATATAGGTGAAGTTTTGGAAGTAATTTTCATATGATATATAATGTGTTTTTCATACATTTGTTATTTATCATTTATTTGTATTTTTAGATTTGTTGGCTTTGTTATAGTATTTTTTTTTCTAGTGCCTTTATGTCTAAGAGAGCATCTAATAATCCTTTCTAAGCAGATAAACAATGTATAGGCACATTTGTAATTTTTGGATATATATTTTGTTTGAAATTATGCAATAATTATATATTTTTGAGTTTAAATTATTATTTCAAGTTGTTTTATTTAGAAAAAAATTATCAAAATCTAATATATTTAAACCTACAAGTAAATTTGAACCTTAGTAGAAAATATGCAACTTTAATGATATTTTTCGTTATTGGCATTATAGAAAGAATTGAAGAAAAAAGTTAAACATGACAATTCTATCTTTATTTACTGATGACTATGATGACTTAAAGCACATATCAACTATCACAATATGCTAAAAAAGAAAATTATTTTAAGACTACATTTAAAGATTTTCAAAACTTTTAAAATAAAAACCTTGTTCATAATAGAATGACAATACAAGATGTTGTACAAGATGTTGACTAATTAAAAAATTTGGGAGTTTATTTCTTGAATTTGAGCAACTTATCCAACCAACTTTACCATTTTATTTATGTTGTAGAAGATTAAAGACAAAAATTTATAAAATATAATATTTTTATAGCAAATAACTTATATTGTATTTAAAAAGCGTAAGTAGAATTATTTTTTCTTTATTTCAATATTTAAAATAATAATATAAATTTTGAGAATTCTTTTGCAAATTTATATTAATTTTAAATTAGAACACACGTATTTAAAGATAATAGATTTAACTACATATTATCTATCTTCATATAAAGGATAATTACAAAGAGCGAGAAAGATATATTTTTTTAAAATTAAAATAATTATATATTATTTATAACAATAAATATTAAATTTATATTTTTTATTTTAAAAATATTAATTTTAAATATAAAATATCTTTTTTGCATCTTTTCTAAATAATCTTTTAAAGTTGAAACTTTGATTAGATAAATGATGATTCAGAGAATAAAAATAATATACATATATATATATATAAGAGAATATAAAATAGAGTATATATTTTTTATATTTACGTGAATTAAAATAAAAAAATAAAAAAACTTATTTAAGATTAAAAAAGAGAACAATAAATAAATTGCATGAAAAATTATTATAAAAAATTAATTTTAAACAAAAAATTTGAATATAATTTTTTTGTTTAAATAAAAATATTTTTAATAAAATAAAAAACATAAAACAAAAATATCTTTATTCTAACCCCTCCCTTTTATCATAGAAATTTTTTTTTGCCACTTCTCGAAACTTCTTTTTTTTTTCTTTTTCTTTCTCAATCCAAACACACATCATTTATCTACTTCTTTCTATTTTATTTATTTTTATCTCTCTTTCTCTCCTTCCATTTAGGCTAAAAACTAACATTTTTTTAATATAAAATAGAATAAAAAATTAAAAAATAGAAGAAAAAATATTTTATAAATAATTGAAATAAAAAATATAAATATTTTTTTTACATATTTGAATAAATATAAAGAGAACATAAAAAATTATATTAAAAATATTCATAAAAATTATAAATATTTCAAAAATAACAACTACTTTATATGGCTCATGACTTCTGGAATTAAAATTATTTTGTTTTACATTATATAGAGCATGTTTGGATAACTCATTATTATTTAAGTACTTTTTTAACAATTTTTTAAAAATAAATTTTATATAATAATTTTAATAATAAATTTTTTGAAATAAATTAAAAATAACTTATTTTAATAATCTATGTTAAAAAATTTATTAAAACAAATTAAAAATAATTTATGAGAATCATAATTATTCTAAATACATCTTTAATTAAGAAGAAGTTCTTTTTATTATTATTATTATTATTATTATTATATTTTTTATTTATATAAAAATTATAAATCAGTATCGTGAAATTACAGACTTTGTCTGAGAATTAATTTTTAAGAAGAATGAAAAGAAAAGGAAAAAAAAGGAGAGTCTTAATTGTCTTTATCTTTGTTTAGAATTTTTTTTTTGGTAATTAAGGAGGCTAAGAGCCGAGCAACAAACAAAAGACTAAGGAATTCCTCTAAGAATCCAGCTACCAATATTATCAAGACTTAAAAGAGGAAGTAAAGATAAATGAGTTTCTTTGAAAATAATATTTGGCTCAAGCTCTTCTAATTCTATTTTGACTAACTTATCAGCACATCTATTAGTTTCTCTACAAATATGAGTAAATTTGACAGAAGAAAAATCTTTTAACAAGTCCCTAATCTTATTAATCAAGAGAAAATGAGGGAGAGATCTCAATTGAATCTTATCAATGAGAGAGATTGATTCTTTGGAGTCACTTTTGATCCATACATTTTGGAAGTCCTTCTTTAAGAGTAGCTAAACCCCCAATAAGATAGTCCTAAGTTTAGCAATAGTAGGTGGGCAGGATTCAATAATAGAAGAGAAGCTAGCTAAAATTTAACCATGGCTGTCCCTTGCAAGGCCTCCACATGCTGCTAATTGTGATAAGTTAGAAATAGCCTCGTCGACATTGAGCTTGACCTAACCAGAGCTTAGGGGGATCCATTTTAATTGGTATTTATCAGAGACCAAGTCAGAGATGGATTTGATACTATTCCTGCAACAAAAAGAATAGAAGCCAATATTAGAGTTTATTTTCTTAACTAGGACATTGGGCTAAACAATGCATCTTTGAAAAATAAAAGCATTCCTATCCTTCCAAATGTGCCACACAATCATACTAAAAAGTCTATTCCAACTATACAGATTACTAAAACCAAAAGTAGACAAAGTCAATCTCAACCAGTTAGACAAACCATAACTGAAAAAAGGAACAATTTGGCTAGGTAAAATAAACATATTCCAAATAGTATTTGCATAAAAACAATCTCTAATGACATGCATGATGGTTTCCATGGCCTTACCACATCTAGGACAAGTTGGATTATCAGTCATTCCTCTCCTGAATCTTTCTTCATTAGTGAACAGTTTGTCATTAGTTAATTTTCACAAAAAGAATTTTATGGTAGGGGAACCATCCCATTTTCACACAAGGTTAAAATTATTAAAGGATGGATTAGCAAACTACGGCTTACCGTGATAATCTGATAAGCTAACTTACTAAAGAACATCTTATTATTGTTAGAGTGCCAAAATAATAAATCCTGACCCTTATCTATAATAGGAGGGGTTTATCTGAGCAATATATTGATAAACATTCGTAGGAAGCATAGCATTTAGGGAATTAATTTGGCGAATTCATCTATTTGTCCAGAATTTGGTGGTCATTCCATCCCCTACAACCCAACTAAGACCTTGAGAGAAGAGAGGCCAGATAGCAGTAAGGCTCTTCCATAAATGGGAGCACTACTAGCCCTTATTAGAGCTAGGCTGCTTTCCAAGGGTGAAATTATATTTATGTATACCCACTTGGTCTCATGAATCAGAGGGAGAATTTATTAGACGTCACCAGAGTTTCAATAAATAAGCCTTATTTAGCAAGTGTAGATCCCTGAAACCTAACCTTTTTAGGCTTACAAATTTTTTTCAGCCAATTAAATGACATTTTTCTCCCCAAGGAAGTCCCAGATAAATTTTTTACAAATGGTATTAATATCATTACAAATAGAGGTAGGGATGAGTTAGGTTTGCATAACATACAGAGGAATGCTCATAATGCAAGATTGGGCAAATGTAACTCTACCAACTAAGGACAAGTTGTTCATCTTCCAAAGAGACAATTTCTTTTTAACCTTATCAATGAGAAAGTTAAACTGATTCTTAGCAGGCTTCAGATGACAAGTAGGGATACCAAGGTACCTATTTAGCTGAGAAGAAGGAAGCTTAAACCTTCCCTGGTAATTAATTGGATCCTTTATAGGAGCATCTTGGGTGGCTTTACTATTAGATAAAGGACGAGAATTAGGGCCTATTCTCTGTACTTAACATGGGGTCATCACTGGTTTTCTAAGAGAAGTTAATATTAGAATTAGTCTTACGACTCTTTAAACAAGAATCTTGTCTATGACCATATTTACTACAGCTAAAGCAGATTAGATGAAGATCCTCATATTCTACCCTAAACTCTTTACCTATAGCCTTGAATGATGGAATCAATTGCTTCCTAAGGTTCAGCTCAATACAAATTCTAGTGAATTTGCCTCTAGAAAGGAGAGAAGTATGAGGATCAATCTTTAGCATTGTCCCAGGCAGGTACCAACTCGCCACATGAATTTTTCATTGTATAACTCTAAAGGTAAGTCTGGATATGAACCCAAGCTACTATTTTCTTCAGGCTATGAATCTGAGGTCTGAATAGGGGTCTCTATCTCTGGACCAAAAGATAATGGTTCAAAATAAGTCAGGGACCCTTAAAAAGGGCGTGCTTGTAGTCTTCCATGTTTTCAAATTTAACTAAAAAGAAATCGTTATTTAAATCTAAAATTTTTAGTGAGTCATTCCGTCCCTAAATATGCCCTAATTTTTTGTTCAGGTAATTAAAACTTACAGATTTTTTCTAAGAGCTTTACTATTAGAGTAAACTTCCAAGGCAAACACTATGCCTCATAGTCGTCCAAAGCAATTTTTAATTCAGGACAAAGATTATGATTAGCAATTCCATTTACAAAATCAGATTCCTCAGTGTCAGATAAAATATTCAAATAATCTAAGATAGATTTAACAATTTTCTCATCCCTAAGGACTAGATCTAAGTCTTCTGATAGCATAATCTTATCTTTATATGACATAGGGTTAGACAAGGTAGGATTATAAGACACCTAGATATCTGAATAGCAGTAACTTTTGGAACCTGCATTGTGACTCTCTTCATGTGAATCCACGTTCAGGCTGTCGGAGACTACTCTCACCTTCTTCTTACTTCTACTCATCAAATCTTCCTCTTCAGTAGAGCGCTTCACCGCCTCCACCCTTTCCATCTTAGCTCTAATAAGTTCGCCTTCGTTTCTTAGCAAAAAAAGCTTTCAAAGCTGTGTGGGATATTCTAGAGGTACAACAGTGCCGTGCATACAAGAGCCAATCTTGGGAAAAAGACCTTGCAGAGGCACTACCCTTGTCTCTCTCCGAAGACAAAAAGTCAAGAACGCTACCACATGATATTTCTTGAAAAAAAAAAAAACCTTTTAAAGGAGAGTTAGAGTTTATAAAATTTCTATACCTTTCTTGATGTCATGTTTTTAAAACTTTTAAATTTAGAAAGTTTTGTATTAATCTTTTTTTGTTTTTCCTTACTCTTCAAATTCTTTTCTCTCATTTTTTTTCTAAATTTTTAGACAAAACTTTAAGACTATGGTTGAGAATTGTGTTTAGAAAGGAAAGAGAGAGTTAACCCTTCAAAATCCCTCCAAATGCTAGATTTTTTTAAATTCTCTCATTCTAAAGTTTTCTCTCTCCCACTCTCATACTTTTTTATTATTAAGATTCTAACTTTTTTTTTTTGTTAAATATTAGTTTTCAAGTGAAATTTTTTTAAAAAAAATTATAAAAAATAAAATTATTAATTTTTAGAAGAACAAAAATATTTTTTATTTTTTAGAAAAATAAAAATAAAAATAAAAGATATAAAATATAAAATATAATAATATTATTTATATAATTAAACTCCCCACCACCCTCTCCTCTTAATATTAAATATCCAAACAACCTCTTTCCACTTTCTCCCTTCAAACATTTCCTTTTCTTTCCCTTCAAACTCTTAAACAAAGCTTAATTTTCTTGTATAATGATTGAATATTTTCATAGGTAATTTTATTTTACGAACGCATTTTTATTAAAGTAAAAAACCTTATTTATGAATTAAATCATATTTTTTATAAATAATATTTTATCATAATAATAATATCATATTTATAAATTAGGTATTTGAATTTTTCAATAAATTAGACATTGTTAAAATTAATGTACAAATTAGGCTAAAACAATTTCTGCAAGTTGATTGATGTGTTTGGTGGTCGACTATTTATTACATTTAAATTAATATATATATATATATATATATATATATTTAATAATAATTTTTTCCATACAAATTCGTTTAAATTAAGTTAGCTAGATCAAATTTTAAAACTAAATCTAAAATCTACATCAATTAATATTTTCTTTATTTTTAGTTTGTTAACTTTATTTCTTATTTAATTTTTATAATTTTTATTAAATTAAATTGATTTATGAATATCTCTATCTTTAACACGGGTACAAATAGATGTTAAGTCATGTAAAAAAATAAATAAATGATATTTCAAATTTAAATTTATTATAAAATACTGGAATCTTTAATTTAATGTAGCAAAATATGAACAATATTTTCACATATACGGAAAAGTTATTTCTTGGGCTGGTATAAGTTGTGATTGAGTGATGTCAGATGTGACATGAAATAATATATAGATTCCCCAACATGCAAACACGCTAAGATGTATAATTGAACATGATATAAAACAAACAAAAGTTACGATAAATAATATTATAAAAACGAAATAAAAATAAAAATACATGTAACAAAAAGTAAAATATAAAAATTGATTGAATAAAAGTTAAACAGATTTTTTTTTTCCAGTTCCCATATTTTTTTACAAATCAAAATTAAAAAGAAAATGGCTATGGCCTCACAAATGAGACGCCACGAGTATCTGAGTTTAATGCAGCCACTTTCACAATTAGTAGCATGTATATATTCACGGATCAAAAAGAGCTATATTATTCGTATAAACAATTTTAATGAAATATTTTAAAATTTATGTTTTATTTTTGTGATTTTATTAATTTTATCTCAATTTTTTCTTTTTACCCTTTTCTTCATTATAAAAAAATTATATCTGACCTCTTCTGTGTATTTAACACATCAAACTTTGGACTATAAGATACATTGAAATAACTTTAATCAGTTGATAAACATATTTGGTAGTTGCTAAATTATTTCTTATTGAGATGCTTAAAATATTATAATTTTATTAATATTTTTTTATGTCATTTAGGCTTTGTTTGAGGAGAGAAAAAGGAAAGAATTTGAAATGGAAAAAAGAAGAAGAGAAATGTAAAAAAATGGAGTTAATACAAAATTCTCTCATTAAGAAACTTAAGAATAGGAGATTATGAGAGTTTTATAGGGTTTATAAATTCTCTCATTTTCGTTTAAAAGTTTTTAAGCATGAATAAATATTACATAAAATTTATTTTTTTTCTTTTTTTTCCAAAAATAAACTCTTAAACAAAAACTCAATGAAAATACAAACAGTTCCTTAGAGTGCCTTTAACTTTGGTGATCACTTACTTAAGAATATTTCAAAATGTTGGTCTTCCTAATTTCCCTCCCAAGTCCCAATTCTAACGGTGTGTTACACGGTGGCCCTACAAGCACTGTGTGAGAGAAAGAAATTTGCATGTCAATGATGGAAAAATAAATGAAAACACATGTACCTTTGATACTCGATGTGCCCTACTTTATGAAAGTGATCTGATACAGATATGGTGAGTGGAGTATCCAGTGTGAATACTATCATTTTAAATTTCGCCTACATCGAGGACAATATTATGCTTTTTTTCAAATTGAACTCAAGAAGACGTCAAAGTATATATATAAATAATTACAGGATCATTTTATATTAATTTATACTTAATTTAAATTTTTTATTTAACTTAAATTTAACAGTTATTGAAATAATAAATTATAACATATTAAATTTAAATTAAATAAAAATTTCAAATTGAATCCAAGAAATTTTTTTTTCATAAATATACAGTAGGCTCTTAAGAATTAAGAAGTAGAATTGTAGGTGCGTGGACTTCAGTGTCCGTAGCTTCTCCTTTTAACCTAAAAGCTTCGATTCAAGCTCCATCGTCAAAAGGGTTTATCGTTTTCAAAGTCACACCCACTACTGCGCTGAAATCAACAAGTAAAGAGAGACAAGTAGGTTTGGTTAATCTCTCAAAGTCAGGAATAGCATTAAGCGGGAACACTACAGTACACATTGTAGACAACTTTGTCTTTTCTTCTTTCCCAACACAACGAAAAGAAGAAAGTGAAACTCTAGACCAAAGTAAAGCACATTCATTTCAGATCACAAAAGCTAAGATTTTCTCGTTAAATGGTCGAACCCCTTCATCTGCCTTCCGGGTGCAATGGGAAAAGCTCCAGGGTTCTTTGTTTCTCTTCTTTCCAGCTTTGGTCTTCCAAGTACTCAAATACCCAACCCCTACACTTCTTCAATGGGCTATCTTCCTCGTCTCTTTCTACTACTTCCCCCTGTCCCAAAAACAAAAAGAAGATGTCACTTACCATATACTACAATTATACATCCATTAACTAAAATTTCTTAACAACAACAATAGTAATAATCTTCCACATCTCATATGTAATTAGAGTCTTAATTACTAGCTAACTAATACCCTTTTGAATAGTAAAAAATTAATTTTTAATTAAAAATATGTAATAATAATTTTAACAATTTTTAAAATTTCTTTACCATTGTAAACACACTAATCAGTATTTTTAGATAATTAAAAAGCTAGCTTGACCCTAGAGAAGTTTGGGTACAATAGAGGGACTTGTATTCCCCTGTAATAATTAATAATAATAAAATTGATCATTCATTACAAATGACATAATGCAACATGAATCGTTGGTATATTCAACGTACAATTTATGTTTGGTCAAGTTATTTGTTTTAATGATTTAGTCCTTTGAAGAGCATATAGTAGCTAACAGATACCTACCTTTCTCGTTGTCTCCAAAGAAGTTATTATACTACTACTACTAAAAGGGGGTGACACTACTGTGGTGGGAGTTCGAGGACTATGAGCAAGGCCAAGGCTACTGCGCTTCTGCTTTTGTCTCTCACGTGCTTTGTGGTTTTGGAACCAATAGAACACATTCTTCCCTTCGATCTTGCCGTATTTGCTAAGCTGGACCGTGATCTGCTCTATCTGTTGAGCATTCGGAGTTCGCATCCCTCCTCTGTATAGCATCTCCAATATCCCTATCTGTTCTTGCGTCGGATTCCACCTTGTCCCTCCTGGAATTTGCGTTTCCACCTGTATATATAAACTGTATAAGATATAATTCATAATATAAAACTAAAAAAACTATCAAAACTTTAAACATATTAATTGCATATAGGTTAGGAAGTTATGAATATAAAACCTTTTTCATATTTTAATTCATTATTTTTGTATCATTTGTGCACGTGAATTAATTATCGTGACTAGTAGTACTGCATGGATTTATGGCATGGAGCAAATTAAATAAATTAAAGGGAATTATTTAAATAGAAGAGATTATTAATGGACCTGGCCTTGTGGTGAAGGTGGGTCTTTCTTATTATCATCAGATCCAAGTTTTCTGGAGCTACTTTCTGATTTGATGAAGCTCTTGAGATCGAAAGGCGCAACAAGAGATGGAGTAGTAGCAGTGGTGGTGGTTGTGTCGGTGTTATTAGAAAGCTTGGGGGCAAGGGGGCGTAAGCGCTTGCACCCGAGGGTGAGGGAGGGTTCGTGCTCCCAGAATCCACGTGTGAACTGATGCACCTTCATGCTTGTTCCCATATGATGGAGGAGTGGATGATAGGTGGTTCGGTGATTATATAGAGGGTGATGATGATGATGATAGAATTAGAACTACAGTGATTAAAGTGGACAAAGTGGGAAATGAGGTGTTGCCTGCAACAACCAAGACCAAATGATGAGGTGCAGTTGACTTGGGAATTTCCCCCGTAGATTAAAGGAAAAAAAAAGTTTGACGCAGTTGGTAAATAATTGTCACTCTTAACAATATACCAGTGATAATTTAATATATATATATATATATATATATATATAGATAGATATTATTAGAAAAAAATGTTATTACATGTTAAGGTATAGTTGACATCAAACTTAAAAATTTTGAATTAAATAAAGCTTAATTTTTCAAACTTCTCGTACTAAATGTTTTTTCTGAGTTTAACTTTTTAATATAATATCAAAGTCTATTCAATTTAAATATTAAACTGCTGATTAGATATTTTAAGTAGTGATGTTTATTTAGCGTCCTATATCAAATAAAAATAAAAAATAAAATATTCTTTATAAAATTTAGACAGATCTCTTATTTGAAGTTAATTTTTAAGAGCTGCTTAAGCTTAATTTACACGCAGTGAAGGTCATGAATTAATCAAATCATATATAAAAACTAAAATTAAAAAAATATTAACGAATATTGTTATGATGACATGGTTTTGTGTATGGACAAGATGGTATGGATGGATATCATGGATGTCATGGATGTGTCTATGAGGGTGTGTGTTGGCCGGTCTAATCGGGTCGTTTTTTTCTTGCTTTCATGATAAGGTGTCCTTGCTTTTCGGTGGCCTTTGTGCCCTCTCTCTCTCTTTCAAGGCATTTGCTCATCAATTAAAGTGAGTGAAGTGAGGAATGCAAAAAGATTCCTCCAATCCCAAAACTTGAGAATGGAAGCCCTTTGATTTGCTTTTCACGATACGGATTTTTACATTAAAATGAATGTGGGAGGTCGATTTGGATATGCACATATATATGGTGAATGCCGTCTTTGTCTTCTTCAAGTGGTAAAGAATGTTCAACAGTTGATGAACAAAACAAACTCCCTACACCATATCTCAAGGCCATTATCACTTACAATCACTTTCTCTTCATTCTTACGTTATTATTTTTTAAAATATGCACATGCCTTTTCTTTTTCTTTTCCTAAACAAATAAGGGTATTGGAAACTAGTGTAAAATAATTAAGGTGTAAACATCATTTCCCTATCAAAAGCCCAATTTGTATATCCATGATCTACCTTAATATTTTCGCTTTCATTATTTTTGTGTTTTTTTTATATCCAAATTGATATTGTTGGTGAATTATATTTTACACAGAAAATTGAGATTCAAGTGCAGCGGGGCAGCCATGCATTATGCATATTGCTACTATAATAGCTTAGCCAAGCAAATACATGTGGATGCATGTGGCAAATATAATTATATATGAACATTTACGTAGGTAATATTATAAATATTAAACATTCGAGGAGGGGCAATAATTCCCCCTGCTTATGATTGATTCTTGAGTGCAGCTCGATCACAGTTTAGCTATCACATTTCTTTAAATCAACTCTTCACGTGGGAAACAAACATTCATATAATATTAATATCCTAAGATTACGACTTGAATATTTTATGTCAAGTTAAAAGAAATTATATACACTGAAATGGAGAAAAAGATATACATTTTTTATTATATAACTGAATATTTAATAATAAAGTAGAAGAAAATTGTCGTTTTATTGTATATGGACGTAATAAAAAATATGAATAAAATAATAATTACAATTTTTTATTCTTAAATTATTAATTTTAGCTTTCTATTTTTATTTTTATTTCTTATTTAAGAAAAATCAATATTTGAATCAAATGATACTAAATGTATTATTAAGCATTTAGATCAATTAGTACGGAGTTATTTCATCTTAATTTGCAGGCTTAAATTTAAGTCTTAGGTAAATGGTGAAAAAAAATTAATGTGACTAAAAAGATGATAAGTTATTAGTTGTTCTTATTAATTAATTAATGTCCAAATTATTTTCAATGAAAAAATTGTTAAGTTTAGTTGTACTTTTCCCTTATAATTTAGCTTAACTACACTCAATTTTAACCTTACTTTTAGTTATAGATATTTAATTCTTATACTTTTAATTATTAAAATAAAGTTCTCACGCCAAAATTCATCAAGTAATAACAATGTGACATTATATTGATTGGTATATAGTGATAATATATATATATATATATATATATATATATATATATATATCACACAGTCAAATAAAAAACAAAATATACAAAATATCAATACTTTCACTTTTATTTAGATAATTTACATATTTATTTTATCAATTTATACAAATCAATGTGACATATGGCACACAGATTTTTATTAAATCATTGATAAAATTTAGAATAAGAGACTTAATTTTAATAATTATAAAACTAAATATAAATAATTTGATTTAGTTTTTTTAATATGTGTTACATTACACATAATAAAATGATATATAGTAAATTTTTATTGAAAATTACAGAATTTAATGTATTGATCATATTAAATATTATAATTTTAATATACTTTATTTTTTTATTTTATGCAATGTTGCATAAATTAAAAAATTAAATTAACTAAGATGGATAAAATCACACATGAATTGAAAGTATAATTAAGATAATGCGTTAATAATTACAAAAATTAGCATATCATATTGATTCTCTAATATTCACATCTTTGTTAGAAAATATAATGCTCATGAATTTAGTCATAATTGTAAAGAAAGGACGAGTTATGCAAACGAGAGAGGAAGCTAATTAATAGTACCACCAATAAGTTGGGAGCAGTCCAGCCAGTGAGGACAAATGCACACACAATTGCATATTATAATAACGATTTTATATCTTATGGATCAAGTAGTAAAGGGACATTCACAATTTATTAAATATTTTTATTTAATTAAAGAATAAATATAAAATAATTTTTATATGAATAATTTTTAAATTTTTTGGAATACTGAATCTCCTATTTATTAAGTAAATTATATTTCTGATTTTTTATTTATATTTTTAAGATTTTAAACCTATTTACTACCATCTTGGTGATCGTTTAGTACTTTTTATAATATTTTGTTTTATCCTTTTTTTTAAATTAAGCAATAAAAAATAATTTATTATTTATTTTATTTATTATTAAACATGTGATTAAACAGATATTGATGATTATTTAATTTAACTAATAATATCAAATTTGAGTTATAAATATATAAATATTTTAAGTACTTAAAAAAAGAACTTTATTACCTGTAATATTCATATTCACCTCGATTAAAATGATATCTTATAAATAATACTTACGATAAAAAAATTAAATACATAAAATTTATAACATGACATTCAAAAGAATTATTATATTTATATAATATATATATATATAACCACTTTTTCTTATATATATATATTTTTTTATCATACGATCGATTATATCTTTAATTTTTTCTATATTTTTAATTTCTCTTTTTTCTCTTCATTCAGCACCCTAAAAAAAATATTTGAACACTTAAAATAATAAATGTACGGTGTATACACCCAAAATAGGTGATAAAATAACATTTCTGGTAAAGAAAACATTTTGGCATTCAAAATAGGCGCACGAGAGGCACACTTACCGCACACGTGTTCTAGTCAAAATACATGATCACCAATCATCGCAATCATGCACCTGCAAGAGAAGCGTGAATTATTCCCTTTTTTCTCCTGTGGTTATGATTATGAATGCGCTTGTGCTACTTGTTCGCCACTTTCCAAGCCAAACTGCTACTTCACTGACCAAACACAAACTTTCTACTTCCGCCGAATAATGTCGTCTAGTAATTAACATTTTACTCCTTCTCTCCCCCGTTTTTACTTTCAAAATCTAGATTCACACTAATTCATCATTCTAGTTATTCCTTTCTAGCTGTTGGATTAGTGAACAATGATTCAAATTAAATAGACCATGGACAATTTGAGCTCAACAAAATACATTTGCTGCAGGTTGGTGTTAGATACACGGCAAAGAACACTGTTTCATGGGTTCTGATCTATGAGCTGTGTTTGTAGACAGTCTTATCAGAACCTACTTTGATCAGAACCTCCTTTTAAATGAAGAAAGTACTTGAATTGATATACAAACATCAGGTGTAACACCCCTTTGATTACAAAGTCACACTCCACTTTTAATTGTTGCTATGCACACTCCATCTATGCCCATTTTGTGGGTTCAGCTAAAATATTATTTTCAATGAACTAAAAATAGAATAAGTAAAAAGAAAAACAATTAACCGACGCTAACTTTAATCTTTTTACTTTTATCTTTAGAAGGACGTTTGATTAGACCAGTAGTTATCATTGCAGAAGCTGGCTTTGATAAAAAGTTGGATCGATGGTTTCCTTTCAAATATCAGCAGATTCACGTTAAACCCAAATTTTGAAGGTGACGAAAACGAGATTCCGAAAGCATGATACGAATATATGTGACTTCCATGCATCTGATTGCCATACATTTTTAGCCTTGTTTCAAGAACAAGAATATTGTGACTTTTTAAAAATTATTTTATGCTGATTTTGAAAATATTTTGTTAAATACGATATAGTATTTTTAGCATAATATAATTAAAATTTTAATATATAATTTTTTTTTACCAAATCAATTACTAAAAAATTAATTATGATCAAAATCAATAATTTTATTTATATGATAACACATAATTAAATAAAATTATAATTTTTTTATATTATTGAAATATTTTAATTAATTTATTAAAATTTCTATATAGTGAGGATTAATTAAACAGTCTGGTAAGAGTATTAACTATAAAACTACTATTGATAGCTAAAGGTCTAAAATATATAATACAAACTTTAATGTATACATCTTTCGATTAGTACGTAACATTATTGAATTTATAAAATTTTAGAGTTTTTGTTCGATAATTAATGTATACATTAATAACCACGGTCATTTTAGATTAAAACAAGTAATTATATAGTTTTTCAAAAGTGTTCTTACCTGAATCTTTCGAAGGTCTTCACATGTTGTTGCATGCCTTTTTTAAGGTTTTTAATATTCAAGATTAAGAAGGGAAATGCACGCACAAAAGACACTCGGTACTTCAAATCAGTAAAAGTATTTATAGGTAAAGTCGTCAAAATAAAATTGAGTTTCTCAATCAGTTTTACTTAACCCAATCCATCACTGAATTCTAAAAATTAAACTCACAATCATTATAATTTTTAACTACTTAACTCACTCAACAAATGAGTTATAGTGGTCAACCCACTATATATGAATATTTAGGTAAGTTTATCATAATAATAATATTTTTAGTTAAGTGAACTAGGTTAAAATAATAGTTAAAAAAAATTTAAAAATAATTAATTGGATAGGCTACTTAAAACAGTAATAAACAATGATATCTTTTTTTAAAAATTTCAATCAACTTTTATGTTTTAAAAATTTATTTTATATTGTAAGCTAACTTGTGAGTCAACCCACTCATTTGATAGATTGGGTTCTATTAACTTTGTCTTTATTTAATTAAAAAATTAATCAACTTCAATTAACTTATTTTAAATTCAGCTCTGTTTATATGTATATGATAACGAGTAAATTAGTCATCGTATTTTAGAATCTTTCTTATATAACGATAATTCTTTTATCATAATTTTGTAGATAAATTATTTTATAAATTATAAGACTGTAGTTAATTCATATCACTCTTGATTAATGATATTATAATATGCTGGAGATCACCTAAGAAAATAGTATGTGATTTGAAAAAAATAAAATTAACGGTGTCAAATGAATATAACTGGTCAAAGAAAAACAAGAGTGATGAGTAGTTTTTTTTTAATCATATTTTAAATTGTTAATATTTTAACAAAGTTTAAGGCAATAAAAAGTATAATTTACTTTTTTTTAAAGCAAAACTGAAGACATTCACACAAAAGAGAAATCTAACCACTTAGTTTTTTTTTTTTTTAATTTTTTTTAATTTTTTAATAATATTTTTAATTAAATCAATTATTATTTTTTTCATCTAATTTAACTCAAACTCAAAACTTTACTTAAACAATATTAAACTGCTTGTTACTTCAACTAACTTCCATTAATTTAAACAAATTATTTTAACTTTTATATATTTTAATTGTTTATATGTTGAGTCTTCTATAGTGTGTATATATTCTATTGTAAAAATTATTGTAAAAATTTGTAAAATTTAATATTATTAATGGATAATGGTTATTTTTATTAAATATATTATTAAAAAGTTATTTCTTTTGGATATTCGATTGAAATGTAATATGTAATTTTTAAAATAAATTAGTTGAAAATAAAACATATTGTTAAAGTTTCTAATCAATCCAATTCTTTGTATAGAATGCTAATTTTTTTATTACAAATAAATGAATTATTTGTTGTTATAAATTCTGTGAAATATTGATAGTTACAATATTCTGTATAATTAAAAATATAGTTTTTTTAATGTGTGTCAAAAAGTATATAATAAAAAATTAATAAATAATAAAATTTTATTAAAATTTCTAACATTTAGTGTTATGATGTGATTTCAATGTATTGAAACTTGCAACTTTCATAAAAATTATTATATATAAGTTATTATTGTGTAATTTTAAACAGATGCTAAAAAATTGCTAAAACACATGTTATTGTGTGTTTATTATTATTTTTTGTTATTTACTTATATGATATTTAGCTTAACTCATGACATAAAATTCATGTGATGAGATGTGATGTGATGTTTATAACTTTATTTTTTTTTATATTTTAAAATCTTAATTTTAAAATCCAATCTTATAACTTAAAAATTTATTTAAAAATATATAAAAGATATAATATTATTAATAACGTATTTCATTTGTTATATTTTAATGAAATTATATGAATTACTAAAATAAAAAATAAAAAATAATTATTAAAAAGCTAAATAAAAAATATATAAATTATTTTAAAAACAAAAATCTTATTTAACCCTAAAATAGATCACCCAAGAAAGAACACGAGTCGCTTGTTAATTAAAACCTGCCAGGTGTCTAATTATGAGCGTCAAATTCGATTGATAATGATATCAAGGTTGACAATTAAGAAAATGTGAGATGGAGGCGATGTTTTTTGGCCTCACATAAAACAGATCTCGTATCTGATTGCACCCCATTTATATCATCTCCCATCAATCACGACACCACCAGGTTTTCTTTCTCCTGTCTCTACCTATGCCAAAAATGTCATACCATTTGACTCAAGTGTTATGGGATATATGGTTCTAATCTCATGCCTATTTATCTACGTATAAAAACATAGCTCTTAATCATTCTGTTCCTCGTTTTTATTCTTCTTGTCCTAGTTACATAGCTCCTCTCTGCTAACAGCTAATCTTCTAGATAGCCAAACGTGTTAACGCATTGTCATCAACTCATATATCTCTCTATTCATCAGTCTTCAATCATCCCTCAACTATATAAAGAACTAATGCATACAAAGGTCATATGTCTTATTTTCTTAAATTCAAATAGTCTTAGACTAATTCTCACTTAAAATTTGTAAGTACTGTTAGTTTAAAATGTTTTATTAATAAAAAGTTTGAATATAGGACTTTCTGTTAAATAAATTGATCATATATATAAACACAATGAAGGTTTATACTACTATATTTACTCTTCAAATTTTTTTGTTAATTTGATCTACTTAAAAAAGAAACACATTAATTTTTTTAAAAATCATGTCAATAATAAAACCAAGTCACCCTCAGGGCGTAGGCCCTCGATGACAAGCGAAATTGATTAACCTAATCTCTAGCCATTAATAGGGGCAGCAAATGTAATTGGATCTTGAATGTCTTCATTATTGCATGCTTACCGTAACATACTATGCAATGTAAAGGTGGGGGATCTTCTTTTGTGTTCCGGTCCTTTGACACTAAAAAGCATTAAATTTATTAATGAGTGCTTTACTCTTCACGTATTACTACTATACAAAAAATAAATATAATCTAACGCATGTAAGTAGAAGTATTTGCTTTTTCTCCTAATAAATGAATGAAATTTAATTATTTTTATTAAGCATGTATTTAGATTCAAGTGCACAATCATATATATATTTTTTAAATTAATTCCTATACAATAAACGTGATTCTGTATTAATCCGGTTTGTATTTATTTTTCAAACATATGATCAGGATTCAGGGTAACTTGGCCATATTCATCTCTTAAACGTGATTTATTGGATCCGTTGCCAATATTCATCCTCACATACACAATACAAATATCTGTAACTATTGTGCTTAATCTACCAATAATCTCGTGTATAAGTATCGACTACCACTGTCAAATTGTGCCGTAGTTTCATTATGTATCTAAACTTTCTTTTTCAAAAAATGTTTTCTTTAATAATGTGTAATAAGACGTAAATCACCGTATTGAACACATACAAGGGGCCAACGAACCAAACTCTAGTGCACGAACTGACGTTTATATATACATATATATATATATATATATCTTAAAAAATGACTGTCAAATATTTTTCTTAAATTATAAGTGATGACACAATGTTACACACGCACATTAGAAAAATGTCTGAGGAAAATGAAGATGTAAAAAAGTATTATGTGATGCCATAAAAAACATATTAGGTGTTATTGTAATTTTAAAAATGAAGATATAACTTTAGATAGCAAAAAATTAATTTCTAATTCAGACGTCAACGTGATATTGTGTTGGGTTATATTCTATTTAAATACTTAAATTAGTATAGCAGAATATAAAAATATTATGTGGAGAGAGAGAGAGAGAGTTTCTTTTTAGACAAAACAAAAAATTCAAAGGGACTTGGTGATGAATGGATAGGCATCTGGGTGTGGACCGTGCTGTCGTTGCGGTCGAAGGATTTGTCGTTTATGGAAATTGTTGAGCTTGGAAATGTTAAGGAGATTTGATTTTGAAATTGGGCATGTTTTTGTCGGTCAAAGATAAAGGGCTTAGGAAGAGGAGGTTGTGACTAGTGAAGTTGATAGGACGTGGAACCCACACAGTGGAAGAAGCGGTGGAAATACATCATTATGGGAAAGACAACGCCATCATTTGCACGTGTTCATGGACCATACATTTCCATCCCACACAAACTAACCCTGCATCATTAAAATTACATTATGCCTTTAATCATTATATATTTGTGAATAATATAGATATATTATTCACTTAAATCATTAACTTTCGAATGAATTGCGGTTGTTGCCGCACCGGTTACACAAACTATATGTAATTTCAAAAGTTGATTGATTCATTATCTTTCCATAATTATTCAGAATTTTAATCACTTTGTTAAAATATTCTGTTTAATCACATGGCACATATTAAATTAATTTTACATTAATACTAATAATTTTTATTAAAAATATTTATTAGTATTATCGATGTAATACTTTTTTAATAAAAAATATTATTTTAATTACTTAAAATTAATTTTAAGAATTGATATTCATTTTTTAAAAATTTAAACACTCCAATTTCAACTGCATCTCTTGCTGTTGTTTTTACAACTGTAGAAAATCATTTTGTTGTTAAGCTTAGCAGTTTTTAATTTATTTAATTACCAAAACAATGAGTTAACTCTTTAAATTTTTAAGGTGATTTTGCATGAATATTGATGCGGATTTTGTGTGTGAGAATAGGAAGTAGGAATGAATCATTGAGTATCAGTTTCAGGGCCCCTTCCTAGTGCGCTTCATTGGCTCAAACTGCAATTTTTCTTTGACCATTGCTTCAAACTACATTCGTTGTGATTAAATTCGATTAAAAACTAAAAAGTTTATGAATATTTTAATAACTTACTATCTAATAATTGCTGATAAAATAAAAACTTACTATCTAATATATGATTGTAGGAAAAATTTAAACAGTTGATCTACGTGCTCGTACTCATTATTTAATTCTTGATTGTATATATAAAATTAAAAATATTTTATATAAAAATAAAATTCATTTTAGTGGTCTGTATGTTTTACAATTAAGAGTTTAGTGTCTGGCTATCAATTCAAAGATATCTTTATAATTGTTTTAATTGATAGTTAGATATTAATTTTTAATTAAAATATCTTATATCAACTAAAAATATGATTGAAATATTTTTTTTAAAAAAAATTTAAACAATCTCTTTTGTTATGAGCTGATTTTTAAAGTAAAATACATAACTAAAAGAGTTTCTATGGAGAAGGAAGAGGAGGATATATTTTTAATTTTAAATTAAGATAATTATATATTATTTATAATGATAAACACATAATTAATATATTAATTTTATATTTTTAAAAATATTAATTTTAAATATATTTATTTAAAATAAAAATTTATTCTCCTATTTTTTTTATCTTAAAAACCTCCCTCGCTGAACAACTCCAAATAGTCTGAAGTTTTTGTACACATATGTGGATTAGTCTCGTGTGCAAAGTACATGAGAAAATTACCTAATATGAAAAAAAAAGCCTAAATATTTGTTTGCCGGAATAATTAACTGAGGTAGGTACGCAAGAAGTGGTAAAAGCTTTTGAAAAAGCATGGAATGTTGTGATGGACAGGTCATGTATAAAATCTATCTATTGGTGAAAAAGAAAGGAAGAAAGAAAGATGTCATGTATGGCTACTATTATTTGTTGGGCAAGTAACTTTTGATCACTATATGCTCCTAGTCCTCATTTTGCTTGGAAGCCTTTTTAGCTTGGAATTTGATGGAAAGGGATTGTTGATGCTAAGTTGCTTTAATGTATAATGCCAAATAAAGTGAATTGAGGGCAGCATCATTGTTTGGATAGAAATATATTCCTTGCAAGATCTAGATGGGACATCTTTATATACACTCAACTCATGACTTTATGTACTACAGTGTCAATTTCCTTTTCCTTTTTTTCTATCGAGAAAGAGAAAGTAAGTTGTTGAGGAGAGGAATTAAGGGCACGATCTCATGGTGAAATAATTGTCATTTCATGTGAGGGAAAGTGGACACAAATGCAAGGGAAAGGATTTTGTTTTGGAGGGTAAGGGGTAAGTGAATGGATGACAGTCCAAAGACAATTCATCGAGTTGATAGCAATGAATGATCCTTCACTGTAAAAACTTTTCTCCTTTCTTTGCTCTCTTATGTTCCTTTGCCTTTTCTGCTTTCTTTCTTTCTTTATCTTGCTTACCTTTCTTTTACGGTTTTCCTTCTTCAACAGTTTGCACAAACTCAAAGAGTTAAAATTCTGACTACTTTCCCATGGCTTTCAATCATCACTAGAGTTATCCAAGTATATATATGGTCATTTGGGTTGCCCGTTAGATTTTGAACTTGATTGAATTTAAATGTGAGTCAATTTAATCTAATTTAGTAAACAAATTATCAGCTTGCTTAACCTAGTAATTTAGTGGATAGAACAGTTAACTATTTTATTAAATTTAAAATATTTAAAATTACTATAAAAATATAGCAATAAGTTAACGATATATACACAGTGAATGACTCATGTAAAAATACTTTATTAATGTGAGAATAAGAATAATACAATTAGATTATTATATTTTATTTGAATGATTAAAATAAAAAAAACACATAATTTTAAAAATGATCATACGATAACTAACAAACTTTAAATCTTTACTATGTATATATATAATTGGATTGTCGATATTTATTATTCTCACAACCTTAAGGTGAATATTCTTCTCACAAAATAATCACCAAATCTATAATCCTTATGAGTAAAAAAAATAAAAACACTAAACTTGACTCATCCATAAATAATAAAAATTTATTTTTTAAAGGAAATTGATGAAAAAAGAGAAAATTAAAACAAATAATAAGGACCAACATCATAAATGAAAAATAAAAATAATAAAAAAGACGACAGAAGAAGAAAAATACAAATTAATAGATGAATATATTATTCATTCTAAACTACAACATCTACCTTTGATATTTAGTAATTCATCGTGATCATTATTCTTTATTATAATAACTTCTTACAAGTATTTTTGTTTAGGTTTCTTTCAATTTTATAAATATTCTTTCTACAAACCTACGCAAGTTCCTCACTGAGATGGTAATAAATGGAAGCTCAATATAAAAGAAAATTTCCGTTTAGACACGCTCAAGTAGCTTATTAGGTAAAATTAGTTTAAATTTTGTAAGTTTGGCAAGACATTTTTATTAGTTAAAAGTTTATTTTATTAATTAATATTTTTGTTTAATAAAAATAATTTTATTTGATAAAGTAGTTAAAATAGGCAGTGATCAATATCTTTTTTAGTGTTACTTTAACTAACATTTTTTAAAATATTGTTTTTCAATTACTATAACTGATTTTTTTTTACTTTTGTCCTTATTATTTTTTAATAATTTTTTTCTTATCCTTTTAATTTTTAAAACCTTACCATTTTTTTAATGTTTAACATTTCTAACTCACTTTTGTCATTAAATTTTTTGAAATATAACAAAGATATTTAAATTTAAAGATAATTAATTTATATTATTTCATTTTATTCAGTAAATTCATTTCAAATAATAAAAATTATAATTTATTAGAAATATTTAATTATAAAATTTTAAACTTAAATAATTATGTCTTTATCTGTCCTTTTTATATTTATCAACTTGCTTGATAACTAATTTTATTAAATATTTTTAATGATATCAATTATTTTTTCAACTTTACATTTCAGTTTTCATTTTTAAACTTTCAATCACTTTATTCGCTAGTTTCACTTAAACACATCTTGTAACTTTTAACTAATAAGTTAGTTAAAAATGTATAACTTGCAGTTGAAAGGATATATAATTTAATTTAGTGTAAAGATTTTATACAATGTCAACTAATAGTGAATTGTTATATGAAAAAAAATAATTTTTGTAATAATTAATATAAAAATTACACTTACAATATTTTTTAACTGGTTAACGACTTAATGGTGTACAAATCTTTACATTTATATAGTACTAAAATTATAATCATGACTTAATATAACTAGTTGATCGAATTAGATTTTTATTTAATAAAATTAGTAGTATGACTAACTAAAATGTGTTAGATGGACTAAAGAAACTATTAAGATTGTTTTGTGTGAGTATAAATTATTTAAAAAGTTAAGAATAAAAATAGAACAAAATATTAATAGCTAAATTTTAATAAGTTGAATGTTAATTAAAATTATTGTTTATAAGTTAGCTCTTAAAAAACTACAAATTCAATTTATTTTCTCTTCATCAACTTTACTAGTGTAATGACTAAAAAATAAGGTATAAACTTAGTAATGCAAGTACAAGATCGTATAAGAACGAAAGATATTAAAAGACTAAGAGTTAATGAGCAACTTGATGAGTAGTTCAATGAATAACTTAGTAGCATTAGAGGTTAAACTGTATATTAATTTTTATAATTACTATTTATTTATTAATTAATCAAGATATAAACAAAATTATATTTTAGATTTTGTACAAGTATTTTAGTTTATTAAATGAGTCACGTCAACATTTTTTAATAATATTAAAATGACAAAAGACAATGCGTTATAAGTACTTATTTAAAGATTAAAAATATAACCTTTTTAATACATAGAATAATATATTAATGAAATATGATTTATTATCCTCGTCCTCGATTAACAAAAGCTATTGTTGTCTAGGTCTTTATAATAAATGGAGATATGTGGATTTTTAATGGACTCTCTTGATAAAAGCAACATATACTAGGAGGTGAATGTTTTTTTTTTTCTCACCACAAAAAAACGTTATAAAATTTTGCTATTCATTAATATAAGAATACTCATTAAAGAACAAATAATAAATATAAAAATTATGTTGGACATGTATTAAAAATTGCGCTATGTGTGCGAAAATAACAGTTTAATAAGAACTCTTTTTTTTAATCTGTAGGTGCTATTTTCTTATCCTTTCCTCTTGTTTTTTTTTTTTTATAAAATATTTTTAAAAATGTAATGATCTTTGTTATAAGGCATCTTGTAATTTTTATGAAGTATTTATTATTTTTTAATGAATTTAGTAAACATTTAAATTAAAACTAACAAAAGTAAATGTTGATAGGAAAGTAAAGTTCAATAAAATTAAATAAAAATAATTTTGTTGTGCTATTTTTTTTTTAAGATTTTGTTAAACTTCAGTGCTTAAGATTAAATTTAAGACTCTATAATTAGAAACTTTTTAAAGAAAAATATAATTTATTGTATTACAATTATAAGAGTATAATAAAGATTTCTATTTTTAATAAAATTTTACTATTATTAATTATTTATTTTCAGTACTAAGAATTGAGGTTAATATTTTTTAATAAATTGAAAATTAACTAACTTTAATTTTTATATTAATTTGTATAGATTAATCAAAAGTAATAGAGAAAATATATATATATGAACAATAACCTACGGTTATTCGATTACATCGAAGGCTCTCTATAGAGAAGTTTCGTCCAACAAAAGTCATTTAGAAATGGCTGGAGTTTGACGTACAAGTGGTCATCGTATGCTCCCAAAGGGACACCTCTTGCTTGTTTTAGACTTGAAATGAGTTGGCACTTTAAGATCAACATCTTTTTTGGATATCTTTACCCATATTTTTATATATAAATAGCGATTGTAGACACTGGCTCGTGAGTTAGCCTGTAATTTTGCATGCTCGAATCGGAAAATACGTTCTTCATTTGATTATTGGTTATACGAGTTGAATAGGTAAATTTGAGATTCAGCTTGTTAACCTATAACCTTTTTCTTTTTAAATATTAATTTCAATTTTTTTAAATAGTTTTAAAGTAAAAAATGATATAAATTAAAATTTAAAATATATGAAAGCTGACTCACACAATTTGACTTTTTTTTCAGTAAAATAAGGGTGAGTTTTTAAATATAAAGACATCTAAATGAATTTAGTTTTTTTTTTCTATTATGACACATATTAGATGTTTAGTTCTATTTTTTTAAAGTAAAATTAAACTCATTTAAATAAAAATAAAAAAAATACAAAACTACATAATACTAGTTACAACGTTAATGTGTAACATTTTTATTTTTACATATTGTAAATTATTGAAACCTTTATAATTTACTTTAGATCTCATACAATATAGGTTTATTTTAAAATTTAATTATATTTTAATTTAATTTTATTAAATAATTATCGTTATTTATTAACCTAAATATATTTTTTATTTCTTTAAATATTTTTATTTCATTAAATAAATTATTAATTTAGTATTTTAAAAATTTAAGTCATATTTTTAATTTTAATAAAATAAATAATTAAGTATTTAATTACTTAAAATTATTTTTTATTTTAATATATAATATTTTATAATATTAATATATAATTTACATTGTTTTAATTGTCATATAAATTATAAGAAATTTATGTATAACTTATGCAATTTTAAATTCTCTGTGATATGAATTTTCAAACTAAAAAACTTACTCAAATATTTTAAAATAAAACATCTTGTTATTAATTTTTTTATGCAATAATTTACAATATTAGTGTATGATCTTTTTTATCTTTTATATTATTTATCATATGATAACATATATAATGATGATATCTTATATCATAAATATTATAAATTTATAAAAATAATTTTAATTTTAAAATAATTCTTTCTTATTAAAATTTGCATTAACAAACTTTTTCATAATATTTTTAATAGAATTATGTGGTTTGGAATTCTTTATTGCTTCTAAGAATATGTAGAAGTGGAAGCTAGATCTCTCAAATCAAAATAATTTTTAAAATAAAATTTTCTCTTTTAACATATTAATTAATATTTTAATTATCTCTTTTTTTATGATAAAATAATAAAATTATTTATTTTGAGTTAATAAATATTTTTAAATTATAATAAATTTATAAAATTAATTTGAGGTAAATATTCTTTAAACAGATATTTTAGGATGCTAATAATATCTTTGCAACATATAAATGATTTTTGAACTCATATTTGATTTAAAAGATAATGGTATCTTTAAAATATTATTTTTTTAAAAAAAATTTAGTAGTGACTTTTCTAATGTTTTATTAAAAAAAAAAAAAACTCTTTAGTCAATTAAAAAAAGTGTTAGTAACAATGTTATAACTTTTTATATGTATTTTTAGTTATTTATGTTATTGCATTTTCTTAGCATCTTGATGGATTTATGAGCACTCAAGCACTAAACTTCCATTGTTCATGGCATTGAATTTGCTGATTTTATTTTATTATCAGGTGACTTAGTGCCTTGGCTCCCACGTGTGGTTAATTTATTTTTCACATAAATAGAAGGGGGATAGTGACTTTTAGAACACAAGAGGAGAATAACTCGAGAAAAAATAACGGGAAAGAAGCTCTAAGACTAGAGAAACAACTTGGAAACAAGAAGAAGATGAGAGATTGAAGATTCATCTTTTCAATTCAGGTTACAATCAAATTGTGATGGATCCTGTAGATCAAGAGAAGATGTCATTTACTTGTCCCTATGATGTTTTTGCCTATCGAAGGATGTCTTTTGGGTTATGCAATGCCCTAGTAATATTTCAAAGATGCATGCTTTCCATTTTCTTTGATATAGTAGAAAAATTCATTAAGACATTTATAGATGACTTCTTTTTTTTTTTGGGTAGTTTTTTTGATGCATGTTTGCATAACTTGTCTTTAGTTTTAAAAAGGTGGTAAGAAATAAACATTATCCTAAATTAGGAAAATATCATTTTATGATAACTGAAAGTATTGTTCTTGGTTACCAGATCTCATTTAAAGGTATTGAGGTAGATAGAACTAAGGTTGAAATTATTAAAAAATTGCATCCTCCTCTGAATGTTAAGGACATTAGAAGTTTTTTAGGACATGCTGACTTTTACAAAAGGTTCATTAAAGAATTTTCAAATATTGCAAAACTATTGTGTAATCTTTTGGTTAAGGATGCATCATTTGTGTTTGATGATAATTGCTTGCATGCCTTTGAGACTTTGAAAGAAAAACTAGTTTTTGCACTTATAATTTTTACATTTGATTGGACTCTACCATTTGAATTAACATGTGACGCTAGTGACTTTGCAATAGGTGCTATTTTGGGTCAAAGAAAAGATAAGTTGTTACATATGATTTATTATGCTAATCATGTTTTGAATGATGCACGGTGTAATTATGCAACTACTGAAAAGGAGTTGCTTGCAATTGTTTTTGCTTCTGACAAATTCAATTATATTTAGTTGGTTCTAAGATAATTGGTTATATTAATCATTCTGCACTGAAGTATCTCTTGTTTAAGTAGGAAGCAAAACCAAGGTTAAATTAGGTGGGTGCTATTGTTACAAGAGTTTGACTTGGAGTTGAAAGATAAGAAAGGCATAGAAAATTTGGTTGCTGGCCGTTGGTCTAGGATTGTTCAAGAAAGAGTTTAGAATGTACAGTTATTATCAATTTTTAAAAAAATTCCTGATAAGTAGTTGTTTATTATTCAAACATTTCCATGATTTGTTAATATGATCAATTACAAAGATGCAAAAGTTCTTCCAAAAAGTTTGAGTTGGAATCCAAGAAGTTATTACATGATTCAAGATATTTCTTTTGGAATAAACCTTATTTATTTAAGAGGTATGCTAATGGGATGATTAGAAGGTGCATTCCAGAGGAGGAGGTGTAAGGCGTTTAATGACATTATCATGATTCTTAGTATGGTGGGCACTTTGGTGGAGAAAGAATAACAATTAAGGTGTTGCAGAGTGGTATTTATTGGCCCACAATTTTGAAAGATGCTTGTTCTTTTGTGAAAAAATGTGATAAATGTCAGAGGATTGAAAATTTGTTAAGAAGGAATGAGATGTCATAAAATTACATTCTGGAAGTGGAGCTATTTGATATGTAGGGGATAAACTTCATGGGTCCTTTCCCTTCATCTTACTCTAATCAATATATTCTTATTGCTGTAGATTATGTGTCAAAGTGGGTGAAAACTATTCCATCACCCACTAATGATGCTAAGATGGTTGTCAATTTTCTAAATATGAACATTTTCACAAAATTTGTAGTTTTAAGAGCACTTATTAGTGATGGAGAAAATCATTTTTGCAACAAAAAAATTGAGACATTACTGCAAAAATATAGAGTCAAGCACAAGATAAATAAATACTCTATATGTCACGACTATTATACTACCTTGCACACAACTAAGGTGGCAATGCATCATGTTGAAGGATAAACTATATGTAATGAATAAGAAAGTTAACGTGCATAACGTTTCTCTAGATTGCATGATTGTATTCACAATTTAAGAATCTCATACAGTATGCAAGACCAGATTAGCATGCTCATTCTAATCAATGAATAATACTCTACTCCCTTAGAATCTTCATCGAAGGGTCGCAAAATATCTTAATCATGTTTAAGAGAATTGCCTATTCACATGGTAACTACACATACATGTCAAGATCATCTATGTTAGTCTGGTCAATTTAGAGTCAATGAGCATAAATCATAATGGCACCTTAACAAACTAATATGTTCAAATATCCAAAAGAAATGGGGGTCACAACCACAACCATTCACACATGCCCATGAGCATTAGCATTTACTAACATCAGCATACGTAAGAGGAGTTCTGATTGAATTCAACCCCTAATTCTCAACCCAAAGTGTAAACACAATTTACAACAATATAAGGTATCAAACTCAAATTCAACTATAAATATAAGAAGGAGAATGAAGACATGTAAAAAGATGTAAATCCATTCAAAGGAGTAAATATGAATATATATATATATATATATATATATATATATATATTTACACTCCAACAGTGTAGGTATCTAAAGCAAACCAAAACAATTAATGACAAAAATAATACCCTAATTGCAAGATATATCAAAACCAAAAGTAAAGACCCTTCCTTGAATCTACATTTTGTTAATATTTTAGTTATCTTTTTCATAGATTTTTAATGGAAAAATGAAGTTAGAAAATGTAAATACCATAAAAAATTCAATTATGCCATTTACTCCAACTTTCTTGTCTTTGGTTCAATTTACATCAATTTTATAATTATCTTTTGTAATTTTGCTTACTAGAATAATTATGCAAGAATTTTTAGACAATATTCATGGAACTTAAGCTCTTGAGAGAAAATTGGGTGAAAGTAATCACTTCTAGCACCCAAAGTAATCACTATAGCAAGCTGCCCCAAGAGTCAAGTGAAAGTAACTACTTTCAACAATAAAATTAATCACTACAGAGTAAAATTTGAGACTTGAGGTTGCGCATGTTCACTATCACTAATGATAGTAAATACTATAAAGAGTATTTTAAGAAGAAAAGTTGAGCGTAATCACTTTCACTATCCATAGCGATTATGCGCAAGCCTGTATATCCAACTAAATTGTGCATGTTTACTTTCGCTAGTTATAGTAGTTACGCGCGCTGAGCTTTATCACTTTCACCAGTGAAAGTGAACTACAAAGAAGAAAAAATGCATGGAGCTGCGCATAAACACTATCAATAGGCAAAGTGATTACTCTAAGAAGAGTTACATTTACTATAAATAGATTTTTCACTTTTAGAATAGGAATTTTTTGCCATTTTTGTACTTTCATTTTCATACACTTGTTAGATGCTTACGTCAGAACCCTGGGTGGCTGCCAAGGATTTTCTTTCCTACTTTATCTTATTCCCTTCCATTTACTTTGAATTTCTCTGGTTTTGCTGAAACATCATCTCCTATAATGTTAAACCTCATTCCTATAAAAGGCTTATTTTTATTTATTAATCCTTAGTAAATTTATAATGGTTCTTGATATCTTGATTTGATTGCCAATACGAATTTCTTTCCATTGAATTTCACTTTCCCTAATTTCTTAAGGACTGAGATAGAAATTAAATGGTGGTTGTTGCTCAATCAATCTAAATTTCATTCTTAACAAGGGTTTCAAAACTCAGTTTGCTTAATTTTGGGTTGGGTCCTAAGTTTGCTTAATTCTAAGGACCAGGGATTAGAGCTCATGTGACTTGCTTAATCTTACATGAGAATTTAGGATTGATTGACGCTTGTTCCAATTAACCAAAATCTAGGAAATAGTGAGTTATTAATTCTTGGAGGATTTATGATTGAACCAGTATGGATGCACTGGGGGTTAATATATTTTGTTAATTAATTCTCTCAACTTAATTTTACTATTTTAATGCTTTTGAACTTAAAAATAACATAAATCTCCTTTTTTATTTCCTGAACTTGATGCTCATGTTATGTTTGATGTATAATCTCATACCCAATGTTCACAAAGGGAGGACCTAGGTTGATTTAACCTAGTACTACATTAATTTTGTTTATATTTTGATAGAGGTAGCGATAAATCCTTTCATCACCCATCCTACGAGTAGTCTCAAATCCATAACACAAAGTGAAATTACATAAAGTTCTCCAACAGAATGGAATATTCACCGGGTCTGATTCCATTCCATTGGAGGAGGATGACTCATTTCCTGCTTGATGTCGGAAAGAAGGTGGCAGCTCATTGTCACTATATATCTATTCAATCGGAGGTAGTGGTGAGGAATATGCAGATTGAGATGGTGGCGATGATGAACGTCATACGGCGGGTCCTACTTCGTCAGAGGGTGGATGAGGGATTCTTACGAAAGGGAAAATTCCTGGTAGGATGGAGGACTCAACAATCTTTATGTCTTTCCACTCAGGTTCAGGAGTACGATGTGGGTCAATGTCCATAGGGGCTTTACCTGAGTTTCTCTGTGGGTTAAAGGGTGGTGTCTGGTTTAGAGGTCTCAAGATGCGAATAGATGAGGAGAATGAAATATGCCATTTGGATTTTGGTAAAGGAATGAAAATTTCAGCTAAAATACTGTCATTCCAAAAAGGCTTCCAACCCTTCTCAATTACAGCCCCATGCCTATGGTAATTAGACCCTTATAGATGCGTCATGAGTCTCTAGCTCATAGATCCATACGTTCTTTTCGCTGGGAAGGATCCAAATCCTCGCTTGGTTAGTGCACATCTGCAATATACAAATAGACAAACAAGAAAAAATACCAGAAAATAAACTAGAGAGTGAGTCTAAGGTATTAGAAAATAATTCACACAATAATCACAATAAGTACATAAGGAAAGTTCAAGGGAGATTATCATTCTATCAACATAATACTATCGTACGAGAATTACTAAATATATTAAATGCTCGCATGAGTCCAAGTAAGGATATGAAATGAAATGCATGTCACTCGCAATTTGCACTTTCTCTTATTTCCATTGTCCTTTCGACTAAGGCGGTTGAAGGACCTCATTCCCTACTACAATAAACACAAGGTTGTCATTAGTTCAATATTCAATCTTTGCTAATAAAGCGCTTCTTTAGGAATGGGCCTACCACGACCTTGATAATGAGTGTCCGCGTCGGGATTAGCAAAGGCTTGCCAACAACGTGACTCAATCACGGTAAGCTATTTCATACCATTGGTCATCCCTCTTCACTACGCCAGGGTCCTTCTATGAACCTGAACACAGGCATTTCACAATTGTGTCATATTGTTGCCTTGACTCTCCTTCCCTTTCTATGAGCATGATGTTTGATGAATGATCGAATGTATATATTGTTTCTGTATTAAACTATATACCACTTTACAATGATAACCACGCCCAAACGAGATAAAAGAGTAATATGCCACACCAGTGTTCCATGCACGCAAATTTATGAGATAAATTCAAATAAGGTTTTTCCAAAGGTCCATCAAACAAGATAAAGGAGTAATCTGCCACACCAGTGTTCCATGCATGCAAATTTATGAGATAAACTCGAATAAGGTTTTTCCTAAGATCCATCTAACGAAATGATAATATTCTTCCTACATAATTTATTTTATAGGCCTTTCGCTAGTTTAGCTTATTAGGTTTGTTAATCGATACTTTTAAACTCATTACATCTAGTTAAAGTCGGAGTGGCTAAGTCTAGTATATAGGGAGACAATAATCATAATTATATTTATGGTTTTTAGGGTTCATTCATTTATAATAGTGCAATTTTATATGAGTCCATATACTGTTTGTCGTAACTAAGCGGTCGCAACGGTACGGCAAAAACGCATTAAGAAAAACATCTTTTAAGAATAAAAAATATTTTCTTAAAAATCAAATGGGTCACCACCAAAGTTTATTTAAAAAAATCTTGGAAAACTTTTAAAATAATATAATCTTTGAAACCGAAAATGAGTTCAAGAGTCATTTATATGTAAAAAAGGTATTAACATTCTACAATGTCTGCTTAGAAGCAGTTACCTTAAATTAATTGTACAAATTTATTTTTATTTTGAAAAATATTTATTTAACCTTTAAACAATAATTTTTTTTTATTTTAGAAGATGAAAAATTATTTATTGAAATATTAATTGGTATCTTAAAAGAGAAAAAAATTATTTTAAAAATTATTTTGACTTGACGGGTCCAATTCTCGCTCCTACATATCACAGGTGCAATGGAAAACTCAAAGCCACATAGTTCTATAATAAAAATTGTTAAATTTGTTGATTAAAATTAAATTTAGTGAAAAGAAAGTTTTTTTTGAAATTAACGTGATTATACATGTTTCCTACAAGAATTAATACAAAAGGTGAAGGAAGATCACACAACAATATTGCAAATCGTTAAAGGAAATTTATTTGTAAATAAAAAATTTGAATTTATATTTAACTTATGATTAATGTTAAAAGATAATTTAAGATAGCATAAGCTATACATAAATCTTTTATAATTTTTGGACAATGAAAGACAATGTAAATCACACATCGATGTTGCAAAAATTTGTATAATAAAATGAAAAAATGTTTGGTTATTTAATTTATCAAAATTTGAAATGCAACTTAAGAAAAATTAAAATATGAAATTAATTTCACTTAATGAAAGAAATAAATATATTTAAATTGATTAAAGAAAATAGTTACTTAATAAAATATTATAACTTCATTTAATAAATTTATATTGCATAGGACTTAAGGTAACATTGGTACATAAAAGTCTTAATGATTTAAAGTGTATAAAGGTAGAGACGCTACACCAGAACACTATAAATCGATACATTAATATGATGAAAATATTTTAGATGATAGATTTTAATAAAATAAAAAATAATTGATTAATTTTAGAAATCGAATAAAATTTTTAACATATTGATGGTGCGTAAAATCTAAGGTAATATTGGTACCCATAGATTTTGACAATTTATAACACATAAAGGTAGAGTCATTATACATTAGCATTATAAATCATTGTATTAATAAAAAAAACCTTAAATTTAAATTAATCAATTAGTATATTAGAAATCGAATAAAATTTTCAACATATTGATAGTGTGTAAAACTTAAGATAACATTGGTACACATAATTTTTGACAATTTATAACACATAAAGGTAGAGTTACTACACATTAGCATTATAAATTATTGTATTAATAAAAAAAACTTTAGATTTAAATTAATTAGTTAGTATATTAGTAATTAAAGGGAAAAATGCCTCTTGGTTAATTATTAAGATAATTATCTAATTAATTAAAAATAACATATTATAACTTTATATTACATAAAATTTAAGTAACCTCTATCCATTATAGCACATGGTGTTAGAAAAACTACACATTAATGTTACAAATTGAAATGATCATATAAGAAAATAAATAAAAAATAATAATTCACTAACTATGAGATAAAAGATAAAACATGAATATGAAATCAAATTTTGCTAACATGGTAAAATTATACAATACAATAAACAATAATGATGCTATAAAAAGACATAAATAAATAATTTAGATGCAAACAAATAACTAAATAAAATTTAAAGGAAAAAGAGAAAGAATAAATAAAAGAAAAAAAATTAACAATAAAAATTGGGCCATTAGATCAACACAAATAAATAATCAACAAAAAGATCGGGTTCGAAAAAAAAAGTCAACTAAAAAGTCAATATTTGAATTGGGCCATAGACTTGTACTCGGAAAAAAAAGTCAAACAAAAAATTGGGCTATCCGACCAGATAAATAAAAAAAGTCAACAAAAGTTCAACATCCAAATTGGGCCATAGACTGGTAAAAAAAAAACGTAAAATTGCAAATTTTTTTCAAAATTTTAGATTTGAGCTCTTAGGGTTTATAGAAAATGGAATGAAATTTTTCAAGGGAAGAATATGGTGGAGATGGAGGAAAAATAAAAATGGATAATATAAGTGTTGATATAGTAAATGTTAATTTGGAAAAGAAAAAGAATGAAAGTTGAGTGATTGAAGGTGATGATTTTAAGAATAAAAGAACGATAGAAAAGGGAGTAATAATTTTTTTTTTCTTTTTAAAGGAGGTTAAAAGTGGTGGTTTGGAAGATATGGTGAAGAAGTATGATAGTTGGAGGCAGGGCTTCGGCAGGGATGCAACAGTCGGCGGGGATTTTGTCAATTTTTTTTTAAAAAAAAATATGTGGTTGAATGGATGTGTAATATATTTCAAGTAAAAATATGTCAAGAAATAAAAAAAAAATACATGATAAAACTTACTTGGACTTTTGAAATCCTTTGCTTGTTTTTTGCTCTTCTTCTTTTCCACTAGCCTTCTTTCTCTCTTTTTTCTATATTTTTCAGAAAAATCTCCTCTTCTCGAAATTTTGAACCCCATTCTCATGGTTCCTCTTCCCTTTTTATTATTAGAGTTTTCATAAAATGCCAAAAATTTAAAAATTTCCCCTTTTATGTACAAAGTAACATTGATTTAGGAGTTTGATTATGTAATATTTCATTTTCCTTTTAAGAATTAATTATTAATTTTTTCCATTTTATTAAGATAATTTTTTGTTTTTTTCTTAAAATCCTTTGTTTCTATTCCCTTTTCGTAATATTAAAATTCAAATTTTTAAAATAAAAATATTTAAATGAAAATTGCATTGTTCATACTACCAATAGTCTAAAATGATCTCAGCCGAACCTTACAAATTTATGAAAACTATACAACTTACACAATCAAAGTCCATACAAAAGTACAATGGTTCACAATTGAGATTTGTCTCAATCTACTAGAATACATGCTGCGAATAAATATAAACATGGAGAGGTCTTCATTTACTACTAGCATTATAATTTTTCATTCACAATTAATATAAGCTGTAGACATGAAATGAATGGAAAGTTTAGATGTTGGAAAAACACTATTCTATCATAACAATTATGAATCTAAACTATACAAGTCTCATTTCAAAACCAGCACAACAATCATGCAAATGGAGTGGAGAGCTTTTACTATTTGCAAGGATTTTTCTATTAGTACAGATTGAGTGTTCCATTTTGCAGAATGCTAGTACGCTTTTAGTTGAGAATGAAAGGTCATATTTCTAGTTTCACATACACAAATTTTGCAAAAAGTCCATAGAAGTCTTACTGTAACTATAACAGAATGGGGTATGTGATGAGGTATTAAAAAATGTATTACAATTCAGAATATCAAAGGGTAGAATGAAACAACAAATTAGATTGTAGGGAAACATGTCTAAGCAAATGGAAGTGTACGTGTGTTCTTGGTTTAGACAGTGAGAAATGTTAATACAAAGTATAGTGATTCTCATATGCATCCTGTCGCAATCGGGCGGTCGCAATGGTACCACGAAAAATGTTTCCAAATATATCAGAGGAGTCGCCACCAAAGTTTATTTTAAGAAAACCTTGGAAAAACTTTTTAAAATATTATGATCTTTGAAACCAAAAATGAGTTCGGGAGTCATTTACGTGTAGGGAAGGTATTAGCACCCTACAACATCCGTTTAAAATCGGTTACCTAAAATTAATTATGCAAATTCATTCTAATTTTGAAAAATATTTATTTAACCCCTAAACATTAATTATTTTATTTTAGAAGAAGAAGTATTATTTATTGAATATTATTTTGACTTGACGGGTCCGGTTTCCGCTCCTACGTATCCCCGGGTGCAATGGAGAACTCAAAGCCACGTAGTTCTATCTAAAAAGTTATGAGGTTGGTTAATTAAAATTAAGTTCAGTAAAGAAAATTTATTTTGAGATTAAAATTATATTCATAAAATTATAATGTTTAGAATACAAGATAACGCGGTTATATATATACCCTACGAGAAACAATACAGAAAGTGAAGGAAGATCACACAACTATATTGCAAATCGTTAAGAAATATTTTATTCGTAAATAGAGTATTTGAATTTTAATTTTGATTATGATTAATATTGAAAAAAATTTAAGGTAGCGTAAGTTATACATAAACCTCTTATAATTTATTAGACTATCGAAGGTAATGTAAATTACACATTGATATTATAGAAATTTATAAAGTGAAGAAATAATAGTAACTTAATTTATTAAAATTTGAAATATGACTTAAGAAAATTTAAAATATGAAATTAATTCTATTTTAATAAAAAAAATTATTTGAATTGATTAAAGAAGATACTCATTTAATAAAAACATTAAAAATTTTATTTGATAAATTTATATTATATAAAACCTAAGGTAACGTTGGTACACATAGATTTTGACAATTTATAACGCATAAAGGTAGAGTCGCTACACATTAGCATTTTCTTAATAAAACAATTTAGATTTAAATTAGTTGATTGATTTGTAAGTTAATATTTAGAAGAGAAATACATCTTGCATTATTATTAAAGTAGTTAACTAATTAATTAATGACAATATATGATAAATTAATATTACATAAAGTCTTGGTAACGTAGGTACACATAGACTTTATCAATTTATAATACATGACGATAGAGAAGTTATACGTTAGTATTATAGATTGATACAATTATATTATTATTTATTAATTAATTGTACAAAAAAATAAGTAATTTAGTATTCACAATATAAGATAAAGTAATCATAAATATAAAATTAAATCACATTAATATGATACAAATATACAATAAATAAAATAAAAGATAACCATCCTAAAAAGTAAGATATAAATAATGAAATATAAAAAAAAGGAAATAATTTATTGTTAATGTTAAAATGAGATAAACAAAAAAATTAACTCAAATATGATATTGTAAAGCAAACGGTATTAAGAGATTTTAAATAAATAAAATAAAATAAAATTATTTAAACAAGGCTAACATAAAAAAATAAAAATAAATAATAAGAATTCATTCATTAAATAAATTAATAATTATCATAATAACAAATAATAATGATGATGAATAAATAAATAAAACTAAAACAATAAATTGTATGTTGAACTAAATAATAATAAAAATAAAAATAAAAATTCGGACAAAAAAATAATAAAAAATAAAAAAAGGGTAAAATGGTCCCAAATTTAAATTTTCAGATTTGAGAGGGAAGAACTTTAGGGTTAAAGGTGTGCTTTTCTCTAAGAAAAATTAAAAAGTTATGAAAGGGTGGAGGTGGGGTTAATGGAGGCCATGGTTTTGAGTGATGAAGGCTATTGAGAGGAAAAGGAAGAGAATGAGACAAGGTAGGGAAAGAGTTTTTTATGGTGAGTTTTGTGTTTGTGGATGATAATAGATGGAGGAATGGATGGAGAGGTGGTGAGACATGAATGTGTGAAGTGGTGGTTTGAAACTTTTTTTGTCATTTGGGATTGATTTGATATAGGAAATGTTTATTCAAAATATAAATATGTATGAAGAAAAAAAAAATATAAAATGCATGATGAAGGTTACTTGATGTTCTTGAAAATTTTTGCTTGCCTTTTGTTCTTCCTCTTTTCCACTAACCTTTCTTTCTCTATATTTTCTCTTTTTCTCTCCAAGTTTAAGAATGCTTCCTCTCAAAAAAATTTGGCTTCCTTTGATGTCCTCCTTGCTCCATGGTTTTTTTTTTCCCTTTTATTGCTAGGGTTTTCACAAAAGGCCAAAAATTCTGAATTTTTTCTTTTTTATGTATAAAGTAACATTGGTTCAAGAGTTTGATTATTTGTCATATTCTATTTTCTTTTTCAAAATTAATTCTGAAATTTTCCTATTTTATTAAGACAAATTTTTGTGTTTTCTTTAAAACATTTTGATTCCATTATTCTTTTGTAATATTAAAATTCAGATTTTTTTTTTAAATCAAAATTTTAGTGTTCACACATCCTAAAAGAATTAAATCTAGTTATTAGATTGACAAACCAACAAGGTTCCTTCCATGGACAATTTAGCATTACATATGCTTTAAGTGAGACATCAAATTTTTTATGCAAGTGAGAGATCACAATTCAGGTATAGAAGTAAGGAGAGAGTTAATAGGAAGTCATTGATTCTGATAGATTCAAAGAAAAGAGATGCAAAAATACAGTTTTTGTACCTTAAATACTTGTATCATTTTTATAAAATTTTCTACAAATTTTGATTAGATTACGAGTATGTAAAGAAGAGATTTATTCTCATTACAATAACAAAAATCAACATGATACAATGAAATTATGAACTAAATTACAAACATGTGCATATTAGAACTCTAAATTAAATTTAAAACACACAATTTCCTTGAACCCCTCACATACAAGTACTCACAATCATTATTCATGCAAAGTGTCAGAAATACAATCAATCACAAAATCATTCTTTCACTATTTATCTAGACCAGTGTATTCGGTAGACAAGTATACTGATCAAAAAGTAATATAAGATTCTAAAATAAGTTTTCAAAATATCGTCCCATAAGGATTGTTCCAATTATTATGAATTTTCTAATTCAAATCTTTAAGCATAAAAGATACGAGATTAAATAAAACTAAAAACTCAACTATAAACCCAATTATAAAATTTAGAACAAATAACACAATGCACGTCATAGTTGAGCTTATAAGAGGGAAACGTAAAACATACGAGTTTTCTCATTTAATCCTGTAAACACTCAATTTTATACGAGGTATATTTTTATCAAATTTTACTTTGTATGATTGGTTCTTATCATATTTGTTTATATTTTGATATTGTTATTATTATAAGTTTAATTAGAAAAAAAAAAACAACAAAGAAACAAAAATATAAAATAAATCAAATCAAATGATATTTTTAGATGATATTAAGTAATAATATAATAAGGAAATAAAAAAAATGAAAAATATTTGTATGATGAGACGGTTCCTTGTTGATGTGCTTATGCCTACAAGCCTTAAATTGAGGTTGGAATTTTAGAAGTAAGCAGTGAGAGATGGATAGTTATGATGTAAACAAATAAAAAGGAGAGGGAGTTAAAGACTGGGGGCTGGAAAAACAAGAGGTTCTTTTAAAAAACACAAACACAATGAGGAAGAAAAAATTATGGTATGAGAAACAAGCATTCATAATCAAGTACTAGAAGCATTCATAAAATAGACAAAAAAGCGAGGGAGGGGGGAGAAGGGAAGGAGGGAAGAAAACGGACTTTCACTGCAAATCATCATCAACTCATTGACTCAAGTAAAGTTTGCATTCCTCTACTTAGTATATCATGATTTGTGAATTTTAAGTTTTGTAAAATGCATCTTAAATGTATTTATGTGTTGTAGTTACGATATATAATCAACTATTCATTCTCCATTGTCATGTTATTTATTATTATTATGCACTACCATGAATAATTCTGAACTGAATAATTTCATCGTACCCTGAGACATAGTACAACATGAACTTATTCTTTTACCATCTTGGTATGCATCAAAAATATATATTATAAACAAAACAGCTTCAATTACACTAAAAAATCTTGATGTTTTATTCTCACTGTTTATATATGTCCCACTTGTATTGGTTCTCATTTTTTTATAAGTAAATATTACAATTAGAAAGTTATAATTACATTTCCATTACTTCATCTTGTTATATATATTTTTTTTTACTCCTGGTCGCTAATCATATTATTCTATACTTCTACAAAAATGACATTATTAAAATTTTAATGCAAAAGTTTTTATCTTTGTTTCTATTTTATATCTTCATTTGTTATTTCTCTTTAGTTATTATTGTATCATTAAATATTAATTTTGTCTTTATTTCATTGACAAATGTATTATAACTCTTGCAATTTTGTAATTTTATTTTATTGTAATAGTGTAAAGGTTTATGAATACTTATGTTACTTTAAACCTCCTAAAATGATAATTTTTTTATGTAATTAATTAAAAATTAAAACGTATACAAATTTGTACATCCAATTAAGAATTAAAAATCAAAGTTATAATTAAATTATTAAAATAAAATTTTAATATGACAATTTATAACTTTAATGTGTAGCAACTCTACCTTTCTACATTATAAATTGTCAAAGCCTACATGTATCAACGTTACCTTAAGCATTTTGCATTCAAAGATCAAACATTACTCCTAAAATAAATAAATTATATAATATAATTTCTTGTTTCAAAAATTTGAATCAAGATTCATTTTCATTTAATTACATAATTTATTAAACAATTAAATTATATTTTAATTAATACTACTATTTGTAATTTTTCTATTAATTAAATTGATTCACCTAATTAAAGTAATGGTTTATAATGATAATGTATAGCGTCTCTATCTTTATGCATTATAAATCATCGAGGCTAATATGTACCTATGTTACCGATGACTTCATGCCATACAATGATTTCACACTTTAAAATATATTCTTTCAAATATTTTTACTTTAATTATCATACCATCAATTTATTAAGTAAGTTAAAAAAATTAAAACTTATCATCTTATCGATACGATAACTTGTAGTTCATCTTATATTAACTGGATAACTATTTCACTGATTAATCTAAATATCTTCTTTTAAACGTTTCTATCTTCATAAAATAAATAATTAAGTAATTAATTTATTGACTAAGTCAAGTGCAAGAATTTGTAATACTAATGTGTAGTAACTCTACTTTTATGTGTTATAAATTGTTAAGACATATGTATACATACGTTATTTTAGGTTGTAAGCATTATTAATATATTTAAAAATGAAATCTTTTATAAAATTAATGAATTATATATGTTTTATTAAAATTTTTTATGGCTACAAATCTTTCTACGTTTTAAATTGTTGAGATGTTCATATACAAACGTTATCTTGGGTCTCATGCAATACAAACTTGTTAAAAATATTTTTTCCTTCATTACATATTTGTCTTTACCAGTCAATTTAAATATATAAATTTTATTTTGTTTTCCTTAAATACCCCTCCTTTTATTGAATATAATTAATTTCATAGTTAAAAAAATTAAATCATGTTTTCAACTTTGATAAATTAAATAGCCAAATATTCGATTACTTAAGTATACTTTTTCATTTTATTATATAATATTTTGTGATGCATATGTGCGATTTACATCCCTTTCAATTAAAAAATAAGTCATGAGATACTTATGTATAACTTACGTTGTCTTAAATTTCTTCAATATTAAATTTTTGAATTAAAATATTTGGTCTTTGTTACCACACTTTTTACAACGACTTACAATAAGAATGTGTAATTTTTTTCGCCTTTCACATTGTTTATCATATGGTAACATGTATAGTTGTTCTATCTTGTATTCTAAAAGGTATAAATTATTTTTATTTTTTAAGAAAATAAAATTAATTTTAAAACAAGTTCTTTTGAAATCTGATAAATTTATTATTGATAAAATAATTCTATAATTTTTTAGATAGAACTACGTGACTTTGACTTTGACTACACCTAGGGATACGTAAGAAGGGGAATCGAACTAGTCAAGTCAAAATAATTTTCAACATATTTTTTTCTTTTTTTTAATATACTAATGAACATTTATATAAATAATGTCTTCTTTTAAAATAAGAATAACAATAACAATAACAATAATAATTGTTTAGGGATTAAATAAATATTTTTAAAATTAAAATAAATTTATATAATTAATTTAAGGTAACTGTTATTTAAATAGACGTTGTAAAGTGTTAGTGTTTTTCCTACACGTAAATAACTCTCAAACTCATTTTTTGGTTTTACAGATCATATCATTTTAAAAGATTTTCCAATGTTCTTGATCTTCAAGTACGGTTGTTCGAAGCTCCAAATCTCACTAAGAGTGTGCAAAAAATCAAAGGATGTGAGAAGGATGAGAAGAAAGAAAGATGTGACAAGGTGTCTTTCAGGATGTCCCCGAAGTTCTTTTTAATAGAGTTTTAAAACCTTAAAGTTGCTTCATATTTGGGCTTCTTGTAGGTGAGCATGATCATGCATGGTTTCGAAGCATTCCTATACTAAATGTTAGGGTCTCGGCATGCTCACAGCTATGAAGCTTAGTTTTTTAGCCAATTTAGGGCCAAAATCCAACTGTGGCTCCTCCTTTTATGCATATATATATATATATATATATATATATATATATATGCTATAAAAGTAGGCCAAAATATTATGGAAACCACGTTTACAACACAAAGAGTTTCACAGTAGACAGAGCGTTTCATGAGAATCAAATTAAAAATCTACACCTCAAAGTTCCACAAAATGTTAGTTACTAGATTTAGACATAAAAATCACAAAAAAGAAAAGAAGTACCATGCATGAAATTTGATCAAAGGTCTTTAGACAAAAAAGAAATCAAAGAACATAAGCAAACACGTTATTTTGTACACTCATAATCAAAGATACTTAGACATCCCCTTGTCGCAACCAAAGTCACAACGGAACGGCGATGACAAAAAGTCGATACCAAAGTTTATTAAAGAAAACGTTCAAAAAACTTTTGATAAAAAAATCTTTGAAACTAAATTTGGGCTCATGAGTTGTTTACGTGTAAGGAAGGTATTAGCAGCACCCTACGACGTCCGCTGGTTAAAACGGTTACCTTCTAATTAATTTTACAAAATTTTATTTTAACTTTAACATTTATTTCATTCTAAAAGAAACTAATTAATATTTTGCTATTTTCAAATTGATTATTATTTAAATTTATTTCTAATTTTTACAATTTTTTTGAAAGATTTTAATTTTATTTTTTTAAAATAAGAAAAAATAATAAAAATTATTTAAATTAAAGGAATGAGTTATCTGTAAAAATATTATTCTTTTTTTTCATTTTTTTTTGTATTAAAGAAATATATAGTAAACAAAACTTATCTTAACACTTTTTTTATTTTTTCATTTTTTTATTTTTTAAAATAAAATATAATTTTTTAAAAAATTTTTATAAAGAAAACGTGCTAAAAATTAATCTTAGATTAAAATAATTTTAAAAATATTTTGAACCTGAAAAAAAAAATAAAAAAATTAGACTTAACGGGTTAGGTTCCCGCTCCTACGTATCTTCCGTATATAACGGAAGAATCAAAGCTACTACGTAGTTCTTTTTTAAAAATTGTGTTTTGAATAAATTTGAAAGTTTTCTTTTTGTGAAAAACTTGATTTTTCTTTATTATTATTATTTTTAAGTAAATACACTCTTGCACAGAGTTCAAGTTAGCACATCACTATTTAATAAACCCTTACGATCTAAGCAACGTTGAAGGTGAATCTATCACTCTATCAAAATTACCTAGTCGTTGCGTGGATTCAAAAGACTCCTTTTTTTTAATAACAAAAAATTGATGTACCTTTTCATATGAGATTTTTGCACGTAAAAGAGGAATAAACGAGAGACATACAGAACAAATAAACAAATACAAGAGCAAACAAAAATGATGAGGATATAACTCTTATTCAATTTAGGAATTAAGGTTTTTTTTTAAGGTTAGGATATGCAAAGAAATTAGGGTTTTTAGAATTTATGAAAAGAAAGAATTTTTTAAGATTTGGAAAAATTAAATTTTTATAATTTGCAAAATTGTTAGGGTTGAAAAAATAGTTTGTTTTAGACCTTGCAAAAAATTGAATGATTTTGGGTTAGAAAAACAAATATTATTTTTAGGGTTTGCAGAAAAAAAAAATAGTTTGTTTTTAGGGTTTGTAAAAAGGTAATACTTGGAGTTAGAAAAAAAATTAATTTTCATGGATTTGGATTATTTTTTTTAGGGTTTGATTGAGGGAGAAGTAATTTAGGGTTAGAAAAATTATTAGAATTTATAAAAAATATAAATAAAAGAAATTTTATTGAATTTTCTCTTGCAAAAAGTGTTAAATCATGAAGAAGAAGAGAAGAATGTACAAAATAAATAAATAAAGAAAGAGAATCCTTAATAAAATAGGAAGGATGAGAAATGAACAAAGTGAAAAAATCTTTATTAGATAAAAGGAGGATGAGAAACAAACCAAAGAATAAAATGGAGAACACTTACTTGATGAAAGTTTTTTCTTTTTCCTTCATGGTTGGATTTCTCCTTCGATTTGTTCTCTGTAATCAATCTTGAGATGTGTTTTAGGATTTTTGGCGCTGTTAGATAGTTTTCTCTTATCTCCTCTCCTCCTTTTGCTCTTTGTTTCCTAAGCTCTCTCTAGAACTCTCTTTCAAAGAGGTCTCATAAAAACAAAAGGTGTCAACCTCTCTCCCTCTTTGAAGACCTAAGCTTTCTATTTATAGATATTTTTTAAAACCCTAGATCCAATTTATTTATTTATTTATTTCTAATAAAGACTCTCTTATTTTTCGATGACCAATAAAAAATCTACAAACTACTTTGATCATTTTTAAATCTAATTTTAAAGTTAAAAATTAAAAATTTGAATTTAAATTTTAAATTAGTTTTTTTTTCTATTTTCTTAACCTTTTTAAAAAAATCAAATTATATTTAATTTTTTATTTTAAAATTTATTTTTGAAAGAGACCTGAATAAAATTGGGTATTCACACTCCTATCTTGGTTTGAATCATGAGAAGCAAGAAGAGTGCAAAGATTCCTCTTGGTGAAGTAAGGTCTTAAGTGTATAGCTTGTGGCTTGATGGTGGAAGTGACCAAAGGGTAGGATGTTTGGACGAGTAGAATGGTGGAGCAAGGTGCAATTGGAATAAGGCAATATTTGGTTTCTCAGCTCTCTTAATATTTTCTCCTATCAATATTTTCTCTCACACAACATTTCCTCTCACATCATAAATTCTATATTATGTGCCATTAAGAGAGGCGGCCACATCAATGTCCACTAAGGTTTGTCTCTTTCTTTCTTCTCTGTTTGCTACACAAGGTTGTGTGATGTTCCAATTTTTTATTAAGCTATTCAATTTCCTATAGTCCACTTGGGTCATTTATCCAATCATTAAGGCATTCCACAAGCTATTAATGCAGGGGGCAACATTTAAGAGAAGGGAAAAGACTTAGGAGTCATAACTTAGTATAGTCTCAATGGTAATTAGTGTGCATAACTAAAATGGCTAGCTACATTTAGTATCATTTCTCGAGGCATTTAAGGGTGTGCAACAGCCACAATGATTTAGGATAGTGGAGAATTGATTATGCCATTGCCTATTGAGATTCCTATGAGAATTAAATGCTAGGGAAAAGGACACATTCTGAGGGAGTAATTTAAGGGGTGAGTGGATAATAATCACATATATTTCAATGGGATTTGTTTTTAAGGGAAAAAGCTCGTGGAGGGCTAGAGGCTAGTTAAGAAAGAAAAGGGCTCTGGCTAATTTGTATCGGGCCTTGGGCCTTAAGATTTTATGAGGTACTATTATAGTGAAAATTGAATGAAATCTTTAGTGGGGAGGGTTAGAGTCACATATTCACTTGTTCTAATTGAGTCATAAGAAGACTTTCTCTTTCTTCCTTGCACTAGCCCGAGAACACCTAAGGGAAGGAAAAAAAATTCATAATGTATGCAAAAAGCGTGTGAAAGGTAGGTGCATGGGCCTGCATGTAATAAAAAAAATAAGAGAGTACTAAGGCAGGTCTCATAGTCCTCCTATAATTGTACTGTAAATGCTACTCTCATGTGAGCGTAAAAATATCATAATATGAAAAAAAAGAAAAATATTTTTTAAAAAGATGGTTGGTGTGTCAACAAAGATTGGACAAGGAAAATTAATATTAAAGATGTGAATAAAAAGAGACTCCTTTAACTTAATGAATTTGAGAAATTTCAATACCAAGCTTATGAAAGTGCTCGCTTGTACAAGAAAAAGACAGAAAAATGGCATAATAATAAGATATTTTTTAAGCGTTTTGAAACAAGACAACAAGTATAACTATTTATAAACAGATATCAACCTCAACATTGTCATGAAAATTTACAAAATGTCAAGCTTATGATGTTAAAAAAACACTTATTAGGAGATACCCAATTTTTAGTATCCTTTATTTTAAGTTATTTAATTTTATTTTCTCTGTCATATTTTAGTTAGCTTTACTTTATTTTATGTTAATTTTTTTATTTAGTGTTTTATTCTTTACTTTTTAAATTAATAAAAAAATGCCTAGGCGTTCATATGGAACACCTAAGCACTTATTGTGCAAAAAAATTGAACTTGGTCTTAGGTTGTCCATCGCCTAAGTGTCATTTCTCATAACTTGAGCGCTTAGTGTGAGAAAAAAAAAGTTTGTTTCAGACTGTTCACTACTTAGGTAGTCAACATTCACCGCCTGGGCATTAACTGTTCAAGAAAAAAAAAAGAGGACTTTCAGGTGATCCACCGCCTAGGCACTAAACGTGTGATGTTTTAAATGAAACATGGGCTTTTTTTGAGTCATAACGTACTGACCTTTTTCTTTGCTTTCTCCACTTCCTTTATTTTCTAAACATATACTCTTCCTCTCAACTCTTCCCTTCATCTGTTTAGCCATTGCCAAAGAATTTGCTTCATCATTCTTAAACCCCTTCCATTCTTGTTCTTCAAAGAATCTTCATCTTCTTCATTTCTTGCAAGTTGTAACCATACGTTTGAAAAAATAAATAAATTATTATGCATTCTACATTATGTTGTGTGGGTTTCAAAGTGAGGTAGGCTTTTCATTTATCTTGTTTCTCTCAATCTCTTATTATGAGTCTATAAATTGAATGTATGGCTCTTCGTGGATGCTAGGGTTTGTGAATTGGGAAAAATAAGAAATTAAAAAAATAGGTCTTTAGGGGTGAATTGTTATTTTAATTTGTGATTAGTATTATGTAAGACTGTTTTTCGGTATTTTGGTTGCTTCATAATCATAGAATTAATATGTTGGATTAGTGAAGTCCTAGTGTTTAAAGAAATAACAATGTGAATTTATAAAAATGAATATATTGATATGACTTTGAGCTTTTGAGTATGGTTTGTGTTTTTTGAGAATTTGTGATTAAATGGTATGTTATTAGAGTTCATTGTTGAAATTAAAGTCAGATTTTGATGGAATAAGTAGACGAACATTGACTTTGAAAAGTTAAGTTAATTATTCATGGTGATTAGAAATTTTTTTAGAATGAGTGTTGCATTTTAGTTGAACAATTTTTTTTATTATTGAAGTTTGCCATGATTTTTTGCGATGATTAGAATGTTGATGTTGATGATGTTTTGGTGAGTTAGGGTTGAATGAAAATTTGAGTTTGACATGCTTTGAGTTAATAAGAATTCATATTTGTCTCAATTATTTGTTAGGTGTTTTGAAGCAAGGAACTCGGACAATTAGATAGATATATGTGTGGGTCTTCAATCAGGAAAAATAAATTTGGTAAAGGAATTTTATGCCAATGTACATGTGATACCTAATGATGAGAAAGAGCAAAGTGAAAAAAAGTGAATTCAAGAGTTTTGTTTGAGGAAAAGAGATTGATTTCAGTTTACGAGCTATTAATGCTTTCTTTGGCATAAGATATTAATACATGTATTTATGAAGTTGTGAGCATAAGATGGAACATGAATAAAAATGAGATAATGTGTTAAGCGATTTGTATAAGGAAGGTACAACATGGAAATTGGATGCATATGAAAAACCTTTGTGTTTAAAGAAATTTGTTTTAATACTAGTTCCTCAAGCTTGTGGAAGGATCTTCTTACACTCTAAAAATTCTTACACTCAATCTAAGTCTTTCGTTTAACTTAAATATAACGGTAAGTAAAGTAATAAATTATAATCTATTAGATTTAAAAAATAAAAATTTTTAAAATATAAAAGTTCAAAAATTTAAAAATTTAAAAAATACAAAATAAATAATTATGCCATTATTTTATTATTATTATTATTATTATTATTGTTGTGAATTGTAATGCATGCTTTAAATACTCAACCTAGTGTAAATTTCTCTTTTCTCCTTCTTTCTTAACCTTAACCTTTGGCTTGACATTGCAAACATTAAAAGACACTTTTGATCATCTTGATACATTGCTTCTGCATTAGTGGCGATAGGGATAAAAAATATGGACTGAATTCTTGATATTATATAAAAAAATTACCATGTTATTACTCTATACAAGGTTAGACGGTTCATTTATGAGGACTTAATAGTGCCGTCACTAAAATGATGTATGGTACTTGCATTTAAGATTTTTTTCTAATTTAAATGATTGTAATAAAAATATTTAATATATGTTAATAAATACTTCTTACTTGGAAAAAAATATATGTATTAAATAGTTTTTGTATTTTAAATATTATGAAAATTTTAGTTTGGTACATTTTCTTATCTGTATCTAAGTAACTTCCATGTTTCAATGTGTTATTGTCCACGTCCTTATTATAGTTGATGGGTCATTCCCATTGGCAGATTCTATATATATATTGGTCGGAGATGGTGACATGTCTCTTTTTCAGACGTATCTTCTTTTCATTGTTAGGTGCTTAGGAGGATTGATTCAAGAGGTGGTGGAGCTTTGTGATATTCATTGGTCCAAATACATTGACATTGTCCAAGTACATGTAAAATGCACTCTTATATGCATGGAGTTGAAATAGTTGAATCCGCTGAATATTGTACCCGAAATTTTGTAAATGTAAGGGATGATATCATTTCTTCACTGAACTTTAGGATATTTTATTGTAATATTCATGGAAGGTGTATTAATGGCTGTATACACTAAACCAATGCATATTAGGAATAGGTTCATACTGGCCCTGTCAATAGTGTTGGGTTGGGCTTTAACTGAACCACTCACATCTTATGATCGTCAACTGTTCTTACGTTTTCAGTATTTGACAAAAAGTAAAAATAAAAAATCTTACGACCATTATTTTATATATGCCTTTTTAAGAAAAAAATTCATTTAATAAGATGTATTTAAATAATTATAAATATTTAGTATTCCTTAATTTTGAAACAATTGTTAATAAAATTGTAATATTTCTTCTATTTTTTATTTCTTTATTTTTGGATAAAGGTTAGTCATAAATTTAATTACTATTTTTGTTGCACATTTTGACTCCTCCATTTACTATATTTGGCTGCTCTCTTTCCTTCATTCAAATTATTGGAACCACCTTCACACTTGTGCTAATTTGTAAGAAAAAAAAAAGGGAAAAAAAATCATTGGAGCTACCTTCATATTAGGCTAATCTGGAAGAGAAACTTATTTCCTATGGTTAAGTTTATTATGCTGGAAAATAGTAATGTTGTTATATTTTGTAATTGGAGGGTTGTTAAATTGTGTTTAGAGTATTAAGCATAAATGCTTGATCTTTTACCGTATATGATTTAGGTACTAAAAAATAAATTATTATCCAAATCGAGAACAACTTTTATAAAATAAGGCCACAGTTTATGAGAACCTTTTAAGTGCCACACATTTATCGGAGTAAACATGGTTTACTTTTTCCATTTTACTTCTAAGTGCATCCATGAAAAATTCATTGGGCACTCCTCCATACCATAGAAGTGCAATCAAATATCTAGATAAATGTAATTTATTTGACATGATGAAACAAGAAGTATCCATCTTAGTGAACCCGTTATTTACCAAAATTAAATCAAAACTTTTAGTTATCATAGATATTTATAAGTAAAATTTTAACTCAAATAAATAACAATGGCATATAGTGTGAGTACTGTTACATAATTCACTAGTTCAAATAATTCTCAAGTTAGTTAGTTCTCATTTTAAGGTTTCTAATGTACATCTTTATACGTTAAAATTTTTCAGAAGAATTAAATTTGAAAATTGACAAAGACAAACTAGTCAGCTTCCCCAAATAGAACAAAAACACAAAGGGCAAAGGGCAAAGGGCACTAAGAAGTGGGAATGAAAATCACTAATTAATTTATTATTATAAATTTATGATGTATAATTATTTTTTGTTAATTTTGATGAATTTATTATTTACAATAATAACTAAACCCTATGAGGTTGCCATTAAGCTTGATAAAAATTAAATTTGTGATAAATTAATTATTTTACTTTTATAAAAAAAATCATTTATAGCTCGTGAGGAGAACCCTTCAAAAGATTTAACATATTGCGTAAGAGATCTAATAACTAAAGTATCAAATTAAGCATATATATCAATCAATGCGTAGCCATTCAAAAGTCAATATTAACGTATGATGAGGAAGCACAATAGCTATCCATTCAAAATGACTCTCTCTCCACCCTCTTCGTAGCCTTTTCCTTGGTCGCTCCTTTTAAGCTTTAAGCTAACTCCTTGTAAGTCAATATATATGGCTGTCACTTAGCCAAAATACCTTGTTTGGCAAATATTTATATAACATTGGATATCCCTTCAAAAGTCAGCATCCACCGCCACAAATGGTTTTCATCACTCTAGACCTTCCTAACACTAGATTAGCCCTTTTATTTAGCTTCTACATTCTAAGAAGTCATTTCTTCCCCTTATATTGTTTGTATAGGGTGGAGGAACCATAAGAGGAAAAAAATAAAAGAAAAGTGAGAAAAGTTGAGTTTAAAAGAGGAAAGAGATTTTTCTCTTTTTTAGGTAGAGCTAAAAAAATCTCTTGAGGCGAAGTGAGAGAGGAACTCACTTGACACTTATGGCTTTCTTTTTTTATTTTTGTTTTAAATTTTTAAAAATATTTATATAATGTAATCAAAATTTTAAAAATTTAAATTACTTTTATTTTTTATAATTATTTTAATATATTTAATTATTTTTATACTTTTTTTACTTATATAAATAAGTAAAATACTTTTTAAAGTTTTTTATTTAACTCATTTAAATATAATTTTATTTTATCTGCATCCAAATAGAGTATTTATTTTGGCCAGCCTAACCTGTGAGAAGGAATAGCCTCGTAATAAGCTAATAGCAATGCATGTGCTTAAGAAGTTTCCACCAAGTTTTCAAGATATACTTTTATTCTGTTTGTTTTAGCGTTTAGGACCGTCCAAACTCAGTTATCGGAAATGAAGAGGTATTGTGACGTGGTTTTCTCAGAGGAAAAAGAAAATTACCAACGAAAAAATAAACAAACATTTTATTAACCAATATACTAGAGTGGATATTTTTTGTCAATGGATTACGTTTTGCAAAATCCCTGCTATATACTCTATTGGGACCTTTTGGAATTTATTCAACAATGATTAGAAACCAGTAACGCAAGACAGCCCCATAGAATGCCCCCCAATGTAAATAAAAGATAAAGTTTTGCTATTTGAACATTAATATGCTATATGACAGACATTGGATATAGTTATTATAATTTTTATTCTTTTCATATACATTTACATTAAAAATCAAAACAAATCACTTTTAATTGTCTCGCTTTCAGTGATCAAAACGTTAAACTTAATTGAGAACAAATTATATTTATCAACGTGAGATTCTATTTTTGATTTTGCTAAAAAGGAATGAAGACAGAAGCATATAACTGATTGTTTCAAAACCGGAAAAACAAGCAGCAGCAATGTGCGTTCTACTCCAAGGGTGAGCTCATATAAAACAAGGCATCATTGAGCTCAAACTTTTCCATGACGGTGACAATGACAATCTCTCTCTCTCTCTGGATCGATCGATATTCACTAATCAGCACCTTCTTCCTCAATATTATTTTCTCATTTTCTCAAAGCAAAATAAAATAATTTAATTTGTGTGGTGTCCACCACCTCGTCACAGAAACTGCCTCTTGGTGCTCTCTCCTCTACCTTATCCCTTTATCCACTTGTTCGTTACTATTCGGCAAACCGATCATTAGTGTTTGCTTGTTTATTTCAATGTATCTTCGTTGGGTCACAGCTGCTCCCATCTTTATCCCTTTGCCTCTCACGAATCGCACTTACACATATTTAATTTGATCGAATCACCAACATAACACAATAATAGAGAAGAGAATATTTACACAAACGCAAACCCTTTACCGGTAATTTAAAGCAGCTAAACAAAAATTCCTTTTCCTCTTTTGGATCAAACAAAAACATATATTTTCCTGCAATAACAACAAAACAATCAATTAACTCGATCAACCATGAACCATGTCAATTTCTATGTCACTTGCCCACGAATCCACCGCCCCTTCGACGATTACTACCCACCTTGTTATGTTAATTACACCTTATCCGCCAAAACACTACACATATTCTTTTTCAATAGTACAAGTATATTTGCATCAATCAGCAAAAACCCTAGAAAATAGGTGCTTTGATTTGATAATACGATTAAATATATGTATATGAAAAACAAGAAGACGGATAAATTAAGGGTAAGGGGTGAGTTGCAAGCCCCATATATATATATATATATATAACACTATATTCATGATATCTACCTATATGTAGATAGGACTTAGGAATATTAATTGATATTAATATGAATTAATATCAATCCTGAAGGTCAAGGGAATCTTCGAGTTTTGGAAACTCGTTCAAGTCAGGTTTGAGAGTGGTGGAGGTGGTGTGGGAAGAAGCATGATGAAGAGCCGTTTCAAGAGCATCGACCCTAGCGCCAACTTGAGTAGCTTTTTCGCGTATGGAATCAGCGGACATGTTCCCTGCACCTTGCTGCACCGAATCATTGCCCTCTTGGTCTTGGAACAACAAGTCGGGGAAGTTAAGGCGCGCGGAAGGGCCTCGCAGGTAGAAAACGGCGGTGTCGTATGCGCGTGCCGCTGCAACGGGTGTCGTATAAGAACCCAACCAAATCCTTGATCTCTTGTTGGGTTCTCTTATCTCCGCAACCCACTTCCCCCACTTCCTCATCCTTATTCCTCTGTATGGTTTCATTGGTTTCTCTTGCTGTTGCTTCGATGTGGGGCTTCGGCTTCTCCTTCTTCTGCTGCTTGTGATTGTTGTTGGATTCTTCGAACAAAGATAATCTCTGTCTTCCATGATTCAACTATACCTACCTATACCTATCGATAATTAACTAATTAAACTATACTACCAGCTAGTACCTATCTTATCTTTCTTTGCAATAATTTACATGGGTTTATTATATAGATGCATAAACCTTAAAAAAATATATAACAGTTGCCAAGCTGAAGGAATAACCTAAGTGAGATTCCGTTCAAACCCAGAAAACGCTTTCCCCGAACCATGTTGCTGCTGTATCCGTTCTATTTATATGAAGATGGAATTGGTGATTGCCTACGATTTACTTCGGTATAAGAAAAATAACAAAATATAAAGGTCAATTAATTTATGCACGAAAATTTTTAATGCAAAAAATTATAAAATAAATTTAACTAATAATATAAAAAGTATACTATTATTTATTATGAAAATAATATTAATGTAAATTATTGAATTTTATATAATTAAAAATATTTATCATACATTTTAATTAACTATTTGATAGCGTAAAATCCTTTATATTTATGATGCATGAAAATTATAATCTAAAAATTTAAATAAAAAATTAATTTACTCTCTCGGATGATATTTATAAAAAGTAGTTACTGATATTTTTTAAAATTATAAAAATAAAATTATTTTTAAATTGAATTACTGAATTTTGTTTGTGTTTTTATTTATTATTAAAATTTGTTGATAAAATATTCACTAATTATCTATATAAACAAATATATTTATAAAAAAATTTTAAATATATTATAAATTTATGATATATAATTATTTTTATTGGTGTTAATAATTTATTTTATATAAAAAAATAAAAAAATTTGATTAAATAAAACATTTTATTCTTTATTTAAATATTATTAGGAAATTTATTTAAATTAGTTTTATATCTAGATTCATTCATGATATAGGCTACACTTTCTTACAATATTTTTAATGTTTTTTGTAATTAGTTTGAGAATAATGTATCAAATAATAGAATACTAACCCATACATGTATATGAAAAACAGAAAACTATTAAATAATATTTTATTTAATGATTAGGAAGATTCAACAAGAAATATTATAAATTAAAAACAATAAAAAAAAATTGAACCGATAAAGAGAAAGAGTTTTCCATGTGTCAAAGGATAGAGGCGCCACGCGGAGGTCCCTTGAAGATAAATTCGAAGGTGGCCGACACAACCCCTCACAATCCATCTCTGTCTTTGAATCTGAAACGCCATTACACCAACAAAATACACCCATAAATTAAACTTACGAACATACGTTCCTTATTTGTAGGCCAAGCGTTTTCTTTCGCTCATTCATATTCATATATTTTCTATATGGAAATGTATTTTTTCTAAGAAAGGGTTCGGTTTATTGCTTATCAAATAAGCAATTATTAAAATATGGGATTTGCGGTAACAACATTTGTTTGCATAAATAATAATAATAATAATAATAGGATGAGTTTGGTCTGGAATGATAATTCTATATATTTTATTGGTGGGTGGGACAGAGGACATGTGTACGAAATCCAACGGATGAGATAAGTCGGTGGTAAATGGACGGATGGATTTGGATTATATGGGATGTGAATAAAAGATTACTTTCCGTCCACGCAATAATAAAAGAACCCACGTGTAATTAGACTACAGTGGAGTGGACACAGAATGTAAGTTTCTCTTGTTTTGTTTGGTTGAGAAGTGAGAACAATGCCACAAGTTTGTATGTTGCTACAAGGTTTTAAATGATTATTCATCCATCTCGTTTTCATGTTAAATTAAAATCTGTTGGACTTTTACAAATTAAATTTGATCATTTTAAACTTAAATTGGCATGATTTTCTCTGTTAGTAAGTTTTTTAGTAATGTTGGTCATTATTTTTTTTAACTTTAAGGTATCTTATATTGATATTGATATAATATACAGAAATAACTTGATGTTTCAAAATTATAAGTGTTACTGTAATAGTTTGTTATAAATTTAGATTATATATTTAAATCATTACCATATTAATTCTTTGAATTTTTAATTTATCATTAAAATACTTTTGTTTCAAAAAATTTAAAGATATCATTAAATCAATTCTTTTAAAAGACTAAAGTAATAATCCCTTTAAAATAAATTAATTTAATTATAAATTAAATCTTTAAAAATTAATCTAATAATAAAATGTTTAAAAAGATCAGCATAATAATAATTAAAATATTTGAAAGAATAATTTAGTAACAAAAATTCCTTTAGGATTAAAGTGATATAACATTTAAACATGTGAAGATTCTCTCATATAATTTAATTGAAAATATATATTCCAAAACATCAATCGAATTTTGTTTAAGTTTGATTTTTTTTTTTACAACCATAAGTTGTTTTAAAAAATGCTATAATGGTTAAGCTACGCATGACATTAAAATTTTTGTAACCCATCTATTCTAAAATAATTGTCATAACTTTTAAAGGAAATTGTTACTATCCAACAGAATTTTTTATGAAAGGGTGTTAAGGATGGATCTAAAATCTCTTGGGTGAAATGAAAAACTGTATGTAGACCGCGGAAGAATAGTGGCTTGGGCATTAGGAATGTGCAGTGGTTTAATTGGACGCTTCTTGGTAAATGGTTGTGGCGAGGTGCTAACTGTTCTAGTTCATTGTAGGTGCGTGTGTTGGAATCTAGATATGGAAGATTAACTTTTTCTCTTCAGCGTTCATCAGTTCACAACAGATGTTCTTTGTGGTGACGTAATTTGCTGGAGGTTATTCATCAAGAGAATTCATGACTGGATGAGAAGTTTGATAGAAGTGTGGGTGCAGGTTTACACACTCTTTTTTGGAGAGATAAGTGGGTAGGAGGGGTGCGATTGTGTGAAGTATTTCCGCGATTATTTGCAGTGGCGAGAAATGCTGAATCATGTGTATTGGAGAATAGTTTTCATGATGGCACTAGATGAGTTTGGAATGTTAGTTGGCGAAGAGGACTCTTTCAACATAAGATCTTGAGCTTTAATCTTTTGTTGGAGCTTGTGGATGGAGTTTCTATTAAGTTACTACAAGAAGATAAATGAGTATGGAGGGCAGATTCTTCAGATTGTTATTTAGTGCAATCTGCGTATTCATGGCTATTTGAACTTTTTGGTGGTCCTAATAGTGTAGATCAGTGTACGGCAGATGCCTTATAAAGGCTATGGAGAGGGAAGGTCCCTCTTAAGTGTCTGGTTTTTTCTTGGCAATTGTTGTTGAATGCACTTCCTTGTAAAGGTTTACTGATTGATCGTGGTGTTCAAATTGATGATATAACTTGTTGTTTCTGTCATGGTTTGGAGGAATTTCTAACTCATTTATTTTTAACGTGCTCAGTTTCATCTCAAATCTGGTACTTTACTGCGCGTTGGCTTGGATTCTCACTGGTTTTGCCTTCAGATTTATCGACTCACTTGCTTTCTTGGGTTGGTGTTGGCTGTAGTAAAAGAGAAGGAATATGCTTATTAATTATTTGGGTAAGTACAATGTGGTCTTTGTGGTTGCATAGAAATAGAATTATATTTTCCAATGATGTTTTGAATGAGAGGAAAGTCCTAGATTCTATTATTCTGAGATCCTTGAAATGGTTATCACTTGTTAGTAAGGGAGAAGCTATTATGTTAGCTGATTGGTATTTGAACCCACGAAATTGCATCTATCTTAATTTTGCATAAGTATATTTTTACTTTTTATTTCTCTGAGTAAGTAATTTTTTTGTGTATATAGGTTTTGAGTTCCCCTTAAACTCTTTTTAATAAGATTTGTTTTGTCTATAAAAAAATATATTATTTATCATTTCACAATGTTACTATAAGGAAATATTTATTATTTTTTCTAACTTTATATTCTTCTCTGTATTATTTTTTTTTAAGAGTGTATAATTCTAAGAAAAGAATAATATGGTTTCATATTCAACTTTTATCTAAATTTTATAATTGTTTTTATCATTGTATAATATTCTAAAGCTATAATTATTTAGAATGGAAGAACTATATTTTATAAAACATCAAGTCGATTCAGTTTACCTAATTGGTTTGCTGGTAAGTTTGGACATAACCAAATTATATTTAAATACACAAACCAGCCTTATCAAAAATCATATTGGAATTCAGTTTTAAACATGTCCCAACTCATTTCATGAATATCCATTAATTTTTCTCTTTGTTGAGTTAATTCAATTTTAACTGTTCTTCGTGTTTTTTCTGGAAACTTAGGAACGTATGACTTAAAGTAATTGATGATATATTTTATAATAATCTTTATAATTCTTTATTTAAAAATTTAGCAAATAAAGAATAAATAAACTTTAGATCTAGGAAACTTAAAACTTAAATATTAATTGTTGTTACACTGATTAATACTTTTTGTTTTAGACATCGAGGCTAACCAGTCCAAAACTAAATACTGACTCAAAAATTTAGAAGTTGAAATACTAAGATATCTAAACTTAAATAGAGGTAAAAAAAATGGAAAAGTTTGTGAGGCACAACAACTTTTCTCAATTAATATATCATTACGTTGATTTGTATATGACTAAATCGGATAAATTTTAAATTTGAGTTCATCAAATGAAACATATAATATAAACTTTCTTAGACATTCAAGATTAAAGAAAGAGTGTCATTTGAATATTTTTAATCCAAATATTATAAATACCTTTCTTGATAATCAAATTAACTTTGAAGTAAATATTTCAAAGCTTAGACTTTAAACTTGAGCAAAATTCTAGTTTACTGATGAAACTGAAAGAAACTACCATTGAGCATCCCTAATCAATCCTCCGCACACAACACGAACTAGTAGAAGAAGAAGATCCATCCAAATTTAACTTAGTTATTTAGAATTTGAAGACACTCATTTGACTTACGTTATCTCTTTAGTGGTCATAGAGAGGCATGTAGAAAGATTCTTTGAACAATAATTAAAATAATTAACATCTAGAAGTATTTTTTAAACAGGTAAATTAGATTGAATAGAACATTGATAAAACAGAAAACAATTTTTATCTTTCATAAATGACAAATAATAATTTTAAATAGTTCATTTCAATTAATACAATTATAAATAATCTTATTATTTAGATTATAGGAAAACCAATTCATATATTCATAACTAAAAATTTTGACCCATTGATTAAGCAAAATATAGTAATTCTAAACATATTTCGCATAAAAACAATTTCTTAAAAAAGGAAAAACAATTTTAGAAGCATCACTACATCTAACACAAATATTAGAATCAATTATACCTCTTCTATATCTCTCATTATTAGTTAAAAATTTATCATTTTTAAAAAAATAAAATAACTTTTAGGGAGTTATCTCAGTTTTAAATTATTTTAAAAGTATTATTAAGAGAAGATTACACAACAATAGGGTTAATACTAATTGGTAGGCAATTTTAACAAAAAAAAAATCTTATTTTTGGTCAAATTTCAAAAAATAAAATCCAACTCACTAAAACTAAAAGGAGAAGTAATCTTAAAAATAACATTACAAGTCTGTCTCGGCAGCCAAAAAATAAATTTTATTTTATTTCAGTCGTTGTTAAAAACAAAAAGAGTCAAACAAGTCTCAATCTATATCAAGAACAAGCTGGATAGCTAAACTACAAGTATTACTAAAGTTATTTTTTAATTAAATTTTTTATTAAATATGTATAAAATTTGTGATAAAATATATTAATAATATTTTTCATAAGTTTTTATTTTTTAATTAATATTCTAAGCGCTAGCTAATATTTACTTATAAATATTTTAAGTTTTAAAGATTTTTATACGGGCTCTTGTTCATTTTTTTTAATCATTATTGGTTGAAACTACTTTCTTCAAGTTTCTTGAAAAATATTAGTTTTTTAATTAGAAGGGTTACGTCAATGATTGATATGATTTAATTAATATTAAATAATTTTGACTAGGGCCTTTCCTACCTCATTTAGTCGTAAACTAAAAAATTGAATTAAGTCACATCATACTTATAATGATTTATGTTAGAGAACTTGCAAAAATATGACGTGACATTAAATAATTAGAAGAGTAACTTTTTTATTTAGAGGATGTCACATACTTATAATGATTTGACGTTAAATAATTTGTAAGAGTCTTTTTTTATATAAGATGAAAGAAAAATGGAAGGAAAAAATATTAAAATTAAAATTAAAAAACAAAAGTAAGAAAATATGTAAATTTTTATTTTTAAAAGTCTTTTTTTTCATTCAACCAAACAAATAAAAATATATTATTATTCATATTTTATTGCGAGATCATGTACTACACCATCCCTAAACTCTTAAACTTAAGTGTTTGATAACCTTTTTATAATTTTTTTCCCTACAATCATATGGATATTACAAAATAAATATGTAAAAACTATAAATTAATGTTCGCAAATTTGAAAATTAGATTTCTTAAATTTTGCAGTTGTTCGGGCTTGCTGCTTTAGTAATACGACAGTGAAGGAGGAAGTTGTAAAATAGGTTGACAAAGCACAACTAGAAAAAGAAGAAGAAAAAAATAGATGTTTAAAGTTTTATGTTTGAAGATGGTGCAGCAAGTCAGCAACGATTATGGCAAGAAAGATGAGTGGTACTTAAAAAGTCATCTTGTTTTCGAATATAATCACAAAACATGTTAATTAAATTTTGTAATATGTATTCTGTAAGTGTTTAGATTCATATTTAAATTATTATGAACACACATTATTTTAGTTTTAATTTTGTGTTAATTTTTCGTTTACAAAAGAAGAAAACCACATCCTATTTGAAGTATAACCTTAAAGCCTCCAATCATAACAAACACATTTTATAATTAACCTTTCACTGAAACGAATAAATTTTCCATAGTTTTATATATTTTCTTGCAGTTATTTGTTATTTTAATAACTTTTTTCTTATTTATAATTTAAAAATAGTCATACAAAAATTTAATAAATATTTTCTCGTTGGAACAGCCTTGAATTCACCAGCAAACCTACATTAAGTGAAAAATCACTCAATACCAACCATTGTTTCAAAAATAAAATAAATTCATACATGTCAAACCTTGCAACGATTTATCTTCACATATTAATCAGAAAAATAAATAAATAAATAAACCATGTCTATGTACATATTTAAACTTACCCCATTCATCTGTGTTCGTTTTTTCCCCTACTTTATATAATTTAAAACTTCATAAAATTGAAGAAGAGCCTTAACTTTTCTTTTTTTGTAAGAGAACCTTAATTTATACATAAAAAATCGAAAGTTCTTAACCAATATTTTTATTATGCAATGAAAAATACGTTCAGTCACGTAAATGACAAGTAAAAAAATAAGTATGTATGAAAGTTGTGTTACGTGGATGGCATATAAGATTTAATTAACTTATTACAGTGTACATAATGTCATGTAATTAAGACACCTCCATCAAGTTTCAAAATGGAGTTTACCGTGAAGAAAATGTTAGAACAAAAAAAAACAAAAATGAATAAAAAATAAAAGACTAAACTGATATTTAGATTAATGAAATAAAATTGCATATTTTACTAATTTTAAATAATTCTTATATTCGGAAAATACCCTTATCCATAACTAATGAAAAACTTAATAACAATTATCATTATTATTATTGTAAAATTAAATTTATTAATATTTTTTATTATTATTTAAGGGAGCTAAAGTTTAAAAAAAACCAAAATAGAGATTAAAAATCCAACCTAGGTGTCCAAACGCCTAAAGAATCAATACACAGAAAAGAAAGAAGGAGATGAATAAATATAAGATAAAACTAAAGACTCATCTAATCCTAACTTAACTAAGTGATCAACACATTTATATGCTTTCTTATAGACATTATTAGACTTAACAAATTAAATAAGTTTAATAGTATTCCTAATTCTACTAATAAAATAATATAATGAGTGAGTAAAATCTTGAATAAAAAATATGAGTAACAACGTCTCTTTATCATTACTCTCAATCCAAATGATGCATAGTCTATTTTGAGTAATAAACTCCAGACCAAACAAGATAATCCATAATGTAGCAATCACAAAATGATAGGAGTCCAAATTTTTGTAAAAACTAATTAGGAATTAAGTTTAAGCATTCTTAATTAGATTACCACAAGTAGCTACACCATTTATCAATGACACATTTCCATTAACATTGAGGTTCTATTGGTGAGGGAAATAATCCATTTAATTTGATCTCGATCTTTATATCGTGTGCTTTTGTATAAAATAAAAAATTTAGTAATAATAATAATATGGGTTAGTATTATTTAAAAGTTATTTTAAGCTTTAAGTATATGCTTGTAACATGTAATATTATACTATTATATACGAAGTATTCTTTCCACTTTGAAATAATAATTACTTTCAAATATAGCATAACAATTAATAAATTTACTATTTTTTTCCAAATAGAAATAATAATAAATAAATAAAAGTATCTTTTTAATTTGAGAAGTATACAATTTTAATATTTCATCTCTTAAACGAGCTAATGTTTATAGTTATCAAGGCAAAATACTTAATAAAAAGTAATATAAGAGGTGCATGTAGATAAATATTTTAATTATATATTTATTTAGTGAAAATTTATTGTATTAAGGTTTACTTTAATTATCAAAATTTATTAAATAATATTTTAATAAAGTTTTCATAACTTCTTCTGATGGCATCTAAAATTGAAAAGAATTAGTATGTTTTTTTTAAATGGTAAAAAATATTTAAGCGTCGATTATTTTAAAATATCTGTAATATCCGCCCCTTGTTGAATACGACCATTATAATTAGACTAATCATTATCCACTTGTTCACATCTTTACGATCAACCCCAATAAATTCCCAGTCCACCGAACCAAAATGTGAGTAGACTTTTGAAATGAATAATTTTAACAAAAATGTTAATCAATATTTTTAGGATAATATTAAGAAGTTATAAATATTTTTTGTTTAAAAATATGTATCTATTTTCATACTTTTTAATATTTTTAACATATTCTTAATAAAAAATATTATTTTTTAGTTAATTTTTTAAATATATTTTTTAATATTTTTATTTTTATTTTTATAATTATTAAATAAAATTATAAAATATTTTTCATATTTTAAAGATTATATATATATATATATATATATATATATATATATTTAATATATCCTAACTTTTAGAAAAGTTCTAAAAACATACTATAAAGCACTTTAAAAAACAGCATCTTCTAATAAATCAAAGTGGGTGATTAGTTTGATTGCAATATCTTGTTGGCTGATAACACAACATAAATTAAATTCAATAACAACGTTATGATTATAATTTTATTCAACTGAAATAATTATTTACCAACTAATCTACGTGTTCAGTAGTGAAATATAAAATATTTTATGATATATATATATATATATATATATATTAAAATGTACTATATTAATATAAATATGATATTATGATATAAAAAAATTTATTATTAATATATAATTTTTTAACAAAAAACATAAGTTTAAAATAAAATATTATAAAATACACCAAATCTAATTTAAAAAATTGAAACGAATTAAAATTAGCATCATAAGATGTGGTGTTGATCTCTGAAGAAACAAAATGCTTGCACATTTGCATGCATCAGAGTGAGATCATTATCTTTTAGAATTTAGAATGGAAAGCTAATAATTAAAAAGAAGATAATGTGAATAAAAGGGTAAGAAGGTCCACCAAAAGATGATCATGAAACGAATTGTAAGTGTCGGATATTGGGTCATCGTCAGCACGACATGAGTCACTCACAGCGCAAGACACCATTTTATTTTCTTCTTTTTCAATCATCAAACATCGAGTGAATTTATTTTTAGTTATACATTCTGCATTTTCCAAGTTTCTTTTTCTTTAAGATATAATAATACTGATTTATGGTTTTTTTAATTTTAATTATGACCAATTTGAAAATTTTCAAAATAATTATAAATGTTTTTAATAAAAAAAATTCTTGTTTTATTCATTTAAAATCAATTTTAAGAATTAAGGTTGTTATTTTCCTTAATTTTAAAGGAAAAAATAATGCAAATAATTTTATTCTTCAGGAGACATGAATTTTTTTCTTAATAGATCATATTTCCTTATTTTAAGTGAAAGTATATTTCACAAGTTTATGTTAGTGGGTGTTTATAACATGTCATGTACTATCGATTGTTACTTTCTTGTCACATGTTCAAAAATAATAAACTTTTATTAAAAAATGTATAATGTTTAATATTATTTGTGTATTAAATTACGTGATATTTTATTTTTTTAATAAAATTTTATCATTCATAATTTTTTACTGTGTGTGGTCCATTAACCACTCATTAAAAAGTATTATATTTTAATCTATATTTTCTTAACGTTATATATTAAAATAATTTTTTAACTTAATTAATAACATTTTACATAACATAATATATTTAGGTATATGTTAATTAATGCCTTTAAGATATTGATTAAGAAATAACAATATTTTTAACAATATTATTAATAGATCTTTTTATATTATTATTAATATATTTTATATGCATTTGAATAATTACTTATTTAAGCATTTATTCAATAAGTTTTTTTAAAATAATTTTTCATAAATTTAATAATAAAATTTATTAAAAACAATTTATTTTAACAATAATCTATATCAAGAAACTTATTAAAATAAGTGAAAATAAATTTATAGAAGTAATCAATTATTTTTTATAACTTTTTTCTAAGCCCAATTTGAGAAAAAAAATTTAGAAAAATCCTTAAAAGAAAAATAGGAAAAAAAAGAATAAAACTCTTATTAAAAATTACCTCAATGTTTAGAAAATTTAAATAAAAATATTTTTAAAAAAATAGAAAAACACAAATTATTTCTAACTTATGAAATTTTTTTTTTCTTTATACTAAATTTTTTTCTTATAAAGACTTCTTTCAAAATTTACTCAAAGTGAACCCTAATAGACTCTTCAACATAATCTTTAATAAAATTTTTCAATTTTTTAACTAGTGTTTTAAAAATATTATTTAGTAGACCTTAGTTTTAATTTATATTTCTTTAATTATATATAACATTAAAATTTATATATTATATCAATAATTTTTGTCGGGTAAATTTTTTCTTATAAATTAGTTGGCATTTTGGAAGTATAAATAAATTATTTTTATCAAAATTTTAGGTTGAATGAAGATTAAGATAACGTCTTGTAGCATCTTTAGTAGAAGTATTTAACTACTTTTTCTAAATAAGCAACAATTGATTATTAAAGATTAGTTGACGTGAAGAGTATATTAAGTATAGTTTGCTCAACAAAAAATTGTGGAACTGAGTAACAAACTTTAAAATTAAAATAAATGTATAAAAATATAAAATACTCTGTGAAACTCCTCTAATACAATTCTTAATGGTTACAAAGCTGAGAGATGTTGAAAAAAAATTAAAAAAGAATTATTTAAGACTCACATAAAAAATAATAAAATCAAATTTAAACAATTTAAGAAAAAGTTTCATTGACGATGCTCTGAATACTGATAGATTGTTAAAAAAAAAAGAAAAGAGAATAAAACAAAATAGCTGATGCAGTAAGTAGGATCCACCAGACTTTCCAACATTGAGGAGTTTCAGTCGGCAGTCCATTTTGCCCACAAATGTTATTATAATGACAATTTCCAAATTATATTGATGTAACATCATGCTGCATTTGCATTGCTATCTTTATAATAACAATAGTTGTAAAAACTTTATTATATAGATTAATTTTATAAAATTTTAACTTTACTATATTATTTATTTTAATTAATACTATATTTTTAAAATATAAACTAATAACATATTCATACATGTCTAAATTATATAATTATGAAAATAAGATAAAATAATTTAATTAAAAAATATAAATGTTTAAACTTATGTTTGGTAATAGACTTGATTAAAGGTTAAGACATAAAATAAAAGCAAAAGCATGTATAGTGTTTGGGTGGCTTCTTCTAGGTTGACCAATCATCATCATTCATGAATCATGAATTGGATGCCAAATGGTGAGGAAGCCAGCAAAGCAGTTCCAACACCACACGGATTAGTGCAATTAATCAAATCGTTAATTATGGATTAAGAAGGAAGCACCTTTGGTAGCAGCTCATAAATATTAGAAACTTGATGCTTTTGCGGCGACAAGACAAATGTTCAATCACGCGTCTCGCTATCAGAATTCAGAAATGTTATAACCTGTCCAGATCCTACCCAGCCTCTGGTGCCGTGAATATGAATCAAATATGTGTATTTGGCCTATTTACATTTTCATCACACAAATCTTATCAGGACACTTTTCCAATTCACAATAAGTCTTTTCTTTTATGCAATGCAATGTTGTGTTTTAGATAAAATTAATGAAAACCACATCCTTCAAAGCTAATTCATTTGGATTAATAGAAAAAATATACCGTACTAAGTAAAATTATAGATTCATGACCAGCTAGAATTAAAATTATCTATTCAATTTTTGTCTTAACTTTATATAAATATATATATATATATATATATATATATTTTATTTTTTTAAATAAATATATTTTTTTCTATGTATATGAGTTTTAAATTTTTCTTAAATTCTTTCTAATAATATATATTTTGTCTATAAAAAAATATCCTTTCAACGTAATCTAGATTTTTCATTTAATTTTTTTAAAATATAATATAATTTTTAAAATATTCATTTATTTTTATATAATCTTTCTATTAATAGTTTGTTAATGTTATATTTTTATATATCATCTAAGTTATCATATTTTTCAATAAAATTTTATATTATGAAGTTAAAATTTTTAAAATTGAGATTTGAAAACATAAAGGTGTAGAAAAATAGATAAATAATTGAAAAAAAAGTAATAAATTATCAATAGAAAAATTATATAAAAAATAAAAAATTTATTAAGAGATTAAAAAAGAAATTACATAAAAATATAAATAATTAAAGAACTTAAAACTCATTTAAAATAATAAATAATTTGAATCTTAATCACAAAAATAAAATTATCAAGAATTTAAGTTATTTTCACATACAGAATATTCCCAAGAGTTCTAAGACATGAAAAGAAACAATACATTCATTTTACAAAATAACACCTTTATATTTTATCATGTTAACATAATGCAGAGATGACAATTTTTGTATTGAAAAATCCTTCTTAAATTGTCTCATTTGGAGTTTCAAGGTTGAGGACTTTTTTTTATATAAGAATGAGGATGAAGCTGAAAGACTTTTGAGGCAAATTTAGAGATGGGGGAAGGGATAATAATTTCTGCCCTTTCAGTCACCATGCTTGAAACATCTTGAAAAAACCTTAATTGATTATATTGTTCATTTTACTAATTTTAGTTTAAATTACTATATTTAAAATAAAAGTCAATAACTATGTTTTTACTTGTTTTATCACTTGGCTTTTTTTATTTTTATAATTAATCTTCCTTCTTCTTTTTTTATTTTCACTTTGTGATTTCAGTCAAATATCAAATTAAAGAACCTACAAAACTCTAGCCACGCTGCTAAATTATACCGAGTTTGGAATTTCCGTGGAAATTGATGAGAACTTGAAGACGGAAAAAAGAAACTCTGTGATGGGGATTGAAAATGAAGATGGAAGAGAATTATTAATGATAGAAAAACAGAGAAGAAAGGAGTACCCACTGTCCCTGCACAGGTGTCATTCATATTATCAAGTCGCCTTAAGAAGATAAATAAAGTCCAAAAGGGCTAACTTACTTTAAATATGATTCAGAGTTTCACAACTCACCCTTCTCTGCTGGTAAAGATCAACAATGAGAATTTGCAGCGTCTCACCTGTGAAGCACCCAATCAAGACCAATGCTTTATTTGTAAAACCGCATCAGTTATTTTATTGTTGTCAAATCAGGTAATTCCCATCACAGAACAACAAATGATTCAACCACACTCCATTTTTGCCAAGCCCACTATATTCTTTTTTTAGTTTTTACATATGAACTAATATAGATTCATATCTGGGCCTTGCATTCACGTCTAAGGATAAAGGGTCCTAGTTATTAGATATTGAAAAAAAATGGTTCCAATACCAAGCAACTGAGTCATGTTTCAATTGTAACTTTTTGTCAAAGTAAACCAAAGTACTTTAAACAATGCAATGCACAAATTTATAAGAGGCATTGAGGTAATCTTTATTTTAGTTCCTAAAAATTTCACTTTAGTCCTTAATTTACAAATTCTCATTTTAGTTTGATTTTTTTTAAAACAATTTTTTCACTTTATTTTCTAATATCAATTTGACCAAAAAGTTAAATAAATGTCATTCTACAAACTAAATTAGGGGAATGAACTAAAGCAAAGATTCTGTATAGTAAATGAATCAAATGTTACAATTTCAAGAACTACATCGAGTTGTATTCTCATGTCCATGTGTCTCCTCATCCATGGTGAGTTGTCAATTCCAGCAGGAACGCAAATTTTCTATGCTTGAGAAACTGATCTTCCGCAGATTAGAGTCAAAAGCAAACCTTGAACCCTACTTCCAATCATAGCCTAGATCCAAATGCAAAACTGCACCGAAGGTTCCTGCTTGTTTATCTAACTATAAATGCATCTCTCGTAAATACACAAGTATTATCTCACTAAATGAAGTTAACTACATGAATCATAGAAGCTATTGAGATTGATTCTTTGAAATATTATTTACCATAAAATCCCTTTTAAATAATTTTCTCTATATTCTCTGAAATATCACCACTGGCCTTATCCTTCGTTACTAAGATTAACAAAAAATGAGGAATGTATTGTATTCCAAGCACATTCATATTTTCAGGGGTAAAGTAATTAACCATAAGAATATCAAAAGAAAATCTAGGAATGAGTCCAACAAGAAATTTCATAGAAAAGTGACAAGATTACCTTCTTCCACTTTATATCAACAGAATATCATCGGCAAACAGTCATTATTCCTATTATCATATTTGCTTCCACACATAAAACTTTAGCAGCCTGTAAACCTAAATTACCTAATAAAGTGCAAGCACAAAGAAAAATGAATCGTGTCAGTTACTCCACAAAAGTTTAACACAAACTGTACAACAGCTTCAACAAAGCTTTATCTTACATCCCAAAGGTGAGATCGCCTACATGGATTATCCAGCTCTATTACTGAGTTAGATTGAAAACCAAATTTTAAATCAACAAAATATGATTAAATTGAACTCAAGCATATGATACAGCTAAGGGGCACTTGGAACTTTAACGGCCACGGCAAACTGCAATATATCTTTCTAATAATTATGGTAGTCATCTTATCCAATATCCATAATATCTATGCAAGGGAGGGAAAAAAATGAAATGACTCACGGGAACAGGAAAGGCGAAGAAAATTGCATTGCACGAGGCAGCATTAAAAAAGAGGACTTCATTCCTCAATCCTCAATGGAAGGCAATGCAATGGGGTGCCCTCCAATCCAAGTAGAAGATGCCACTTTGCTACATATATAATCTTCGACTGAACATCGTTCAACCTCTATTTGGGTATAATTGATTCCAAATTGAAAACAGACTCATCCTCATCCAAAAATAATCAATAAATATAAAACTTTTCTTCTTCTTCTTCTTCTTCATAGTCCTCGTCATCCTCGCTGTACACCAACAAGAACTCTTGATCCAAATCTTCATCCTCATAAAAAACCAACCCATCTTGCTCCAATTCATCCATTCTCCTCTTCTCCTCCCTTTTCTTCAACACCAAATCCCCACCCGAAATTTCCCCATTCTCAACCTCAATCCAAGGAACCCACAAATCAGCATGTCTACCCAAAGCCCTATCCCAATCCCCAACCACAACAGTTCCCAAATTGTTCTCCCTCGCCCTCCTCAACATCTCCGAAAAATCCGAATCATCAGAAACCAAAAACAACCAATCAATTCCTCTACTCATGGAGTGCACCATTTGCCTCTTCAGCGCCCAATCCGCAGCCTGAGGCTTATCCTGGACCGTCTTCACAAACACACCAGCACGCCGCAACTCCGCAGCGAGTCCATACCCAACCTTAGGAACAATCAAGGTCCTTGCAGCCTCATCATACTTGTGGTTACCGCGAAGGAACCGTTCCTTAAAACGGTGTCGTTTTTTCCCCTTAAGCGACTTCAAGCGATTAAGCTTCTTCTGGCGCTCGCGCTGGTGTAGCTGCTTGAAGTGTTTCTTGAGGTCTAAGTGGGTCTTGCACTTGCGGCCACACACGCCGCACGTGTAGGATTCGGAGGGAGTGACGATGCCCTTGCGTTCGAAGATGTCGAGGTTTCGGCGTTCGCGGCGTTGGTTTAAGACCCACTGAGGGAGGTGGACGAAGGCGTGGCGGTTGGCGTAGGCGGAGAAGTCGACAAGGTGGCCGAAGCTTTGGGCGAGGGTTTTGAGGGAAACGGCGGCGTCGTATGGAGGGCCGCGAGGGGGTTTGTTGTCGAGGTCCCAGAGGACAACGACTTTGTCGTTTTTGGGGGCGTAGATGCCTTGGTTGTTCTTCACCATGTCGATTTCGATGCAGCATCGTAAGCGTGGGTAATAGCGCTGTTGGATGGGTTTTGGTTTGGGGGAAATGGTTTGGGTGTGGAAAGTGAAGTGCATTGGGTTTGCATTCTGCAGAAAAAGGGAATTCATGCTTTCAGTTACTCGCATCACTCACTCACTCCTTCTCTCTTCTTATGGAGTTGCATAGATAAGGTTCCCAAATACAGGGAAATTTAACCTTTCTTCTTCAGCCTAGGATTTCTTTTTTGTGCCACTTTTAGATTTTTCCAGCTTCGTCAATATGGCTATGCACTACTATGCCACCCAATTCAAGATATTTCAATCCCATCATTTATATAAAAGTATTTGTTATTATTGTTATTTTTATTAATCATATTTTAAAATATTTTATAAAGCATGTATTAAACGAGACATTGTTATAGTCTTAAGGCAAATTTCTTTAAACTTAAATATATAAAAGGTTGTATAAAAACTTATTTATGATTTCAGTTTATATAAATATAGGCACGTTATTATTCAATTGTAGATAGAATAAAAAATAAGATAGCTTTTTTTATTTTTATGTTTTTTAATTAATATAATATAATAACATAATATATTTAATTTGTTATTTTAATATGCATTAACAATAATACTAAAATAAAATCTATTTTATTTAGTATCTAATTTTTATTACAAGAAGACTGGAATTGTTTGATTAATAATTAGCATGAAGATTTCATATCTTATAAGTTTACGAAATGCAAGAAAAATGAGAGTTTAGGGACGTTCGATTTGTGAGGTGAATTAAACAAATATAATGAGTGTTCATTAGAGGAAATGAATTTATCTTTTTCAAAATTCCTTTATATATTATTAAAAAGGATAAGGTACTCTAAAACATAAATTGTACTTAATTAATTATCGCTGCACTAAGATAAGAGCATGAGTTAATTAAGAAAAGTCAAGCATTGGCCTTTTTTTTTAATATATAGAAAAGAGTTTCAATCTCTTGTTAATGCATATTGTTATTTTTAGAAGCATTATATTTAGATATGTTAATTGATGTGTTGAGATGGTTGTCATGAACAACCATTACCTTCTTTTTAAGACATAAGATATCTCCAAATTAAATAGTACATGTTGAATTCTTCTCTTTTTAACTTTGTTTGAGTGTAATCTTTTGGCTTAGCTAGAAACTGCTTATTTACATTTATTTTTCTATACTTTGGAAGCTGTAACACTTGCATTGTTTACTCTTCATGTATTTTGAAATAGGTTCCACGTAACATTTTTATGCTAATGCCTCCTGGGACTCTAACCGAGTACAAAACACTAGCGATTGTGAATCAACGACTACCTACATTATTTCCTTTAGCATCACAGCTATTTTCTGATCATGTATGAAACATACCACAACTGCAAAGTCCTCTGTTGAAGTAAAAAATAGTATAGTTGCATCCATATCTGTGGAATCGGAACGTTCCACTTAAAAGAGCTACTTAAAGAGCTTTATCCCTTATCTGAAGGGCTGCCTACCCCATATTCCACTCTTGAACGAAACATCTTACCATAGATTAACATCTTGTTTAGGGATCTATTCACCAACAAACAACTTCATTCTTTACATGTTCCTTAAAGCCAACAGCTAGCTGACTTGATCATAAAACTGCCACTCATCATTCATTCCTGAGTCTAAGATTGGTGTAGCTGGCTCAATCCTATATCGTATATATAATTAACATATATATATATATATATATATATATTTTATGTGTGTTTCCACTTAAGAAGTAAATTTTTTTTCTTTGACCCCTTTGTTATGAAGCAAATAAAGTAGGTAAATATTGAATTGTATTAACTTGAAATTGAAATTCATGGCTTTTAGGAGGAATTTCACTTTAGCATTTATTATATTGAGAAATTAGTCTCTTAACACAATTATTTTATATATCATGTTTGTATACCCTTTCGTAATATTTATATTAATTATTCAATCTTTAGCTTTAGCTTATGGATGAGTCTTGTCTTCAGCATATATAATAAATAATATACGCCTGACAAACTCATTAGGCCTGCGTACCGATGGCTAGACCAAGCGAGATATTTTATTTTTAAATGTAATTTTTTTTATTCGTTGGTTATTTAATTATAAAATGTGAGTTATGAGGTTTTGGTGATTTATTTATAGAATATTATTATAACTCATTATTAAAGTTTGCAGCAAATTTTTTTTTTAATGTCTAGATAATATGTATTTTTTTATAAAAATAATTCTATTTAAGTTAAAAATACCTTCAGTATAGAAAAGTTAACTCACTCCGCAAGAAATATTTTTATTCAGATAAACTTTGAGTTTAGAATAACATAACATCTCCTTTTCAATACGTAATTATTAAAAAGAACAGCATACATTATCTTACAATGCAATTTACAATGATCAATCACATATCACATGCTGTTCAATTTAAAAGAAAAAGTACCTATCTTTAACTTATCATTGAATTAAACAAAAGCGTGAAAGAAATTCTCATTGGCCGAGTCATTAATATACATAACTATCTTACGAAATATATTAACATCATAAAGCCATTAGTTATAATTTAAGTAACGATGTTCACTTTTATGTGAAAAAGCAATTCAATTATATTTCATCATCAGATTAACTGGTCAGAGAATGATTGTTAATTATTTGGATGATAGCTGCTTTATACCTTATGTTTAGATAAAATCAGTACGAAGTAGACTAAAAGATATTAAACAGCTTCAGAATACTTCAACTTCTGAAGATCAGTAAATGTTAGTATATAATTTCTACCAAAAAAAATGTTGTTGCTCTTCATTTGTACACAAGATAAAAAATACCCTTTCTCTCTTTTTTCTATTTTACCACTAATGTGGAAGAAAGGTACGAAGTTGGAGCTTCAAGTTAATTTAGATATTGAACCTTTCCCCCAAAATTACGTCTAAAAATACATTTCACAAATTTTCTGATGTTTTTGGTATAACGCTACATGCATTAACTGATCACCTTACCCGGGGTACAGTTTTAAGCATTTTTTTTAACTTATATATACTTATTTCATTTTTACCCATCTAACTCTAATTTTATTACTTGTATGGCTTGAGGTGATTTGCATCTAATAATATGTCAGTTGCAATTTTATCTTAGTATCTCAACAATTTGCACCCAATAATGTTACCAGGCGTTATTATTATTTTTTATTTCATTTTTTAATATGCTTTTGTATTTATTTGTCTGCACTTAGTTTGGCTTCACTGTGGCCATATTTAAGTGTCTCACTCAATGAATTTGCCATATGGAAGGATCCATTATTCGTCCAATAAGACAAAGTTTACATGTGGAAATGTTTTTCTCTCCAACCTTCATCAATGAACATAGAACAATAAATTATGATGTTTAGGTGCACTTAATGGGAGAGGGACTGGCGCATTTAAGTTCTTCATGGATAATGGAATGTTGGAAATCCATTCCTAAATTGAGGGTATGTTTCAATATTTTTAATAAGACAACAAAATGTATATTCCTCCTTAATATAACTTAACAAATATAAGCTGCAGTTTCACCAGTAAAATAAACTAATAATATTAAATATGCCTTTAGTCTATTTTAATTAATTAAATTTTAATTCTTGGTTAACTTTTATTTATTTTTAGTCATTACAAAATATAAAATTATGCATTTTTTATTCCTTGACAAAGGAGTAAAAAAAATATTAGTTTTAATCAAATATAGGATAAAAATCGAATCAAATTTAATAATAAATTAAAATTAATATTTGATAATTTTACTGGAATTTAAAATATATATACTCTAATATTAATATAAATTTCGTTTTGTTAAAGTAACAAACAAGTTGCATCCCCAATAAAATTTAAAAGGAAAAGGTGGATTAACATAAAATTAAATGTCAGTCAGAAAAAAAGAATAATGGGAGAACCCTAAATGTTCGTTTGACAAGGAAGCATAGCTCAGGAAAAGCACCCAGTCCAGTTTGCGTTTTGAACTTTGCTCTGAATAAGAAAGAGAAACATTGTATGTAAATGTAATGCCAAGAGCAAGATTATCTAGAAAAGCATCACATTTATTATATATTATTTTTGTTTATGATTAATGGAAAATCATATCTGGTGATGACCATTTGGCCCCAAGTAAAGGAAAGCACAACAACTTAGGCAATACATGTTAGCTTTCTCTCTCCTTTGAAAACAAAACAAAACAAAATATAAATCAATAAACGCTTTCATTGCTTACAAATGAGAAGTGTTTGTCGGTTACTATAAAATTAAATTAAAGGGAAACTGACAATGAATTCATACTCCAAGGTAAGCTCAATCTTATATTATATACCATTTCACGGTTTGGTTTGGTAACATAACACCTCTTAGCACATCTTGTTGCATGCTTTGATAGAACAAGTCTTAGTCCACTCTCACCATACCCTTTTGGCCCCTTATTATTTTCTCCTACTCCATTCTTCTTCTTCCTTTACCATTACTCCTCCATGTTGCTAGAACAATATTCTATGCATAGGAACAGTGTTCTATGCATAAGAAATTGAAAAGGAAAAGAAAGCAGAAGAAAGAATCTGAATCTCTGGCAGAAGATCAGAGATGGGTCAATGGATACATGTGGCTGTGGTAGCAGCCTCAGTGGGATGTGTTTCAACCCTTTTGTTGGTTTTTTTGTGGCGTTTGTGTCATCACAGAAAACATAATCACAGAAACTTTGTTGAACCCAATAGTTTGACCAGAATGGATAGTCTTCAAGCTGGAATTGCAAGGCTTCATCACCAACCTACAATCTATCAACAATTTGATCAGAAGAACAAGAAAAAAGGCAATTTGTATGTGTTTCATAATGGGGTCTCTGGAAGAAAACATCTATTTAATTGGGCTGATCATCCATACCTTGCTGCTGATGCTGTAGAAAATGGTTGGTGTAGATTTGCTTTTACTAACTACAAGAGCAACATGCCAACTCCTTCAAAGAAATCAACCCTTTTAGGAGTGTGTGCTGCTGGTGAATATGGAAGAGAATCTGAGGCTGAGATAAGCTGGGAAGTGTGTCAGGGATCAGCTGAATATGTGCAGAAGATTAGGCTCAATCCTGGGTTGAAAAGGGTTCTTCACACAAACAACTCTTCCATGAGTGTTGCTTCTGTCATTAGGACTGCTCTGCCACTACCTGGCCCTCCTTTGGGAAACTATGCCTTCCCACAAGAGGCCTATTTTGAAATCACCATATTGTGCTATCTTGCTAATGATCATGAATTGGTTGGAAAGAGAGAAGGGGAGAAGACAAAACTGCTCATTGAAGATAGTTCAAATGGAAAAGGTGATTTGGGCATAGTTGAAGAAACAAAACTTGGTAAAGAGGGTAGTGGAAAGAGTGGATCTGTAATGTTTTCATTGGGGTTGACAGCAGGAGGGGCTGTTCCTTTGAGAGTTCCAGGGAGCTACCCTAGGAGCATTGGGTTCAATTCCAATGGTTCTGTCTTTCTTGAAGGTAACTAAATTGCCTACCCTTATCTTATTGCTTGCCATGATCATTTTGTTTTTACATTTACCCTTTGAGCAAAGGTCTTTAGGCCACATTCCATTTCCTATAGGTCAAAATTTATAGATCGGAGTATAGGGTGTTTACTAATTAGGTGATACTGATAAGTGCAGTAAAGATTCACAGTGCACAAGTTTTAGCTTTGTCCTGATGTGTTAGAAAGTGAACAGCTTGACCCAATCAAAGACACATTTTTAGCTCTCACCTAAAACATCAACATTGAAAGGCCCACATGAAATGTTTCAGTTCACAATATATGACAATGCCGTACTTATATGGTAAGTAGACTAGTTATAGTTACAGGTAAATAACGGCAGAATTCTGTTAGTTGTATTGCATCTTCTTCTATTTGCACGAATCAATTGTACAACTAATCAAAATGTTAGTTAAGATGATATTGAAAGAAACTTCAGCTAGGACTTTATTAATATTTTTAATTATTATAATAGAGTTTTTAATTGGTTGTGCCATATAAATACTTTGTATGCCAGAATCACTCACTTTCACAAATATGTTTTCAATTTATGCTGATTTATTTAGAGTAATATTATTCATACACAACACTTACAATTTATACACAATTACTTTTTTTCTCTATTTCTCACCATCACATCACTCATCTTATTTCATACTGAGCCCTTTCCTGGCTACCTCTTTCTTTGGTGTAAAAATTGTTTGTATAAAAATTGGTACACATACAACTATTCATTTATTTATGTTCCTTTAGACAAATCAAAGTGAAAAACTTGATTACAGGAATGAAACTTGTGTTGGAGTCAGAGAAGGCACAATGGGTAGGAGCTGATAGGGTAGTTGGGTGTGGGTATGATCCAAGGCAGAAAAAGGTTTTCTTCACTTTGGACTCAGAATTGGTGCATGTGATCCACTGCCAATCAGAGGAATTTGGCACTCCACTTTGTCCAACGCTGGCTGCAAACGTAGACATTGTGGTTTTAGTTAATTTTGGACAAAGTGCATTCAAATACGCACCTGCAAATGCACAAAGAACACCAAATCCATGTTTCATAGCCCCACTTGTAAACTCCCCTGCTGCTACCATTGGTTATGATGACAGCAAGGAGTTGTTCTCAATGGGAAGGATTGATTCTCAGTGGCTTAATCGATCTGCAATAAAAGGAAACCACAACAATGGGACTAATAATAACCATGCCTTCGATTTTGATGAGGAGTCTGAGGCTGATCTATTTGAAATAGTCTTGGATGGTTCAGAAAAATCTCCACACACACTTTCATAGCTTACAACAACTGTTGCATAATTTAATATAGCTTTTTTCTGATTGTTCAAAAATGGGCATGCCTTTGCTGCATATAAATCATCACATTCAAATGGAAGAATGTTTTTGTGTACCATCATCATCTGAGTTAGATCTTCAGCAGCCACAAGAGCATAATGAATCAGTCCTACATGCGGATGCACAAAACACACAGAACGAGGTTCATATACATTGCAGACTTTGTTGTCAATTGTGGAGGTTTTAACACTGACTAACTTGTAGTTAACACAGTTTTGTCTCTTATTTTCTACTCATATTTTTCTCCTTTGGTGGCTAAGCACATAGCTTTGCCTTTCAGGAGAGAACGTTTTCCTCCCTCTGTAAATAATTATGTAATATCACAAATTATACTTTCAGTTCTCCCTTTCTAACTTTTCTGCATACATTCTCTCTGCCGGTCCATGTTACAATACTAACCATTATCCTAAGATACTGTTTAAAAAATCAAAGGTGAAAATTTATTTTAATTAATGTTATCAATGTATTATCTCATGGTAATTTGTAATAAAATTGATTTCTCAACCAATATATTAAGACAATTGTTAATAGGATGTATATGAAAATCTTTCTTTCACATCAAAGCTATTATTAAAGCAAGGATGAACCCTGGTCATCCACAAAATTTCTAAACCGTGGGTGTTCTTAATTAAAAAAACACTATAAAAAGTGGTGAATACAATTAAAAATCCTGAATCGCAGGATTAAACTTGCAAGTTGCGCAGTTTCTATTACAGATATTTCGGCATTCATGAAGCAATTTTCAAGCGACAAGGCACTTTTTCTTTTGTTAGAAAGATTCAGCTCTAACTTAGAAAAGTTGAAAATGCTACCAATGAGAGCATTTAGTTGCATTTCATAACTGATAAAACAAAAATGAAAAAATAATTACGTGTCAAATACCCTCGTCAAATGTCAAAATAACGAAACCACTTACGGAGTTGATGGGCGCATGTAATTATACTCAATGATCTTCATTAGTTATAATCATAATTATCCTTGCTTAACATAATCCTCACTAAAATAATCTTAATTATCTACTTTCAAATTGGTTTGAAAAACCCCTTTCAACAAACTGCAATTGTATGAAAAGAACAAATTGTTGTGTGGTATATTTAATTAGATTAAACATCGTGAGCTTCACTAAGCATGACTTTCTAGGAACCACGTAGCGGCACTAAAGTAGTGAACGTGTCCTCATTAAGAAATAAATTAGGAAACAAATATGTCGTGAGAAAACAACCTTTAATTTCATGGATTTGATGATTAGCTGGCATGTCAACCTTGAGAAGCTAAGATAGTGCCTACCATGTTTCCTAAATCCCTAACTTAATCACTTGTGAGAGTTGTAAGTGTTGGAATCTTGAAATCGCCAATCTAGACTTTACTTAATTATCACCTTGGCTGAAGGTTAGATATACTTACGGGATAACCATTCAAAGCCCAGTAAAATCCCTACCCTAATTAAATGGTGCATTGCTGTTAATATTATGGTTTTTCTAAGTCTTCGGTGCAACATTGCTCATAATAAAAAAATTAATAAATGGTATGTTTTATTAGAAATTGTAGTATTTAGTAGCATCAATACATTAAATTTATTGAAATTTATAATTTTTAATAAAACTTACTATGTATAAATTCTTATTATGAATAATGATCTATGTGTTAGAAAAACAGTTAATTATCTCTCAGTTTTATTATTATTATTATTATTATTATTATATAAAAGCAAACATCTATTTCCAACCTTCAATTTGTAAAATTAAATCCCAATTTTGACTTTAATTTTGATTGATATTTTGTCTACTTCTTCGTACTATTTTTTCTCTTCAATTATAATATATATTATGCAATTATCATACATATAAATATAAATATTAATATAATATTCAATTTTAATTTTATATTAAAAATAGAATAATAAAATATTTTAAAAATCAAATAATTTATGCATATAATTTTAATGTATTATTAATATAATTTTTCTACAGTATCAATCAATTAGAATATATAATAGATATAAATTTTAAAATAATTGTTATAAAAGTCAATCATCTGTGACTAAATAACTATATAAAAATATTTCATCTTATCAATAAATTTTAATTAAATTTATAATATATTAATTAAATATATTTTTAAAAACTAATTATCAATAAATTTATATTTTCTAATATTATTTTATTAATTATTATTCGTAAAATTAATTTTTTATATCCATGCATAGCGCGGAAATTAAATCTAGTTATTATTATAAAGCATATAAAAGGTAATACATTGCTATTAAAAAAATATTTATTATACTAACAATAAAAAAATGCGATTAATATTTGTTCTCAATAAAAACCTATAACTTTTGCTTTTGGTCAACTTCAAATATTTTAAACAAGCAATGTTAGCATCAACACCCCAGACATTCAACTTACAAGTTATCCATGATCAAATCGTTGGTAATTTTATCAATTAAGTTTACGAGTTAAAAAGTGAAATTTTTAATCACAACTTTTAACTTATTTATTAAATAAATTAACTTGAACTTTCGTATGTCCAGTTTCTCCCCCTCCTCAATATGTATAACTTTGAATTAATTGACAAATTCTTAAAAGGTCTGGCTAATATACTCATTTTTCAAAATGTAGCAAGAGTATGTTTTAAATCTTTAAAAGTTTCAAATTTATAAAGTAATTATTATTATAGCTTCAATCCTAAATATATGAGTTTTAAATTGGTGAGTAACTGCAATTAGAAATATACGCTGATTGGAAATAGAACATTACGAACAAGACAAGTTTGACTAATAAAGAAAAGCAACTTCGAGTATGTATTCGGGCAATGGTAGGGACCTTCGCCAACCTCACTGTTGAACAGCTAACCAATGAATAATGTAATATGGATATCTCATGCAAGCAATCGAAGTGACCAAAAAAATACCGGAATGTAATTCATAGGCATTTTCCCCAACTCATGATAAGAAACATTAGATCCTTATTCTACCACTTGAGGCACGTATAAACCAATGAGTAACGCGCAAAATACTGTTACCCTAAACTAGCACAGAATATTACATGAATAATCAACTACAGGACTTTCTTCATCACCCGGATCTCAAAATTGCTCACCTAAACATAGAAGAATAGAACTTATGTCTTTGGTACATAAAAAGATCCAATAGAAGGTTGTACACCGTTCAATTATGACCACCCAAGACTGATGCTGCAACCCTTTTCAATGATTCAGACGCCTTGATCAGATCATTCTCTGAATGCCCAGCAGAAACAAATAATCTAATTCCCACAGGCAAACGGCATTTGTCCAATGTTGATCTTTTGGAAACCACCACAAATACAGAATCTTCTTTCAAAAGCTGCGAATACACAACATTAAGCACAAGCAAAATTGAAAATAAGAAATAAACATTACCAAACATCTTTCCTTACACGTTCAGCAATATTTTCAAGCAGATGTAGGTCATCTTTCATGGAACCTGTTGATTTCTTTAATCTCAAATAAATAATCGGTGACTCTGGATTACTTGCAACTGTGAAGCCTGGTATTTTTGATAATCCTGCAGTGGCCGACATATCTCAAATCATAGTGCTTAACCAAAACAATGAAATAAAATCCTAGTTTTCATGGGGGAAAAACAAACGGAAATAAACAGCAAGTTAAACTGTAACATCTTGTGCATAAGACAAAATGTACACTACAATACAACTCCATTTAGGAAACTAGCAGTGAGATCAAAGCCCACCTTTCCATAACAAGGCAATATTGCTCTTCAGCTTTGTTATCAGATTTGGATTTTCCTCCAGGACATCAATAGCTGTAATTGCAGCACTTGCAAGATATGGAGGCAAAGAAGCAGAAAAGACATAACCAGAGCTACTTAATCGCTGCCAAGTTTGAAAACAGAGATATTACAGCATGGAAAGAGGATGAGAACATGCCATCATCAAATAGTAAAAATTAATGACAACACATCACTCCCATCAGGCAACTTTTACAGATCAGACCCATAAATTCAGGAATAAATAATGAAAAGTAAATAAAACTAAAAATAACCCTCGATAGTAGATTCTTAAAAGTTCCATGTCACAATTTTTTCTATTCAGGATGTTAAGAAACCCAACATATTACTTTGTAGATGATTACTCATTATATATCACATGACATTTCCATACTTGGTGATCTATAACTCTAGCACTTCCAGTGCAGAATCCTCCTTCTGTAGCCAATGCATGTCCCATAGCAGCAGTTATGATATCTATCTTCTCAACCTGCAACTCGTAACCATAAATCACATATAACAAGACAATTTTGAATATATGCACACTTGCATCTAATGTGCAATATGCATCAATACTCAAAATAAAGAAATTCAATACATACTGGAACTCCACAGTATTCAGTGAGACCTCTTCCAGAACTTCCAAGAACACCAAATGAATTGCTTTCATCCAGCAAAACACGAAAACGATATTTTTCCTTCAATTTAATGATCTCGGCTAAGGGTGCTATTTGGCCAGAATTCTGAAAATATTACAAGGAAAAAGAAATTAATAGGTTGACGTCAAGCAATTTATAGTTTTCATGTAAGCAAGGCATATGGTCATAGACAAACATTAGTACAATTGAAGAAAAAATAACTATAAAAATTCAGAATGAATCCAAGGTAAGCAGTCATAGTTTTTTAAGGAATGACATTGCAACAGACAGAGATACAAATCTAGCAGCAAAACACATTTTTTTTTTTACAAGCCCATTTTGGCACCTATAAGAAAAACCTGAATAACCAAAAATGTAGAAAATAGTGAAAAATTGCAGAAAAGTCTATTTGCAATAACAATAACAACCAATAAGTGAAGTCAACTACATAAATCATAGTGTTATTGATCTCAATCAAAAACCATTTTCATAAATCAAATTAATAAAAAAGTCTCTTTTAATAACTATATCTAAGGTTCTTTTGAGTCTCTCTTAACTTTTTTTACCGAATTAAGTCATGCAATTCACTCTTTTCATCAGTATATCCAAAGGTCTTTTCTACATGTGACCAAACCACTATAGACAATTTTTGTCAGCTTTTCCACTGTAAGTGTTACTCTAATATTCTCATGTATTCATTTTTTATCCTGTCATTTTTTTATACAACCACTCATCCATCTTAACATTTTCATTTCTGTCATTCCTATTTTCTTCTTGTGTTATTCTTTTAAAGTCCAACATTCACTATCATATAGAATAATTGATCGTATTGCAGTACAATAAAACTTTTCTTTCAATTTAATTACAAAATTATTTCTCTCAAGAGTAATAAAACCAATCATTATCCTTCATCTAAACAACTTAAGCTTTTAGGAGAGTTGGTTGTCTGGCATTTTTCAGTCATGTTCCCCCATTTCAAACTTTAAAATGAAGTATAGAAGGCACATGCATTGTCCACACTTTAAGCCAACTGGGCCTTGCATGAGGAAGCTTTTTAGATATATATATATATATATATATATATATATATATATATATATATATATATATATATATATATATATATGTATGTATAAAATTGACCACAAGTCTTCATAACTGCACAAGAATGATATATGTTATAAAGCACACAAATGCATGCATTAATGCGTGTACCAAATTTATAAGTATTCTCAAGTATATAGATTTGTGTTCTTTTAAATGCCCAAATAATTATAAGCTGATTGGATAATTGTATAAAATAAACAAATATTTATTTCAATTATTCAGAATTATCTTCAATTTGCATTTGTTGATTACCCTCCTTTCTCAGCAGAACTGGTAGTTCATATGGCACAAACTATCAATATTGTTAGTTGTAAGAAGAAACAAGCAATGCAGGCAGTTGCTTACTTTTAGAGCTAAGGGTTGTAATGTGAGCATTTCTTTGGAAACACAGTGTAGCAGTGTAAAGCTAATCTACCATATGCATGCCAGACTATATCTACCTGGTAGACAGCTTCAACAACAATATAACGCCTCAATTGCTTGGCCCGCTTGTTTTTGGAAATAATATTATGTAGAGTTTCTCTTAAAGAATCCATGTCATTGTGCTTAAAATACACCACTGTGCTTCTAGAAAGATAAAGGCCATTTTGTATTCCCCAATGGACTCCTTCATCCCTGTAAAACATAAAAACTTAAATATGAAACGTGAACCCACTCAGAACATCAAGTGACATTTTTCTGCAACAAATTTTGAAAAATCAAGTAAATGGAGAAGTACCTCAGCTCATTCTTTATACCATTTTAATAATGAAGCAAAAGCAATGAGATAAATTCATAGAAAATAAGTTTATATGTGATGTCAATACCCACAATAAATGCATTAAGACAAAAACCAAGGAAAAATTGAATATGACAGCTTAGTAGATATTCAAAGACAAGTTTATCCACACTTACGCCACAATTATATCTCCTTTTTTAGAGAAAGCTGGAATTGCACTGAACATGGTGGAAAGTCCATAAGAATAGAGAATTGAATCAGGGGTTCCTAAAAACTTCGCTATTCTTGCTTCACAGTCAAGGTGGACATCTGGGCAAATAAATAGTATCATAAGAATTAAGAAAACAAGCATTTCCTAAAAAAATAAAAAACTTCAAGAATTGAGTCTTACCAATTGTTCCATAAAACCCACGAGGACCACAGGAACCAACACCATATTTCTCCAAAGCAGAAGAACACGAGTCCTACAAGAAAAAATAAATATAAACTAAGTGCATCAATCCAGTGCCAAAAAAAGAAGGAATTTATCATGGATGTTGGCACCAATTCCTTACAAGTAGCTTTTGATGACCTATAAACCCAAGATAGTTTGCTGAAGCAAAATTGACAACATCTTTGCTATTAATAATGGTATGTGGCCCAGCAGCACTGCATAAAACAAAACACATTATTTTGTGTTTGACTTTGAAAAGTAGGAGGTATTTGAAATATCATTAATTCATGGAGGAGAACACTTTTATTTCAAAATAAAAAGGCAAGAATTTTATAAATCTAAAGTGTCATCCAGTGCACAAGGTTCCCATAATAGTGGGTAGTGTCTTATGTCACAACCTTAATCCGGTGGACAGAGTTTCTGCTGCAATAACCCAAGCCACAATAATAAAGCCAATAAATAAACAAAAATCCAAGATGAACATGTCACAAGGTGGAAACTGATAGAAAGTTGGTATCTTATTAGAAAGAAATAGAATAACGAAATCATCCGCTTGAATACAGTGCCTAACTTGCAGAATTTTGAGGGTTTGTACCTCCCAATGCCCAAGGACCCCAAATCTTTCACAAAAGACTAGATCTCTCTCGGCACGTCCCCTCTTATTTATAGGCAACATCCCTTATTCAAACTATCTTGCCTAACTTACTAACAAGCAAGCCTAACTTACTAACAAGCAATTAACTAAGCTATTGCAACTAAATATTAATGGAGGTTACAAACAGAAACCTAACCAAGAGAGCTCTCCCTCAAAAAATTCATGAAGGTCAAGAAAATGCAACCATAACAGTGAAATTAACAATTACAAAATAATATATGATAATTTCAGGATTTCATCAACAAAATGTTTAAAAGATTAAAAATAAAAAGTAAACGAGTGTTCTACAACCAGAGAAAAAGTAATCACCTCTCCAGCACTGGCGGTTCATACTGCAACTCTTCATTAAGAGAAGGAATAAGGGGTTCAGGAACCCACTCGTCACATAACTCGTCAATTTCCTGCAGATATTAAGCATAACAAAAATAATAACATGATGGGTATCAGATTTCCTAGTAGAAGAACAAGCATGGAACAATATGCTTACAGATTCAAGGCATAATTATTCACTCAAGAGAATAAGGTAGGTTTTTCCTTTAAAATAAAATAGTAACTTCAAATATTCTACACAATAATTGAAAAAAAAAAAGAGAGAGACTGATAAATTTGAATGTATCTTAAAAGAATTCAATATTTTAAGCAGTGGCTGTTGACACAAAAAATAAATTGCTAACCAAAAACATCATCCCCCAACATCCATCTTAACATTGCATCATGCAAGTAGCATATTTTCAAGCACCAACAGGTGCAAAGCATACATCCATTGAGCAGAACTCATTAGAAAAAACACCATTTCCAAGACATGAGACTACAAGAGAGAAAGAGAAGACAATGAGTTATAAATCAGGTACACAAATTAATTATTCTTTGAAAAAGAACTATAAAAAAGTTTTTGAAACAAATGAAATCTTCAATTTTCATATCAAGTATTCAAGACCTTCAAACATTACCAGTTTAGCTATATTCCAAAAATGCAGAACAACCTATATTGCCAAAAAATCAACCAACAGACATCAATTACCAAGTGTAAACCTAAATTCAGTAAAGACAGGAAGTTTGAACCATATATAATTTTGTCTGCATTCTGAGATATGTCTATACAAAGTATAACTGCATCAACAATCATCAGAAAAGCAAGTCCAAATACATCATACAACATAAAGAGAGCTGCTATTATACAATCATGGCGAGCTAGTCATTAGTTCCAAAATTCACAAACTGAAAGCTATCACAAATTGGTTCTCAAAACTACTTGAAGGAAAATGAAAACAGAAAATAAATATTAGAGTAGTTCCATGTAAGCACCAGAAAAAAAAAAGCATAGCTAAAATCCCCCATCTGAAGAGCAAACTTTCCATCGATAGGAACTCCAAAGACTAATGAGAAGCGTCCCATCTAAAGTGCCTAGAACAACTAAAAACCACAAATCCACAATAACTGAATGTCTAATACTCTATTTATATCAAGGTATTAGGAGAAATTCTAAAATCTAAACATTAACAGAAACAACTTTTCAGCTGCACAATATACTCGTACTAACTTCGCATGCAATCTAAAGGTGAAGCCTACATGGATTTGATGAAATAGCCAAAAAAATGTCATTTTATTCGGGAAAAAAAATCACATTGATAATGAACCATATGCGAATTCTATTTTCACATAAAAGTTTACACAAGCCATATATCAGCTCAAGACAGTTAACATTCAACAAATAACAGAAAACTAGAATATATATAAGAAGAAGGATCTTCTTACACCGGTGTAAATCTAAAAACTTTTTTAGATCCAATGTGAACCTTTCATTTAACTTAAATCTAACCGGTTATAATTTACCGGTTATAATTTACCTGGTCATGAGATTTAAGTTAAATAAAAGGTTAAGATTAGGTGTAAAAGTTTTTTCCTGCCCCTATATATATATATAATAAATCAAAAAATGCACAGACAGAGATAATTAAATAGTACTGTTGAACTAACCTTGTTTGTTAAGGGTCTTTTAGGAGGCTTGTAACTTTTCTGAGAAAGTAAGAAAAGTATGACCACCAGGAGAAAAACCTCGATAAATAAATGTCCTTCAAACACAGGGTTAAAATGGAATTAATCAATCAATAAATCACATTCGTAATCGTCCAATTAAAAAGAAAAGAAATTCCAATCCAGGAAATGAAAAAATTACCACCGATATGAACTCCAAAAACTACAGCTCGCGCAGAAGGAGCATCTAAAGCAAACGTCACCCAATCTAACGTAGCGTTAACGAAATTCACGACAGCTGAAGCCATCACAATCTTTATATCACAATCAAATAAGCAACTAAGCTTTCAAAATCACTCATGCATGAACATTCCCGCCAGTAAAATTTCACAACACTCTCAAATCACAGCAATACACGAATAATGCAAATCCTGCACAACACACGAATCGAACATTGACATTGACATTCCGAAAGACACGTGGTATCAACGAATCCATTGCGCTCAAAATCAAAACTACCTTCCACACTAACATAAATATTCGGATCGGCAACAGTGAATGAGAGAATCAAAACGACAGACATACCTGGAGATTGGGATAGGGAAACGGCGTTTCTCGTTGCGAGATTCAGAATCAGATGAGAAGGAGAGGAAGAGAAGTGACGAGAAGAACGGAAGCGAATGGCAAGTGGGGAATTTTGATTTTTTGGAAGAAAAATCAGAGAGCTATGAAGATGCCACGTCATATCTTCTCACGAATCACTTAACGGTTGTCATGACGCGCGTCTTCTTCTCCCTCTCCCTCGTTCCTCTTCTCTTCCTTCATTCGCTTTCAATTTTCTTTTTCACCCCAAAAATTCGCCTTTTCTTCTTTTATATATTTTTAAAACTTTGGATCGGTCCTATTAAAGGTGAAAAAATAACTTCAAAGTCGTCAAAGAACTTAACCATAAGAATATTCTACATATAATAATATGTTTTTATCTATTAGTATTCTAGGGAAGATTTCTTTGATTTATATTTGATTTATTTCTAAATTATTATCATTTTAATGATATATTTAATTATTTAAAATCTAAGAGAAATATAAAAAAGTAAGCTTTTAAGTTTTTTTTCTTAATCTCTAAATAAATTATGTTTAAATACTTATAGTTTATGTAATTATTTTTATATGTTTTTTCTCTATAGTATATAATAAATTAAAATTTTAATATACGTATCTATTTACCAAAAAAAAAAATATACGTAATATCAATTCTATTTGAATTAAAATAAAATATGCAAATTTACAAGGCGCTAGTATACACTAATACTAAAACTTAAAGTATGGTGCATGAAAAAAAAAAACATGGTATATTACGTCGGATGCATTTAGTTTGATTTGAGAAAAATATGTACCCAAATCAAATGAGAAAAAAATGTATCCAATTTTTTTTAATATATTTCTTCCATTGAACAATTTAATTTATAAAAATTATTTTAATAGTTAAAAATTATTAATATAATTAATAACCTAAAAAATTGTATACTCTTTTTCTGATTACTTTATTGCCAATTATGATTTAATCCCTATTACAAATATATCCATAACTTCGAAATCCGAATATCATTATTTTTGCTATCGTCTCTTTTAAGCTTCAACGCATAATATCTATTTTTCTGATTAAGAAGTTTAAACATATATAAAATAGATATCCTTTTAGAAGAAATACTACTTAATATATTTTCATAAAACGAAATTTTAGCGAATTAAATCAATAAACATTGTGATAATATATTCTAAATAGATTGAAGTTTATGAACATATAATTTTATAATCGATGTTATTTTAATAAAATATGAAATGGCTCTTATATAATATTTTATAAACATAATTTAATAAATGAGATTTTTTTTTAAAATTTGAATTTTAAAATTAAATATCAGACTTAATTTTATTTGAATACCTTTAAAAAAAAGCTCTCCTTAAGGTGTATAATTTTTAAAAAAAATGGTCAATGTGTATCAACCTATCAATTATAAAAAAAATGACAGGAAGTTTCCAATTCATGAAAAACAAAGGCCCAAGGAATCTAGGCCCAGGGAAGTACAACAGCAAGTCAATACATTGAACATGGATCATCATTAAAAAAAAAACAAAGAGCTCAACCCTAATTACGATTTTGACCAAATAAAAGAACCGATTATGAACTAAAGCCGAAGGCCCATAGATTGATCGGCCTTCGGGCTTCTTTCCATCCTCTATTAATTCTTTCTATTGGTTGCTTTCAGAAAAAAAAAATTACGACAAGAACTAAACTGTATGAAACTTTAAAAACAAGAAAAAATTTATAATAAAACAGTGAAAAAATATTTTTAGCATTTTCTGTATGAAACTTTAAAAGCAAGAAATAAACTGAAAATAAAGTGTCAATTTTTAATTAAAAGTGATAATAAAAAGTTTAAAAAATTATTTCTTGAAACTAAAAGCTCTTCTTTTTATTTTTAAATATTATTTTACTAATATTTATTAAAAATATTATATTATTTCCACTTGATATTTTATTTACAATAATTTACAAAGAAATAATAATAAAAAAGCACCATATTGCAGTCATAACATTTTATGTGAAACCTAAAATAAATTTTTTTGTAATTATTAATAAAAATATATTAAGTAGAAATAAATATTAAAAAAAGGCCAGCCATGCCATTACTTATTCATGTTTAGCAGCATTAAAATTAGGTGTTTCCCTAAATTAAATAATCAAAGGGCCATATTGGGCTTGTACATTTGGGCATACTGTAGACTTCTATTGGATGAAATCTAAAATGTAATAATTCACACAAGTACTCTTGTTATCTTCAAACGTGCTGTGATTTTTTAATTTTCAGCAGTAGGTGTAGGTGACTAGAAAATTGTTTATTTTTTTGGTGCTCAAAGGGGGCGGTGGTGACCAGAAACGTTTTAGGACATGTTTGTTTGACATTTTTTCCCACCTCAAACTATGTTTATTTGTGTTTCTCAATATATGTTGAGTGAAAAGAACTCTATTGCTCATTTGGTCAAACACCCGGTGGCGTTTGTTTGTATCTAATACACCGAATGCCCAATCATGTGCCACTAGTTATTGTCCTAAATGTCATCTATAGGTACTTATCTTAGCTATGCCTTCGACAACATATTGACGCAGGCTAATGATGAAAGCTTGCAATGATGCACATGTTGTGTCTCCAATTCCATGCTTTAAGATAAGATGTCCAAAGCAAGAGCGAGAAGATACTTAATTTGGAGGTATATATAGCAATTTTTATCCAAAGAAGGATATAATTACAGGGAACCATATTAAAGTAAGGCACAAAATTAGATTACTTTTCGATTTGGGTTTATAAGGGGGAGTTGGGCCACCTTTGATGATTATGCTATGGGAGTCATACCTTCTGTATGAAATTGAAACCCCATTCATGTCATGCTTGATGGAATTGAAATCAGTGCATAGAGTCAATAAAACTGCGCTATTGGGCAATTGAGATATAGTCCAAAGTAGTTCTAATTACATTATTATTAATTAATGATTCTGATTAATAAAGTGAAGAGTTGCCAGAGAGAGAATGATGGGGCTAAAGGGGGCAGAAGATGTGAGATTGATCAGAAAAAAGGAGGATTAGGAATGATGTTAGCGATGGAAAGGAGGTGGGAGCATGTGATTTAAAGGTCCACATGGGTAGAAAAAAGCACAGGGAAAAAAAGTGGGGTAAGAGAGGTTGGTCGAGAATAAAAGAAAGCAATGGTGCAGATTTAGCAGCCTCACTGGAAGCATAAAGGAAAAGCTACCCTTGTTCCCAAAGAAATGAATCGCAAGTTTTAATTCCTCAAATATGTGAAACTGGCATTCAGCTATTGCTCTTATGAGATAATTTTCCCTGGATTTGGGAAAGTAATATACCAAATCAGCCCCTCAAATTATAAATATCAACTAATTTAATTCTCAAAAATCTAAAAATGTGCATTAATTAGTTCCTAAAGTTATCGTATGTTGGTCATTTTAGTCAAGTTTTTTTTAAATAATTTTAAAAACTAAATGCTCAATTGATTAGTAGCATTAAGACTAAAACCATTTGATAATTTTAAATATTAAAATGATATTTTTTGTAATTTGTCATTTTAAAAATTAAATTGATCCATATTTATAATTTCAAAGACAAAATTGATGTACCTAGCTAAGGATAATTACATGTGTCGAATAATAGAGCCCAAAAATATTTATAAGGTGGTGATGAAATATGACCTGTCTCACAACCTCACCCATCAAGCTCATGTATAACGAAACTAACTTCCCTCCTATGTTGACACAAAGAGTGAGAGTGTCATTCGGTTTGCTGTTTGGTAAGCTTGTGGGATAACATTATTTGTCGGATGAAGGCCATGTTGCAATCCCATACCTAGCAAAAACACTGTTATAAACTCCCATGATGTTACTTGTTAATGTCCAGTGGAACTTAACTCCCAAGTGCTCAACAATGATGTGTTGCCTCAAGAAGCCGAAATAAACAGTTTAATATGGGGGCCACTTTGTGGTTGCTTTGTTTGCATCTGAGCTAACGTTCGAGTGACAAAAATCCAATGAATGAAGAGTTAGGTTGAAAAAAGAAGCTTGAGGTTGGGATTGTATGTACCCACCTTTCTACAGTTCTTTGTTCTTCCTTCTAAATAAAGGAGAAGCCCAAGATAAGTGCAGGAAAAAGAAATCGTTTTTACTGCAAGTTTGCTTTCCTTGTAGTTTAGTTCACCACATCAAAGAAAATTCAAATATAAAAAGGGCCAAAGAGAGGATAAGTCCCTGTCTATTTTGGACTGAACAATAAAATAATAGAAAAAATGATCACAATCATTGCTAAGCTAGAAATATTTTTTCAGAGCTCGCAACCAGAGTGATAGAAAATGAACATTTATTAATAAGTGTAACACAATATTTTTAGTAAATTGTTAGCGTGATTTCTCATAAAAATATTTTTAAAATATTTATTAATAAGTTTCTATTATAAATATTTTTAATAAATTGTTTTAAATTACAATTGACAACTATAATTGTGACAATAGTATTTTAATCCAAAGAATAATAATATTTTTACAATAAAAAATTTACAAACATTTTTATCATTAGAAAAAGCGATAAGAAGAGAAGATAAGAGAAGTGATAGATAAGATAAATAGTGTGATAAAAGAATAAAAAAAACTATTAGAAATTTTGATTAAAATTTATTATAAGTGTATCGTTAGTTTAGTCCAAACAATTAGCCTCAGCAGTTATTGCTACTGCAATTTTGGTCACGTTTTTCCGTGACTGAAAGGCAACATAAAATGATACTAATTTGTTAGTGGAAGTATAGATAATGGCTATATTATCCAGAATTGAGTACAAAAGTTGGATATGAGGTAACGATATTGATGTTATGGCCCACTAATCAATTTTTGCCACGCTCTACACTCTACAGTATACTACATAGGTGTGGCTCCATAAATCCCAAAGCACATGACGTTTTGGACTTTGAACTCAAATAGAGCGTGTAATCAATATATTCTATCAAACTACACTCACAAGTCACTACTATCTCCCATGCCATCCTATGCGTGGCCCCTTTGCAACTACTTTGAACTGTTTTTTAGACGCTCTTTAATTCCACCAGCTCCATGCATTCTATGCGAATCTGAATGAATAAATAATAACTAGTTAATATATAGGACATGGACATGTTGAATTATTTTTATGGAGACAGAGTAGGAAGTGCATGGAGCTAGTTTTTGGCTTTTGTATAGATGATGAAAAGACGTAGAGATAACGGACATTTCCATTCATTTAACAAATGAAGGGTACATTGTCATACGGTGTAGCAATCATCAAAGTACCAAGTACGAACCCTTTAATTCAAGTAAATGGTTCAGTGGTCGTGATTTCTTTCGTGGACATTAGGTGCAACCGTGTCAATTCTAAAGTTTCTTGTTTTTCAGTGATAAGGTTATTTTTATAACATACAATAAGAAAATACAAGGAGAGGCGATGAAGGTGAAAATTCAGAATTGAATTTGTTGAGGGAGAAATGTACGTAATTCACAACCTCACTTGCATGTTTTCATATAGCAAATAACAAAAGTAGATGATATGTTAGAGATTAATTCAAATATGAGTTATATGGTTTATATAATTTTCTTATGATGCTATATTTTTATCTCTCAACACTACATTATTTATAATATTTAACATTTTTCATACTCTTTTCATTGTTTCTTTTTATCATTTCAAAAAAGTATACAAATATAGTTTCTCTTCAAATATCTTATTTCTTTGTTTTTTCTTTTGTGTTTTCAAATTTAAAGTTAATAATAAATAATATTAACTAAAACGAGTATTATTTGACTCTTTTAAAAGTTGGATGGACCTTAAAATGTAAAGAGTTAAGTTATGCTGGCAAATTTTAAAAATAGTGTTTAATACTATATTTATATATAAATATTAAATCTTTTAAACTTATTCAGTATATTTTAAACTAATAATTCTATTTTTATTTTATTTTTAAAAAAATACAATATGTAAAATTACCATTTATAATAAAAAAAATACTAATTGCTAAGATTTTGTTATTATTATAGTATTTATTTAACAAAAATTAAACTGTTATTATAGATTTTAAAAGTCAACACTAACATAAAAAATATATATTAAAAATTACTATATTGATAGTCTATACTATTATTTTATGTTAATAAATTTATTTATTAATATAATATATTATTATGTTAATATAAATTTAAAATGTCTATATTAATAGATTATTTTATTTTGAGGATATATACTAATAAAAGTTAATTAAATATCAAATAGTTAATAATAAGAACTTTTTATATCGCATTATATTTTACTTTTAATGTGACAAATCCTAAAGTAAAGGTATTGTCGATTAAAAAAGAAAAAAGTATACATTGAGTAGTTAACATTTGACTGTATAAAAAAATGAAAGAAGAGTAAATAATATTTCGTGCCGTTAAAGAAACAGCGATCTATATACACGTAATATATATAGATACATATACCGAGTCACTGACACACATGTGACTGTAACTAACTGATAGTTCGTGCATACATGAGCAGATCTGTTTTCTGTAGACATTAAATTTTAACACACTTATGCCCGCCCAGAAGTGATTTTTTTTTTTTTATATATATGAATTAATGCGAGTGTTATGGTAAAAGATTTATTTTCAAATAATGGTGTACATTTTTAAGGGACGTTTTTTAAACAAATAAAATAAAGCGTTTTTAAATGAAAACTTAATTTAATATAAGAATATAATACAAAAATTATATATAAACTGAATGAATTAACTATAAAATGTATAGATGTTGTGAAAAATGGCATTTGTAACACTGGTAGCGAAAAGATAGAATTTATTTTATACCAAAATATATTAGAACAGATTGGAATGTTTAAGTTGTGAACCTGTTGATGATTTTTTGAATTATAAAATTTCTTTCTGTGAAGACTTTACATATATTCACATCAGGACTAATACTTTTACGTCAATCCATTGACACTAAAATAATATAAGAGAGGAAAATATTTTTTGTTTTTATTTATTTTTTCTCTCTAGTTTGCTTAAAATATACAACAGTTTTACCAACACTTAAACAATGGTTTTAACAATTCTTGTCATGACTGTTAGTTTTGTGTTTCACAATAAGTTATTGACTAAGTCAATTACTTTATTGTGTTGTTGTTTAATTATTAATATTCTTAGTACTAGTAAAAAATATAATAATAATTTATTTAAAAAATATTATTTATTTGATAAAATAGATTCTATAATTTTAATTATTAAATAATAAAATTTTTCTTCTGCAAATATTAGAATACTCATTAGTGTGTGACTCCATAAATTTAATATTAAATCAGTAATAAATTAATAATAATTAATTTATTAATTAAAGTTGGCGTCTAATAATATTTTTCAATGTCCAAATAAGATGAAGTAATATATTTTACTTTCAAAAACTATTAAAAAATAATATAATATTTCCTTTCATATTTATAGCTTTGAATATGGTATAATTTGTCAATACTCTAACAAGCTCATTTTATCATGAATGACTTAAGAAAACTTATTTTTTCTTTCATTCAATTACCCTACTAAGGTCTTAATTTTAACAGAACTCAAACTTATCTAGAGTTGATGGATCCTTCTTAAATTATCATTAATTCTATAAGTATTTAATTATATCCAATATCTATTCAGCCAGCGCTTTAAAGCAATAAGTGTCCATAATTAAAATATAACAAACTCAAGTTAAAAGAAATTTTATATTTTTCTAAAGAATTTTCTATTGACAGTTTAAGGTAATATTAATTATAAAAAATTTTCAGTTTGAATCAGTTCAATAACTACGTTCATATATATGTCATCTATATATATAAATTAATAAATGAGATATATTAATATTTATTTAATAAATACTATTACATAAATATTGATATATCAGAATTATTAATGTCTTATTTATAATAATTTTATAATAAAAAATAATATAGATTAAATTATGAGAAATATATTTCTCATTTTTATAATTTTGATAATAAGTCTTTAATTTGATTAAAAACTTTTATTAAATAAACTATTATGTCAAAACAGTATATATAAAATGAAAAAAGAAAATAATACTTTATTATTATAACTGAAATAAAATATATAATAACTTTAAGTCTTTAACATACACATTTATTACTAACAATACAAACTATATTACATGTAATAATAATGAGAAAAAAATACTACGATTTTGTTTTTCACAAACTCGTGAGGATAGCTAGACTATTTAAAAAAAAAAAAGTTACTATGAGATTACTGTATCAATTAAAATCTTACATGTGTGAGTGTACAGGAAATTTATGATAATAAAATATGTATAATTAAGAGTCCTTGTGTAGAAACCGTACAAGTATAACTTTTTATTGTTAAATGAAAATGATGTGGTTACTCCACTTTTCAAGGTCACGTCACTGGGTTCAATTTCAATATGTTGATATAATTATGGAATATGTATAGTAGTTTTCAGTTTATAATGATCATATATAGGATGTATGTATAATGAGATATTTATAAGTATAGCGACGCGATAATGTTTGGTCTTCGTTGCGGACGTTAACAGGACCTGATAGTATGTTTGTTTTTCTGTTGATTGTCAAGCGAAGGGGAGTTTTCGAACTCGTCTTTTCCTTTCTAAAATGATACGAACACGTTTTCTTTTTTTACTTTTTGTATTATTGTTAAAATTTACTAAGTGTGTATGTATTTTGTGTGTTGCATTATTATATTTATTATGAAAGACGACAAGATGAACATGATGTGAGAATTCACCCTTGAGAAAATGGACATAGCCCCTTAAAATGAGGAGGTTAAGTCCATCATATTTGAATTGATTTATTTTATGATTGATAAATTTTAAATTTTTAAAAATATTTAAAAAGAGACAATTATTTTAAGGTCAAGTTAATTCTGATATTAGATTAAAGGTTTCTTCCCATCATTTTCCTCTTTAGTGTATGGTATTTTAGTATTCTTCTTTCCTGGGCTTTTATGAAATGAATTCGTGGATAGTACCTTAAAAAATACACTTAGATATTGTAGTTAGCATGGGTGTGTAAAGATAAGAGAGGGATTGCGCACCTTTTGAGTGTTGGCTAGGTACATGTTACATGGGTGAGTCACTGATGTTATTGCTATCACATGATGGGGTTGATCTTAATACTGGTGTGTAATCACTCAGGATTGTGAAATCTTGTCTATCCTTGATTTTTAGTGTAGTTTCCTAGCAGGATGGGACCACTTGATATATATTGATCAATATTGGCTTTTATGAATTACTCTAAAATAAAATTAATTGTTATGAATTTAAATTTTATATAGATTTAGGTTAATTTTATTTTTGGTTTATTTATGGTGGTTAATATATGATTTCAGTTTCTTAATACTTTTTTACTCAAATTCAGTCCCTCAAATTTTTAAATATTATAATGAAGTACTTCCATAACTTTCAATTTATATAAAAACCCTACAAAATTATTAAAATAATTAGAAACTTAAGATAGATTTAAAATAAAATTTATTTAAAATTTTCTTATTAAAAGTTTTGATAAAATGTATGTCTTTAATTTTCCTATATCTTGGAAAGTTTCCTACCTTTCTCCAAAGTAAGGGCCTACAATGATGCTCCATTAACCCTGTTCGAAGAATGGCTGGAAACCATCACTACCAGGTGCTTTAAAACTATCCATTCGAAAAACAGTGCTCTTCCACTTAATCTCATGTATGAGTGTACAATATTAAAATAATAATAACAAATTAATCAATTAAATTATTCAAATATCAAATAATGTCAGCAAAATATTAATATAATAAAAAATTAAATATTAACGAGATAACAAAAAAATATACAAATAAAATATAATTTAATAAAATCATAAACATTATAAATAATGTTTTTTGAATTATTAAAAATATTAAAACATAAAAAATAGTCAAAATGTTTTAAAAAATTAAAATTTTCAAATTAAAAATATTATTATACTTGAAATCGTATATATATTATTTTTTTAAGAAAAATCATTATGATTTTATAAAACCAAAATAAGGTATTTCAAATATTTATTAAATGTTTGTCTATAATAAAACTTTTTAATTATATAAATGAAGTTCAATGTATACCGTACAATACAGTTGAAAAATAAATTGTGAAGTTATTAAAATTAATTTATTGTTGATAAATTAAAATATGAGTAAATTGTCAGTAGGCTCTCATCATCGACCTTTACCAAGTGAAAACTGCATACGTATACTTTTAGTCACATAATTAGTGTAAATATCTGAAAGATTAGATGTAACTAAACAAAAAATTAAACAAAACAAAACGTGTGTGTATAAACATGAAATGACCAATGCTTATCATTGTTTGCACTAATTAAAGAATCTAAAGTAAAAAGAAATTATCAAAAAATATTATTAATCTCAATTAAGGGCAAACACATATATTAAGCATGTTTTGGAGTCTGAAATTACAAAGGATAGAATAATTATTAGAGAGGAGCGCTAGCGTCTGACCAAATGAGGGAAGGGCCCCACAATATTACACAAGCTAAGTTCCATGTGAAGAAAGAACCAAACCAGCTGGATATGTTCAGTGTGAGCCAAAGTGGGGCTTTACTCTTCTTTTATTCCGTTTACTTCCTCTATCTCCCTCATTTTCTTCATCAAATGCTTCCATCCAATGCCAGTAGATGTTATTGACTATTGTGCTTCTACTAATAGGCACTCTTTTCAACCTTTTTTATTCTTTTAAAATTGGTACCGTGTGGATCTTTCCTCCCTTTTTATAACTCGAGTTATGCCACCTTTCTTTTCAATTTTGATTTGTAATCCCTTTCTTTCCTTTATATATATATATATATATATATATATATATATATAATTCCTTTCTCTCCAACATTTTTATATAGGACGAATGATGATAAGTTTGGAGCGGCCTCAACTTAGCTGAATTGATTGGCTTCCTACATAGTTCAGACAAATCACAACTTTTCTTTTTGGATATTTGCACAAAGAAATAAATAAAAGCCGAGCCTATAAGTTTGATAAAACAACATTTAAATATAATATTTTAATTATTCTATATCAAATTAAAATTAAAATTAGTATTATCACTGAAGATGCTCTTAATATCTCTACAAGTACGCGCGCGCCAACGTTAATTACTGCGTGTAGGGTAGTAATTATAATAAGGATGAAGAGTATATTTCTTAAACCTAAAATGAGTGCATGGCATATTGGCATAGGTACATAAGCACATACATAGCCGAGGCTTGTGCCGCAGGAGCAGAAGTGGTATGGCACCTGTGAAACGCGAATGTGTGTGACAAAGACGGTGTAACGTCAAAGCTTCCCTTCCATAATGGTGTATCTGGTTCCGCATCACGTGGCTTTGTGCGCTGCGTTATTCCTTTTTCTTTTTTAACTTCTTCTCCAATCTACATCCCAACTAGATTACATTCCATTCTCACAACTCTTCTAACTCTTTCACACCTCATACTTCTCTTTTACTTTTTCCTTTTTTTTTTTTTTAATGTATTAACATAAATTCCAAGTTATTAAAAAATATATATTACTCTAAAAATATAAAAGTTATATATTATTTTAAAAAAATAAAAACTATTTTTACTTGTATTTCTTGTTAAATATTATTATACTCTTATTTATAATGATATTAGTATTAACTAAATATTCATTCATTACTCATAAAAGTAAAAATATTTATTTAATATGTAAATTGTTAATTTAACTATTTAATATGAAGTATTTTTTAAATATAATAGAAATTTATAATATATAATTATTTTTTATCAATTGAAATGAAGTAGTTATTTATTTTTTATAAAAAATATTAAAGATAGTAGTGTATATTAAAAATTATTATGAACGTGTACTAAAATTTCTTAACTTATGAAGGCCAGCATTTTTCATTTTTAATAAATTTTATTTGATGTTTGATTAAAATTAATTTTAAAATTGATGGTAATAAAATTATTTTTTAATCCGTAAATTGGGTGAAATTATTAAAAAAAATTAGATACCTTAAATATGGACCAATGTGATACTGCGAGTGTTATGATTACATTTCCCAATTTTACTTTTTGGTTGGGAAAAAAATGGCAAGAAAGAACAGTTGGGGGTGAAATGGTAATTACGATAGAGGAGAAGGTTTTTATGGAGGGAGTACAGGGCCGTTGTGAAAAGAAAGGGGCAATTTGGGAAAAAGGGTAATAAAAGATTGAGAGGACGCAACCGTCTGGACAGGTACATTACAGTGAAGGCAAAGGGAAAATGATAGTGGTTGTTGTCCTTACAGTTACCTCGGGCAGCTTGGTGTGAGGCTTTATTTTTTTTTCCCAAAAATACCCTTATATCTCTCTCTTCTCCTCCAACTATATTTACTCTCTCTCCTGCTCCTGTAGTCACTGCAATGCTTTCTTTGTCGTCCGCACACAATGAGAACGATTGTGCGAGCCAATTGAATTGATTTGATCCCTTCACACTTAGCTCAGCCACACCACACACTTACTCTCTTTTCTCTGTCACTCACTCTCACACGTTGTGATTCTGTGAGTGGTTTTGCTTCGTGATGGTGGAAGCAGGGGAAGATTGTTGCGTGAAGGTTGCGGTCCACGTGCGACCGCTCATTAGCGAGGAGAAGGTTCAAGGATGCAAGGATTGTGTAACCGTCGTTCCTGGAAAGCCTCAGGTGCATTTACTCTCAACAATGTGACTGTGACTGTGATTGTGATTGTGATTATGATTGGGAACTTCATTTACTCGCTTGCATTGTGTTTTTATTTTCTCCTTCTTTTTTGGATTGGTGAGTCTAGTGGAGATCTGGATCAGAGATTGGTTACGCAGTTAAAGATGGTTTGATTGGAACCTCTGTATTCGGAAAATGCTTTTATGATCTGATGCTTGCTTGATTGGGATATTTGACTTCATTCTATTTCTGGTTAGTTTCGTGGACTTGAGGAGCGCGTTTTGTGGAATGGCCCAGTTTGTGAAACGTTGTTTTTGGGGAAATAGGTGGTTACGTTTCGTGTTGTGTTTTCGATAGTGAGGGAGGGGGAAGGCTTGTACTACTGACTTGTAAGAAGTGTGATCGTTAGGCAGTGAGTTATTTGGGTGAAGCGTTTGGAAATTGGAATGGTTCAATTTTAGAAAGGGGGAAAAATTAATATCAAATGCTCTGAATTTTAAATTCTTATGGTAACATTTACAAATGAAAGAAATCTTGTGTTACAACTGACAACTGATTTGTATATTAATGGAATCCTTAAACTTGTATCATCAGAGTCAGTTATAAAAGAAATAACTGCGCTGTGATTTTGGTTTTCGGTTACACTGGAGGTGCAGACACCTTGATGGAGAAGAGCGAAGGATGACCTGGTCGAGGATTGAACCTCTGACCTAAACACCACACTCAGGTCTTAAAGCTTGAGATGGTGCCAATTGAGCTACAAGCTCGTTGACAGAATGAATTCTTTTATTTTAGATATTGCAAAGGTAGTTGGTCATAGTAAATGAATGCAGTTCTTAGGTTTCTTTGTGACATTTAGACAATGGTTCACTTGCTTTCCACATCAGTTCTTCCTTTCATGTTTTTCAGTTCCTACTTCCTGATTATGTCAAAACTATACTCCTGTATTTGGTAAGAATATATGAGCCATCTTTTGTCAACAGAATAGGTCAAAGTAATGAACATATTACTAATCTATATATATGTGCTCTCTGTATCCAAATGAGAAAGTATTACTGATTTTCTCACGTGTAAGGAAATATATCTTGCAATATATTTTTCCACTTAAACTTGACGCATGGATGGCAGTAACTTGTAGTCTAAGTCTTTGGACACATCCCTCTGAAATAGCATGCATAATTATTACCTTAATTATCTTACAAATTTGAGTGGAATCATATGCTATTGTGACTATATACAGGTACAAATTGGTGCCCATTCCTTCACATTTGATCATGTCTATGGGAGCACCGGTTCTCCCTCATCTGCCATGTTTGATGAATGTGTTGCTTCCCTTGTTGATGGTTTGTTCCAAGGATATAATGCTACTGTTCTTGCATATGGTCAGGTATAGTTACAGGCTTACAGCTAATTAAGGAATCACAAGTTACATTCCATTATATGTGACATTTTCACTCGATTGCAGACAGGTTCTGGGAAAACATACACCATGGGCACTGGCTTTAAAGATGGTTGCCAAGAGGGAATAATACCCCAAGTTATGAGTGTCTTGTTTAACAAAATTGAGAACTTAAAGCATCAGATTGAATTTCAGTTGCATGTTTCCTTTATCGAGGTATGATAACTTTGATTCAGCTTGTAGGTTTTGAATGTTTAATTGTGCTTTAATGTCTCACACTAATAGATTTCACATTTGTGAAATTGTTTAGATTAAGCACCTAACAAAAAATTTTAATTGTTAAAAGATTCTTAAAGAAGAAGTAAGAGACTTGCTGGACCCATCCTCTATGAACAAACCAGAAACTGCAAATGGACATGCAGGGAAAGTGACTATTCCAGGGAAACCACCAATACAAATTCGTGAGACATCAAATGGTGTCATTACTCTAGCAGGATCTACTGAAGTCAGTGTTACAACACTAAAAGAAATGGCTGCTTGCCTAGAACAGGGATCATTGAGTAGAGCAACTGGGAGCACAAATATGAACAACCAATCCAGGTTGCGTACAAATTTTCCTTCTCTTCTTTTAACTGCATAGTGCATAGATTCATTAGTAACAATATATTGTTTGAATCCCTTTTTTGGATTATTAAATTTTGGATGGATATGCTAAGAAAATATCATTAGAACATGAGCTGTGTAGTGCATATTGTGTCATTTATATAATAAAGCACAAGCTAATAGAAGACATGGTGTATAAATTGCTTTTTTGTGGTTAACTCTTCTGAATTCTGATGGCTTAAGCTTTTCACAATCAATGTGGTCTTTCATGTGTTTTCTTTAAAACCAGTTCCATATCAAATTTTTGTAATTCTTGTTAAGGGAATGATTAATGGATGGAACCTTTGGCATTGCAACTTGCAAGAATGCTTGCAGTTGCAGCACTTGTAATGATTTTTGTCAATGGACCATCCAAAAATTTACTTGTTGGCAATAATTTAGGATTAAATGTTGTGCATTTCAATGCTGTTACATTTATTTTTGCTGTAGTTCTCTTATTCTTCTTCTGTTATGTGTCCAAACAGTCGTTCTCATGCCATCTTCACTATCACGTTAGAGCAAATGCGGAAGCTCAATAACCCTAGCGAGATCAGTTTAAATGATACCATGAATGACGAATATCTTTGTGCCAAGTTGCACTTAGTAGATCTTGCTGGATCAGAACGAGCTAAAAGAACAGGATCTGATGGCCTGCGTTTTAAGGAAGGTTAGGTGTAAACATTTTTCATTTGTATCTTCTAAACATGCCTTTGATCATTATGTATTCTCTAATAACTTTTTACTTTCAAACAGGAGTTCACATCAACAAAGGCCTTCTAGCACTCGGTAATGTTATTAGTGCACTTGGTGATGAAAAGAAGAGAAAAGAAGGCGTTCATGTTCCTTACAGGGATAGTAAACTTACTAGGCTTTTGCAGGTTTGAGATCTGTCCATATATGTTGATTCCTTCTTGCAACTTGTATATTATGACGTTGAAAAAATCTAATATATATAATCAAGTGACACTTTAATATTTTTTTTTATCAAAAGTGATTTTTATCAATTTAACTGTTATATTTAAAGTTCTCCTAAAGTAGATCAAGTTTACAAAATTTTATACAATCCAAAAATTAATTGATACTTTATTTTCTCATTTTAGTTCAATGAATATGTTATTTAAAATGTAAATAAATAAATATTATTGGATTGCATATTTATGAATGTGTAAAACAAGAAATATGTATGTGAAATATTTTGTATTCCAATTTTCTTTTATTTTTTGTATTTATGGATAAAGTTAAATGATTTTGCAGGATTCTCTTGGCGGTAACAGCAGAACTGTTATGATAGGTTGGTTGCATCCCAATCAATTCTATTTCTTATCCCCCCGCGTTGGCCCTCAAAAGAATGTTTAATATCTATTTTTCTTTTTAGTAATTGGACTAATTTTTTCCTGCACTTCAATTTTCAAGTTCATCAACACAGTTGTCTTTTTGTTTGAGCATAAGTGCCAGGGAGGCAAGACATATTAGAAACCAATTAAAGCACGCCTTAGTAATGCATCATTGTTTTGGACTTTTCTTTCTCAATTTTTTTCCCTGCTCTGGGAATGATTTTCAGAAGATTTGGACTTTGTGCAACTTCTTTAGCAGTTTATCCTAAATGATTTATAGCAATTATTAAAATGCTGTATGGCGTGTTCTTGTTCCTGCTCCCATCTGTGTCAGGTTGCATCTTAGAGAACCTATTGTTAAATTTATAGCTTTTCTTCTTATATAAAAATGGTATTTTTGTTCCAGCCTGCATAAGTCCTGCTGATATTAATGCCGAGGAAACCCTTAACACTTTGAAGTATGCAAATCGTGCACGCAACATCCAAAATAAGCCTGTTGTAAGTATCTGCATAATTTCTGCTTTCCTTTTCATTCATTTCACAAAATTGAGATAATTGGTTGCCTTTTCAATAGACACTAATACCATTTTTTATTTATTCTTCCAAAGGTCAATAGAGATCCAATGTCTAATGAGATGATAAAAATGCGACAACAACTTGAGTATTTGCAAGCAGAACTTTGTGCTCGTTCTGGTGGCTCTTTTGAGGAAGTTCAGGTAGTTGGTTTTGGTTAAATCTTTGGTAATGTCTTGCATTACTTTTAAGTGTTAATATATATTTCCTATGATAGATCATCGGTAACACTGACCCGACATGATTTATATATAATGCACAGTTTGAGATCAATCAATGCTCGTCAAATTGGTTATTTAAAAGAAAAGTATACTAGCCTTACCTGTACCTAGGCACTGGGCCTCTTTTACATGCACTTTGAATATATAATTATTTTATAACTGATTATGTAGGTCCTCAAGGAAAGGATTTCTTGGCTTGAAGCAGCTAATGAGGATCTTTGCCGTGAACTTCATGAATACCGTAGCAGATGCTCTATCGTAGAACAATGTGAAAAGGATGCTTATGTATGCTTCTAATTCTTCTGTCGATAATCTTCTTTGACTCAAGAATTTTTTTTCATCATATTTTCTGTGCCTAGATATGTTCTTTGATCCATTCTTGGTATTTGCATTTCACTACATGGACTTTTTCCATTTTCATAGCCATGAATGACAGTGAGTTCAGGATATTAGCTGCAAGGCTATGTATTTAAGTTTTAAAACTTCATTTTTCAGGATGGTAGCCCATGTAATGTAAAGACTGAGGGGCTTAAGAGGGGCTTACCTATCACAGCCTCTGACTATCCAATGAGTGAAACAACAGGTAAGACTTCTTTGGCTTGGGTTTAAAATATGCTATTATTGCCAATTCAAAAGATGCAACTTGCTTCAATATTTCTCTCTCTCTCTCTCTCTGTATCACTTTGTCAACTACTCAAATTTAAGTGTGTTTATTATAACTTTTAAGGCTCAGAGCTGCAATTGCCGATTTTAGCAGGGGATTCAAGAGAAATCGAAGAAGTTGAAAAAGAGTGGGAGCATACTCTTCTGCAAAATAGTATGGATAGGGAGTTACATGAATTGAATAAACGCTTGGAACAAAAAGAGGTTGTAATAGTGCATATGTATTATTAAACACATATCATGATGTATTTATTTACTGTATCAATCAGTAATACATTAAAATCAGAAGTTTATGTTTCTGATAGTTGATTTTGTTTTCTGCTTTAGCTTAGAAAATGGTTGTGTTCTGCTTGAGTCTGGTTATTCTTTAGCAAAAGCACATGAGTGTTGTGGTTGATCTTCTACTACAAAATAAATAGATTATTCATCACAGGGGATTTCATTATTAACAGACCAAATTCAAATAATAATCACAAAAGCAGCATTAAGTGGTTTTCTTCTATCTCTTGTTTATTAATGTACATGTTGGGATTGATGTCTATACAGTCTGAGATGAAGCTTTTTGGAATGTCTGATGCTGAAGCACTCAAGCAGCACTTTGGAAGGAAGATAATGGAACTGGAGGACGAGAAGAGAGCTGTGCAGGTTCAATAGAAGTTCTGCAAAGTTAGTTTGCTCCTACAGAAAATTCATATTCATATATTCACCTGATTTATGTATGCAGCGAGAGAGGGATCGTCTTTTGGCTGAAGTTGAAAATCTTGCAGCCAATTCTGATGGACAAACACAGAAATCAGAGGATATCCATGCCCAAAAATTGAAAGGACTTGAAGCCCAGGTGAGGAGTCATTTTAATTTCAATTTATTCTTCATTTATAAGATTTGAATTGGAACAATGCTGAACTGCTAATACCTTTCAAAATATACAAATGCTAGATTATGGATCTTAAGAAGAAACAGGAGAGCCAGGTCCAGCTTCTGAAGCAAAAGCAAAAGAGTGATGAAGCAGCAAAGCGATTGCAAGATGAAATACAATCTATAAAGGCCCAAAAGGTTTATTGTTGTGCTCTTCCAAATCATAGTTTTTTTTTCTATCACTTCATACTCTTAATCTCTTGATTATTATACACTGAATGATGTTGCAGGTTCAACTACAACAAAGGATAAAACAAGAGGCAGAACAGTTTCGGCAATGGAAGGCTTCTAGAGAGAAAGAGCTGCTGCAGGTATGTCAAGCTTCCTCATCTTTATCTAATGGTAGAGGGTCGCCAATTAGAGTTTTGTGAAAATGAAACAATTGCTTCATTATCAGCTGGATCTTTCTTTGTAAACATGAATTAATATTTAATTTATAGTTTGAATCTAAATGATGTGACCTGCTCCAAGCTTTCAAATAACTCAAATTCAAGAGGTAGAATTAGAGGTCTGCCAGTGTGATAGTTGATCATGGATAATCCAATGCTTTCAAACATGATTCACTCATCTGTACTGCTTATATGCTCTATGACCTTGTATTAACTAAATGTTTGCAAAGCAGTTAAAGAAGGAAGGAAGGAGAAACGAGTTTGAAAGGCATAAATTGCAAGCTTTAAATCAGCGACAGAAAATGGTGAGTATGAGTAATGCTAAGTTGCTGGGTAGCAGCTTTGTTTTACTTATTAATATTTTCTTCCTTACTTTTCAAAAAAGATCGCGGAAATCATATGTGATTGTACTTTGCCAATATAGTTGGCAAATTTGAGTGATCGTAAGATTTTATTCTTAGAATTCCATTTACTATATGATCCTGTCATGAAAATATGCCTTTTTTTTTTTTAATTTTGTTTTCCAGGTTTTTAACAAGTGTAATGAAAACTAAAGGAACATTTCTTATAGATAAAAATATACATAGAAGTACTTTTGACTTAGAAGTCTACACTGTATGATATGGTTCATATTAGTGGCAGCCCAACTGGGTGAGCTATCCGAATTGCTGTAGCATGGTGTTGGTGCAGTCAATTAAAGCACCAGTGCATACCTGTGGAGAAAATATTAATAGATAGAATACATGTTATACCTTCATTATCGATACGTTCTTTCAGAGATTAATATTCGCTCATGCATAAGAGAATATGTCCAAGTATTCATAAATAAATCTTTTTTCTGAAAGCTAAACAAAGCATTTTTTATGATGTGGTTTTAAAATGTCAATTCAAAATCACATGTTGTGAGGACTTCTGTTTTGGAACACAACATGCATAATTCTTACTTTGGAGAAAATAGAAGGTTTACATAAGCACCTACCATCAATGTTATTGTTGACTTTAGTGGTTATCATGACTGAATATTCTTCATAATGAATTATTATATTTAATGACTGAATATTCCCTTTAGGTCCTTCAGAGAAAGACTGAAGAAGCTGCAATGGCCACCAAGAGGTTAAAGGAGTTGTTAGAAGCTCGTAAATCTTCCAGCCGAGACACTTCAGGTATAGTTTGTTTTTAGTACTGAATTTGCTCATTTCCAATGATTGGCATGCCCTTTTGCATGAGGCATGGGAAAATCAGGTTAAAGTTTATTAGATCATTTGAAAAAAATGTTCTTTTAAAATGTCAAAAGTAGAGGAAAGTGTCCTTTAGTTAAAAACATGCGGGTTTCAGTGCGTTAACTCTTCCCCTTCATTTTGTAATCTAATTATATTTCATCTTCCAGTTGCAATGAATGGAAGTGGAACGAATGGACAGGTAACAGACTTTCCTCCCCCTTATTAGATTTTCTTGATAATCCATGCTAATCTTAAATAAGTAAGTTTGAGTTGATTCCTTAGAGCAATGAGAAGTCCCTACAACGGTGGCTTGATCATGAGCTGGAAGTCATGGTAAAAGAGCACGAAGTTCGTTTTGAGTATGAGAAGCAGAGCCAAGTGTATGTAACATATATTCCTAAATCATTTTTCTTACTGATTGATTTATATTGTAATATTTAATAGTGATTTGTGATGAAATCTTCAGGCGAGCTGCCCTTGCAGATGAGTTAGCCTTGCTAAAGCAAGTAAATGAGTTTGCTGCCAAGGGTCTCAGTTCTCCAAGAGGAAAGAATGGATTTGCTAGGTCTGATTTTTTAATAAATATAATTAAATTTGTTAATTCTTACCACGTTACTTTTGAATTTTTTTGGCTCTTTCAAATAATAATTTCCCGGTTGCTTTTAACACGTCATTCTTCTCAGAGCATCGTCCATGTCACCAAATGCAAGAATGGCCAGAATAGCTTCACTCGAGAGCATGCTGAGCATATCATCCAATTCACTTGTGGCAATGGCTTCTCAACTTTCTGAGGCAGAAGAACGAGAACGTGCCTTCACTAATCGTGGACGCTGGAACCAGTTGCGCTCAATGGGAGAAGCCAAGAATTTACTTCAATATATGTTCAATTCTGTTGCTGATGCTAGGTGCTTTGTTTAACCTAATCATTTCTAATATTTCTCGCTCTTCTTTTTTTTTCCAAAGAGAAATGCATTAGCCGAAGTGGGCAAAATTTGCATGTTTTTAATCTGCATATCTGATCCAATTCAACAAACAGTTGTTGATTTTATTTCTAGGAAGGTCAGTAATTCATGCAAAATATTAGAAAAATAATATACCATATTTTGTCCTCTTCTTTATTAATAAAATAAAGTATTAGAGAGGGGAAGAACTCCAACTTGACCGGCAATAAACTAGCTGGAAAATAACTCCTGCTTTGAATTGTCTTTTTACCCTTCCTGCTGAAGGTCAGAAAAATATTTAGCTTGTGATGCGGTGTGGTTTATTTTACTGACCACTAGAAAACGATTGGAAAGTATGACTATCTGTCATGCGAAATAAACATGCATTTGTATTTACAGAGTGGTTTGTATGACATGCTTGTATATAGTGTTGAAATTTGAAGTTTGAGATGTTAACTGCAGGTGCCAACTGTGGGAGAAGGACACCGAGATCAGGGAAATGAAAGATCAAATCAAAGAACTTGTAGGTCTACTACGGCAAAGTGAAATTAAGAGAAAGGAAGCTGAAAAGGAACTAAAAGTGAGAGAGCAAGCTGTTGCAACCACATTGGCTACGCCAACCTCTGTAAGATCTTGTCCGCTTAAGATTCGAGCAACACCAATTGGGCAAACCCATCAACATCTTAATGGCTATGTTTTATGTGAACATAAAACTCTTCATACTCGCAAACCAAGTAGACCAAACTCAAAGCTCAAGATGAATAATCATCTACTAGCAAGTAAATAAAACCTAAATGTCAATGATCTTGTAACTCAACCAGCACCAGCTCAAGTTTTTAAGCTTGAGCATGACGCTGTCCCTCCATTTACTCACCTTTCCCTCTCCCTACCAAGTGCTTGCATCTCCAATTTAACAAAAAAATAATTTTAAAAAACCAAAACAACTGGTGGCATTGTAAAACATTGATATAATAAATAAATTTGAATGTAGAGGTTTTATCTATCTTGCATAATTTTTAAATTTCCACTGCATAGTAGTGACAAATGAGAATTAGGTTAGAATTACCGAAAAAGAAAATATTTATAAACACTCTTTTAAACATTATTTTTAACACATTTTCACATCTCAATAATAGAGAATGTATAAAAGAGTGTTCAAATGAATATATTGTTAGCATTCTTCTTTCTTAAATTATAGAGAACTTATGATTCTAAGGTTTTTGTATGGCGTTATAGTGTCTCTCTTGTAGTTCATTTTCTTATTGATGTTGTTATTGTTGTGACTAACTTTTAATTGGATATCTTATACTTTTGTGAATCATAGTAAATGTCATCAACATATTGCTTTCACTGTTAGTAGTTAATTTATCAACACTTTGTCAACAGGTAAATTCTCCAAATTCGTTGAAACATTATGCGGAAGATATCAAGGAACCATCGTCTCCAGAGTCTTTGCCAGTACAGAAACAGCGCAAATTTACACCAGGTATTGCTAATGGCCGAGTGAGGGAATCAGCAGCATTTATAGATCAGAGTAGAAGGGTAATAATTTATTCTCCATTTATATTAAATTGCTTTACGTGTTTTCATTGGGCTAAGGACGTGAGGTTTGCTGTCAATGCAGATGATACCCATTGGGCAACTGCCAATGAAAAAACTAGCAATTGTAGGACAAGCTTCTGGCAAGTTATGGAGATGGAAAAGAAGCCACCATCAGTGGCTAGTACAATTCAAATGGAAGTGGCAGAAACCATGGAGACTTTCTGAATTGATTCGACATAGTGATGAGACAATCATGAGAACAAGGCCACGATCACAAGCTTTGCCACATATCATGTGAATCTCAATGTTATTGTGATCGTCCATTTGCTGTGGCTAAGTGTTAATTTTTTTTTACCTACAAGATTGATCCTAGACATACGGCATTGGAAAGAACAGAAACTAGGTGCAGGTAAATAACCCTTTAAATTTATTTAAATAACATCAAGTCAACCCTTGCACCATACAAAATTTCAAAATTTTATTCTTCTTTTCATATAAATATTTATTCACTCTTGTATCATATATTGTGCGTGGTGCGCATGCACACATACTAGGTATATGATGTAGTTATAACAACCCAAAAGCTTTAGTTCTTTTATTAGTGAATAAAAATGCATTGATCGGACATTCTGATGTTCCTTGTTTTTAGTTGCAGTGTAATATTAATGGTTGCTGACTTTATATATACTGCTCGAATGTTGGAAATGTTTCCGTAGTTTACTGCATATGGAGCATCTTGTGAGGTGTGTAAAAATGTTGCCAACTGCTACCCAAATAATTAAGAATAGGAGATAGTTGCTTGCTTGGAGGCATTGATAAAGATCTTGCCTGACAAATTATGTTGGAATATTGTCTGTTCATACCAACACTAGAAGGGAGGAAAAAGGAAATATTCTTTTGTCAAGTCTTGGAAATGTGTATTGAGAGTCTTCTGTTGCTTACTTGTAAGTTTCTATGGTCTTACTGTGTTTATCAATCGTTGATTTTTGTTGATAGAATTACTGTAGCTTCATGTTACAGGTTAACAGAAGGAAATTCTTCTGTTTTCACCTCTAGGTCTTGTGTGTAAAGAACATTAGTTACTATATTGAAAGAGATTGTAATCTACTACCAGATTTTGTAGAAAGTAGAAACATAAAGATGATAACCGATATGATATACTTGTTAATCAGTTTTTCCCCTTTGGATTGCATTTCCCACCCCATAACCTAACCCAATTAGATTTGAACCTAAAAGTACGTATAACGTCCTCAATATATTTATTCTGCATTGCACACGGATTTATTTTTTTAACTTTCCAAGTTTTACAGTGGGCAAAGTCCAAGCTAAAATAACTTACAGGTGTGATATTGAATCTTTTGAAACCCTTTACACAAAAGCAGTAAAAAAAAAAAAACAATGCGGCATCTTGAACACCCATGTGGTATATGCATCAATTTTTTTATGGCTATATACACAGCAGTTCGCTAGTGAGGCGAAGTTTCTTCGTAAGTTACTTTGTAATGGAGAGACATTGGATTGAAGTCAAATTTGAGCGAGCCGGGAAACCCTTGTTTCTTTCTAGCAATTTATGTGCGCAAGAAAGATAGTATTTACTCTTGAAATTTTTCAAAGATGTAGAATTTATATGCTCACTTGCACAAGGGTTCCCATGCTACCAATTTCCGACATTGCACCAGAAAAATAAGAGGGATAAAACTCATAATACAAATAGTTAAGAAACTAGGGTCTGACATATTTTTCATTATTTTTACTATGTAATATCCATCTAAATGTATACATACGAAATCCGTAAAAAGGGTAAGTGATGAGTCACTAACTCATCTAGAAAATTCAAGGTTTTTAAGCATATTTTATTGAATTTAAATTATAAGTTAATACAATTAATTGAGAAATTTAATAAAATGTTGTATTTGCAGGAAAATTTATGAATCATTGAAATTTTGATAACTGACAGTTTTATTTTGAAAGGATTAAGAAGAAAATTGTAATTGGACTTAAAGAGCTAAAAATGAGTGTTGCAGGATTCATTTGTGAGGACACAGATTCCTGATTGTGGAAAAACGATGCTGACTGAGTATATAAAAGTGAAAAATTTCTAAAAAGGCAGCATCTTGGACATCTTTTACTTTTCTGTCTTTTACGATTTCAGAGCACAGAAACTTAAGTTTTACATACAACTTACGTAGAATATGGTAGTTAGAGTATTTTCTTTACATCTTTACTAGGGGATTCTTATGGGAACTTTGATTTTATCTCATTTTCTCTGGTTTATGTAATGGAATAGTAACTTTCTCATTTCATCCACTTGCTGAAAGCTCTTCTGTAAACATGAATTCAGTATTTGCAATATATTTCAGTTTTATATTATCTCCTTGCATTATGTCTAGCTAGATATCTTTGAGTTGAGTGAGGATTAACTTATACCTTTGCCCTTTGCAATGAACTAACATTGGATATAGCTCAAGATACATGTTTTAATCTAACATCTTAATTCTGAACTTAATGCTTTCTTGTTTTACGTGAATGGGGCTGATGAAAAAAAGTTTATTACTGGAAAGTAATAAGCTTTCTTGGACTGAGATTAATTTGCTCATTATAAATTATCTAAGAATATATTTAATTCTTAATGTTGAATGTTTTAGTTGTATCTAAGGAATTATGACAATAATTTCATTTTAGAACCAATTACTAAAGAATTGGGGTTAGATACTTTAGAAAATCTGACCATTAGATGAAGTTGTATTTTGAGTTATAAATTTATTTGTATGCAAAGGGAAAGGGATAAAGGATTCCGAACTCAACCTGCTTTAAATTGTTATCAGACCCAATCTCAGTAATCACAATTTTACATTCTGCAGTTAGTTTACTTTGTGTTTCCAAATTTAGTTTCTTATTCTGCGTATTATACAATTAAATTTCACTATTTTAATTTAGTTTTTATAATTTTGCACTTAATTAATTTTCATTTTATTTCTACTCTATTTTTTATGACCCAACTAGTATCATTCTTGTGGTTTGGTATTTAGCATTAATCCTTGTCGACAATAATCTTTTGTTACTTCAACAATTTGGTGCACTTGCCAAAAAGAGTTTATCAAGTTTCTAGCACCATTGCCAGGGATTTTTTGTTAATATCAATTGTAATGAGAATTTGTTAGTTTGGATTAATAATTTCTGTTGTGTTTTAAGTGTTCGCAAGAAATTTCTAAATGTAGCAGTTGAATTGGTTGATGCAAGGCAAGGAGAAGATCAAAAAGAGTGATTCATCTCCAAAACTTGATTAGCTAATTATTAATTTTAAGAAGAAAAACAAAAAGAGGGGACAGACTTTAGAAAAAGAAAAAGACCCACAAGAACAGAATTCTACAGAAATGGCAGGAAATCCCAATGAAGAACGGAGGACCTTGGATGATTATGCACGTGCAAGACCGAGAGAAAACCCCACCTTCATTGTTTGACCTCCCATTCAAGCAAACAACTTTGAGATCAGACCTGACCTTATGAGAGTGGTCCAGCAAGAGCAATTTGTTGGACATCCTTGTAAAGATCCCCACTTGCACATTCAATTTTTTTTTACCATTTGTAAAATGATTAGAATGAATGGTATGAGTGATGAGGCTATCCGGTTGTCACTTTTTCCATTTTCTTTAAGGGATAAGGCAAAAAGCTGGTTGTTACCCCAATCGAAAGGAAGTATCACTACTTGATTTAGAGAGCAAGTTGCTGACGAAGTATTTTTCAGCCTTTAGAACAACCAAGTTAAGGCAAGAAATTCTGGTTTTTTCTCAAAGGGAAGATGAAAACACTGCAAGAGGCATGAGACAAATTCAAAAAACTCTTGAGAAGTTGCCCTTATCATTAGTTACCCGAATGGCTTCAATTGAGAACCTTTGATGATAGGCTTTGATTGATGTGCAATAAGGACAATTGATGTTAAGGGTGCATGATGAGAATGTGACTTTTAAAGTTTTTGAGGTTATGCAGCATCCGGATGATGAGAAGGACACTTGTTTTGATGCTGGAAATTGTGCAGACCCACTGAAAAAAACTTTGGCCAATGTTGTCATGAATAATGATGGAGGAAGTGATGAAGAATTAGAAGAAATTGTACAGCAACTCGACGCTCAACCTATTATGTAGAAAATTACATATGCTGAAAAATTGGAAGAAGATAGCAAGGTAGAACCACAACAGTTAGAATTGAAGCCCCTGCCCTCTCACCTTAAATATGTGTTTTTAGGAGAAAAGAAAACTTGCCCAGTGATAATCAGCAGCAAACTCTCTCAGTTGAATGAAAAAAATTTAATGAGAGTTTTAAGGGAGCATGAGGCAGCAATATGATGGTCCATTGAAAATTTGAAGGGAATTAGTCCCACATTTTGCATGCACAAAATTAAACTGGAAGATAAGTTCACACCTGTGATGCAGCCATAAAGGAAACTAAACCCGGTCATGAAAGAGGTTGTCAAAAAGGAAGTGTTGAAGCTCTTGGCAACATGGATGATTTACCCCATTTCCGACAGTGAATGGGTTAGCCCATGCAAGTGGTACCCAAGAAGGGAGGACTCAATGTGATAAGAAATGAAAATAACGAGCTCATTCTCACCCGCACTGTGACTGGTTGGAAGATGTGCATCGACCATCGGAAGCTGAACCATGCCACACGTAAAGACCATTTTCCACTTCCATACATGGACCAGATGTTGGAGTGGCTAGTTGAACAATAATTCTATTATTTTTTGGATGGCTATTTTGGGTACAACTAGATTGTTGTTAACCCGAAAGACCAAGAGAAGACTTCCTTCACCTGCCCATTTGGTGTTTTTGCATACCGCAGAATGCCTTTTGGACTTTGTAACGCTCCTGCAACATTCCAACGGTGCATGCTTGCCATATTTTCTGATATGATAGAGAAGTCTATAGAAATTTTTATGGACAATTTTTCAGTCTTTGGGCATTCATTTGATCTTTGTCTGACAAATTTATCTTGTGTGCTGCGGAGATGCATAGAAACCAGCCTAGTTCTTAATTGGAAAAAATGTCACTTCATGGTTCGGGAGGGCATAGTGCTGGGACATAAGATTTTTGCAAGAGGAATTAAAGTGGATAGAGCAAAGGTTGAAGTCATAGAAAATCTGCCACCACCAACCAATGTTAGAGGGATAAGGAGTTTCCTAGGCCATGCTGGCTTTTATCGCAAATTTATTTATGATTTTTTAAAGATTGTTAAACTCCTATGCTCATTGTTGAACAAAGACACCCCATTTATTTTTAATGAAAACAGCCTGCATGTTTTTAATGTTATAAAAAAGAAACTTATCACTGTACATGTTATTACTGCACCTAATTGGAATCTTCCATTTGAAGTTATATGTGATGCTAGTAACTTTTCTCTTGGACTTTGCAACGCTCCTACAACATTCCAATGGTGCATGCTTGCCATATTTTCTAATATGATAGAGAAGTCTATAGAAATTTTTATGGATGATTTTTCAGTCTTTGGGCATTCATTTGATCTTTGTCTGACAAATTTATCTTGTGTGTTGTAGAGATGCATAGAAACCAGCCTAATTCTTAATCGAAAAAAATGTCACTTCATGGTTTAGGAAGGCATAGCGCTGGGACATAAGATTTTTGCAAGAGGAATTGAAGTGAATAGAGCAAAGGTTGAAGTCATAGAAAATCTGTCACCACCAACCAATGTCAGAGGGATAAGGATTTTTTAAAGATTGTTAAACACCTATGCTCATTGTTGAACAAAGACACCCCATTTATTTTTAATGAAAACAGCCTGCATGTTTTTAATGTTATAAAAAAGAAACTTATTACTGCACCTGTTATTACTGCACCTAATTGGAATCTTCCATTTGAAGTTATATGTGATGCTAGTAACTTTTCTTTTGGACTTTGCAACGCTCCTGCAACATTCCAACGGTGCATGCTTGCCATATTTTTGCACAAAGAAATAAATACTAGAAGACAGCTGCAAAAGTATTGCAAAATGGATTTTTCTGGCCAACAATTTTCAAGGATTCCTTTGCGTACTTAAGAAGCTATGATAAATACTAGAGGATGGGAAATATTACTAAGAAGAATGAATTGCCTTTAAACAGCATTTTAGAAGTGGAAATTTTTTACTGCTGGGGGATGGACTTCATGGGACCATTCCTATCGTCATTCCAGAACAAATATATTTTGGTGGCAATTGATTATGTGTCCAAGTGGGCTGAAGCAGTTACAGCACCTTTAAACAATGCCCAGACTGTGATCAAGTTCTTAAAGAGAAATATTTTTGTGAGGTTTGGAGTGTCAAGGATTTTAATTAGTGATGGTGACACTCATTTTTGTAACTAGCAGTTTCAATCTCTCCTCAACAAGTACAATGTTAAGCATAAGGTGGCAACACCTTATCACCCACAAACAATTGGGCATGTTGAGGTGATGAATAGAGAAATTAAAAGAATATTGGAGAAAATAGTGGGCAACACCAGAAGAGATTGGTCAACAAAGTTAGATGACGCTTTGTGAGCCTATCGTACAGCTTACAAGAGCTCCACTAGAATGTCTCCATATCAGCTGATATATGGAAAAGCTTGTCACCTTCTATTGAAATTAGAGCACAAAGCACATTGGGCAATCAAGTATTTAGATTCGAATGAGAAAGTGTCACAAGAACAAAAGAAATTGCAGCTCACTGAGTTAGAAGAATGGAGGAATTTGGCTTATGAAAATGCTGCAATTTACAAATTAAGAGCCAAGACCTATCATGACAAGGCAATCAAACATAGAGTCTTTCAGCCTGGACAACAAGGAGGTCTCTCCTTTTGGAGCAATTACAATTCAAGATCCTTCTTCTGATAGAGTGTTCAAAGTTAATGGACAGTCCCTTAAAATCTATCTTGGAGGAGAAATTCAGAGGGAGAAGAAAATTGTTCATTTATCAGACTCTCAATAAATTAGAATACGAGTAGCAATAGAATAGTTTAGAATAGAATTATTTTCTTGCAATTTTAAATTTATTTCTTTAATTTTAGTTGTTAAACTTTTTAGTAGGTTTTGTTATAATTTTTGGTTCATTAATATCTAATTTCAGGATTGAAGGGCAGCAAAGTGCTATATATTTAAAAGGGAATGACCACAGGAAATTTAATTTTAAGCAGTTATCTACTTCGTATCATGTGGCCACATAGAAAAGTCATTTATGGGGATGCAGCACTGGCACTAGGCTCTTTTTTTGGCCTATGGACTTAAAGAATTTTTTGAAGTTTCAAAATCCCAGGGGAGGTCCTAAAGAAGCGTCACTCGGGTTCTGTTTTGTCATTTAGTACATATGTAAAGTTGTCATTATAATAGTATTTTTCTATTTTATTATTAAAATAATAATAAATATATATATATAAAATATAAAAACAAAAAATATATATATTTATTGTTTTATATAAAAAAATTGAAAAAAATAAAGAAACTCAAAAGTGGCGATTGTTTATGCTCAGAACACGAGCAGTCTCTTACCACACTTTGCAGCTTCCTCTTTAATGCTTCACCTCCCATTTTAATCACATTACTTCACATTTCTCCCCACATTCTTGTTCACTTCACCATCTGTTATCCCCTGCACTATTCATTTTCCCTTCTGGTAGTCATTTTCAAAAGTTCCAAGCTTCCAAAGGTACGCTTCTTTTACGACTAGATCCTCCGTTTTCTGTGAGTTTTCATTTCATTCTCGTTTTCATTCATGGTTCATTGCATTGAGTAGGGCATTCTTTTTTCTTCAATGGTCAGTACTATTCATGAATATCATTTTTCCAAATCTTTTGCTTGCCTTCTCTATTTGTGATTGTTGGTTAATGGATGTTGAATGCCCTTTATTTCACACTTGTTGTGTACTGTGCATGATTAGGGCATGGAAGTTTTCCCTTTTTTGTATACTCTGCACCAACAACAATATTTGAGTGTTTTTTGGTATTTTTATTAATTTTGTGTTTCTTGTTCCTTTTTCATGGGTGTATTCAGTGATAATTTCATAATTTTTGCATGTTTTCTACTTCCTGTTCATTGGACCTTCTTCTTACATGAAGTTTTACATATGCAATTTTTTAATTTTTATGTTATTACCCTATTTTTCAATGAACCTTTGCCTTGTGTGTGCTATACCTACAATGTTTTGGAAATTTTTGCAATTTTTTGTACTCTGGTCACTACTAATCCATTCTTACAAGCCCTCATTTTGTTTATAGTGATTTTCCCACTTTGTGTGCCATTCTTACATCAGTACATGCTATTCCTTGCTCCTTGTCCTTCTTTCTATTTGAGTGTATTTAAATTTTCTGGGTGTCGCAATATGTTCTGTTTTTAACCAAGAAATCATAGATAACTTTGCTGTCTCCATAGTCCATATTATTGCCTTTGTAAATTTTGAACAATCTCGGCGATAAATTGGAATCATTGTTGCTGATTTGACGTATTTTGTTGACAATTCCTAATTCTTAGGGACCTTAGTTACATGCTCTATTAAAACATTTTACTGCACCTTGGGAGATAGAATTTCATTGTTTCTATGGTTGGATGTTGTAAATTCATGATTTCAAACTTCATTAAAAGACCCTATTGTTATTTTTAATTCTTGATGACTTAATCAATGTTGCTTGAAACCCTTGTTACTGCAATTTTTGTTTGTATATTTTGTGCAGTACAATGTTCTCATTCATTGCTCAGTTTTTCAATTATACACAATCACTATCTTTGTACTTTGTTTCTATTTTGTGTATCTTCATAGTGTGTGAATTTCTGAAAACTGGTCTTACATACCACTCGCAATATAAAATTTTCTTAATATTTTTCTCCTTTTATGGTACATTTTCACTTTATATGAAGGATCAAATTCTAAATTTTGAGAGCTCAAAATTTTAGGCCAAACACAGTGGACATATGCAATCTTCATTCCTTTTACTGCACAAATTTCATTGATCAATTCTGAACATGCTCTTTTGGTCTTCATATTTGATTCATGCTTGCTGCATTCATTCAACAAACAATTACTGAACTTGGGAACATAAGCATCTCTGTTATTGATATGATAACTTCAGCTTGAGATATTTTTTTTAGTGTTATATTTTCTAATTCTGTGCAGAATGTTTGCTCACGTATTATTTTTTCTGGCTGAAAATTGTGTGTGCTCACTGATTCAATTTTCCAGTATGTAGATTGCATATACATCATATTGTGATAATGTATGATCTGTCTTGTAAATATGGTCCATTGTTACAGTCAAATGCTCACTTTATAGAGCATTTTTATTTTTCAATGATTGATTCTTTCTTCATTTTTGGGCCTGCAATTTGCACAACGATGTTGTTTAATGTTTGGCAATTCAAAAATTGAAATTGAGATTATGTTCAGTTTTTATTTAATTTTCTGCACTACTGCTAATTCCCTGATAAATTGTTGTGAATGACAGATGAGGCGAAAAACTCTTGCTAGCAGACCTAAGAGGTCCAGAATTGAACTTTCTGCATCCAAAAGTAAAGAGAGTGAATTAGCGAACACATGCCCCTTTCGCACACCTTTCCATGAGAATTTTCATAACGCTAGTATCAAACATAGGAAAATTATTGAGGACAGTGGCTTTAAGCTCAATAAAGGAGAAGTTCGGGCTATTCAGCTTACTATTCAAGTCAGAAAATGGGAATTTTTTTATGGCTTGACAGGCAAGAGGTTTCAAAACCTAGTGAGGGAATTTTATGCTAATGGAAAAGCTGACTCCCGCAGTGGCAGCAACCTTTCTCACTACCACATTATGATCAGAGGCACAAAAGTTTCTTTTACCCCTAGAGTTATTAACAAGGTGCTGCAGATTTTTCGTACCACTATTAGACCAGCAAGAGATGATTATGGTGACCTATTAGAACAAGCCCCAAATTATGAAGCAATCATCCATACTCTTTGTAAGCCAGGATCTAAATGAAGACCACTAGGAAGTGTCGAACCATGGAGTTTACTGGTGGCTGATTTATTGGCCATTCCTAGAGCATGGTTTCAATTCATTATAGGGTCTCTTAGACCTATCCTTCATGACACGACCCTGCTGTTACGGCGTACCCAGCTCCTCTACTGCATTATCATGGGTATGGAAATTAATGTGGGCAAGATTATCCATCAAGAAATGAGGCAGATTATGGACGATGATAGCCAAAAGTCATTGGCCTACCCCTTATTGATCACTTTATTATGTGAAGATGCTAGGGTCACCATTGATCCTAATGATGTTTCAGTCTTAAAACCAAAGTGGATCACTGTAGCCACTCTTTCTTCCTTTGCTGAAAGCTCCCATAGGCGACCAGAAAGACCCCCATTGACCCTACTACTGCTGCCTCTTCTTCATCCACCATGACAAGCAAATTACCCTTTTTTTCTCTCTTGCAACAGCAAAATGAATTTTTGAAAATCACAAGCCAACATAAATTTTCTTAACATCAAGGATTGAATTAAACTCCTTCTCAGGATATCTGTTTCACTCCATGCTCTCAATGTCTCAGCTTGTGTTTAACTCTCTTCAATGCATTTGCTGTTATTCCTTACTCTAGATTTGGTAAATTTCTAGCTCATATATATTCATGCAATTAGTTATAATCAAGAGGATTTCATAAGGGTTAAAACATGGTCAGGGTTCAGGTGGAAAAATATTTTGGCTACTGGCTATTCCCTATATCAAAGAGAGTATGAGCTCCTCTTTTGATAACTTAAAAAATTCTAAGTTTAGGGTTGTATTATTGGTTGCTTGAGGACAAACATTGTTTTTAAGTTTGGGGTGGTGTATAAACCTGGAAAAAAAATTAAGTAGGCAGCTGCTATTATTGAAAGGAAGCAAACTCAATTTCTTTCAGTTTTATTAAAAAAAAAAAAAGAGCTGAAAAGAAAAAAATCAAAAAGAGAAACTTGGGTCTGCATTATTGAAAGGGGAAAAAAATTAAAATACTCAATGAGGAAGTGCACACAAGTATCTCAATTCTTAGATTTTCTAAGTTATCCCTCATACTTTCTTTGATATAGGGAATAACCAGCAGAAAAAATATTTTCCCACCTGAACCTTGACCATGTTTTAATCCTTATGAAGTCCTCTTAATTATAACTAATTGCATGAATAGATGTGAGTTACAAATTTGCCAAATCTAGAATAAGGAATAGCAACAAATGCATTGAAGAGAGCTAAACACAAGCTGAGACATTAAGAGCATGGAGTGAAACAGATATCCTGAGAGGGAGTTTAATTCAATCCTTGATGTTAAGAAAATTTATGTTTGCTTGTAATTTTCAAAAATTCATTTTGCTATTTCAAGAGAAAAAAAAGGGGCAGTTTGCTAGAATTCTAAATTCTGTTCATGAAGAAAAAGAAATTAATTTGCTTAAGGACAAGCAAATATTTAAGTTTGAGGTTGTGATGAGTTACTAACTCATCTAGAAAATTTAAGATTTTTAACCATATTTCATTGAATTTAAATTATAAGTTAATGCAATTAATTGAAAAATTCAATGAAATGTTGTATTTGTTGAAAAATTCATGAATCACTCAAATTCTGATGGCTTTTATTTTGAAAAAATTAAGAAGAAAATTGCAATTGGACTTAAAGAGTTAAAGATGAGTGCTGCAGGATTCATTTGTGGGAACACAGATTCCTGATTGTGGAAAAACGATACTGACTGAACATATAAAAACGAAATTCTTTTGAAAAGGCAACATCTTGGACATCTTTTACTTTTCTGTCTTTTACGATTCTAGAGTGCAGAAACCTAGGTTTTACATACAGCTTACGTAGAATATGGTAGTTAGGGTATTTTCTTTACATCTTTGCTAGGGGATTCTTATGGGAACTTAGATTTTATCTCATTTTCTCTACTTTATGTAATGGAACAGTAACTTTCTCATTTCATCTACTTGTTGTAAGCTCTTCTGTAAAAATGAATTTAGTATTTGCAATATATTTCAGTTTTATATTATCTCGTTGCATTATGTCTAGCTAGATATCTTTGGGTTGAGTGAGAATTAACTTATACCTTTACCCTTTGCAATGAACTAACATTAGATATATCTCAAGATACATGCTTTAATCTAACATCTTGATTCTAAACTTAATGCTTCCTTGTTTTATGTGAATGGGGTTGATGAAAAAGAGTTTATTACTAGAAAGTAGTAAGTTTTCTTAGACTAGAATTAATTTGCTCATTATAAATTATTAAGGAATAGAAATTTGTGATGATGTGGTCAATGGATTTAATTCTTAATGTTGAATGTCTTTAGTTGTATCTAAAGATTTAGGACGGTAATTTCATTTTAGAACCAATTACCAAGGAATTGAAGTTGGGTACTTTAGAAAATCTGACCATTAGATAAAGTTGTATTTTGAGTTATAAATTTATTTGTATACAAAGAAAACGGGATAAGAGATTCCGAACTCAACCTGCTTTAAATTGTTATCAAATCCAATCTCAGTAATCACAGTATTTACATTCTGCAGTTAGTTTACTTTGTGTTTTAAAATTTAGTTTTTCATTCTGCATATTATACAATTAAATTCCAGCATTTTAATTTAGTTTTAATAATTTTGCACTTAATTAATTTTCATGCAATTTTTACTCTATTTTTTGTGACCCAATTAGTGTCATTCTTATTATTTGATATTTAGCATTAATCCCTGTGAATAATAATCTTTTATTACTTCAACGATTTGATACACTTGCCAAAAAGAGTTTATCAATAAGCCTTAGGTTCATTTTTTATTTTCATTCAGTTCACAGTTTTACTCATAATTACGAAAAAAGAACATACTGTTTTTACATTATCCAAGTGAAAATGGCGAAGACAAAATGGTGTTAAGGTTCACTACATTTTCGTTAATTCTTGAAAATGAAAGACAAAGTGAAAATAAAGTATTATTTTTTTATTTATTACTTATATTTTTGGTCTATGTATTTATTACTTAAAACAAATCAACTCAATGAAACAAAAAAAAAAGACAACATTACATACGGTACTGTTGGCCCAAATAATAATTACCACATTGGAGTCAACATGGACGCCACAGCCCAAGATTACTACACAATTCTGTATCGGTAACTAAATCACGAAAGTTTACAGCATTGAAGTCTTCAAAGGAAACCAAGTTTGGCAATTCACTCCACTATGACCGCAGCATGACTTTGGAAGTCAGAACTCAGAAGTTGGCTCATTCTATCAGTCCATCTTGACAATGCATAGAAAAACTTAGCATCAACATGTCTGATAGGCAACCCCCTATACACAAGCGCACAGGACTAACAACACCAGTATGCATAGTGCTCCTCTTTGCGATGGTTACTAACAAGGCCTCCACACTTCAAACAGATGAAGCTGCTTCCATCAGAAACTGCATCCAGTACTACTTGCATCCTGCCACTTTCTGCCAGTATGGAAGTCCCATGAGCATCTGGGGTAATTGATTGGACGGTAATGTCATTGGTAGGTGGTTCAATCACTACAGGCTGAGCTTCAGCAATAGCACACTCAGCAAACAAAGAAGCCAGCTTATCAACCGCAGCATTCTCTTGCAGTCTCCTTCTGTACAGCTCGCGAGCCCGGTGCAAGGACTGAAAAACAGCTTCATCCCCACCCCTATTCTTCATAGCTACGACCACCTGTTCAAATTATAGGTAAATATCAGCCACAAAAAGACTTGCAGATTTTGGTAGTGTTCGGTTTGTTTTCTATTTTCAGTTTTAGTTGATACATGTTCACAAATTATTGCAAAAATTCCATTGTTATCACTTTGTTTCATGTCCTCTAGATTTTAAAAGAGAAACAGGAAAAACATATTTTTGTATTTTTCATGGTTTCCTTTATAAAACTACGAAAATATTTCATGTTAAACAAAAGAAAAACAAGGTACCATTTTGTAATTATCATAGAAAAACAGACCAACTAAAAATGAAAATGAAATCGGATGATGAACCAAACAATCTCAGAGTTTTTGGATTTTTGGCTAGGTTTTCTCATTTGGCAAGTAGATAGCACTTTCTGCAAACATGATTTATGTCTCTAAAAACTAAACATTCACCACCATCCCAATTCTAACATAATCTTGGTGAATGTTTATTTTATAGGTTATTCTGGAGAAATAATCATGAATTTCTTTTAACTTTCTGAGAGAGTCTATGAAAAATATACAATTATTTCTATAAATTTTGAAGTGAACAAAACATGCTATTAGTAATTTGCTATGAATGCAGCATGGTAAAAAGTTTAAAGCGCAGATCAGAGATTCATTATACTTGTCGCTTCCATTCCTACAACAAGTTGGAAATTGGAATGCCCCCACAGAGGTCAAGTAGAGTGAGTAGCATATATTAGTGTAATAAAAAATATTTTTTTTTATTATCTGTTTTGAATCCAAAATAACCAAATCCAAACACAAACGTAACGTGCTACTAATTAGTTTAGGTAAGTTGCCAGCAACTCTTTCATCCTAAATTCAAGCTTTCATGGGAGTTTGGCACACAAGACAAATGAGATATCCCAGCATCAAATTTCAAACACCCCATATGTTTGATGCAACAAATAAAATCCATTTATATAGGAAACCCAAGAATTTGCAGGCGTATGCTAAAATCTTGCACTGCAAATTGCAAATGTGAATCCAAATTGGATAGGAAAACACCGGCAAACAAAATATCCCTACCCCTATTTCTTTTTTCCCACCCAAAAAAATCCCTATTTTTTCGTAAATTCATTTCTTTGGCAACTTACAAAACAGTTATTCATTCCATAACAGTGTTAATACAAACTTCGTGTTCAACCCTAGAACATGTTTTGCAGACTTAGCTAGTTTGATTAGTAAGATCAAGAAAAACATTCTTTGCATGCTATAGCACAGAACAAAAATAAAGAAGCCCCAGATACTTATTTTAAAAAAATCAATTAAAAAATTCAGCAAATTACCAATTGAAATGAAGAGAAAGAGTTACATAAAATTGAAGAGAAAAAAAAAAAAGATTACCGCTTGGAGTGCCTGAGAAGGTTTGCCTTGATTTATGAGTTGGCGCGCCAATGTGAGCAAATCTCGAACGACGTCGTTTTGGCCGGAGCTAGACGCAACCATCACCGGCGATGCCTCTGCCTCCGTCATTTCCGAGTCCATGATCTTTCTTTTCTCTATCTCTATCTCTATCACTTTGATTTCTAAATATTAATATTAATTATTATTTATATATCATATCGAATCTAAGGGTTGGGCTTTGAGACTTGTCGTTTTAATCAGAAATTAATCATGAAAAAGTGGGTGATAAATTTAACGTTAATCGTTCTAGTTCTAGCACTTTCTGCTGCTGTGTCTATTACTCGCCACGCCAACTATCATATGATGTCACCTTTGATTGGGGATTAGCTTCGGGCTGGGCTTAGATCCATCGGTTAAGCCCAAATTTTGACCAAAGGACGTTTCTTGTTACACACTATCTTATTGTCCGAAAAGTTAATTCTAGAAAATATATAATACATTTGTTTATGATTTTTAACTTTTTTAATATTATACATAATAAAAATTTATATATGATTTTATTAAAAAAATTAAAAAAATTTAATTTTAAATAAAATTTATTTTTTATTCTTTACTATGTAAAATTTGTATTTTTCAAAAAAGTACATTTTTTAAAATTATATTTTAGAATTGATTTTTAATTATTTTTAAAATTTTCAATTGTTAGGATAAAATTAACTCTCTTCGAAAAACTAAGTTCTAAAAATAATATAAAATTAATTTTATTTTATTTTGGCCTTATTTACAGTAACTTCTAAACTTTAATTAAAAATGGTAAATTTTGTAGTACTTTTTAAAATAAAAGGATATTCCATACTCTCTTACAAAATGAGATTAATGATTTATTTATAAAAATTTAAATATTTTTTAAATTTCAAGATATTAAAAAATGTATACCCTTCCGTATAAAGAGAATATACAATGTTTTCTTATAGTACTAGGTAAAAAGCACTTAAAAAAAAATTAGAAACGGTGCGAATAAACAATAACACAAAGGACACAGAAAAAACCCATGCAATACTCGCGGACCTCAGTACGGTTATACCCATTAATCCATCTTAATTGAATGGTCCATAAAGAGACCCATCTTCTTTTCAAGTAAAATATTTTTTCAATAATTTGCATAATATGTATTTAACATTGTAGAAATAAAGTCTAAGAGCCCAATTCAAGTGATAAGATATTACTCTTTTCATAAAACGTATCATATTGGAATCAAATAATTAGCCTTTTGCCTACTCTTTTTGCTCAGTGCAGTTCTCCCTTAACATGTCAAAGACGTCTTTATAAAGATTTTTAAAAGATGTACTTTTATCAGCATTTTGAAATGTTAAATTGAATTTGAATTCGAAAGCACAATTGAACAGTGAATCACTTGCATAGCAAAATTTAACAAAGTATGCAATTGCCGTTTGAAATATTGGATAATACGATTCCTTTTTGTAAAAAAAATATTTATCATCTAAATAAAAAGTTAATACATAAGCCATTGAGCCATCCATATTTATCATTACTCTCTTAAATTACGTTCCGTTCGTTTTTCACGCTTGACCAGAATATGAATATCCAATGGGCAATTCTATTTCACTTGTATACAGGTTCGATTAATAGCATAAACTTGGTCAAATAGAAACAGAAAAAGCCTAAACTTTTTTCCAACCAATAAAATAAAAAGTGTTATTGTCTTTCTGGGGCGGTTCATTTAATATTTTCGTGTTTATTATAAAAAGAATAGGTCCTCACCTAACCCTGCCACTGGCACTGTGCCGTGGCAAAATCACTTGAATTCCACAAACATGCCATTGCCAACCATCGACTGCGGCATTCCGATAAGACCACTTTGGTCGACTTGTCCATATTCCTCACAATTCCCCATTTTATAATGCCTACATTTATCAACTGGTTGGATACCTCAGCTTTTGCTCCCCCAAAGAACACATGCAACACCGTCATTTTGAAATGTCTCTCTTAAAAATGATCGTCTATGAAATATAAATATGATACATGGTACAAATATGATATAAAATTTTTATTTTTTATTTTTAAATTAGATATATAATGAGTGACGGATCCAGAATTTTTTTTTATATAGTATATACAAATTTTACTGCATTAATAATATAATATAATATTTAAAAGTATAAATACATATCATAATAGTTCTGTATGAGTTTTTATATTTTGGAAACAATGAATAATTTTTTCATTTTCAATATTACAAAAAAATTCTCTCTATATATAAGTAACCAAATAATCATTCATCTCTTATGTAGTTTTGCATTCGATTCTTGATGATATTCACGACAAAAAAAGTTCTTTCAACTATTGCAGTTGCCACAGGTAGTATTAAAGCTAACTCTAAAAGCAACTAGACCAACAGATACACATGTTTTTTGGTCTCCACAAGCTTTATGGAAAGATCACTAATCCCCTATTTCTGAAAATGCACTATTAGAGCATACATCTATAAAATAATTTTTAAATTAATTATCTAGTGCCAAAAGTACAGAAAATTCTAAAGGATAAAATTGAGCAAAACGAATCAATTTCTCCTTATTAAATGCAGAAAATGAATCTCTTGGATTTAAGCATGCTACACAAAGAAGCAACTCAGTATTCACTTACGTAAAACGATTATTCAACTCTTGAAGGTGTCGATCAATCACTTGATAGAATAATTCAACTTGAAAATGATGTAAATTAAATACTTTTTTTCATTTTGAGTCTTGGCCTTCTTTTTGTTTGAAAGGTATCACTCATATTTGGAATGACAGCACTGTGCTTTCACAAAATAATGAAACATCAATGAGCAAAGAATGTCAACCATCATTTGTAACCTCTGTTTGGACACTATAACTAATTTCATAGCATTTAAATCACTTCTTTGTAATGCTTGAGATAACTCATGAGTAATTCCCAAAATACTTTTCATCAAGTGCAAGATGAAAATAAATTCAAAAGATTGCATAGAATTCAACAAAGCACATGCTTCAGCTTTTTACTCTAAACTAATGTCATCTTCCTCAACCATTTCAAGCACATCAATCATAGAAGAGAACAAAGAAACTAGATTAAGTAATATACCATAATGTGAGCTCCATCTAGTATCTCCTGTCTTCTTAATTGTAGTTTCTTGATTCAAACCACATCCACTAGACATTTCTCCTTTTTGCAATGCTTTTTTCACCTTTGCAATTTGACTTTCACGAAGGATATCTTGATGCTTACATGATGCTCCAACAACATTAAAAAAAATTAGCAACTAAATTAAAAAATAATTCAATTTCAACATGCTTTTTTGCTACCATAACAAGAGCTAATAGGAGTTTATGAGCAAAATAATAAATATAAAATGTTGAATAATTCTCCCTCAATGTTAAGCTTTTGAGACCACTAATTCACCTTGCATATTACTTCTCCATCATATCCTTGTCCACGTAACCTTGACAAACTTAACTCATATTTAGCAAATAAAGACTCCAAAGCCGATTTTAATGATGGAGTATTAGTATTAGAAACATGAACAAGACTAAGAAAACACTCCATAACTTGCCCTTTCTTATTCACATAACGTAAAGCCACAACTATTTGTTCCTTAACAGAGATATCTCAAGATTCATCAATCAAAGTAAAAAATAAATTATCTCCTAGATCTTCAAGTATAACTTTAGGGGTTTCACAGGCAGCAGCTCTAACAATATCTTTTTGTATTGTAGGAGTTGTTAAATTAAGATTTCCACGAGCATTCTTTAAAACTTTATGAATATCTTCATTGTGGTTAGCAAGAAAATCCAGAAGTTCAAGAAAATTCCCTTTATTACATGATGACATTGACTCATCATTACCACGAAAAGCCAACTCTTGGCACAATAAAAATCGAATGCAATTAACTATTGCAATCAAATGAATTCAGTATTTCTTTTTAACTTGATGAGAATGTTTACATATGGCAACATCAATATGTTGCTTTTGTTTCATTAGAGCTTCACAATTTCTCCATGCTTGATTATGAAAACTATTTGGGCCTCCTACATAAACTTGAAACTTTTCACTTTTTTTTCAATTTATAAAACCCCCTTTTATAAATGCATCACCACTACCTTTATGTTCTCTAACATGTTATCTCATAAGATAACAACATAAGCAATATGTCGCATCTTACTTTTGACTATATTCTAACCAATTGCCATATTTTGAATACCAATTCGACAAATTGTATCCCCAAATTGTCTTTGTGGAAAATTAATCTCTTTTGGTTAACAAGGACCCTTTTGAAAATAATATCTCCTAATTTTATCTCTATCACTTGGATGATAATCTGACATTTTTTGCCTTAAACTGGGATCATTAGGAAGTTTTTCCAAATCAAATTCTAAAAATCTTTTTTTAAATGACGGACCTAATATTGTACTTCTACATTCATCAAGTGCTTGAGGAGAAAATGATTGTTCTGATGTTGATTTTCTTTTAAAAAATCTTTCCATTGCTAGAAATAAAATTAATATAATTATAATTAATTTCATGTTCATAAAACTAAAATCAATAATAAAAATTATAATATTTTACATAAAAATAACAACAAGTCTTAAAACTAATACAAGTAATCCAAATATCTAATAATAAAATAGAGCAAATCAAATAAGCAAATAATTTATTGATAAAACAATAACAAATGCAATGGAGCAAACAAAGAAATATATTACAGTTGAAAAAATAAAAATAGGGGGTGAAATGTTACCCATATTCTCCATTTGTTAGACAGCTCACAGCTTGTTGGGTAGAAATTTGTTGAACAAAAAATTAAAGCTTTTAACACAAAAAAAAAAGAACCGAGAGTTGTTGAAGACTTGAAGTGAAGCTCACAGCATAACCACGTAATATTCTTCCTTTCCTTTCTCCCAAGTTCACAATCGCAAATAGAAAAACAAAGCCGTAAAGCTAAACTCAACTCAAGAAGTTGAAAAAAGTTAAAAAATTTCTCCTGTTGATAGCATTTGCCAAATAGCTATTGAAGTGAAAAAACAGAGAAGCCTAAACATAGAAGTTGAAAAGGTATGTACTAGACTTGTTGGAGAAGTCTTAAGACAAAAAAAAGTGGGTGTCATTAACGTAATTTTAGCAAAATTTGGGAGTAATCATTTAATAAAATAAAAAGTGGCTGAAGTGTATTTCCTTGATAGTGAAGTGGAGGCAATTAAATTATAATAGAGAAGGCAATTAAAATAGAATAATATATATATTAGTAAAAGAAAGTCAAAACAACTGTCCTCACTCAAATACTAGTGCATCTGTCTCTGTGTATATTCTATTAGAAACAATTATGTTTAAACTAGATAGATCAATATGAGTAATAAATTTCTCTATCCAAACATTCATTAGAATCACATACTAAATTGAAAGAATCTTGTACTAATTTATTAACGTGCTTGATGATAACTAAAATTTTGAGATTATGAGAAATTTTAAAAAAGAAATATAAATCGTTATATATCTTTAAAATGTTAAAATTTATTTAATTATTATGATATTTCAATAATATTAATATAAATTTATAAAATCAAAGTAAAAAATATATAAAAATTTTAAAATACCATGATGTGTCATAACATAAATATATATCCAAGACAAGTATTATTTAAAAGTGTCCGTACTTCATAGCTCATGCCAATGTCAAGTCGTATACAAACATAATCCACTCTCAAGTCTCAACATTGTGGCATTCCACATATATAATTGATATATTGAGATAAAAACGATGAAAAGGGTGCCCACTTGGGTTATTTGCAAGTATCCGTTGACATTTAAAATCTTAGAAAACCAAGAACAGTGCCTAGTGACAAGGCTGTTTAGATTAATATCACACCGTTAATTATAAATTAAATTATGCATCGGTAGGCTCTTTTTGAGCTGGAACGCATGGCCATGCATGGCTGCAGAGCTTAATTCATTGCCCATCAATTCCAAATTATGGGAGCAGTTGGGTTAATTTGCATTTCCTCGTTTTTCACTTCTTTTCTTTTGTCAAATGAACAGGAAACTGTCTCAATGTCTGTTCAATCATTGCTATAAGATTGCGAAGGTTACGCAGTTTATCAATAAAATAACATTTATTTAGAAGTCACAAACTAAATATTGTAATTTCACTAGCTTGTCATCACTTGTCATATGAGTTGCTTTTTGTGCATGAGGGATATGGCCATTTGCTATGTGACCTTGAGAAAAGAGAGTGTGGTGTGGTACATATCTAAGAAAAACAAAAGTGGCTTTGACACCGCCAGCGGATGCTTATCCCTTCATCAACACAAATTTTGGGACCATTTGCTTTGGAAAAGCCTCTTGGCAATTTAGGGACCTGGATTTCCTCAATTTTTGACACCAAGTGCATCTTCTAGTTAGGTTATTTTTATGCATTTTTATTTAAGTGAAAATTTCCTGCTTGAATCTGAATCCGCAATTTAGAAATTGTTTGATCACTTTTTTCCTTGCCAACCCTGTAACGTTAATGTATGTCATCATATGCGCCCTACTGGATAGTCATATTACCCAAGAACAATTTATTCTTCATACAAACCCTAATATTTATTTAATCCTAAATATTGGTATCTAATTTAGTTCATGATATAAAATATTAAATTTAATATTACTATTTAATTTGATTTTTAATATTATAAAACTAATAAGGTGATTTTCAAATTGATGGTTAACGTTACAAACCAAATTGATTAATACACATTAAAGTTATTGGGGACTAAATAAATTTATAATAATTACTATAAAGGGTTAAATTTGCTTTTGCATTTGCATAACGAAACCAAATTAACCCATGGTACAAATTTTAAGGACTAAGTTGGCATTTTAATTTGCTTCATGGCATGGGTGTATTTCCCGAGCCACCCAGTTGCAATCAGAAAATAATGATCTTTTTGAAATAATTTATCAATTGCACGCATTGACATGTGGAAATTATTAGAACATGGATGAAGACAAAGTTGAAGTACAATTATACATTACAAAGGAAGATAAAGAATTGCAACCAAAATGCCTTAGCAGATGGAGCAAAATTTGAAGGTCAACAAGGAGAAGGATTCGCATCTAAGGAACCTGAGAGTTTTGAAAAGGAAGCTTACAAGGGATAAGGCTATGAAACCACGTGAATGGACACAGCCTCGGTGTTGCAAAGAAATTTGCACACTCAATCACTGATCTCTGGAATGGAAGATCAGGAATACAATTGTTTCTAACATCAAGCACCCCTCTCTGAATTAACATCCTACAAATTGGCCCCACATGTGTAAAATAGTTATCAGATAATGAAAAGTTGACCAAGTTCACCAACCGTGCACACACCACTTCTGGCACCATTCCATACAAAAGATTACTAGCCAAATTTAGCAACTCCACTTTCTCAAGGCAACTCAATGAGAATGGTAAAGGACCTGTCAATTGGTTATTCCCAATATCAAACACTGTGGCTTCTTCAAGAAAACCAATCTCATAAGGCAAGCAACCTGTTAGCTGGTTATTGAGTAACAATACCTCTGTCAGAGTGGACAAAGCTTTAGGAAGGCTTCTTGGTATTGGACCCATCAATTTGTTGTTTGCTAAGGTGAGTAAGAGAATATGTGTGTTGCCTAAATTATCAGGCAACCCTTGAGTGAAGATATTGTTGTTGATGAAAAGCACTTCAAGGTTCTGTGTGAATATTTGTGGTGGGACTGCCCCAGAGAAGAAATTGAACCTTATATCCAAGAATGTTAAAGTGCTCATGCCTACAACAGCCATGGGAAATGGACCTGACAATTGGTTGTTGCTAACATCAAGCTCATAAAGATAAGGTAGCTTAGCTATTTGGGGTGAGATGGTGCCACCAAAATTGTTGGAATTTGCATGGAAAAGAGCAATATCAGGGAGCTTATCAATAAACCCATCAAGGGTAGCAGCAGATAGTTGGAAACCATTCAAATCAATAGAGGCCAAAGCAATGGCAGAGTTGTTATCTGGGGGAGCATCACAGTAGAATCCTTTGTAGCTGCATATATCTGATCCTACCCAAGATTTGGTAACTCCTAGTGGATCTGAGGTGATTATGGACTTGAATCTTTGAATCACTGGGTACACTACTTCAAGTCTTTGGTCTGCAAATACCAAAGCATTTGTTTTGAGAGGTGGAGCTGCTTGAATAGTTGTTGATTTTTGAGTTTGACATGGTGTTGTGTCCAATTGGTTGTTGCAGCCTTTGCTTGAGCCACCACCACCTTTGCTTCGGTGGCCACTATTGCCTCTGTTAACATCATGTGCTGACGTGTGAAGAGCAAAGAAGATGTACAAAATTGTGAGTGTGACCAAAAATTTTGCAGGCATGATATTGCTACTCATCTTGTCTTCTCCTCAACACTACTTTGTTTAGTTTTGAAGGCAAGTAGGCATAAAGAGAGTGCAGTTTTATTAGGCCAACTTTCAACAAAGCACTTTAGTCTTTAGTGTGTGTATGCAAAATGATTGGGCAGATAATAATCCAAAGAAGTGAATGGATATTGAAATACTAATATCATACCATAACTTTTGTACTCACTAGTCATAGCTGTTACCTTCCTGTTTCGTCACATGAGCGTCATAATAAACTGTAGACACGATATTTCTGAAATCAATATTATTTGCCGATAATTTTATATTTAATTAGTTGGTGATATCATTTAAATTTAATTCATCACAAATCCATTCCCAATACCGGAATCAATCAATATACTTATTAACTGATGATCTACATATGCTTAAGAGATTTATAAAAGATATAGATACTTAAATTTATAAATATTTAACTATATTTTCAGTTATATATTTTTTTTAGTTTTTTTTATTTTAGTCTTTCTAATTTTTTATGATTTTAGTATCTGATATTTTTAAATTAGGCATTTATTTTTTATTATGAACATCTTTCAATGTTAATCTGCCGGTTATTTTCCCTCATAGTTGTTTGTTAAAAGAGACATAAATTTGGATTTATGAAACTACATGAAAAATATAAACAATATAATATCAATAAAGCAAATTCTATTAGTGCATTTTAAAATTATTTATTTGTTAGTCTTTTTAAATATTTAAGCATGTTGATTTGTATAAATTTGGATTTAGAGACTACATAAATCAAACAAACACTAAACTATCTTATAATACTTCAAGTTAAGTTTTAAAATGGTAAAAAAAATTAAAATATATATTAAATAAATAAGTTAAATTTAAGCTTTAAATTTAAATTTTTTTATTAAATTTTAAATCTTACAAACTCAAACTTAATTTCATCCTAACTACAATTTTTATAACTAGCTTATTTTCTCTTAGTCAACAAACTAGCTTCTAATAATGTGACTAATTAGGCTTGATTCCTTGGGCTGGCCTGTTATTTAACCCACTAACTTAGGCGAGCTGGACTATTACACTGAAGCTGAACAGCCCGCATAACCCATCCTACATAGCCTGGGTTAATGGTGGGGTCAAAAGTTGACTTAGACTGGGCTGATCCATTGGACCAAAATGAAATAAGATGCTGTTGTCAGTAGGTCTGCCCCAATTGCCCCCAATAACTTAGGGTAAAGTTTTCACTTTTGGGCATTGAAATTTAGACAAAAATATATTTTTGGTTTTTATTTTATTTTATTTTTTTAAAAGATTTATATAAAAAATACAAAATATTTTTTTTGTTTTTACTATTTCCTGTGTAAATCTTAGAAAATACGAAACTGAATAAAAATAACGCGACAAATTTGTAATTAAAAGTAAACGCAGAACATGAAAAGAAAAAAATGTTTTCAGAGCCTAAACCTTTTTGGAATTGAAATTACTATGTGCTGCTAACTGTTGCCTCTCCCAACCTGTTTTTCCTATAGACCACCACCCACAGCGCCACTAAGCCAGATCAATAGTTAGCTACCTTAGTTGGTCATTGCTGGAAGCTGAGTCTCTTTTTGCTTCTAAGTGCTGGCTTCGTTTTTCAGCCCATTCCTAGAAAATGGACTAGAGTTTAGGTGTTAGAACCATGCAACAAAAAAATGTAATAAAACTGATCCAAAAGAGTATTGACATGTTGAACGAAAACAAAAACCTCAACTTCGGTGTCGTCCTAAAGTTCTATCTAAATTATTATGATTCAATCATCCATAATGTTTATCCTCCCTCAAGGATGAAAATTACCAAAGGCATCATCAATGAAAGGAAACGTTCAAATGGTTCTCGTGTTACTGAGAGGATGGGATACAAGGAAACCAGGATTTATTGCAAGGAACTTGGTCAATGTGGTACCTTCTAATTTCTAAAGATATTTTATAAAGAGCTTGCTATTTGCTTGCATGGCATGCAATACTCTCACATCATCCATTTTTATTTTTTATCTTTTAACTATACTTTAGAGAATGAATTCATAGTATTTAAGCAAATCCTTGAAGGTAAAAAAAATAATATAAGTAAAAGAAACTCTCTTTTTTCTTACTTTACATTGTCTTTGTTATCCCTTCTGTCGAGTGAACAATTTATAGAATAGTAAAGTTAAGTTATATCTTCTATTTATTTTCACATATAACAATATAAACTTTAAGAATTAAAATTATTTGACATCAAATACTTAAGTTTGGTTAAAATTCTAAAGTTATTGTTATTCTACTATGGTTCATCACGAAAGTAAAATTCTTTTCTGATTTCAAATTAGTCATGACTTAAACCCTAAATCAACCTCACATTAACATCAACTATTAAACTCTTGGTCACATTTAGTTTCATCTCAAATTTGATTATAATGAAGTAGTCTAACTATCACATATATATGCTCATAAATATCAACTTTATTGTAAGCGTCATGGTACACTATTGAGGCATTAAACATATTACATACCTCACAATTACACAATTAGGTGTAGAAAGCAACAAACTCGACCATCAATGTCTATATAACAAGAAAATTATTTAGCTCAAGAACAATATCCTTACTCACCATACCTTTATTTTAGTTATAGTTTTTCAACTTAAGCGTTGAAGTGTTTTTATGAGAACACTCTCCACTGAGCTGACTAGAGTAATCAAGAGACTATTTATAAACTAAAAGTATCAATTGTACAATTTGTTTGTCATATTTGTATACTAACAAAAAAATCATCAAAATTCAAATATTTCACATAATAAGAATTCAAATATTTGATCTATTTATCAAATGCATCATGTAAGATATTTCATAAATATTTTGAATAACATTAAAATTGTTTTATATATTATTTTTCTTTTATTTATTGAACTTTTATAACTATACTAACAGAGATGCCACAATAATAAAGTAACATAATTTTTCTTATTAAGTGTTAAAATATTTTTCCTTTTTATTTATGTTTTGTATCTTCATGTTAATACTATACTGATTTTATTTATCGTATTATAATTATGCTTGGTGTAATATTTTTAAACTTTATCACGTTTTATAATTCGTTTCTCATGTCATGTACATGTTTTCCTGATATTATCAGTAGCAAACCCGGTGAACACGCTTTCCGGCATTCATATGGTAAAAGTGGCGCAAAAACGAAAAAAATATAAAATATTATCAAATTATTTTATTTTCCTTTTTAGAAACACATTTTTTTAAAATAAAAGATAATATAAATTTGTGTTATATTTAAAAAAAGTGTTTTTAAAAAGAGAAATAAACATGCTCTAATAATACAAATTTATATTATATTATATTTTTAAAAAAAGAGAAAACTGCTTTTAAAAAGGGAAAAAATCTAACAATTAAGAGATTAAATATGTTAAATTTCAATTAATTATTAATTTTAAATTAGAGGGACAAGAAAGAAGAGTGATAACAGAATGAGATGATTTTAATCACAATATAAAGAAGGCCGTTATTAAGGAGCGTAGTAAAACGAACAGACATGAGAACAAGTTTTCTAGTCCTACAATTCACATCGTGACTGTGTGTTTTGTTGCCAATTTAGGTCGAATGAGGACCCTCAGAAGTCAATAAACCTCTCGTTAGGTTGTCAAAAATTCTCAAACCCATTCATTGCTGCTTCGTCATTCAAACGTAACAATGCAAAAATAGAATAACGCGTGCTTCACCAAACACCAATTACAACGAGTTCTTCCATCAACTTTCAAACTTAAGTCACACGAAACCTACTCATCAAATCAAAGGAATGCAACATTTTTCTCCAGCCTTCATGGCCGTGACTGTATACCTACCTGTTCTCTTGTCCCCCTTTTCAAATTCACACTAGGACTTGACAAGACATATTATCTATATATATACAATGAAAATGATATATATATAAAAGCAAAATCACCATGCAACAAACTTCATCAGAATTCATCAACGCTGTTCAATTTCTTTTTCTTTTCTCTTAAATATATGTTACAAAGACCAACCAATCCTTCTGTATTTAAGTATTTCAATGAATTTTAAAATAACTACAGAATTAACGAGAAAATTTTCTCCTACTAGCGTCAGTTACAAACTGCCAACACAAATTAATCTTGATCTCTTTAAACATAATAACATCTTGTAATCTCTTAACTTAAATATAAAGAAAAAGAGAGAACAAAACACAAAAATCCTTATATATGAGCTAAAGCAATATTACTAACACTGAGTGTTGACTAATCACAAAGCTATAATTAAATATATTCTAAATGAAGCAATAGATTGAATTGGGAGTTGGGGCAGGTGAGAACAAAAACTTGTATCAGTGGTTGGATCAATGGAGACTAGGAAGATTCAAGGACAACAACATTGGCCATCTCAGAAGCGGTGTGGGAGTGACTATGATCTCCTTCGTAGGTAACAACCAGCATGTTCGAATCGTCCACAGCACGCTCCACGTGTTTGCGTGCTGGGCAACCTCTCACGCTTGTACACTTGTAATAACCTCTGCAATGTCAAATAACAAATTCACGTTGAGAGACCATACACAGCTACCCACAAACATAAAATTTGTTTCTGTCATTTCTAGCACAAAAACGTCAAAAACAGAAGATTGAGTACGCCATAACAAGAAACGCATAGGTGGCTACCACAGGCAATTACGACACAGTGATAGACTACCAAATTATGTGTTTGGGTTACAAACTTAAATTTAAATTAATTGATTGGATTTATTTAAAACTGTTTAAGCGACCTAATTTATATTTAAAAAATTCTTAAAATAAGTTTACCATAAAATCTGATGCAAATTTTTAACTCAATGCAAAATGTACAAGTTATTATGTTAGCTCAAACGTAAATTTAAAAAAAAATTAATTTTAATCAAGAATGATTAAATATGTACTTTTTTATATATAAAATCATGATACAAGAAAATAAAGGTGATTATATGGCATTTAAAGCAAAGTAAATATGTACTTAATCTTGTTACATTTAACATACCTCGGGTGTGGAGAGCCTTTGATAGGTTTCTGTCCATATTTTCTCCATGAATATTCATCGGGTGGGATATCTGCAGTCTTGGAACTAATAGCCGGTACTCTGATCACCCTCTTCAACTTCAATTTCCTACATCATTCAAAGCATATATTATACACTTATATAAAAGCCTTATGTAATAATGTAAGTGTATTGAAATACATATTGTGATGAGAATAATACCAAGACTAAAAAACAAATAAAAAAATAGAACACCTTTTCTTGGAGCAATGGCACTTAGCAGAGGACGATCCACATTTGAGAGTAGAAAAATCCGTTGAATTGCACTTTCTCTTCACCGAAGTTGATGACAGTGGCGGTTTACACGCATTAGAAAACCCCGAAGAGTGACAAGGGCGTTGCAAAGTTTCAGTGTCTCTCGTTAATGTAGAAATATAAGAGTTGGCAGAACCATTTGTTTCATTCTTTGGTGGCAAAGGTAAACGCTGTTGATGGAGAAGAAAACGTTGCTGATGATTCTGGTTGTCATAAACCTTGAAAGCAGAGGCTTGCTCTGTATTATGTTGTAGTTGCTGCACAAAAGAAAGCGCTTTCGGTTTTGAATCATTCACCGTCTGTTGCAATTGAAGAAGAGGGACAGGTGGCACTGTTATAGGAGCCCTTCTGAAACGAGCGTGACCGGTTCTTGGCCTGTCGAGGAGCGAAATAACCTCTCTGAACCGGTTAACCGCCACGTCAGCAACGGCTCCGAATTCAGAATCACTTTTCTCAGTGCCGGAAATCATGTCGACGAGCTTCTCAACGCTGTGAATGCCAGCAGAAGCCGCTTCCTGCACCGCCGTTGCATTGTTATTATTCCTATCGCTTCCAAAACCCGTTATAAGCTCCACGGCCATAGTTTTTCAATGGCATTAACAAACAATGAAAAGGGAAAAGGAGAAGCAAGTTACAATCTTTTTTTACTTTGCAAATGACCCTCTTTTAGTTATAATCATGGGGTTGAATCTTTTTTTATTTCTTAGGATTGTAGAGGGAAAAAAGGAATTGGGAAAGAAGAGGAAGGGCGTTTGTTTTAGTCAAAGGTTGCCTCATCGATGCAAAGGGTCAAACCTAACTACTAATTGTTTTAGTCCACGTGGAAATTTCTTAGGACATAGACTCATATCTTTAGGTGGGTCCCTTATAACGGGATAGAGTGTGTTGAAGACAATTGTGACGATCAAGAGAGAGAGAGAGAATTGGTGGTAAGGTCAAAAGGTTGTGATTAGCCGTTGGATTTTTTATGAAGAAAAATGGGAATGGGGTAAAGGTCAGTTGGAGACAGAGAGGCACATAGAGAGAGTTGACCCTTTAACTTCTTTTAATGCAAAATGGATGAGGGAGTGGGGGGCCAAGTTGCGTTACGACCCTTGCCTCTCAAGGCACATGAGATTCTTCAATTTTTTAGCCTTTGTTTTTCTCTTTTTGTGTTATGTTCTCCTAAATAAGCTCCCTTATACATGTATTATTCATTTACCTAACATAGAAATTTTGATAACTCAATACATATTTTTTAATAAAATAACTAGAAGGATTATAAATTAAAAGACGTTTGATGAATATATGCATCTTTTCTTTCTTATGGAAGTTTTCAGAATCTCCTCTCTTTTTTTCTGGTTTAATGAATGGGGGAATCTTCTTACTAGTCAAATGCGGTGATCCCGAACTGTTGTTTTGCATAAATACAAACTTATTCACGCCTTTTAAGATACCAATTGATTGTTTAGACTTTAGCCTAAACTTGTTTTGACCATTTGTTTTGAAATTTTGAAAGAAAAAAAATGAAACAAAGTAGAATGTTTTTGCTTTGCTTTTGCAACTGCCTTTATTTTATAACCATTTCGGTGTTTTTTTTTAATACTTTTATATTTAATTTCTGCATACAACGATATTTTTTTTCCTATGGTGATAGCCAATAGTATTATCTTTCAACGTGTTTTTTAAGCAAAATGGTTGCTTCGACTAAAATAAAAGTCATCCGAATAACAAACATTTTCAAAGCACGTATATTACCAGATAGAGTGATAGATACATAAAATCCTCCTTTTAAATTCTAAAGTACTATTCTTTCGAAGATAAAAAGGAATCTACAACTGTAGTTCGTAAATTATGATTAAACTCTTAATTTATTCTTCGAAATGGTATGAATCATGCCTTTTAATTTTAAAAAGTATTTATAATTTTATAAAATATTATTCATTTTAGTTATGTCTAACACAAAACAACAATAAAATAGAATTAAAAATAATAATATTTTACAAAATCAGGACTGACAAAAAATTTTAAAAATTAAAAGTACACAACCCGTACAATCTCAAACATTAAAATGAGGGTTTACTCCAAAAATTATTCAAATTTGCAGTGGGGTCTGATCATAAGAAGATGCTTCTCATGAATGTATCTAGGTTTTCCTAAGCATTATGGGATGCTAATCAGCTTTAACTTGAAAGGTATACACATTCCAACAAAACAACGACAGAATAAGACTCAAAGTTGAAAAGTTGACACTGGAAACCAGAGATCATAAACAAAACACATTACTTAAAAATCATTCAATAAAAACACACACAAAAAAAAGTACAAAACAAATACCAGTTAAAATAGAGTGAAAGCATGGATTCCTGCCTTGTGACTCTCCTCCATGTGCCTCTGCAATTCTAGTAAATTGTAATCTTACCGGATGACTAAATTAAAAATTGGAAGGTGGTGAACTAGAGTTTTGCTGTGAAATACAGTATATGTGAATGACGCATGAGAGTTAACGTGACAACCAATGTGCATTCTTAATTCTCACAATTATATTGATATTATCATATAATTAAAAATATTTAAGAAAATGTTTTTCAAAATTACAAGTAAAGTGAACACAATTAATTTAAATACAATATAGGAATTAAAAATGATGAAAATATTAATTAATTTTAAAAAATGAAGTTTTATAAAATTAAAACAATATATATACTTTTTATAATTTAAATTATTATTTAACGTAGAAGTTAATGCATAAATATGTTAAAATGGCAGAGACGTAAAGTTGTAAAACACGGCAGGATTAGTCATTGCAGGTCAATAATGGAATCTTTGATTTCTGAAGTTTTAAGGTAAACTAAGGAAGCTTTCCCATGTCGCGCCTGCATGATATAGGTTTTGAATCTACACTGTGATTTAATTAATACGTTTTTTTTTCTTTTAATTTTCGATTTCTCAGGAAATATGCATGATTTTTATGATTGCCATTCACTAGCCGAGTATAAGGGTGATCTATGTTCCTAGTACTGCAATTGAAGGATGTAAAGTAGGTTGCTATGCACATTTCAGGGGTCTCAAAAGAGGGTGATATTCTTGCATGAATATTCTAACATTAATTAGTGAAAACTTGAACAAGAGTAACAATACGAGACAATAAAATTGTGTACTCAGTAAACTTTATTTAGAAGTTTGGAAGGGAGGGAGGAAAAAGATTTGAAGGAAGGAGGAGAAAGAAGGAACCGAAAAAAAGATTAAACTCTAAATGTTTAATATTGAGAGGGTAGGACAGTAGGTATTTAATTATATAAAGGCTTAATTATATTTTTTGTCTTTATAAATATAGTTATTTTTGTGATTAGTTCCTACAAATATTTTTGTTAGGAAGTAGTCTTTCTAAAATTAGTAATTTTAGAACTAGTTTCTGCTGTTAATCCCTTTTTTGTTAAGTGCTGAGCTAGTTATGTTAAGTGCTGAGCTGGCTAAGAGAGAGTCAGCTTAACACTCTACGTGGCCATTTTGAAGTCCAATCATAGCCTACATGATATGCTACATCATTTATTATTTTTTATTTTTATTTAAAATTAAAATTTATAAATAAATTCCTAATCCCATTTTATATATTTATAAATAAACCCTTCTTCTTCTTCAATCAACTCCTCTTCGTAACTCCACCTCCCCTACCTCTATCCTCTACCATCACCCTCACCCCACTCACTATGGAACCCAATACTCCAACGTCTCTTCCACCCCCACTCCAAAACAATTAACTAAGCTATCATCTGCAATTACTATCCTATGGCTCCAACTTCCTCCAGACACCACGAAATGAAGGGTCGCAGAACAAATGTGTTCGGCTCTTCTTCACTCCTGCAACACTCTCACCCAAATCCACACGCTCATTCTCAAACTTGGTCTCCAAAACAACCCTCTCATCCTCACTAAGTTTGCTTCCACCTCCTCACACTTCCATGCCATTCACTACGCTTCCACCTTCCTCTTCTCAAATGACTAAGCTACCTCTCTCCCCTTCTGCAGTAGCCAGAAGAATGCAAAGCGCTCCCACACCCACCACGTTGCCGCCTCTTCATCCTCCTCATCCGTGAAGTCGATGCAAATGCAAGGGTTCCGAGATGGAGTTGATGGTGACGTCAAACAGAATGTGAACATTTGTAGGAGCTTCACTTCATTGTTGAACAACATCCCTTAGGCTTGGACATGGGCTTTGGAATAAGGAGATCGAGTTGGGGTTTCTCTAGAATGGTGGAGGGCAATAACATTAGGGCTCATTTGGTTGAAGGGCAATGTTAAATGTTTTAATTGAATATAAAGTTTAGCTATAATTCCAAATTCTTATGGCGCACTGGTGTATTTTTTTCAAGGGCGTGTTAATAGATGATGGGTGAGGGTGGTAGTAGAGGTTAGGAATGGGGGGAGATAGAGCTGCCGGAGAGGAGTTGATTGAGGAAGAAGAAGGATTTATTAATAAAAATATAAAATAGGTTTAGGAGTTTATTTATAAATTTTAATTTTAAACAAAAAATAATAAATAATAAATGATGTGGCATACCACGTAAGTTGTGACTAGACTTCAAAATAGTTACGTGGCGTCATGTGAATTGTTGAGCTGATTCTCTGTTAGTCAACTCAGCACTTAACAGAGGAGGGATTAACAGCAGGGATCAATTTCAAAATTACCAACTTTAAAAGAATTATTTCTTAACAAAAATATTTGTAAGAACTAATTAAAAAAAGGCTTATATTTATAGAGATCAAAAATATAATTAAGTCTTATATAAATGATATTATATTTTATACTTTTTATTTTTATTAAAAATAAAAAAAATATTTTTCTTTCTCTAAAAGTTAATAATTTTAACATTAATATTTTTAAAATTACTATTTTTATTTTTTATAAATTTTTTTAAAAAAATATTACTTGAAAATTTAATATTTTTTAGAAAAAAAGTTAAAATTCTATATATAAAAGAGTATGAGAGTGTGGAAAAGATAAAATCTTTCAAAATGGGAGAACTTAAAAAATTTAGCATTAGAAGTGTTTAAAAAAAATTCTCAAAATATTTCTCTCCTAATTAAGTAACTATCAAATAAAGGTTAAATCCTTTTAATTTTTCTCTTCTTCTCTCTTCCTAAATACAACTCTAAAACATAGCCTAACTCAAATGTTTCATTTCATCATTTCATCTACATAAGCGTCAAAGTGAATTTATTATTATCTCATCATGTGCATCTAACATTATAATTGTTTAGGTATAGAAATGCATTCAACACCTAAACGTAATATACGCCAGTTTTAATAAAATTAAAATTTTATTAGAATTGTCAAGTAATAGAAAGATACTTCTGTAACGGTTGATGCTTAGGATTGCATCTGAATCTAAGGCGAATTTTGATAATAATTTATCCAAAGTAAATAAGTGACTTGTGAGCAGTGTAAATTTTATAACTACGGTTAATAATGAATTATGTTCACTTTTATAGTGAATTCAAGTAGGATGATGGTGATAAAGTGATTTGACTATAGCGAGATATTTCACTTCAAAACAGTTATCTTATAACTCTTATTTGTATCCAATTGTTAACTATTTCACCTGAGTAATTGGGATATGCTCTTTTTTCTCACGTTCATTTTAACTACTTGATGACAATTAAAATGGTGCGTTTAAAAGAATATTTTTTAATTAGTTTATTTTTTTAATTAACTCAAAATTAAAGGACATTCTATAATTAATGCAGCAACATAAAATCAATTTTTATTACTATACCGTATGATCATTTGATTAGTAGTTTCAGAAAAGGAATATGATGTTGAGTAAAAAATCTATTCTACAGGAAGTCAATTATTATCAAAATCATTGCAATGGAAATTTTATTTATTTATGTTTCCCACAATTAGTTATGCGGGGTCTGATGGCGTAATTCTGAATTTGTTGAAACTTGATCACTTTATATTTCTATTAAAGAATTTAATTTTAATACAAGATTAGAGTAAAAGTTTTTATATTATTCATCAATTAAAATATATAATATTTATAACTTTTAAAATAATTATTATAAAAGTTAATAAACTTTATTATTATGATCGTCCATAATTTGATAATAATGCGAAAAATATATTTATATTATTGGTGCATTTATGCTTTAGGGCAATTGAAGATAGCTCAAAGCTCACCATCCACTATCTTTAACCATTAACGGACCAATATTTAAACTAGTTTGGAAACCTGGTCCAAAGCCCATTACAGCGATAATGTCCTGACAGCACTCGATGAAAGTGATCATACAAAAAGCCCATTTCATGAGATAGATAACTTTTATATTTTACTATAAATACTCATGAGATAGTTTCTAATATGTGATTAATTTCGAATGAAATTAGCATAAATAGATAGCAACTGAGCGTGTTGACTTCTGAAATTGACGTTGTTGAATTCCTTAAAGGGCTGGAAATTGCGTGAACATTTCAACGCATGCATTCAATAATGATCTCATTTTACGTATGCGGCATTGTTATTTTAGAAAATGAAACTGAACTGTCGAATGTATGAACAGCTGAAAGCCTTGAATAGTTAGAGGTTATTCAGATCTGTGTAACATTTTGAGTTGACGAATCAACATTAAACCAAAAGGCAAAACATTATTTAAACACTTTCTTCATATTTGTTTATCTTTTTTGCTTTTGGATTATTATCTACGGGGTCTCTCTCTATCTTGATAGCATTTGTTATTTGGTATTTTTTTTACCAGTTACGGAGAGTTATATAATTATTGATCTCATAAATGATGTTATTTACAGGGGAGCAAGTTAGTATTGTTTTCTCTTGTTTCTAGGGATGGCAATGGGTAAAGTAACCAATGGGCACCCGCAAAATTTACTCACAATGGGTAGGGTATTTACTCGCTATACGGGTACAGGTATGGGTGTGGGTAAAAACCCGCAAAATTTAATGGAGATGGGTGCGAGTATGGGTATCTAAGTACCCACCCCGTCTCATACCCGTATATATATATATATATATATACTTGAACTTTATTCTACAATTATGCATTGAATTTTTGTATTATTATATTACTTATGTGAAGTTATATAAGATTAATATAAAAATATATTTAATAATAAAGTAAACCAAAAAATTTATTTTGGTTTATATTTTTAATAGAAAAATTTATTTACTATTTTATATCATTTAATTAGGCTAATACAATTTAATTATTACATATTTAATATAAGATTGACTTTTTTTAAAATATTATTTATATATGACACACATAAAATATTTTTTACACAAATATTTTTGTTAATAAAATCATATTGATGTTTAAATCATAAAGTGAATGATAAATAATAAATATATTATAAATATTTTATAAATTTTACAATCACCTACTATTACCGTAAACTTATTATTTATTAATAATATTTAAATTTTATTTTTATATTTTAATTTAAAATAATATTTTTCTATGTAACATATGTATTACAAGTACAACTATAATCTATTGAATCTAAATAATATTATTCTTACTATTTATTCACATTCAAAGAAGTTTTTGAAAAGATATAAATATAAAAAATTATTGTTAAGTTTTATTTGTTAATTTTTTTAAGATAAAAAAGTATAATTTTTTTAATATACACATATATTTTTTATTATAAAATTTTATTGTAACTATTTATCTTTTATTCAAATTCTTTTTTTTTTAAATTTATATACATTATAAATATTTAATTCACTAAAATAATTTTTCAAAAATTTATATTTTTGATAAAATACTTTCGTATAGTATATGAGTTAAAAAAATACTAGTATTAATATATATAATTAATATATATATATATATATATTTATTATATTATATTATTTTAATTAAATCTATTATTTTTCTTACAATTTCAAATTCAAAAGTTAAAAAAAATATTTTATGTATCAACTTTCTGTTATTAGTATTGAACTTCTCTATTTTAACTCTATTCTCATTCTCAATGTGTGTCTCACTAAAACTTAATAACTATGAAATGTTATTCATTAGAGTTAGTTGTTAATGCCGTCACAAGAGGTTACTAAGTGATCCCACACGAAGGGACAACCATTATATATATCTATTTCGTTGTCGTTTTGACATTACAAACAATCAAATCTCACATAAGATAGAATTATCACTGACAAATAACTTGTGTGTTTAGTTTTTGCTTATTATTTCTAAGAATTTTAGTTTAGAAAATTATTATATTAAGATACGTTTAACATTTATGATCTTTGAATATTTATTTTTTATCTATATTTGTACCTTATTCAGCAACTACATATTGAATTTTTGTATTATTATGCTACTTATGTGAAGTTATATATAAACATATTTTTCTTTATAAATATTTTTTTCTCAAACAAGCGCGGGTAATGGGTACAAGACGGGTATGCGGGTACCCAGGGGGTACGGGTACGGGAATTAATATTCATACCCACGCGGGTATGAGACCGGGTATAGGTATTTTTTTAAAACGCGGGTATGGAGATGTGTACTGTAGTACCCTACCCATACCCTACCCATTGTCATCCATACTTGTTTTTTATAAATATAATCAGACTTGGCATTGACGATAAAGGAATGAGACTAATAGAAGATATATTGGTGTGAGATGTGAAATCCCAAAAAATAATATTTGTATTCTTGGCTTAAATTAATATTAGGGGAATTATTATTTTGATTGAACCGTATCATTATTCTTTCAAAATTTTAATTATCTAATTACTAATTTATTAAAAATTTAAATCATCACCATATTTAGTATTTTCAAAAATTTTATCTTCAAATAAAATCTTTAAAGATTTAATTTATCATCGATATTTTTAAATACATATTTTTAAATTTATCCATTCTAATGAAACAGCTATCTATGCTAATGATGTGTTTTTTCTGCAGCAGTTTTTATCATAATGGGTTGACCAAAAATGGGCATAACGTTGAGGTTAGTAGTTTATTAGGACCCAATAGTACCAAAAAGCCCATTCCTTTCAGTTTTGTTACTTGTGGATAGACAAATTACTTTTTATACTATTTTTATTATTACTTATATCACTACTTTTACTGTTACTTTTAAAATTTAAATCTTAGAATTAATTTTATATTTTTTATAATTTAAATTTAGAAGTCATTACAAATTAATCTTATAAGTCATTTAGTATTTTTTGAAAATTAAATTTTGAAAGTAATTTGTTAAATTATTTTTATAAACATAATTTTCAAAAATATTTAATGCACTTTCAAAAATTAAATTTTAAAATTTTTATAATAAAAAATAGAGCAAATAAAAAAGTTGTTATATTCTCGTACTATTTTAGTTTATAAATCATCTTATTCACATAAATTTGAGATGTTGAAAAAAAGAAAATAAAATTATTCTTTGAAAAATATATATACATCACATTTTTATAAATTGAAATTATATATATATATATATATATATATTTTAAAAAGTAATACAAATAATAATTTTGTAGATAATTATGTAGTTAAAAGATAATTATAATTATTGATAATTCTTTTAAGAATTTGTTAGTGCATTATTCTCTGTATATTTTGAATAAATAAATTTTCTCTATTAAAATTTAAACATAGATAATTGAATAATATTTTATATTTTTATTTTTATTCAATAATTTTCTTTTATTCTTTTATTTCTATTGATTCTTTGATATATTTATGTTATTAGAGAATAATGGCTAAAACTACTTATTATTCTCAAACAAATGTAATGATTCCTGTTATTTCAAGCTTAATAACAAAAACTTTCTCACATCGAAGATGCAAGCCCTCGACGTGATTAAAACAGTAAATTTATTTAAATAATATTAATTTAAAAACAAATTCTCAAAGTAGGTTTATTTTTAAACATATTTTTTATCTAGTGTGAATTTTTGCCAAATCAGCAACTATATCGCATCGCATGGACGATAGCCTATTTTTTAAATTTTTTTAATCCACTATCGACAACTTCCAACCGATACTCTTCCAAAATTTAACATGTAACCACATAAATGTTTGAATTAAATTTAAAAAAAAAATTACTGTATCGGATAGTTGAGGTCGAAACCTGCCACGTGGCAAATGGGAACTTGTATCGCAACAATAGAAACGATTGTCTTTTTAAAAATCAATGGTCAGGGGGAGTTTGAATACGTGTCAAAATCGTATGCTGTATCGACTGTGGGTCGTTGATTAGGCTATCGGTGCATCAGTAGCGATTGTGCTGTGATTGCGTCACGTGGCGAGAAACATGCTGGTGCCGCAGAACCCTTCTTCTTCCCTCCCTGCATTTTCATCTTCCATTAACGGCCGACCAGAGTAGCATTTCTCCATTTGTGGTGTCAATTTGGGGCAAGAAGTTGTTGACAGCAGTGGTGATTGTGCTGTGATTGTGACACATGGCGAGGAACATGTTGGTGCTGCAGAACCCTTCTTTTTCCCTCCTGCACTTTTATCTTCTATTAACAGCCGACTAGAGTAGCATTTCTCCATTTGTGGTATCGATTTGGGGCAAAAAGTTGTTGATTTTAGGATTTTACAGTGTATTTTTGAGGTAAAAATCAAATATTGTAATAAAAATATTTTTATTATTTTGTAAAAGAAAAACAACAGTTTATTAAATTTAAAAATTTTGTAGGTGCCGATAATGGAGAATACAGACGTGGAACTCCATTTCAATTGGTAAAAGAGGTTAGTGCAGGATAAAAATTGAATGTAAATTTTTTTTGTAATTTATTTGAATGTTTATATATTTTTTGAGTAATGTAATGTAAAATAAAGTGAAAATGTAATATTTGAATTAAATTATTTTTTTAAATTGATTTATAACTTATCGTAATTGTTGTTAATTCTTTATTCTGATGTTTAGCATTAAATTAGAAAAATTTAGAATATGTTTAAGTGCAGTTATAAAAAAATTGTAAATCTTATGTAAAATATTTAGTAAAATCAGTAAAAATAGATTAAATTTTGTTTAAATGTGAATAAAAAAAATTGTTGGTTGAGTGTTTTTATAAAATAGTAAATTGAAATTAGAGTAATCTTTAATTACAACATAATAAAATATTAAGTTAGCTAAGAAGAAAAATAAATAATGAGTTAAATTGAGAAATTAAAATTACATAGTAAAACATGATAAATTAAATAAAAGTTGTAAAAAATTTCATCACTGCTAAAATTAATTAGAAAGGTAAATTATAGGGGTAGAAAGTATAATTTTATGAAACATGTTTAAAATGTAGAATAATTTTGAGTAGAATAAATCAAAATTTTACGGAAACAAATTTATAAAATATTAAACAGTAATTTATAATTTGTTATCAATAGATTAGAAATAATAGAAATTCAAAAGATTTAGATTATAAATAAATTCATTCTTAATGATAATATAAAGAGGAAATTTAAAATATAGTTTAACTGAAATATATGTATATTTAAAATAATAAAAATGTAAAATTTTTAAAAATAATAATTACGATAAATAATTTTTGTAAAGATAGAAAATTTATGTAACTTATTTGTGTTATATTTATATGAAGTTAAATTTTTTTTTGAATTTTTAACTTATTATAGAATAATATAGATTTTATAATGGTAACATTTGTTTAAAAAATTATAACATGTGGCTCCCCAGCGTCTGAAAAATATTGACCTCTATTATAATAGAAATATTAAATGAAAAAATTTACATAACTTATTAAATATATTAGCATACATAAATATTAAACAGTACAGCTTAATAAAATTATATGTAAATAAATATTTATTTTTTCAAAAGATATATGTAATTTTAGACTAAAGTAATGGAATTTTTGTTATGTATAACTTTGTGCTATGCATACTTACCGATCCAGTATAAAAGGAAAAAAAAAATTTAAAAGAAAATTCAATTGGTTAGTCTAGCTTGTGACACTAGTGTAATTAAATTTGTAACACTTCTATTATTATTACTTTAGTATTGAACGCATATAATTGCAATTTTTTTTATCATGTGACTTCCTATTACTATATTACTACAAATAATTTAATTACTCAATACTTATTAAGAAATTAGTTTCAATATACTATCATATCAATAAAAAAAATTGTTGATTGTAGTAATAATTAATATAAAAATCATTTTAATAGCATATTTTAATTGAATGATAATGTATTTTTTTATACAAATAGTGTATCAAAATTAAATCGTACTTAATATTATCATATTTATGAAATAAATTATATGTAAATAAATATTTATTTTTTTAAGCATATTCTGATACAAAATATTTGTATTAATATAAAATTAAACAAAAACAAATTCTGCATGTAGTAAAATATTAAATCAACCATTAATGTAAGTAAATATATAATAAAATTGAATTATTAGGTATATAAAATTTAAAGTATATTATTAGAAGTGTAATAAATATTAGGGATAATTATTATATTTATTATTTATGAACAAAAAAAAATTAAAATTACAGTTAAATCATACTTGCTAATTTGTAGTAACTAGTTTTTGTAATGTTAAGATTAATTTAAAGTTTGTACAAAAATCAAATTAAAGTAATATTGAGTATGAATATGTAATTATAATATTATTTTATTTTTTCATATGATTAATAAATTTTTCAATTATTATTTAACTTGGTTTAATAAAATTGTAGTTGTATATTTAGATAAGTAAAATAATAATTTTACTATTATCTTGTCATTTTTAATATGTTAATAATACTAATATTTATTTTTAAATTATCAAATGACATTGTTAAGATTAACTTATAGTTTGTACAAAAATCAAATTAAAGTAATATTGAGTATAAATATATTATTGTAATATAAATATACATTTTCATATGATTATTAAATTTTTTTATCTTTATGTAACTTGGTTCAATAAAATTGTAGTTGTGTATTTAGATAAGTAAAATATTAAAATTACCATTATCTTGTCATGTTTAATATGTTAATAATACTAACATTTGATTTTTAATTACTCATATGGCATCATTTTCTTCAGAAGGTCTAGTGATTAATCCAGGGCCTAAGGATCCATCATTGTTACGTTTTCAAAGTATACATGTGTTTGAACACATTTGGGATGGTCGAGAGTATCCCATGATGAAGTTGGATAGTCTAGGTGTTAGGCCACCACCAGAGGCATTTGTAGGGAGCAGCTTGAAGCTTACTTGGTTAGACCAACATTTCTCTGACGTGACTATGCATTTGCAAAATGAGCTTTAACTGATGAGATTTGCTAGATCGTATATTATGAGATTGATGGGAGGATTTATGTTAACAGATCACTCTAGCAGTAGAGTCACAGTCCGATATTTTCCTTTACTTGAGGACTTTGCTATCACAGGACAATATAGCTGGGAGGAGCAACTCTCAGTTTTTAATACAGAGAATTATGCATGGCGACAAACATTAACAGAGTTGCCATAAGGGGATTGACTCCATTGTTAGTTATGTGGGCGTGGGATAGGTTTCCATGTTTGCCTCCTCCGTCACCTCCACATTAGCGGCATGATCTTCCGTATGGTGCTAGGTATTCAATGATATAACCTTTATAGTTTTATAAATAATAATTTTGTTTTATATATATATATATATTATGTTAACTTAGTTTACTTTTTTATTGTTTAGGTGATTAGTTAATTGGGTGCCGAGAAAAGGGAAGAAGGATGTTGCATATTATAGATATAAACTTGATCTTCTTAAACGGGACGAGGTATTGAATTATATATCACACTTATATAAATTTTATAAATACTCAAATGTTTGTATTTTAATTAATCTTATTAATCATTTTGCAGATTGTTTGGCAGCCTTATAATCAGGATATACTTGAGTCATTGCCCCCTATAAGCTTGCAAGGAATGAACATTTTGAGGTCAGTTGTGCCTTTGATTTGCATTCAAATCTGTGAGTAGCACCAACCAGATTGTGTAATGCGTCAGTTTGGAATGGTGCAACATATTCCTCGTGCTCCATACCAACCTGATGCATTACATGACATCACGCTTAGAGGGAAGACAGGAGAGAATTGGAATGATAAGTTTAGACAGGTTTTAGAATTATGGGAGAGGCGCACTGATTGGGTATTCAGTAATGGCCCTCAAGAGAGATTATTGAGTTCCAATTCAGAGTACATGCGGTGGTATATGACAGTTACTAGACGTTGGATGACGAGAGATATAGCTGTTTTTTCACTTCTGGTATGTATTTGTATACCCCCTCGTGGTATGTATATACAATATGCGACAATGTGTTTTTAAAAACGTTAAATTATTAATGAAACATATACTACCTCCTTATGCAATGCAGGGAGATGCACATGAGAGGACATACTACTTGGCTACTGATGGCCAACAAGCATTCACATTCGATGAGCTACGTACATTAAGTGAGACCATGTTGTCTTTACAGAGAGAACAAGCACGCATCTTGGAAACAGCCTTGTCATTTGACCAACCTGTTCAAAGTGGGCACACAGAAGACCCTCATATTGATCTTGAACAGCATGAGGGACGTAAAGAAGGGAGAGGTCTGCATCGTCGTAGGACACAAGTGCAAGTGGCAACATGATATGTAATTTTATATGATTTAACAGAAAAACATTAAGCATAACTTACAATATTGTTTTTAGTATAAATTATAACTTCATTCATTTGTTTTTAACATAACTTATAACCAATAACAGTAAAAATTTTAATTACTTTGCAATACAATCATTAAAATACTCATAATCAGGATAATGGAAAAAGGATAAATCATAATATCATCATGTTGGGTTATACGTAATTTGAGCATGAAGGTATTACAAATATACCTTGTCCACCTGTGAAGGAACACATGCATCTTTTACCATTATGTGTATCTCTTGCCACCACAGCAATGTTACCAACATTAAAATATAAACCAATTTAAAAACTTTGATAAGAAGTACCCCATTGTAAAAACTGGCTCTTGGTCCAAATGAGGATTTAATAGATCAAACAGTCCAAATCAAACAATTACACAACATACTCAAATTATCACAAACACTTAATACTAACCATGATGAAGTTGGTTCCATCACCACAATCATAACGACTAAAACTCTATTACGGATTATTCTTTGTTGTTCGCCTTTGTATTGGACAATGACGACGGTTGTGACCAATTTTTTTACACAAAGAATATCGTTGACGTGGTTGAGAGTCCACCCAATCCATTTCATTCTTAATATGTGTGGACTTTGGTCGACCTTTTCCCCTCATTCTATGCACATCAGGTAATAACGTCCACACATTGGATGTTAATATGTTATTTTCATTTCCAAGAGGGAACCATTGTGATGAGTATGCATTCACAACATACTACATCGAATATACAAGATCAACCCATTGCCAATAATCTATACCGACTAATGCACAAGCAGCTATGACATAAGAGCATGGAAACCGATACGATTGAAACTTTCTGCATTGGCAATATTGATTGGATAATATCACAGCAAACTTATTACTACCTCGTTGTGTGATAGGGTTAAATGTCTCTTCTACTTCAAACCTTGTTCTTTCAATATCATATCGTTGAACTTGATGTGAAGACGCATTCTCTTGATTTTTTGCCATTTGTTGCATTAATTTATGACAAAATCTTTTACCATTATTCAGTTCTCTTGTTGCTTCTTCACCACACTTAACAAAATATTCAACTAAACGCGAATATGTACATTTTACCAGTGCTGCTATTGGCAATATCCTTGCTCCTTTAAAAATTTTGTTAACTGCCTTTGATAAATTTGTTGTCATATGTCTATAATGCCATCCTTGATCGTCGTAGGCCAAACTCCACTTTTCTTTGGAGATACAGTCGATCCAGCTTTTTATATCCTTTGACTGATTACGAAATCGTTGCAATTTATCTTCAAATCTGTCTTTGCATGCTATGTATGCTATTAAAACAAATGACATAAAAGTAATCATCAAAATAATATTCTTTCCACTTAATTCTATGTAAATTAAAACAACACAATACGTACCTAATTTTATCAGCTCTTTCTTCAAAATAGGATTCTTGAATCGTTGATTAAAATTGCTTGCTATATGACGAATGCAATACACATGATATGCATTGGGAGGTTGCCATCCAATATGTTGATTAGAAACTACACTTTTTATACTTTGATGTCTATCAGATATTAAAGAGATACCTGCCTTATCTGTAACATGAAGACGAATGAGAGCCAAAAACCATTCTCATGCTGACAAAGTTTCCCCTTCCACAATTGCAAATGCAATTGGAAGCACATAGTTATTTCCATCTTGAGTGGTAGCTATCAATAAAGTTTGTCGGTATTTACCATACAAGAATGTACCATCAACTTGTATTAAAGGCTTGCAAAAATTGAAAGCACTTATGCATTGTCTAAATGACCAAAATAACCGATGAAATACTTTGTATCCATTGTCAACTTGGTGACCCCTCACATAGTAATTGGTTTCAATCTTATAAACAGACCCAGGTGCATGTAATTGCATGTATTCTAACCATTTAGGCAATGTCGCATATGATTCATCCCAATCACCAAAAACCCTTACTATAGCTTTTTGTTTTGCCTTCCATGCTTTCTTGTAAGAAACTTGATAACCAAATTGACCATTAATTCTTTCTTAGATTAATGTGATTGGCACCGATGGTTGTTCTTTTACCATACCTACAACATTTAAGAATATGAAATTTAGTAACGTTCTTTAATAAATTTAACAATCCTCAAATAAATATCTATAATTACTTTAGTGAAACTTACCAAGAACACAAGAGCTAATGAAGTTTGAATCAAGTTTTTTGTGGTCTAGAGACATCATTAGATTAACACATGTATGTGTTCCACCACATCTTGTGATTTTTCACTTGTCGTACTTTTTGCCCAATGTTGCTCTAACTCTCCAAGGGCATCCACTTGTATGATTTGGACACTTTACATATAATTTTGTTGGTTTTGATTCCACAATAAAATAACTTTGATGCGCCTTCATTGCAAAATGTTTAATAGCCATTTTTACATCATCTTTAGAGTCAAACACTTGGCCAACATACAATGCATCAACCTCCTTCCATGCTTCATCTACATGAATATCTAAATTTTTCAATTCTTGATCAGCATGTTCCTAATTAATATAAGTATAATTTTGACTTGAATTCCAAAAAGGAGTTTCAATCACGCCTGCATTAAAACGAAATGCAACAGTTGTCAAATTTTTTTCATGAAACATATAAATCAAACCACAAACATTACTACCTCCATGTTGTGCATTTTCATGACTATTTAATATGGAATTAAATTCACCCTCCACGTTAGTATCAGATGAACTATATGTTGAGAAATCCCATTCATTTTCGTTGTCATCACCTTCTTCATCCTTATTTTCACTTTCTACATAACCATCAAAATTGTTATAACGTAAAGATAAGTTATAAGAAATTTAATATTATAAATCCTAAACCAAAAATATTACTATACCTAATCCAAAATGAGGTTCATCATCTTCACTTGTAATGTCATGTAAAAATGAAATATTTAAGTTCACACCTTCTGATTGAATACAAGAACTTTCACCTGACGCAATATCTGCATATACTTCAATTTCACTTCTCTGATTTTGTTGTGAAAAGACACTTAACATATAATCAATATCTTCATCATCACATATATCCATCATTGTGTATTGTCTACCAATTAGGTCTACTAAAAATCGTGAAATCAATCTAGATAAAACCTGATTAGTAAACAACTTTAATTTTTTATGAATCTTTCCTTTCAATGTCTCAAAACAAATTTCACATTCAATTTTAATCATTTTATTATTTTCTTCAAAAGTAACACCCTCGTTATTTGAGAATAATCAACTATTCCAATATACTATTATCACAAAATCAGTCATTCTGCATTAACAAAATAAATCCACAAACAACAATCTTGATCAGTCAAAATAAATAATTTTTTTAAATTATTTACATTTTACATCATACATACTGCATCAACTATAATCACAAATATTTGCCTATTTACGTAACCAAACTTATTTTATTAAAAATTCACAAATGCAACACCAAATACATTTTATTAAATAATATTGCATTAATATATAAAAAAAATTTACAATTTTTTAACACAATAAAATTAGTATAATTATATTTTAATATCATCATAAATTAAACATTAAATTGTTTAAATTTTTTGCATTAAAAACAACGTAACCTATTACAAACAGGTTATAATGAATTTTATTAAACATAACTTTATATGCCAAATTTTATTTTATAAAGATTATAAATTTTTACTCAAATCAGGCATATTTTTTTATATCAATTTAATTTCAAAATAATTTTATTACTTCTGTTAAATTATTTTACATCATTTTTATATTTCTTCTCACAGTTTTTTAATTTTTTTCAACAATTTATACAAATTTTTAAATTACTAATACATAATAAAATACTACAAACATATTAAAATCAAATATCATAATAGTTTATATACATTATTTTATCTTATATATATATATATATATTTCTATCACACTATTCAAGTTTATTTTAACTACTAAATAAAAGAAAAAATTTTCCATAACAAATACAAATTATAAAATTTTATCTAAACAAAAAAAATCTAAACTCAATAAATAAAATAATACGCATACTGGAAAAACTAAAGTTACCTGGGTTCACTAAAATTTTTGCTTCACGAACTTAAGGCAAAAAGGAACGTCAAGCTTTGTGTTTTTTCAGCATACAAGGCAAATGTGTGAAGAGTGCAAAACGTAAACCTTTTTTTCTTCCTTCAGATTGACGCAAATGCGAACAGTGCAAAATGTTAAGCTCTTTCTTCCTTCCGCAAATGTTAGGCAAAACGTGAAGACTGCAGTTATCTCGCTAGATTTTTTTTTTCAATGTATCAACCAGTGTATGTGGACACGTGGCAAATGCTCACTTGTATCGCACTCTGGAAAGCGATAAAGTTGTCGCAGCTGGACCACCGATTAAGCTATTGCTCAAGACCAACCGATACTGCTTAGCCAGTTGACACGTGTCAAGCACCCTTATGTATCACCGTGTCATCGTCGATAAAGTTAACGCATTTTAATTAACAATTTGTCTATCGATTATTTTTAAACAATACACCTCTACATTTGACACGTGTACAAATCTGAGCAAGTATCGATTAGATATCACCGATAGTATATTAAAAAATTAAAAAAATAGGCTATCATCCATGCAGATTGTTATAAATTCAGTTGTGCGTAAAACTGCAGTATTATTCAAATGCAAAGATAATGGCTTTATAGCCTACAGACTCTGATGCAACCGACTCAAAAACGGAATACCGATTTACATGCAGAATGACAGCATTATAGACAAGAATAAAAGAACGGAATATTGACCCAGTCCATCCTATAGATAAGAATGGTTATTGACATGTAAACATAAAATAACTAACAATCCCTTCCTTAAGCTTTAGCTTACTTCATCAGCCTTGAATACTCCAAGCATGTTTCTGAGTTTTTCGAATTGATCAAGTTTCAAGGCTTTAGTCATAAT